>NW_028258377.1:27910000-28535000 GCF_053883595.1 Heterocephalus glaber
GTCAGTTTCTTCATTTATGCGATGATTTTTCCAAAAACCACTGAATAAATAAACACTTCTGCACCAGAAATTCAAGGAACTTTGATTGGCATCAAAATTAACTCATTTATGGCCATTTGAACTTGGGCAAGACACATAATCTTTCTGAGATTTCATTTCTTATCTTAACTAGGTGGTTGAGAAAGATGTAGAGCATGTGGCATCTAGTAGATACTTGTAAAAAACAGATTGTTTGTATCACAGATGTTCCATTGGAGTGGGAAGGGTAGTAGAGAGACTTCAGAGGCCAACACCAAGAAGGTTGTCCATGCTACAATTCCATCCTGTCTTCTTTTACTCACAACTAAAACAGAACTTAAAACCATTTTTTTATGTTTCTTGCTTACACATATTTATACCACGTTTGCAAAACATCCTATTCCTGAAGAATCAATTTTTCATAGCTTACTGGTGTTCTTTTCTAAATGAGAGAAACTCTCATAGACATTTGGATAAGAGTTAAAATAAAATGAAACATGGTCTGCTTACTCTCAGGCTTTATTTGCCATGACAAGTAGTATCTTTTATTACACTTTGAGCAGACCTCTCCCTAACCTCCATTTGCCATTCTGCTTCTTGAAATAAACTTGATAAAATAACACCATACATTTTTAACAACTACATTCTAAACAAAACAAAACAAACAACAACAACAAAACAGCTCCTGAGCCATTGCTTGCTGCCTTCTTCCAGAGCAACAACACAAACTCAGAAATAAGAACATTGACCACCCTTTTCTTGGGATTGTGCTACTGTCCAATGAACGTTTAGTGAGGACAGTACTGCTAATGGCTACACAACACACCCACATCAACTAAAGCTCTGCTTTACCTTGGTGCAATTTTGGAAAAAAGAAAAAAAAAAAAAGAAGAACATTGCATAGCATTTATTAAAGGCTCATTGCATGCTCTGAATTTTTCTAAAGTCTTACATTATTATATCTTAATTATCAAGAAAACCTCAATAACAAGCATGCAGTAAATATGCCTGGCTAGTATTATCATTGTTGCTATGATTTATAGCCTTTTAAATATTGATAGTAGCCAATTTTTTAGGGTTTTTGGTTCTTCAAACCTTTTTTCCAAGAAATATCCTTTCATTCTTCAGCTGTGCCTCTTCTCTTTGTCCCCCATTCTAAATGATGTGGAGAAGCCAGGCCCAATCCTCCCATCTGTTTGGGACTGAATTTTGTCCCCCTAAAATTCATATGTTAAACTTGGAACTCCCAGTGCAGCAGAACATCACTGCCTTCAAATTCTCTCAGCTTTTATTTTTTGATAAACTTTTGATTTGCATTTACTTGTTGAAAAAATTATAGTAAACTTGGTTTTTCTTTCTGCTATGTGGGCTTTTTTCCTAACTTCTAAGTTTCTCATTGGAAAAATCTCAATATTGTTTTATTTGCTTTATTTTGTTTTGGTGTTTGGCTCCTTAAATTCATTCCTTTGTTCTTAGCTTTCAGAAGTTTGATTCTTTTTATTTTTATTTTATTTTCATCTTGGTGGGGATTTGCTTCTTTATTGTGTACACTGATATTTTTTAATTGGATGTACAATTTTTTCAGTTGTGATCTCTTCTGTGTATTTGTCTCTTCTTATTTTCCTGTGACTGAAATGATATAAAAGCTTAGATCTCTGTTTTATATGTCCATTAAGCTTCATTGTTCATACTTTCATCATTTTTCCCCCCAGACTTTGGGTGTATATTTCTATTGATCTGTTTTGAATTTACTGATCTTGTCTCCTGCTGCCTAACATCTATTGTTTAATCTGCCCAGTGAGTTATTTGAAATTTTTTGTATTTTTCGCCTTAGACTGTCCATTTCTTTATAGACTGAAAAATCTCTGTTGAAAGCTTTTCTCTTTCATTTATATTGTCAATCTTCTATTCTCTCAAACTTATTTATAATAGTTAATTTATTATTGTGGTTCTCCAATGTTGTCTGGCACATTTACCTGATAGTTCATGTGTGTAGTGATTTTTTTTTATTTTGCACTAGATGTGGGATACAAAAGAGTTGTAGAGACCAAGGTTCACATTTTTTTCTCCCAAAGAGTATTGTCCTTTTCCCTTTTCAGGCCTAGGCTGGAAGGGCTTATCACATCAGTTTATTTGAGAATTGGGCATGATCAGGACAGGTTGTAGTTTAAGTTGGATTCAGTCTCTGATTTCAGTGTCTCCAGGGTAAAAGGTGTTGTATGCACATTATAAATTGGGTCAAATATCACATAATTATGGGGATCTGATCTGAAAAATATTTCACTAGGTGATTTAATCACTGTATATACACAGAGTGTGCTTCACACAAATTAAAGGGTATGATGATGCTAGGTGATATGATATTATGGAATCACCATCAATATTCCTGCACTGACTGAAATATTATTATGCAGCAAACGACTATACCCCTGAGTGGGACTTTTTCTCCTGTACAAAATTTTCTTAGTCCTTTCTTGCCCAGTAGACCAGACTCCCATGTCATTTCAGCCTGCTGCAAATGTCCTATTGGAAAAATCAACCATGTAATTGGAAATCTTTCAGATTACAGATTGCCATAGCATCATCCATGAACATCATATTTTATATTAGTTTCCCATTCTCCTAGAAGTGTCCCTCTGGCAGTAACAAGCCAGACTGATAGCCTCATTCAAAAGTACATCCAGAAAAAACAAAAAACATATTTAGTACAACTCACACTGACCCAGAAAAGCACTTTCTTCTCAGGAATCTCTCTCTCTCTCTCTCTCTGCTTCCATACATCAAATCTTTCTAAAAATGTCTAAATTCAAATTTAGTTATGTTTGACTGTTGCATAAAAACCATGGCTTCTTATTGCTTATTTTATCCTACTTGTAAACAGAATTTCTACAAAACATTTGAGATGAGAATTTGCTCCATAATATTCTTCTGCAATATTTCATTAGGCCTTTACGTTTTCTTTCTTTTTTGTTTTGTCAGTACTGGGGATTGAACCCAGAGCCTTTCACATGCTAACAATGATGCTGCTACCTCAGCTCTTTTTCTTTTCTTTTCTTTTTCTTCTTTTTTTTTTTTTTTTTTGAGGCAGGATCTTCCTAAGATGCCCAGGCTGGCCAGAAACTTGCAATCCTCTTGCTTCAGCCTCCCAGGTGAGAATTCCAGGTAGCTGGGATTACAGGCACTTACCACCATGCATAGCACTGAGTGAAAATTCATTTTAGAAAATTCACAGTTATTTGCCCATTTGTTTAACAAACATCTATTGAATGCTTGTTAAATATCAGGCACTATGCTAGGTTCACAAAATAAAAACATGTACAGTACATGCATGGCCTTTGCCATTATAAAGCTTACAGCTGAGTGGCAGGATAACTTTTTAAAAAATCAGCACATAATTTTTTAAATGCAATAAAGTAAAAGGTAAGAGTAATAAGGTAAAAAGCATAAGAAGTTTCTGCTTTAGCTTGAAGGTTCAGGTAAATTCTCTCTAAAATACTATCAAAAAGAGACTTAAAAAATAAGAAGAAATTATTTTAGCAGTGTGGATGTGAGATCATCACAGGCAGAAAAAAGCATTTTATGCAATAACCTGAAGTGGCAGAAGGGACAGTTCACAAGTTTGAATGATAGGAACATGTTGAAAGATGAGGTTAGCAGGAGATTTATGCCAGGTTATGTTTAACCTTTTAATCATGTTAAGGTTTAATATTTTATCCATCGAATAATTTTAAGTAGGGAACTGTCAGTTTGTTCTGTGAAGAATGGTTTGGAGAAAAGTAAGTGGACATGGGGAGATGGATTAGATGGCTGGTGAATGTGCCCATGTGAAAAATGACATTGACTTGATGTAGGTAGATAACGTTGGAGGGGGATAACTGGCTTGATTTGAAACATGTTCTATAGGTAGAATCAATAGGGCTTGGTGATGAAACAAGAGATAGGAGGGAAAAGGAGATAAGAACATTTTTTTCTTTAAATATATAAAAAGTTTTCTTCCTGTCTTTTCATGGATTGATAGCAAATTTCTTTTTAGTATTGGATAATATTTTATTGGCTAGATATACTGCATCTCATTTATTCATTTAGCTGCTTACTGATGGAAGCTTTAGCTCCTTTCAAATTTGGGCAATTATGAATAAAGCTGCTGTAAACATTCATCTACATTTTTCCTGTGGATATAAGTTTTTAAGTACTATAGATAAACAACAACGAACTTGATTATTGGATTGTGTGGTAAAACTGTGGTCAAAGAAACTTAAATGCATATTACTAAGTGAAAGAAGCCAATCTGAAAAGACTATATACTAGATGATTCCAACTATATGACATTCTGGAAAAGGCAAAACTCTGGCGACAGTAAAAAGATCAATGGTTGCTGCAAGTTAGACTTGAGGAACGAAAAGGAAGAACACAGAAGATTCTTAAGGCAATGAAACTATTCAATATGATGCTATAATGTTAGGTGCAAACCTTATCCACAACACTATGAGTGAATGCTAATGTAAACTATGGGCTTTCAGTGATAATGATGCATCTATGTAGGCTCATTAGTTATAAAAATACACCACTCTGGGAATGTGCTGTAATGAAGGAAGCTATACATGTTTAGGGACAAGGGCATATGGGAGCTATCTGTACATTCTCCTTAATTTCGCTGTGAACCTGAAACTGCTCTTAAAAATACTCTATTAAGAATACAAACACAAATGTACTTACATTTTGTGAATTTTACAAAAATACTTCACATGCATTATCTTTCACTCATAATAGTACAATATGATCCACATTATCATCCCTTTTCCAGATAAGAAAAGGAAGGCCTATGTTGTCACATTTTCTGTTTGTTGTTAACCCAGTAATTAATTTATAGCTGAGATGGAAACCAAATTCTGTAACACTAGTTTGGGGCTCTTTTACTCTCTGTAGCTTTAGTCTCTCAGTACTAAGAAACATAAGAAAAGGTCCTGTGGCAGTTGTCAGAGGGTTGATGTGGATGTCTCTGCCACCTTTTCAGTTACTCCCAAAGTCCAGCCAAGCCAATCACTGAGTGACTCATAGCCAACGATCTAGAATTTATATCACTCATACTCATATTTGATGGATTTTATTGCCAACTTTAGAATATTTCAAACTTTTAACATGTGTTATCTCATTTGACTGCTATAATGATCCTAAATACTAATATTAATACATTTTAGAAGTATGAAGATTAAGACATAGAAAGATTAAATAATGTGTTTCAGATGGCAGAACTAATAGCTGGCCAAACCAAGACATGCCAAAGTCCACACTGTGCTGCTTGCTATGAATTCCAGAAGCAAATTTTAATAGTTGCCACGAGTTTGAGGCCAGCTTGCACTACATAGTGAGTTCAAGGCCAACTCAACTACACAGCAAGAGCCTGTCTAAAAAGAAAAAGATCTTAATTTAAACCATGTCCCAGCCCAAGGCAGGAGGGTCTTTAGAGAACATTTCCTTTCCTGATCATTGGCCTGGAGGCTGTGGTAGCCAGGTATGCAGTACACCTTGTTGTGCAGTTGGAAGGCCAGGTGCCCAGGTGTCAAAAAAGTCTGCACAATCTATAACCTTACGATGTCATCATGCTGTCTGGGATCACTTTGGGATTGAGACCTAATGATGATTTAAAGATATTTTACATTGGGAGGAAGACATAGATGAGATCATCTGACTGCAAGAAAACTTAATGAAGATTTCATGGATCAGGGTTTTAATCTTGGCTTTGTCAATGATGAACTCTGTAGCCTTTGGATTGTTCCTTACCACTCAACCCTTACCTCAATTTCTACTGTAGGAAGACTTTTATTACCTTATTTCTTGGGTCCCTTCTATTTCTGATGTTTTTGGATTACATCTGCTTCTTAGGTAATCATGACTTCAAGTTTGTTTGTATCACTGCCAGTTAATCCATGGACCAACCACCCCCTCCCATTTTTTTCTCTTCCTGCATGAAAATTTTCTCTCCCTCTCAGAGTCCCAGAGTATCTTAGATAATTCTCAGCTGATTTACAGAATGCTCAAGAAACATCAGCTCAGTTGAGAGCTTGGCAATTAAGTCATCCTGCTAGCTCACTCCATGTGTAAAAGTGCTAAATTGCAGAGGGTGTTTATCATGTGTCAAGTTGACATCTCCTGCTGTCAGCTTTGATTTGCTAAATACCTGCAAAAGAGTTGGTGAATGAAACACCTGGTCTGCAGATCAGGCTGCATGCTAAGCTGTAGGTAGCATCTCAAGATGTCCCTGTAGACCCTCCTTGAGCTGCCCTCCATCCTCCCCTTGGAAGAAAGAGGCAGCAGTGTGAAAGACTGAACCAAGATAGTTAAGGAAAATAGAAACTTCCATCTGCCACCCCTCTGCCCTGGATGATGCTATGATGTACTAGGCACCAGGATCTATGCCAAATAAGCCACCTATACAAAGTTATTTGTTTGATCTGTATGACACTCCAGGAGTTTAACTTGCCCGTGGTCACTCACAGCACATGGAATAATATACCACATTTGCATTTGCCTGGTTGAAATCTCGGTTTAGCCTGAGAATTTATCATCAGGATTCTCCATCAAGTCCCAGTGTCTTGTGCTTCACATCTTAGCCATGGTTATCCTTTCTGAAAAGTAGTCATGAGTTAGCAAGCAACATAAAACTTCCTGCTGTGTATTTCTTCTCAGTTGTATGATTTCCTTCTCAATATAAGCACAGTTTGCCCTAATCATTTTGAAGATGCAATAGTAAGTCAGTGATTTCTCATCCTCTTGGTTAGATAGGAGAAAGAACTTTGATGGTTGCTATTGTGCCAATCAAAGCACACATGTGAGAGTACTGTCTTCTGTATCCATGTAATAATGTTGACTCTGGCTAGATGCTGTCTCAGGCTTTAAATTTAGAAATTCGAGTCAGTCGTCAATTGGCTCAGTTGGACATAGTATTTTATTTTAAAAACTTAAATGTCAAAACCAAGTTCTGTTTTTAATACTTAAAACATATTGGAGTTAGACATGCTTGAATGAGAATTTTAAATTTTGTGCATGTACAAACTATTTTTTGCACATACACACTATGTCATCATGGGCAAATTATCATTTTTGAGCCTTAGTGTCCTCATCTATAAGATACAGATAATTATATTTTCCACCAAAATTAGTATAAGAATTAAAATTTAAACTGCATAGGATGAAGCAGCATGATATTGTGAACGTGCACATGCATTTGCATCTGTTCTCTGGGACTTCAAGCCATTGAGTAAGTCACCCATGTTCTGGGAGTCCATGTTTCTTACCTACCATGGTAATAATAATTCAGCTATAGGGTTGTGTCTAGAGCTACATCAGATATGTGCATCAGATGACTAGAATAGCACCTGGCCCAGAACACATGCTCAGTTAGTATAGTTCTATGTATTTGCATGCATTCATATTTTAATTTCTTAATTTTGGGCATTTTTATATAAACAGTGATTCTATAAAGTCAGTAGAGAGGTAAACTTTTGTGAAGTTAATGAACATGAACATTACTCAGGAACTTAGTTCATCTGACATCTTTGTAGGTCTATTAGTTTATCCCAGATTTCATATTTATGAGTTAAGAATTCTAACCACAAAGGTATTTTGGTCTGTCTTCATCCATTCTAAAGCTATAACAACCTATCCTAGGATAGGTGGCTTATAACAATAGAAATTTGTTTTTCACAGTCCTGGAAGCTAGGAAGTCCATGATCAATGTCCTAGAAAATCAAATTAGATACTTAGTGGAGGTCTACTTCTTTGGTGAGGAACAAGAAGCTGCCCAAGGTCTCTTTTATAAGGGCCCTGATTCTGTTCATGATCTAACCATTACCCAAGGCCCTACTTCCTAATGGCAATACACTGACCTTCAATATGTGAATTTTGGTGAGGGGCACAAATATTCAGTCTATAGGAGGGACAAAAGTGAGACTGAGCAAAACAATGTACTTAAAAGGCATCAACCTACAAGCAAAGTGACAAAGCTCAGAAATCCTGGTGATTCTGTGTGTATGGAATAGCATGGCTTCTGGAATTTGTTAATTTGGAGTAATGAATACATTGAGGTCAGGGAGACAGGGTGTTCTCTGTGAGCAAGTGGTACCTGCTGTGTAATTTCCCATATTGGCATCCTTATACTAAGACATCAAGGTCCCACACTTGATAAAGTGCTTCCTACTATTTCTCAGGCTTTTCCCTTACAAAATTTCCCCTTAAGTATAGTTATTTGGCTTAATTCTTCATTTGGGAATAGGCAATTGCAGCTCTTGGAGATGAGCGAGGCATGTTTCTGTGTGGGTTTATATAACAATATGGTTATAATGGTTCTCAGGAGAAGGAGGCTGGCATTAAAGAACACACATGCAGCCTTTGGGCAGCGTTCTCAAGAATCTTTCCCTTAAAAGCAGGGACAATGGTTTCCTCCAGATGTCTGCATATAGAAGGGAACTAGAAGTAGGCAGATTTCTTAAAAGCTAACTTTTTTCCTTTGGCTTTGTTTTGTTTAACTTACATATTTTCATTTTATTTTTTTCTTCTAAGGCAAGAGAGAAAAGTCACAGCTTCAGATCTATGACATAAGAAAATCTGGTGATTCAGGAGTTAGTACCCAAATTTTAGGTATAACAGTGTATCTGTGCTCTGAACCACTGAAACATCGTAGAAAAAAAAATACTCATTCAAAAAGAAACTGGCGAACTACAAAAAGTACTGGGCTTGGGGTCGAGAATCTTGATTAAACTGGCAGGCGGTGCTTCCCCTTCTATCCATATGATATACTTTCTCTGTAAAAATGGAGACACTGGTGTTCACCTCAATAGGGTTTTGTTAGAATTAAGTGAGACAATGTACACACAAACCCTAGAGTGATTTTTGGTGAAACACAAAGTATTTGCATGTTAGCCTTTTCATTTTCAATTTCTTGTAAGGAACAGGAAGCTCTTCCATCGTGATACAGATTTTGAAGTTGGTCCTCTGATTTTCATGTTTAAAAGGAGTGTTCAGATTCTGGTACTAAGTGGTAACAAAGCCCCTTTGTTGAACATGTACTGAATAGAGGCATGAAGTCAACTGATGCTGTGTATTCTGATATTGAAAGGCAACTTTCATTAGCACTTCCACTTGACAGATGAGGAAACTGAGGCTTTAGCCTGAAATAATTCCATCAATGAGCTAGTTAGGAAGTAGTGGGATCCAGTTGGAATCTATCTAATAGAATTCAGTGGTAGTATACTTATCCACTGCAATTTTCAGCCCCACTAAATTCTTAGCTGAGTGGCTTTATTTATCCGTATATATAAATTATTCATATTTTATATTCATATATTAACATATTTTGAATATATTATATTGATTCACAATAAATAATATATAGTATATATTAATATATATAGTCCTCACTCCTGAATTATTCTAAGCATCTTTTCCACAGTAAAGCTTCAACTTATTTGGAATTTATGCCTTCTGTTGAGAAGATTACTAGTACACTTTGTTCAACAAACACTTCATCTCCAGCATAAATTTATGCTGCTATGGGTGTGTTTGAAGTACTTAAGGAAGCAGACTATCCTTAAGTATCCTCAAGGACATTAGAAGTATAAAGTCACATACAAAGACTGACGATCATTGGTATTTTCTTATTAAATCAAGCTGTCTCAACTGGGCAAACATGTCAGTCTAACTCAGTTCCTACTGCCTGTCGCACTGAGCTAGAAGTGGTTTAGGTATTGTCCTGTCCACCCCTGTCTCATTTGACACCAAATGGCATGGGAGGACTGGAGGTTACCAAGGGACAGTGCGGCAGTGGGAGAACAGCAGCAGCAGCAGAAGGGGCAACAGCCACGACCACAATTAACCCAGGAGTACCCTGGGTGTTTCCAGTGAGCTGCAGACAGTGCTGTGTGCTTTACCCACTTATTTCACTTTGATTTCACAAAAATCTATAAATATTTCACATTATTTTATCCTCTTTTATTAATAAAGAAACAGAGAGGCTAGATAAATTCTTCAATGTCAGTTATCCAACAAGTAATGACACTATCATATTTGCAATGTGTGAACTGAAATATGCAGTATCAATATACAATACACAACTGGAATATAAAATATGAACTACACTTTAAAAGTATCATCACATTGGATTTCTTTGCCATACTCAGTTTACTTGGACAGTGAATACTTCTGATATATGCAAAATCATTTAAGAAAGACAGATTTAAATTATAAAACATGAAAATGTTGCCAATAACTGTGAACTAACCTTCTTTGAATATTTAGAAAGGATCAGCAAATTGTGGTACATGGCCCTAATCCAGTCAACTGTTCATTATTATAAGTTTTATTAAAACACACTCAATTCACTTCATTTATATATTGTCCGTGGGTGCTTTCATGTGACAATGTCACAGATAAATCATTCCAAAGCAGACTGTATTGCCTGTAAAAACTAAAATACTTACTATCTAGATCTTTACAGGAAAAAAAAAAAACCTCTGCTGACTCCTGGACTAAAGTATCACCAGTTCACATCATATACCTGCATTCTCCCATCATATTCCAGCCTCCTCCCTACTTGTCAGCGGTAAACTGATATACCACATTTTGGCTTATCATTACTTGCTTGTTCAAAGAGTATAGTTTCAAGGTATATGTATTCACACATAATATTCATAATTTAATATTTAAATATTTGGTACATTAAAATATATTTGCATTAATTATATGTTTAACATTTATATATTTAATAATATGTATATAGTTTTGATTCTTTTTTAAAGGACATTTTCTATAGAAGAATACACATAAAGAAAATTCACAAGCAAAAGCCTACAGGATACAAAAGTAGTACTAGTACTACCAGCGTAGTTGTGGTTATAGCAGAGAAATTACCCCCATAAAAGCGTTACCTGTTCATTATGCAAGACATTATTTTTAGGAATCCAGAACCACCTTCATGTACCTCCCCAATCACCAGTAAACTCTCCTCAAAGACCACTGTGTATGTTTAAATTTCTGTCTCCTACCAGTTTTTCATATTTTGAGTTAAAAATTAACAGATAAATTAAAATTTTCATTACAATGGTAGATTTAAGTGTATCCATAAAGTTCAATCATTTATGTGTATGTATGTATAAACATATATATACATAATATGTATACATGTGTACAAACATGCATATATGAATAGCTTATGAGTTGTATATGGAATTATAGAATTATCATATTTTCCCTGTCATCATTTTATAACTTTTATTATCACCAATCATGTTCTTTATAATTGTTTTCTTTTGTTTAGTGCTCACCTGACATGCCTACTTCTGTCATTTTTTTCAATTCTCCCACAGTCTTTAATTTAAATGTGTGTATGTTTAAATATTATAAAGTTGAATTTTAAAACTTTTATCTACTAATCCATGTCTTATAATTGGCAAGCCTAATCCATTTTAATTATTATTATTAATATATTGGAACTGACTTTTACCATCTTATTTTGTGTTATTTTTCTTGCTTTGACTATGCTATTTATTCCATCTCCCTTTTTTTCTTTTTTTCTTTTTTCTTTCAACGCACTGTGTATTAGTCAGCTTTCCTATTGCTGGAACACAATGCTTGACTCCTGCCACTTAAAGGAGAGGTTTAATTCAGTTCACAGTTTCAGGAGATTCAGTCACCAGGCTCCAAGGCCGAAACTTCTTGGCAGAAGAACATGGTACAAAATGCTTCTAAGTTCATAGCAGCTGGGAAGCATAGCAGGAAAATAGTGTCAGTGAGGAATGGGCAAAAGACCGTATACAGTACACAAATCCATACCTCCATGACCCCCACACACACCTAAGAGTGTGATTTACTAATCAGCTATGCATTTCTTTGTAGTTTGAAGTTGACATATCAGGTATCAGGATTAAAAGTCACCCCTTGTCAACTTCATACCCAAACACATGTCATTAAACCACACTTAATGTCCCAACACAGACAATAGCAAGTTGATAATTTCACCTATTGGAATACAGTTATCCTTTTCCCAAAGTCCCAGTAGTTCCTACGTTTTTCAAAACTCTAAGCCACAAATGCATCTGATACTCAAGGCAAACTCTTAGCCATGAACCTTAGTAGAAATTAAAAAAAAAAAAGTTACATAATTCCAAGGTACAATGGCACAGAGCAAACATTTCCATTCTCAAAGGGAGGGATAGAAAAGAATTGGACCAAAGCAGGACTGTGAAACTCAAAAGGGAAGATATTAAGTCCTGTGCCTCCATATCTGGCATTTGGGTTATGCCTTTAACTTTGTACCATGAATGTTTAACATAGAATTCAAAATTAATCAACAGAACAATAGCAACAACAACAAAATCCTTTTAGCTACAACAGTCCATACTATTCTTTAAATTATTGGACTATAAAAATGATTGCCATTGTTATTTTTGTCTACAATTATATTTTGAAGTCCACTTCCAAAGAGAATCCCACTTTTGTTCACTTTTCAGGGCTCAGTAGCAATAAAGACGCAGGAATTTCTTTCATTATTTTTTTCTTTTATAATTTTCAGCCATCATCACAGACACTGGCCTTAAAAGTACTCAAATAAATTCTCTCATAATGTGAAAAATAGCTGTCATATAACCAGTCTGTGAGATTTCATGGAATATGAATAAGGCTCAGACAAGACCATACTATAACCATATTCAGAATAAGACAAAGGCAAAGGCACATGGTAATCACAATAGACTAAACTCTGCCTCCTTTGTTGGATGGGCTGATTCAGTTGCTTTTATCCCCCTGCTTTCTATATAAAATGCATTAAGATAATCCAATTATCAAACTGTCCATGCTTTTTGAAGACCCTCTAGTGGAGAACCAGCCTCTGTTTCCTTAAGCCCTTCTGAGAATTTTCCAGCACAAGCCTAATCCTACAAGAAGGCCCTCCTGGCCCCCTGGCCCCTTCCCAAGACAGCTATGGTTACTTAGGAGATTGTTCTACCTGAGTGTAGCACACTTTTTTGCCAGGTGTTCTGGGTACTATTTGGCTAGTGTCTTCAACTGCTTTGCAATTTATTCTTAGTAATAATAAGGTTATGTTGTAATACTTTCTATTCCAATTTAACAATATTTCTAGAATAGTCTACCTTTATAAACAGAAAAAGCAAGTTGTTTTACTAAAACTGACTTTTGAGGATAGAGTTTGAGAAGTAATACATTCAGTAGATATAGTCTAAGCCTTAAAAATAGTAATTTATGCCTTACTAGTGAAAAAGGCAGTGTAGAAAAAAAGAACATCAGAAGAAAAATGTATGGTAGACTTCCACATACTTATCCTGTTTGTGTAACTTATCATTACTTAATTTTAATTTCTCCACTTGCAAAATGGACATATTAAAATCTACAAGCTGGTCTTTTGGTTTTACTGAGCAAAGTACATAGGTATATATATGACTTATAGCTTATTTATAAAGATCTGTAAATGTACCTATGGAAATGTAATACACACACTTTGTTTCATACTAAAATCACCTACAGAATTTTTTTCTACTCATGAGGGAATTTCTAAAAATTGCAATGCCTATATCAAGTTAACTAGAATTCTGAGAGTGAAACCTAACTAGGATTTTTATTCTTGAATACATGTCAGATGATTCCAGTGTGCAGCTAGTTGGAGAAGTGGATTAGAATGGTGCTTTTCAAAACTTAAAACTTCATACAAATTACTTTCAGTCTTGATCAAATATAGATTTTGATCCAATAAATAGCTTTAGTAGTAGCAGGAGGTGGCAAAAAATCTATATTTCTAATGAATTACCAGGTGATGTTGATATTGCCAGTGAACCAGCTGTGGAATAGTTGACTATAAAACAGTGAATAGAGACTCTAAACAGTATCTTTAATAGACAAGAGGGAAATAAAAATTGTAAATACTGTCATAGCTCAAGTTAATAGCAAAGAAACACAAGTTAGTAGTACCTCAGAAGCTGGCAAGGAAAACAAAACATTATTTGTGTACAAAAGAATATTTTATGGTTATATTCCCTGTCTCTCATTCCCTCACCTTCCAAGTGAGTTAGGGTAGAAACACTGAAAAGGTTAAGCACACAATGAAGAAGAAAACAGGAAAATGCAAAAGAATAAAAAGCTCAACAAATTTGGTCTGTAAGTAATTAGAAAGGAATTAAGTGCTTATGGAAATTATTTTCACTTTGTTTGACAAAATGAAAATAATTCTTAATATGTGTACATAAATTTTGCTGTTTGTATGGTGCATTTATAAATAATGTGCTACTAGAAAAGAAAAGATGGGCCAATATGTGTTACTGCACTGAGAAATGTTCTGGGTACAGTACAAATAAATGTTTCATTAGGTGGAAAATCACAAAAAGAAATTGGAAAGACTGAACGTTAAAGATTCTTCAGCATCCAGTGAGGCTAAGTAAATGTGTATTTTAGAAAGATTCACAGCTCTGACCAATACTGCCCAGAGACTAATTAATTAGTCTGCATGGCGGGCCCAATTACAATCTCTCCAGACAGTGATTCTGTAGGTAAAGTTTCATTATCAAGTACCAACTATGTACAAATGTTAAAAGATACTAGAAAAATAAGACCTCACCTTTATCCTTAAATAACTCATAAATCTAGTAAAAACATTGTGATGTCATTGCTAGAAATGAAATCTGTCATATTTCTCCTATTAGCTGGAAATTTGGCCTTGTGCTTGTGATTTCTTTTCTTTCTACCTCCTAGAGTTTTGCAACAGAAGGGTGTCTTCTTGAGTCCTGCTAACATAATATACTTTGAGGATAAGGGGAGTAAGGAGATCAGAGTAGGAAATTCTTCAATTGTCTAAATCTACCCGGTTTATGAGCTATTTCAAGCACACTGAGACCCACTGTTGATGCAATATTGGTGAATAGGCTAAAATGAGACTTTGTGTATTCATAGAGACTATTATCTGAGCTGAAAATTCACAATGATAAAAACTTTGTTATCCCAGAAGGTTACAGGAATGGCAGAGAGAATGGATAGAATTTGAATTGGAGGTTTGTTACTCCTGAACACTCCATGCTTTGATTTGGTTTGATTGGATTTGGAACACCTGGTTTGAAGATGTTCTTGGTCATTTCTGTGTAAAGAAATTGGCCTGACAAGGGGTAGTCTTGGAAGACAATGAGCAAGTGTAAAGTTTCAGGAGAGGGAAAATAGACCTTAATGATCTCTTGCTAGTGATAAGTCAGTCTATTTGTTAATAGGCTCATCTGTGCCCTCCACAGGTTTGAACATTTCCTATTCCATCTTTAGATGGAATGAGGGAAGATCTTCAGATGGAAGATGAGGGAAATTATCAGGAATCTAATGTACCTGAAATGCCAAGAAACAAAAGATATCTTCCTCTGAGCCCAAAATATCATTCCTAATATACCCAACAAGCTAGAGTAACTGATCAAAATATGGCCACCGTGTGCAGATTTGACTGCTATACATTTCTTGTCCATTATTTGCTGTCTAGTCACATACACTCTTTACAAGGGATCTCAGAGTGCCTGGCCAAGAGAGGTTCCACCCAAGTACGTCTTCAGGGATAAAAGACCCAATCGTGACCCTCCTGCAGAGACAGTTATCATAGAAATTGTATAGACATTTGATCCAAAGACTGTACAACCCTGAAGTAGCTATGGTCTCATGGCTAGGGTTTTTTTATTTTCTTATCTTGATTTGATTATGATTTGTCTCAGTGTGAGTCTCTTTGTATTTATCCAACTTAGGAAGCTTTGCATCCTGGGAATGTAGATAAATGGTTTCATCAATTTAGAGAAATTCCCGCATTATTTCTTGAAATTATTTTCTCCTTTTTCTTTTCATTTTCTTTTCTTCTGATGCAATTACATGCTCATTAATACTCTTTTTAGTGTCTTTTACATCTCTGAAACTCTGTTCATTTATCTTCAATTGTTTTTTCTGTTTTGCAGACTGACAAATTTCTTTAACCTATCCTCAACTTCACTGATTCTTCTGTTAGCTCAAATCTGTTCATCTCTCATGAATTTTTTTATTTCAGTTACTTTTGTTTTTCAAATACAGAATTTCCATTTGGTTCTTTTGTAATTTCTATTTCCTTATTGGAAAAAAATCTATTTTAATTTATCGTTATGCTTTGTTTTTATTTTTTAAGCCATGGCTTTCTTAATTATTGGAGTATATTTGGACTAGCTACTTTGAAATATTTGTCTACTAAATCCAGTATTTGAAACACTGAGGAACAGTTGCTATAGAGTATATTGACTGCTTTCTTTTCCCTGAGTGTGCTAAACACGTTGTTGTTGCTTTGCGTGTCTCATAACTTTTTGTTGAAAACTCAACTTTTAGATTATATATCCTACTGCCTTGCTTCTGATTCTCCACCCTTCTCCAAAGGTTGTTACTGTTTGTGTTAGTCAGCTTTTTGTTACTGTGACCAAATATCTGATAAAAACAACACAAAGGAGGAAAGATTTATTTTGGCTCACAGTTTCAGAGGTTTCAATCCTTGGTTGGCTGGCTTTATTGTTTCCGGGTCTGTGGTGAGCTCATATATCACGGTCGAAAGGTATAATTGGCAAAGCTGCTTCTGTTGTGGCAGCCAGGAAGCAAAGCAGGAAAGAACCAGAGAGATACAGTTCTTTTTTTTTAATCTTTATTGGTACATTTTAGACATACAATACATTTATATTTATCATTGGGTGCTTGTATCTGTACATGATGTATCTTGGTTCTTATTTTTTCCCTCATTACCTGTGTGCCCTTCACCCTCTCCACCCTTCCCTATTTACACAGACTTTGTTTCCATTTTTTTTTTCTTTCTCGTAATTTTTCCTTTCCCTTCTTCCTTTTTCCCTTCCCCTCCTGCCACCCTTACACCTTTGGACCTTTTCTTATTTCAAATTACCAATTATTCATTTTAATCATTTTCATCCTTATTTACACTCTCAGTTCCTCACACTAGAGAAACTATTTGGTATTTACATGTGTGTCCTCTTTATTTCCCTTAAGAGTATGGCCTCAATATGCATCCATTTAGCTCTAAATATCTCTAGTTTCTCTTTCTTTATGGCTGAGTAGTACTCCATTTTATAAAAAAAACAACAACACACATCTTCTTTATCCAGTTTCCAGTTGATGGCCACTTGGGCTGTTTCCAAGCTTTAGCTATTACAAACTGTGCCACTATAAACATAGGTGCACATATATTGCTGTGGTATGATTCTTTTAATACTTTGGGGAAGATATTCAGTAGGGGAATACCTGGGTCAAATGGGGCCTGTAGTCCTAGTTCTTTGAGGTGTCTCCACACTGATTTCCACAGTAGTTGGACCAGGCTGCACTCCCACCAACAATGGAGAAGGGTTTCTTTCTCTCCACACCCCTGCCAGCATTTGTTATTGGTTGATTTCTTGATAGCAGCCATTCTTAATGGTGTGAGGTAGAATCTCAGTTTTGTTTTCATCTGCATCTCTTGAATGACCAGTGATGTTGAACATTTTTTCATGTATTTATTTGCTGCTTTTACTTCTTTGTCTGAGAAATGTCTGTTCATTGCAGATGCCCATTTCTGAATTGGGTCTTTGAATTTGGGGGGGGTCTGATTTTTTTTCAATTCTTTATATATTCTTGATAATAGATCTTTGTCTGAGATACAGCTGCTAAAAATTTCTTCCCACATTGTAGGTTGTCTCTTAGCTCTGTTGGTAGTTTCTCTTGCAGTGCAGAAGCTTTTTAATAAGATTAGATCCCAGTTGTTGATTCTTGGTGCTAGCTCCCCTGCTACTGAAGATTTGTTCATAATGTCTTTTCCTATGCCAATGTCATTAAGAGTTCTACCTAACTTATATTCTAGCTAGTTTAGTATTTCTGCCTTAATATTTAGATCTTTAATCCACTTCAATCTTAGTTTAGTGCACGGTGATAGGTATGGGTCTAGTTTTAATCTTTGGCAGGTTGAAATCCAGTTTTTCCAACACCATTTACTAAATAGGCTATCTTTCCTTCAATAAGAGTGGTTGGCTCCTTTGTCAAAGAAGAGATGGCTGAGTATGTCTAGAGTTGTTTCTGCATCTTCTAATCTATTCCACTGATCTTCGGGTCTGTTTCTTTGCCAGTGCCATGCTGTTTTTATCAGAGTAGCTTTGTAGTATAGTTTCAAGTTGGGGATTGTGATACCCCTAGCCATGTCTCTGTTGCCTAGAATTGCTTATGCTATTCTAGGTTTCTTCTGCTTCCAAATGAATTTTTGGATTGTTTTCTCTAGTTCTGTAAAGTATATTGTTGAAATTTCAATTGGCACTGCATTAAATCTATATAGTAGTTTTGGAAGTATGGCCACTTTCACTATATTGGTTCTTCCTACCCAGGAGCAAGGGATATCTTTCTGTTTTCTTATATCCTCTTCAATCTCCTTCTTCAGAGTGCTGTAGTTTTCAGTGTAGAGGTCTTTTGCTTCCTTTGTTAGGTTGATTCCTAGATATTTCATTTTTTTAGATGCTATTGTAAAAGGAATTATTTCCTGGATTTCTCCCTCAATGGGTCTGCTATTTGTGTATAAGAAGGCTATTGTTTTTTGAGAGTTGACTTTGAATCCAGCTACTCTACTGAATCAGTCAATTAGATCTAGAAGACTTATGACCGAGTTTTTGGGGTCTTCTATGTAAAGTATCATATCATCAGCAAATAATGATACTTTAACATCTTCCTTTCCTATCTTTATTCCTTTTATTTCTTTCTCTTTTCTAATTGCTGTGGCTAATGCTTCCAGAACAATATTGAACAGGAGTGGTGATAGTGGGCATCCTTGTCTTGATCCTGATTTTAGGGTGAAGGTTTTCAGTTTTTGACCATTTAGTATGATGTTGGCTGTTGGTTTTTCATAGCCTTAATCAGGTTGAGATAAAGCCCTTCTATTCCAATTTTCTGTAGGGTATTTATCATGAATGGGTGTTGGATTTGGTCAAATGTTGCATCTATTGAGATGATCATATGGTTTTTGTCCTTGACCCTGTTGATATAGTGTATTACATTTATTGATTTTTGAATGTTGAACCATCCTTGCATCCCTGGGATAAATACAACTGGTCAGAGTGTATGATCTTCTTCATGACACTCTGTATTCTGTTTGCCAGTATCTTGTTGAGGACTTTTCCATCTACGTTCATTAGGGAGATTGGTGTGTGGTTGTATTTTTGGGTTGGGTCTTTCTCTGGTTTTGGAATCAAAGTAATACTTTCTTTCTGGAATGAATTTGGAAGCCTTGCTTCCCTTTCAGTTTCCTTGATGAGTTTAAAGAGTAATGGTGATAGTTCTTCTTTAAATGTCTTGTAGAATTCAGCAGTGAAACCATCAGGACCTGGGCTTTCCTTTGTTAGTAAATTTTTTTATTACATTTGCAATTTCACTCATTGTTATTGGGGTGTTTAGAATTTCTATATCTTCTTCATTTAACTTTGGCAATTTGTATGTATCTAGGAATCTGTCCATTTCTTCTGTGTTTTCTATTTTATTAGAGTAGAGGTTCTCTAAGTAGGTATTGATGATCTTCTGGATTTCTGCTGGATCTGTTGCGGCTTCAACTTTTTCATTCTTAATTGCATGGATTTGACCCTTTTCTTTCCTTTCTTTGATAAGGTTGGCTAAAATTTTATCAATTTTATTTATTCTTTCAAAAAACCAACTCTTTGATTCATTGATTTTTTGTATCATTCTCTTTGTCTCCATTGCATTGATTTCTGCTTGGATCTTTATAATTTCCTTTCTTGTACAAGCTTTGGGTTTGTTATGCTCTTCTTTTTCTAGGAGCTTGAGGTTCTGCATTAGATTATTTAACTGAGTTCTCTCTGTTGTCCTAATATGGGCATTCACTGCTATGAATTTCCTACATAGAACTGCCTTCATTGTGTCCCACAGATTCCTGTATGTTGTACTGGCATTATCATTTACTTGTAGAAATTGTCTAATTTCTTCTTTAATTTCCTCTGTCACTCATTGGTTGTTCAGGAGGGTGTTATTCAATTTCCATTTGTTTGTGGGCATTTTGTGGTTTCTTATGTTATTGATCTCCAATTGTATTGCACTATGGTCTGATAATATACAGGGGATAACTTTGATTCTTTTACATTTACTTAGATATGTCCTATGAGCTAGCATGTGATCTATTTTGGAGAATGACCCGTGTGCAACTGCAAAGAATGTGTATTCTGATTTTGTGAGGTGGAACACTCTGTAAACATCTATTAAGTCCATTTGTTCAATAGCTTGGCTCAGTTCTAGAATTTCATTGTTAATTTTTTTTTTTCTGGATGATCTGTCTACTTGTGAGGTGTTGAGGTCCCCCACTACAATTGTATTAGTGCTTATTTGGTTTTTCATGTCCATTAATATTTGTTTTGCATAGTTGGGGACATTTGTATTTGGTGCATATATATTTAGGATTGTCATCTCTTCCTCTTGGATTGTTCCCTTCACAAGGATGTAGTGACCATCTTTGTCCCTCTTAATTAGTTTTGGTTTGAAATCTACTTTGTCTGCAAATAAGATTACTATCCCTGCTTTTTTCTGAGTTCCTGTCATGTGGAGAACTGTTTTCCATCCTTGTACTTTCAGTCTATGAATTTCCTTTTGAGTTAGGTGTGTTTCTTGTATACAGCATATTGCTGGGTTTTGCTTCTTAATCCATTCTGTCAGTCTATTTCTTTTGAGGCCATTGACATGGATAGTTATAATTGAGAGATATTGACTCATCCTTGTCATGATATTTTACTGTTGTTGGCTCTTTTATTTCTTATTTTTTTCCCCTTTCCATTTAGTGTCTTACCTTGTGTGGTGTCTTCTCTCTGTTGGGGCTCATGGAGTTGTGACCTTCATTGTTTTTTTCTAGAATATTTCTGAAAATTGTTTGGAGTGCTGGTTTGGTGTTCATGAAATTTCTCAGGTGTTCTTTGTCGTGAAAGTATCTAATTTCCCCATCAATTTTGAAAGATAATTTTGCAGGATACAACAGTCTAGGTTGGAAGTTATTTTCTTTTAGGGCTTGAAATACTTCACTCCAGGCTCTCCTTGACTTGAGGGTTTGTGTTGAGAAGTCTGCCATGATTCTGATGGGCTTTCCTTTGTAGGTTATTTGTTTCTTTTCTCTCGCTGCCTATAGAATTTTGTTCTTCTGTTGGGTTTCTGGGATCTTGACTATTATAGGTCTAGGTGTAGATTTTTTTTTTTTGGTCATGGATAGTTTGAGTTCTATATGCCTCATTTATCTGTATGTCCAATTCTCTACCTCTCCCTGGGAAGTTTTCTACTATTACTTCTGTGAGCAGTTTTTTATCAATTGTACTTTCTCCTGTTTTTTGTGGACTCCTATCAGTCTTATGTTATTCTTCTTTGCATCATCTAGCAGCTGTTGGATTGATTTCTCATGGTCCCTCCCTATCTTTAAGAAATCTCTGTTTTCATGGTCCTTAAGTACAATCCTGTCTTCTATATCTGATATTCTGTCTTCAGATTCTCTTAGTCTGCTCTGCATACTTTCAATGGAGTTTTTAATCTCCTGAATATCTGTTTGAATCTGTTTCATGGATTCTATTTCTTTCTTATGTTGGGTGATCATGGTTTCCATCTCTTTTTTATGCTGGGCATTCATGGCTTCCAGCATGTTTCTGATCTCATCTATTTTCTTATCTGTTTCTGCTCTAGAGCCTCTAATCATGTCTTTCACTCTGCTTACCATCTCTGTATTTATCTGGGAGATTATTTCTGCTTTGAATTTTTCCAGAGCCTCATGCATCTGCTTTGTTACTTCCTGTGCTATCAGTTCAGGGTGTCCAGGTGGTTGATTATCAGATTTTTCCACCTCATTTCCCCCAGAATTTCCTTTTTGTGGCATGGAAGCCTGCATTTGTGCCTTGCTTAAATGTCTTCTCATTTTGTTTTTGGAACTGTCCTTGGTTTTGAAGGACCCTAGTTAGCAAAACAGACTCCATATTGCTGCTGAATGACCCACCTGCCTGCCCTTTAGATGAACTTAAAAGGAGGAAGCTTAGAAACCTCCTCCCCTTAGAAAGTCTTTTAGAAACAACAATTAATCAACTATTGTTTTACAAATGTTCTAACAGCAGGACGTTCTGCTTCTGTACCTTCTGCTTGCTTTGCTAGTTCTATCCCAATGGGGGGCGTAGAAACTGTTGGCCTCAAAGGTGTAAAAAACATGTTTGTCTCCCCCCAGTCGGGGCTCAAGTCCGATGCTCAGCTCGGGTCCCAGCCAGTAATAAATTCCTGTGTGGATTTAATATCAGTGTCTTGTTGGTTCTCTCTCGCTGGGTGTAACAGCTTAATTCCTGGGTTGATATTTCAAAATTGCTTAATGTAGGTATCTTTGTTGCTTATGTTTAAAACTCTTGTGGAATGATTGCTTTTCAGAGGTGTCTTCCAGATATAGCTTGTGTTTAGGTTCTGAGACTCTAATGACTGAGGCTGTTTTATTTACCTTATACCAGGAAGGAAAACTGATTAGATCAATCACAACATGTTAGCCCAAATGATACAATCAGCAATACCACAGCATCAAGTGCAGCTTAGAAAATAACCATTTGTGGTAGTTATTAATCTATCACATTTAACTATGTGAATTAAATTAAAACCAAGGACCAACCCAACATATGTTTATAGTGAATAAACTCTTCAATATAGCATCTTTCCCCTTCGGGATGGGGAGCTAGAAGGAGTTGGGGAGGGAGGGACAGGTAGGAAGATCAGGAAAGATTAGCGATGAGGCCAGAAGACACAGGAAGATCACACAAACTCTAAGGAATTGTTAAAGGCAAGAGGAAAGGGCAGAATGAAAGAACAAAGATGTGAACAGAATCACCTAACAGTAACAGAGAGGCTAGATACTATATTTACTTTCCTTTAAAACTAATGATAATAAAGAGGAAGAAAAATAGAAGAAAAGAAAAATAAAGGAGAAATCCAAATTCAGTGCAGAAAGGAACAAATGGGGAGATGAAGAGCAATGTGGGACAGTGAGAGAATGAGTGAGACAGAGAGAGATAAAGAAAAGATAAAAGAAAGAAAAGTAAAAATTTGAAAAGAGTAGAAAAAAGTAAAAATTAAGAATTAAAAATAACAGAAAAAAATTTTTTTTCTTTTTTGAAAATACCAAAAAATAAAAATGATGGGCCTCCTTCAGGGTATGTCTCTGCTGTCAGAGTAGGCAATGTAGGCATCCGTGTGTATATATGAGTCAATGAGTCTCAGCAAGCCAGCAGCAGACCTGTGAGGCAGATTTCTGGCTGCTAGTCCCAAGTTGAGCTCCCTGTCCTCCTGCAGGGTTGAGCTCTGCAAAGTTCTACTGCAGGTTCCAATTGCCCTTCCCCTGAAGATAGTGCACATTTTGATGGGAGGTAATGGTCCCAAGTGATAATCCCTCCAACTTACCAAGTACGGAGGTCTGGTGTGCCTTTATTGTAGAGATTCTCTTTACTTTTCTGCTAAGCTTCAGTTTTCATCCAGGAGCCTGAGAAGCCCTCTTTCTATTACTAACTTCTGCTCTATCTTGTGATGCTCAGGACAAGGGCCTTTATAATCCCCTCTGCCTCTGTAGTGTGGGACCAGGTAGCAGAAGAGCCAGAAGGCCAGAGGTGGGGGGTAGGAGGAGTGAGCCTTGGAGGCACTCCACAGAGCACCGGATGGGGCCAGGGCTCCAAGCTGCGCCTGCGACCTCACCGTGGCATGGGTGGGGCCCAGGATGGTGTCAGGGAGCTTCATGCTGTTTGGCTCACCCGCTTGGCCTGGCTAGTCACTCTGTATGGGGCCAGAGTTCCAAGGCCTGCCTGGGACCTCCATCCTTTGTATCTCTATTTAGTAAACAGCATGGGCTAAATGTAAAATCTTCCCTCTTCTTTTTTTCCTTCTTTTTTTCCTTCTTTCTTTCCTTTCTTTCTCTATCCTTCCTTTCTCCATCTTTCCTTTCCTTCCTCCCTTTTCTTCCTTCCTTTCTTCCTTCTTTACCCCGTCCTTACTTCTTTCCCTCTTTCTTACTTTTCTTCTTTCTTCCTTCCTTCTTCCATTCTTCCTTCCCTCCTTTGCTTCCTCCTTTCTTCTCTCCCTTCTCATTTTTAATCCTTATTTTCTTGGGGTCACCTTTGGGTCTGCTTAACGTAATTAAAAGCAAGGCTATATTTGAAGACATTTGGCTACTGAGTCTTCAGATCGCTGTCAGTGGATGACAAGGAACTACATTAAAAGTTTAGGCATTTAAAACATGATGCAGACATACTTTCTGAGAGGTTCAGCAGTTTGGTCTTCACTAGCCGTAGCAAACTGCCTCAGTCAAGAATAAGTGTGCTGAAGCGACAATTGCAAACTACATCTGTATTAGCACACATCATCTGATATCCCCCACTTTTTCCAGACATGTTGCTCAGCTGTGCTACACCTCCAGTTCTACTGATTTCCTCTTCCAACTGTGACAACAAGGCTGGTGATCCTTATGGCTTGTCCCACTCTGGAAGCACCTCTATGGCAATGAAGCTGAGTAAAGATGGAAAATTCCTCAGGTAAGAACACCTCAGCTCCCAGTGTTCTTACCAAAATTCAGCAGTTTTTCAAGCATAAGTGCTCCTTGGATTAGTTTATACCTTTAGTCAATTTCCACATGCTGAAGTGCATTTTTCTAAGTTCTGTCCAGTTTTACAGATCCTTTTCATTGACAGCATCTGTTAATCACCTTACACAGCAATAAGCAAAACTCCTACCACCTGTCCTCTTTTCTGAAGGTGATAATACTGCTTTCCTGCTAGGGTTTTATTATAATTCTTCTAGAATCAAAAATATTATTGAATTCTGGTCTTTTTCATCATCTGGCCTTTAAAGATTTTTTCAACTTTCTCAGACCCATTCCTAGGACTCAAAGTTAATGTGAACTTTGTTCTTGTTTGTCTTTCGGACTTAAAGCAACAGAGGAATTAATGATGAAATGAGCACCACCACCACCAACCACAAAACCGGGAGGTTTAAGTAGTTGAAACATTGGTTTAGAACCAGTTAGATCCAGACTCCTGACCCCTGACTTAGGGTCTCTAAGCATTAATAACTTCATTTGAAAATAGGTTCACAGTACTACCTACTTCATAGTGTCTGCAGTGGCATATATCATATGAAATACCTACTGCTGAGCCAACAGTGCAGTCACCTGGCATTCAGTGGGTGCCTATTGCTTCATTACCAGTTATCCATGGAAATCAGCATCTACAAGCCTAAATGTGATCACAACACGATGAGAAAGAGAGGATTGGGGTTTTGGGAGCATTTGTGCCCTCTGTCTACCAGGATGAGTCTAAACAAGAAGGCTTCCTCTCTAAACACACATCTTCTGTCAAGCAAGGAGATCACATCAAACCATTCATAAGAATCCTTCTGGGTCTAATATTCACAGGTCTGTGAATTCTTCCCTCTTTCCAAATTCAAACACCATTCATTAGAAGTTTACTGTATGGTACTTTTTAATATCTACCCAGCCAAATTAAGTCCTTCATGAGCAAAGTCCATTTTAATTACTTATGTTATATCCCAAATACCTACTTCCTAAATTTTCCCATGGCCCTAAAAAACAAGTCACTTATTGGAAGGGCTGGAGAAAACCAACCTTCCAGCCCAGAGCTCTTCCCAGCTAATTTCATCATCCATTGAAGTGTTGGATCATATTCCCTATTACTATACTATTCCAGGCTTAGCATCAAGTGACTTATTTGCAGGGGTGGTGAAAACCAGTCTTCCAGACATGATCATTTAATTATCTGATGAAAGGTTGGGGAGTGTTTCCTTTAATGATAGGATTCCCCTCCTATATCACCAAGACACAATAAGGACATTTGAAAAGTCCATTGTCTCTGTGAGTATCACTAAGGAATAATGAAATCTAGTGTTCTGAATTCTTACCTTGGTTTCATCTGTAACTGGCAAGTTTTAATACCTCATAATATCATAGTTTTCTCATTTATGAAGTGGAGATAGAAGAAAATAATACCCTTATTATGTAAATGGGATGATTTTTGGAAGTGCTTAATAAATGCACTGATGGTAGTGCTAAAAATCATTGTTGTCCTTGCCATAAAACATCAATATTCAAGCGTAAAGCAGTGATTTTCAATGATGGGGGATGTTATAGGTTAAATTATGTTCTCTACAAGGATATATTGCAGTCATAAACCTCAATATTTGTGAATGTTGTGATCTCATTTTAAAATAAGGTCTTTAGAATTATAATAAAATTCAGATGAGGTCATACTGAATTAGAGTGGGGCCCCAGTCCAATAACTTGTGTCCTTGGGAGAAGGAAATTTGTACACAATCACACAGGTAAAGTACCACCATGGCAAAAATTTGAGTGATACATCTACAAACCCAGGACTACCCAGGACTGTTGACAGTCATCTGAAGGTAGAAGGAAACAAGAAAAAAAATCCTCCCCTAGACTATTCAGAGAGATCATGGCCCTGATGGCAACTTTATTTCAGATTCCATCCTGTAATACTGTTACAGAAAAAAAAAAATGTCTGTTACTTTAAACCTCCTAGTGTATGGTGATTTGTTATGAAAGTTCTAGGAAACTAATAAATACAATTGACTATTAAAATAATCTGGGGAGGATTTTGAAAGCACGCATTCTTGGGCTTTATATAAGGAGTATTGTTCTCATGAGAGTTAAGATGAACTGGAAAATCTATTTTTCTTTTAAAGTTCTTGAGATAATTCTGCTGCTCAAGCAGAATTGATAACCATTGATATGTAATACCATTGGCATTTATATAAAGTTGTGTATAATGGAATATATGCCTTTATATAAAGGGATAATATCTAAAATTGATTGTAAAATGTTTCAAATTGGGATATCATCTTGTTCCATTTTCTCACTCCCACTGACCATAGTGTACCATGTCATGGTACATACTGCGTGTTTAAAGTAATATCTATGTAGCTAAGAGCAGCACTAAGTCTCAGAGTTTCTGTTAAGTACTGTATGTGGGCTACCTTATTTAATCCTAAAGAAAATCTTGTGAGATAGAGTCAATTATTATTTCCCATTTTAGGACATCTAGATGCAGAGAAATGAAGTGATTTTCACAAGGTCACATAAACCTGTTAATTGGGCAGAGCAGAAATTTAAACACAGATGGTCAAATTGAAGAAGCAGCTCTCTTTGGTATACTACTTCAATGTTTCTGATTTAATTTTGGCTCTCTAAAATGGAAAGTACCCTCCCATGATTATGAGACAGAAATAAATATTTTTTTTGTTTATAGATGCTGGGGAAGGGGTGCTCAGCACACCTGGAGACCACACAAGCAGAGGTCAAGAAGTATGTGCAGGGTATGAGAGAAAAGGACCCATTTGTAATTATTGCCTTTACTGTGGTCCAGGGAATTTGCCAAACAGGTTTTCTGCCTAGAACTTTATTTGTTGGGTTTAAAGTAAACAGGTACAAGCTCCAGGAGATAATGCGCTGACTGAGAGGCAGTTACTGGGACATGCCTCAACAGTCCATGTGAGAAATGGAGCTCAGGGATACCAGGGAAGTAGATTGTAGGTAGTAGTTGTTCCATATGGTCACCTAGAGACAGCTCTATAAGGCAGATATCTGGACTGATTGCCCTGGACTGGGGAAGGTGTAGAGCTACAATCTGGATTGATGGCAAATGCCCCAGCATCTGGTATAAGAAAGTTAAAGTTATATTCAAAATGGATGCTAAGGCAATATAAAATGACAAGAATTCACTGCAGTTTCCTAAAATTGGAATATACATATTAGGTGCATACATGCTTGGTTTTGATCTATGAAGATGTAATATTAAAAACATAATGACACGGGAATATATTCTTTTTTATTTTCTTCAATTCTGTCTGATTGCTTGAATGAGAAAATCTCAATTCGGTGACAGTGAATTTTAACCCCTGAATAATATTATTAAACCAAAGAATAGATCTGAATATTTGAGCCTCCAGCAGCCAGCAGTGTCAGTGGTGAATGGTATGAATTTTTGCTTATTTCTACAGCTTATCTTCACTGATAGCAGTTAATACTAGTTTTCTATTTATAGTAGTAATAGTTAATTTCTAAATACATGCATACATATTTTAAACAGACAGATTGATTTGAAGAAAAATATAAACTAATATTAGTATCAGTAGTAGAACAAACTGGCCCCCATTACCATAAGATAGTAATGAACAACTAAAATCTGGGAAATATTGCATTATGCAACAAATATACATTAAACTCCTTCTTAACCATTCCACTACTCTGCCCCTGGACAAGCATTCCCAATCGCGTCTCTTTGGGGGAACATTTAACCAAGAGAAAGAAGGGAAAGAAGGTAAAGAGTCTGAGTATGCCATGACAGGCAATTTTGTGTGCTGTTCAAAGAATCTCTGGATGACATTGAGTAATGGAGGCCATTGAAGAGATCGATATCCTGCTAATGAGCATATGAGACTCTAGGAGGCTGATACACTCCACAGTTTGGAAGTAGAGAGCAGAGTCATTTGAGAACTGGGAAATGAACAGAACAGGCCCTTAAGTGAAGCATAACTGAGTACTATTTTGAGACCTGCTTCATCCCCCTACCACACATACACAGTTATGGCCACTGGAAGACACATTTCTGTTACATGACCCCTTCTCTTTGTCTACCGTTTATTAAAGCAGGGGTTAAAAACACTCAAACTAAGACAAGTCAAAAATATCTCCCCTGGAAAGTTTACAGTTGAAACAGAAGATGTTGTTCAATCAGTATCATCTCTTGAACTGGAACAATATATAAACTAGGATGTGTAAATTGCTCCATGATTGGTTCTTGTCATATGCACAGGAAAATAGAGGTCATCAGTCCATATAAAGAGAAATAACAGAGGCATCTGGCAAGGAAAGAAAAGGAAGGTTCTACAGATTCAAGGAGACAAACAGAGCTGTCTCTAGTTATTAGTTCCTGATTCTAATAAGTTACAGTTACCTCATGCAGTACAGTATAATAACTCAAAATGTAGGGCCTTGAACAACTATCTTCTTAGTACCATTTCATTGTATCTCCTGATTTTGGATTTAGGAATGAGGGCAAAAGTGAATTGGGTGGTCTCCTACTTCATATGTCATTGATTAAGGTTATTCAGTAGTATTCAACCAGCAGACAGGCTGGCCTGATAGGATCATCTTGGCTTCACTCATATGTTGATTTTCTATTACTGTAACAAAATACTTCAGGCTAGACAATAAACAAAAAAGGTTTACTCAGCTCACAGTTTTCAAGGATGCAAGTGAAAGGCTTGGCAGCCACATTGTTTTGGCCTCTGGTGAGGGCCCCATGGAGGATGACATCATAGCCAGAAATCGTAAAAGAGAAAAAGATCAAATGGTGAGATAGGAAGCCAAAGAGTGGGGAGAGGACAGATTTGTTCTTTTATAACCACCTATTCTCAAAGCAAATAACTAGCCTCCTACAAAATTTACTTAGCCTATTTCAAGGATGGTAGACCCAATCACCAGTCACCTCCCAATGAGTTCTACCTCTTAAAAGGTTTTACCAGGTCTAAATACCACCACATTGGAGACTGAGGTTCCAATACATGAACTCTTAGGGACAAATTACACCAAAACCTTAGCAACTTGTGTGCAGTGCTTGGTAAAGGTGACAAGGGAAGCTTATCTAGGGCAGCCACCCTGACACCTACACATTGCCTCTCTAGCATGGCAGTCAGTGTCAGACCAGCTCGACTTCTTGCAGAGTTGTTCAGATTTGTCCTAAAAATCATTCCAAGAGAGAAGTAGAAGTTCCCAGTTCCATATATCCAGGGCTGAAACCGGGCACTGTTCTTTTCTGCCCCATTACTATTCAAGCAATTCACTAAGTCCAGGTCAGATTTAAGGTGAGGAGAATGAGACTCAACCGCTCATAAAAATATTAGAAAGGAATTTGCAGCTGCCCTTAATCCACCACATAGTCCTTCATGATGGCTGGCTGCAAGTGGGTTCTTGGAGAACGTTCTGTACCTCCACAGGTGGCTTTGCATTTTGGGTAAGCTTTCTTGAGATGCTTTTGGTTATTCACAGATAACATATGATGGATCATTTATAAGAACAAAGTTTTGTATTTGGTTAGTAATCAAAAATCATTTGAATGAAGCAGATATACCAGTGCACTGAATGAAAAACTGGGTAAATGAGAACAGGCTTGAGTTAGACTACTTTGAAAAAGACCAAGGTTCAAAAACTACAAGTTTCTAGTTTTGTGACCCCAGACTGATTACTTTTCTTTTCTGAGCTTTGGTTTCCTTGTCTGCAAAGGAGAAATAATAGCAGTGTCTACTTGTTTCACTGGTGGTAAGGAGACAAGTTCATATGCATGAACCTTAGCACAGTGCCTTGCTCAAAGAAAGCATCCAGTGAGTGCCATTATTATTATTGTAATTACTTATTATGAAGAGTTTCAACTCATAAGAGAAAGGTGATATATTCAGGAAGATAAATTCTAACTGGAGAAATAGGGCATCCCTACCAAGGGAGAAATAATATTTTAGCTAGCATTAAATTAACATTAGAAAATAGTGCAGAGAGGCTTTTAAAAGAGAGGACACTATTATACATTAGGGAATCAGAAAAGTTTCTGAAGTCAGGGTCAGGTTTGCAACAGCCTTTAAAGGATGCACAGGGTTTGAAAAGAATGGAGTCAAAGAATTTCAGGCAGCTGGGACAGAAGAAGCAACGGCAGACAGGTGAGCATGCTCTTGGCATAGTAAGAAATTCTTCAAGGACCAGAACAAACGTGCACACTTTGGGACGTGATGTAAAGAGAAATTAGGTATCCAAGGGAAAGAGACTCTTGGATGGCAAGTTAGCAAATGTTGAACTTATATTTTTGACTGGAAAATTCCTGGAAATATTAAAAATAAGGTCTATTAATAATATACTAATCTTACAAGAATATATAGGAATAAGCAAAGAAAGAAACAGTTTTCAAGAGACCACGAACCTCTGGACATAATTTAGATGTAAGATGAAAAAGAACCAAGGCTAAATGGTAAGAGTGAGAGAAGAGTGGATAATGTGCACGTGGGAGATGTCATATGAGCGACACTGACAGAAATCATGGCTGTCTAGAAGTGAGTGAAAAAAGAGGCAATAATGATGTCACATGAGTATCAATTCTGCATGAGATTAACCATAATTGTCCTATTGACAAAAATGGCAACATTTAAGAAGACAACTAATTTGAATCAAGAGAGAAGCTGGTTGCAATAGAAAGAAAAAAACCTTGGATGGAAGGACAAAGAGAAGATGAGAGGACAGAGGAAATTAATAAAGTACTAGACATTGCCATTGCTTCAACCTTCAAAAGAGAAAATGTATAGAGAAGGCCATGAATCATTCAGCTTAGAAGCACAGGCACTTACACACTTGAGTTAGAGCTTTAGAAATAACGGGTCATGTGGGAGACCATTTGTAATCTCAAACCCGGGAGACTGCCTGCTGTGATTTTCAGAAGCCCTGAACCACAAACTAGGCTTTAAATTCACAGGATGAGAGATGAAATAAGGAATTCTTTCCACTAGTTCCCTCTCCATGTTGTTTACATATACATATTAAAATTGTAAATTCTCTTACTGGTTTTTTGTGTTAACAGGTCTCCTCAGCTTTCTGTGCTTATGTATATGTGTGGCACAGAAATTCCCTCAGGGAGCCATTTAATCCTCCACAGGAAAGTGCTCGGAGACACAACAAGGCACACTGTGATTCCATCAGCCCAGGGGCACTTCTTCCAGACACAGGGCTGCCTCATGCTCCTGATGTGTTTCATGGCTCAGCCAAGCTCAGCACCACCTGCTTCACCCTTCATTGCATACACTCCCCTTTCGTGGGCAGAAGCAGTCACGGTACAACCGAAAGACCTGGAAGGAATTTACCTCGAGTCCAAACCTACAAGTGCAATCTGGAGATCATTGTCCTTAGATGACCACTGTCTCAGAGGTGACCACTAATGTTCCCTTTAAGGCAGGAAGGGTATCTGCCTCACATTTCCAGCCCAACTTATTGTCTACACTATGGCCAAATTAATCTCACAGAATAGCAGTAGCTGTATCCCCCTTTTGAACAGGTAGGTTATTTTTGTAGTTTAAAGCTTTTGCCTTTCCAGGTGATTCCAAAATATCACTGTTCCTTCCTAACAATCTTTTTATATCCATGTGGAAAGTTTCAATTCCATTGTGTACAAAGCATGATCGAAAATATGGTGGAAGCTCACTTTTTTAAAATTTACTACAGTAAAATATACATTGCCACGAATCCCCCTCATAATACTTCTCCTCCCTTCAGACACACTTATCTCATCATCCCTGCCACTTTCTGAAGCAGGTCTGGAAGTCCTGAGTATTTTTAACTGTGCTGTGGTGACTGCCTCAGTCTCCTGAATTGATTCAAAATCTTTACCTGTTGTGCTCATTTTGACTTTGGGTAAGAGCCAGAAGTCACGCAATGCAAAATCTGGTGAGTAAAGGAGGCAGAGGTACACAATAATGTTTTTACAAGCCTGCCTTTCTGTTGGATGGCACTAAGCAACAGCTTTCACCATACTTCTGATCACACCCCATACAGACACTCACAAAAGAGGACTTCCAGAACTGCTTCAGAAAGTAGCAAGAACATGGGATAAGTATGTTCAAAGTAAGGGAGAGTATTTTGAAAGGAGATCAACAGTAATGTGTCTTTAACTGTAATCATTTTTTAATATAAGCATTCACTATATATTTTGATCACACCTCATTATTTTCTTAGCAGAAGGATTTCCAATACCCCTTTACACAAATATAGTAGCACAATGTTTTTTCCATCTCCTATTTGCTCCATCTAAGAGCTTTCAGGAGACCTGGGCATGACCAGTCAGATGACTTCTCCTTGGTCCTGGACTCTTGGCCTACTACCAGTAGCAGAGATTGCTGTGATAATGGTGAGTTCTTAGTGACCTGGCTCTTCTGGTAGACAGGTAGCCTTTCTTCTCTGTTGGTCCTATAGGATTTTCTTGCTCCTGTTTCCAGTGGGGTCTACACCATACTGAACACCTATGCCATTCCCTGCCCAACTGGTTCTTGCTTACATCTAGGGCTTCCCCACATTCAGTCCTAAGGGTAGACTACACTGTCCCTGGTGTGCATATCCAAAGACCTGAGGCTGTCCAAGTGCTGACTTACTGCAAAGAGGTAGTAGGGTATGGGTAAAACTTTGCCTGGGGCATCCATATTTGCTCTGACAAGGCTCCTACGCCCATGACTGGATGAGAATATATGAGTGGAAGGCAAAGACTTTTTTGAGAAGTGTTCCTAGTTTGGTCTGTATAGAGTGAGGGAAAACTTTGTGCCTTGTAAAGAGAAAGCCCAGAATGAGGGGAAAAGGAGTGATTTGTGGGCAAGAAGTTGAATATAAGAGTAAAGACCCACCCTAACATGTCAAAGAGGAAGAAAACATGGGAACTTACCATAGGAATTTCTTGAGCCGTCGGGAAACTGAGAGAAGGATCCAACAAGCTGGGGAGAGTTGGTGTCTATTGTTTGCAATGAAACCTGGGATTGAAAGTTTTGATCTAATCAACCTCTAAGCCCCATTTTTCCTTTTTCTTAGTGAATATAGTTTGGGAGGCGTGTGTGTGTGTGTGTGTGTGTGTGTGAGAAGTACAGAGACTATTTAAAAAATCGCTCAAAATCCAAGTAAAATTTTTATTCAATCTTTTTCAATATTTAATTTTCAGCAGAACAGATATTACGTTTGCATGGTACTGTATTTATCTTTTTCTCTTAATGGAATTATTTATCCATCATTAAAATTTTTTCATGAACAATAATTTCAATGATAGATTCCAGGTCTATGAATAACTCAAAGTGTACCTAAAATATCCTTGAGCTTATTATGTGCCATAAATAATACTGAAATTTAAATCAATGTTCAGAAATCATTTTCTAGGTTTCTTTTTCAGATAAAAATAGATTCCTAAGGAAGAGATTGTACATTTTTAAAGTGATTGATAAATATCAGTAGATTAACCTTAGGCAAGATTTTACCTCTAGCCAGCAGCATTTGAAATGTCAATTTCCCCACTCATTCACCATTGGCTGCTCCTTTTCATCAGGTGCCCTCACAGCTATTGTGGGGTTCCCATTGTAACACCAAGGGAGGACCCCAGCACATAATCACAAACCCATAAACACATGCACATACATGCAGGAGACACTGTGAACACACATACACACTCTCCATCAACCTTACTTCACCATCAAGAAATAGGAAGTGTCCTGATAGAGTTCAAGAATGAAATGGAAAAAATGGAGATTAAAGAGATTGAAAATGGAATGAAAGCAGAGGGGATTCTCTTTTGGCTTTATCTATTTTAGTATTATTTAATTATGTTGATCCTCCTCCTAGAAGTCTTCTTTCTCTCAACTAGGAAAGCCATTAGGAAACAAGGTAATAGAAACATTTAGGCCAGCTGCTAATCAAAACAAAATATATGATAGTGATTCTTAGTTGTTTGAGGCCAGTTCAGCAGATGCGTGAAGTACAAAGGAGTTACAACCGGACCCTAAAGGGTATTTATAGGGAGTGTCTGCCTGAATTTACTTCTGAGTGTCTGTATTCCACTCTACATGAAGGAGATGAGGAAACAGGATATGTATGGGCCATGTTAAATGGAAAGTCATGAGTTTAGGGACTTGGGACCTCACCATCAGAGACAGAAGGGTATTAACTTTTATTTAAAATTTATATCTAACAGACACCTATCACAATGCCAATTAGTCTCAGGAAATTTGAGATCTGATTACCTTGTAATCTGGTAGAAAAGGGAGCTAATGCTTCCCATAGAGATCATAGAAAGAATCAAAGGGCCCTACCTAAGTCAGCTGATATAGCTGGAAAGATCTTGGAGGCTGGGGTTAAGAGTGAATCAGGTAGTTTCCCAGAATGACCTAGTGTGGTAAATGTCAGAAGTCAAGAGTGAGGTGTGTAGGGCCAGGGATTTAGCGCAGTGGTTCCAGCACCTGCCTTGCAAGCACAAGGTCCCGAGTTTGATCCCCGGTACCAAAAAAAAAAAAAAAGAGAAGAAAACAAGAGTGGGGTGTGTAGAAAGAGGAACAACCTGGGAAAACCAAATCTGTCTGACTCATGTGGCTAAGAGTAGAAAAGTTGCTCATGAGCATTGAAACAATGTGTGAAGCCAAGTGAATATGCAGGGGTTCAGAGAGAATTTTCCTACACTAACCATTGGAGTGCTGGTTTTTTTGGACTGTGGACTCCCTAGAAAGTTGTTTCACTGGGATAGCTTAGAGGCACGGCTTCATTTCAGATATAGCCGTGGGTTTCTCTCCACAAGACTATCTGTACCTTAAAACAATAGAAACATACTATTGAAACAGAATGGAACAATTTAACTGAAGAAACAGGATACTTTATAATACTGCACTTCCTGCCCAGGGATTACCTACCAATAGACATTTGATATTTAACTGCATACAAATCAAAATCCAATCTGTGCATTTCAAAGATATCTCTGTTAATCTTTCCTACTCTTTTCCCTCTAACTTTTGTGGCTGTGATGGGTAACCAGATTGACTTCTTTGTGAAAAACTAGACAAGCTGAGATCTTTAAAAGTGAACTGCCAGCCTTGTTTCAGAATATCTGATAGTTGGAAAAACTCTAAACTTGTTTATTGCATATAACAGAAAAGTTGTGTATAAAAACATGTATATATCACTCTCAAGATAGACACTCTGGAAGTGCTTTCGATGTTTGTGTAAAACTAGGAAAAATCTACACTCTTTTGAGGAAGGGTAAAAATATTATTTTCCTCTCTTACTTGAAATTTCATCATTTTCTCTAAATTATCTTTATAGTTTCAGAAAACCAAAATTGCTAGGATAGAATGTTCCAAACCATAACACAGACCAACTGGACAAACCTTATTGTACTCCCTTAAAGTATGGTTGCCACAAGCCCTGAATTAAATTTCAGAAGTCATCAGGATCCCATATTTATATGGTATCTGTCCTAAAGGAGAACATACTTGCCCTTAGAGAAGAAAGCAAAGCAGATCAGTAGATTTGCAGATCTTGAGGTCAGAAAATGTATGTCTTGTCATAGAGAAAAATGAAAAGTGTAAATATTTGTAAATATTTCAGCATTTGTAAATATTTCAGTTCCAAAATGTTAAGCTGAAAGAGGTAAAGGACAATGGAGATGGTAGAAAAAATTCAGTTATTCTCTTTCAATGCACATCAGATTTGGAAGCTAATCTTTGAAGCAACTTTTGCCTTTATTCTTCTTGACTTAAGTTAATGGGATGAAAATGGTTTCAGAATACTTCATTTCTTTTCCAATTTCACATAGTTGCAAACTCTTTATTAATGACAGCTGCCCTTCCACACTCTAGTAAATATATTTTTTCTCTTAATTTCCCCATCAAGCAGATAACTAGTCCAGTGTCACTTGCCTAACCTGGCATAGGACAGTGAGCACTTAATTAGCCCTGCGTTAGGTGTAAATAGACAAAAACTACTCCAAGGAAAATATGATTGTTCTCTAACTGGCCACAAGTATAGACTCAACAGCATTTGTGATTTCATATCTCTTGATAAAAGCTTCCAGTATAGATTACAATACAAAGGATGTCTGCAGCAGGTGGTTTTGTTTCAAGTTACCTTGAAGGATTACCAACAAAAATGATGAGGCAAAAAGAACGTGGAATTTGGACCCAGATATACTTAGGTTAAATACTGATCCCAACAACTAGCAATAGAGTCTCAGCTGTTATTGAGCACAAACTTAACCAAAACTCTTCACATATCAGAATCATCTGGTCATCAGACTTAACCCACCTAGAATTCTTTCCCTGAAACAGAATCCCTCAGGCTTAAGCCAAGGAGGCTCTCTTTAAAATTAGCAACTCAAATGATGTTGTGGAACAACTAGGTTTGGAAACCTCTCCTCTAAATTCTCTACACCTCAGTTTCCTCATTTATAAGTATAAAAGGAGATAAAGAACATGACACATCAATTTCATTGTCCTGCATTCAGCACATATTAGCTATTTTCTTTACATTAATACTTGCTATGGTTTGAATATGGGTATTGTCCTCCAAACATTCATATGAAAATCTTGGTTCACAGGGTAGTGGTACTGGCAGCTAGTGTGGACCTTGGGGTGGTAGGATCAAGAAGGAACTCTTTAATTCACTGGGTATATATCCTTGAAAGGGATCGTGAGACCTGGTCAGTTTTCTCTTATTCTCTGTCCCCTGACTAAGGCTGTGAGTATCCATTCCAACATGTCAGAGGCCCAAACCAAGGAGGTACTCATTGTCGGACTTGAACCTTTAGAACCCAGAAGCAAAATAAATCTTCTTTTCCGTACAAGTTGCCTGCCTCAGGTATTTAATTATAGTCAACACAAAATTGACTAATACAATACTTTTGAGATGGTTTCTTCCCAGCTTGGTTTTATGAGGCAATCCATTATCCATAACTGTCCCTTATATTTATAATTTCTTTAACACTCATGGTTGTTACAGCAACATTGCTCCTAATGGAAACAAACCAAGAAACCAACAAGCTAGAAATGAAAACTTTCCTGTCAGAGAGGCATGAGGATAATGTCTGAAAAACATTTTTTTTTTCTTTCTGGCCAGAGATTTTACACTGCAAAATTAGTAAAAATAAAGATGAGGATTACATCCTCCCCAATTTTCTTTTCATCAGAAAGCAAATGGAGAAGGGAGACACACTTTTCCAGCAGATGATCATGCTAATTTTCTGGGTCATTTTCCCAATGTGTCTTTAAAAGAAGCAATCATCATCTCTGTTCAAAGCAATTTTCTCCTATTAGATACATCAGCTCCACAAATGTTTGACACTTTTTAATAGCTACTTTCTGTCACTTCAAAAAAGCTTGCCTATGTGAATTAGCTTTTCCATAGACTTGTCCATTGTGAAAACTACTGCACTAAAAAGATAACGACCATCAAATTCCTATTTTTTCAGTATATATATTATCTTAGGATGTCCACGTCTGTATAGCATTTTAAAATTCAAAGCCATTTCATAGTGCTAGGGTATCAGCTCTTATGATACTGGATATAAATACAGGAAGTATCGTTGCTGCCTTTTTATGCTTGAGAAACTAAGGAATTGGAGTTAAGATCACAGAGTTTGTTGTGTAACTTAAAATGAAGCCAGAGCCACAAGATTCTTAGTCTAGAATCTTCAAGACTCCAACCCAAATGGGCTTAAACAAGAGAAGTTCGTTGTCTTTTAGAATCTTTACTTTTAATGAACAGAAATAGTTCCAGGGATTACAATGACACCATCAGGTATCAATAGCACACAGTCTCTCCTACCCTTTCTCCATATATATCATAGTGCATGTGAGACTGTATATGTGTTCATTAGTGTATATGTGTTAGTCTCCTTGTCATTCTGTGAGTCTATGTGTGTTTCTGTATTGTGTTTGTATATATTACTAAAGTATCTCCTATTTTTCTGTTTCTTTGTTTTCCTTTTGTCTCTTTTATGCCTTTTTCTGTTGGTCTCCTCTGTCCTTATCTCTATCTCTTTATCTGTCCTTCTCTATTTGCCCCCCCGTCATCATTTGTATTTTCTTCTTTTAAAATTTCATTTTTATCTAGGTTTGCTTCATATTATGCAAGATAGCTGCTTAACATTTCAAGTTTCATTCCAGTGTAAAATGGAAATCTCTCTTTTTTTACATTTCGTGGTTATGTCTTTTTTTTTGTAGTACATGTTTGCCATGCATGCAGTTTACAACCATCTTAGGGAGTGGGCACATGTACACAATAGAGGTCTTCCTTTTTTAAATCTCTTTCCCCTTCCCTCCCACCTTTTTCCCTCTTCCTCTAAATTTCCTTTCCCCATTTTCATTCTTGTTGATCCTATTAATCTTAGCTCATGTTTATGACATGTAATGTTTACATTCATTGAGGTTATCAGGTTCCTGTACATGACATATCTTTATTTTACTTATTTCACCTTCCCCCTTTCCCCTCTTCCCTCAACCTCAGTCTCCTGGACCCCTTCCCATTTGCAAGAGATCCATTCCCCTGTTTCCTTCTATCCATCCTTTATTATGCCCTTTGTTTTAAAAATCAGAACAGACTTCTAAAACGAAGTCTCTTGGACCTTATGTGTGCCTGCACTTGAACCTCGTTGGTATCTGATTGACCAGTCTGCCTCACATACTGGCCCTTGTGAGGGGACCTTTTGAATTTAGTCCCATCAGAAGCATGTGGAGCACAGAATAACAGTTCCCTGGTGGGCCAGCAGGAGGCTCTGACCAAGAATGAGAGAAGAGCTGCTGAGTAAGTAAAACTGATAGGTACCCATATAGCCTTCATTATAATGCAGCATGTAGTCTCCTGTGTGTGTTATTTGAAAGAATTCTTACTCCTTTAAAGTTAGGTAAAAAAGAATTCCATATATTTCCTGAAATAATGCCATATGATAATAATGACTGATGGTAAAACCATGTAAACAGGATAAGTGCATGTTTCTTGTAAATGAGACTCATCCATGGAAAACCTCTGTGAGAAAAAAAAATCTGTTTACCTATGCAAACAAGTGTACCTATGCCCATAAGTATGGCAGGACAAAGCCACTGGCTAGTCACATTATCCCTGAGCCTTGGTTTCCCCATTTGGCAAGTGAGGTGATTAACATACAGAGCCCTTTGCAGATCACAAAACTTACTTTGGTTAGTTTACACTGAAAATGATTTATCACAAGCTTACATAGTCATTTCTGAGAATTGTATTTAACCAATTCTATTTATTTAATTTAATTAATTTTATTGATTGATTGATTGATTTAACCAATTCTATTTAATCAAGCAAAAGTGCACTTAGAAGGAATGTCCTGTCACCCCATGGGCTATTCTGTGAAAGCTCTATGGCAAATATCACCCACACTTGGACCAAAGATGGTGGAGCTAGAGAACAGAAGATTCATTCCAGCTGCCTTGGAAAACACAAACAATTCCCCCACGGAGCTTACCACAAGTTTCAAACTCAATGCATGGAGCTGCTGCTCCACTCCACTTCTATTTCCCTCATGTAAGTGTGTGAACAGCATCATGAATCTGCTCCCAGATGTGGAGAGGAAGGCTTGAAATTGCACCTTGTCTGCAGCATGGATTCTCTGAGCATTTTCGAACAAAAAAGTTTAAAAGCATGGGCTTTGGATTCAGACCAACCTGGACTCAAAGATTTTATCCCACCTCTTTAAACTCCACTTCTGGTGTCTGTTAAAGGAGATTCTTGCAAACAGAATCAACTATGCACACAAGTCAACACAAGGCAGTATTAATGTTTTCTGTATGAAGTTCAAAAATATGTGAAAATATAGAACAGACACGTTTTCCCCTTCCTCTAATGAGCATCTCCTTGGACCACCTTTCTACATACAAAGCACTGCATTCATTTCTCTGCAAATGTTTCGTGTAAAATGAAATGTTGATAATTGGCAACCTTTATTTCTAGCTCATAATACGCTTCCCAGAGATCTGCCTCTGCAACGCACACAGCAGCACTGCTGTGTCCTGCCAGACCTGGCCAGGCTTGTACACCAGAGGCAGCTCTGCTCCTGGGTCTGGGTGGGGAGTCACCCAGTGCTTCAGAAGAGATTGCTAAGATCTCTAGTTCCAGGCCCAAGGAGCCATTCAGCTGAAAATAGACAAGAGTTTTATTTCAAGATCCGTGGAGGGAAAACATATGGATGGGGAAGCAGTTAAAAAGAGCACATCAAGTCTTTCTGTAAAATCAAGAACCAACCACGTTCCTATAAGAGCTGTCAGGAAAAAACAGCACTGTCACCATCTCCCATCCCTCCTGGTCCATAGCTTATCCTGAATCAGAATTGTAATATCTTTCTATCTCTCCTCAAGATCTGCTCTGTTTCTGCATCCCATCAGTTCCTAGGTCCAATGTGCAGCTTTGATATAGACTTAGGAAAGAAACCTATGTTTCCTCAGTCTTGATTTCTTAAATTTAATTTAAATTTATATATGTATTTATATATTGTATATATTTTTATGTTTTACATATTTTAAAGATAAATACTATAATTTTAAATTATTCAATATACTACCTGGCCACAATAAGAGTTCCTACCATGTGCCTAATTGTGGGCCTTGAACTCAGGATGCCTGGGTTTCTGTTAATTCCAGCATTTGCTGGCAGATTCATATACCTTTATTGTACATAATTTCCACATCCTCAAATATAGGTCCAATGATAGTCCCCAAGGTGAAGTGACATTACGAGAGATGATCGAGATGAACTATGAAAAAATTGCTGAACAAAATGCCTGGCACACTGCAGCGAAATCTTTTTCATCAAAGGCTCTATTCAGACCAGGTGAAAGATGCACTGTCAGAATCTTCTGAGCATTTCAGGATTTTTTTTTTGTTATTTGCTTTTTCTGCCATTAAATCAGCTAAATATTTATCAGTAACCCACTAAGCCCCCTACCTCTCCTTCACCACTAGATGATCACTTGAACATGATACGGGATGGTCTTACAAAACAAATAGTGGTGGTATATTCAGGTTATTAGTTACAGTAAGGATTGGGAGTCTTAAATATAGAAAAAGAGAACATTATTCTCCAAAAACCTCATCGTTCCCCTTTTATTCTCCAATGGCCAAAGCACAGAGATACTCTGTTCAGGCAACATTGCTCCCCCTGCTGGGTGAAGAAGATCTGGGCACCTGTGGCTCTGATCAATGAGAGATGTAAGAAAGAGCTCTCCCAACATCCCACGCTACAAATGCAACTACAGTGTTACCTCTGGGCATCCTTTTCTAACCATGACTCTGGCAGCTGACTGTCACACAGCCCCCAGCCCAGGGTCATCTTCCCCATAAAATTCCTGTACTTCTTACCTCACTTGGAATCGTGTAGGTCTTGTTCATAGTCTAACTTTATATCATTCTGTCTAGTTTACTCAGCCCCCCTAGAATCATCCCTCTTTCCCACATAAGATTTCCCATTTAAAAATTACCATTGCATAAATATATTCCTAGAAAGGATCATAATAAACTTCACCTGTCCTTCCATCCTTCTGTATCTGCATGACACTGAAAAATCAGGAGTCTGTCAAGATGAGAGCGGTAAAAGCAAAGATGTTCTCAAAGTGTTTAATAAAGAGAAAACATATTAAGTTCCTGCTCTGAGCCCTGAAGTCCTCACACTCAGGTGAGCAAAACAGATGTATAAGGAACACACTGTGTAGACGACCGCGGTCTCAGGTCCCTGTTCGGGTGCCAATTGTACGCTGGGCCCACCTGCAGCTGGCTGGCCAGCCTTGCTTCAGGACCTAGAGCTGCTACTTTGTTCCTCCCTGACCCAGGCGAATGAGGATGAATAACAGAGACACAGAGTCAGTTTAACCTGTGAGCGGCCAGGGGGCTCCTGCCTCTAGCAAGCAGAGAAGCCCGAGCCTTTGCCTCACTTCGCTTTTATTCACCCAAACACAGGCACAAACAATCAAAGTAACAAGATTCACTTGCTTTCCAATATCCATTTGTACATTCTCTGGTAAACAACTTAACCTCAGCTGTCTTTTCCCTAAGTGCAATAAGCAATCACCCTGAGTGCAGGCTTTCTCCTTTGTGCTCACTGAGGAGGCCAATTAGGCCTTAATTCTCCTCTGGTCCTCCACAACACACCATTCTGCCATGGAAAGACCCATCCATGTCTTGACTCTGGAAGGAAGAAAACACTGAATTGATGCCTCAGACAAGTTTCAAACTCCTGTGACTTTATCCTTTCTTCAGAATGAGGTATATTTGCAGTACCTTTCCCTTCAGGAGCATCCAACCTTTTTCAGTTTGGGATCAGTGGCCTTTTTGGAGGACTTCCCAAACAGGTGGTGGGGGAAAGGTAAGCAATACATTCATGTGAACCCCTGCCCTGCTTAAAATTGTCAGCTATTTGTATCTTTTATTTATCTTTCCCACTTACTGGCTTTCATCTCAGTCTTTCCTTGTTGATGATTTTAAGGCTTAACTCAAAAGCTGATAGTGTTAATGGAGTTATATTGTGATTTGGCTAGTATAGATTTTCGTTGTTATTTCTAGTTGGTAGGAAGAAAGACAAACGTAAGATCATAGAGTAGCCTTTTCACTGACTTCAAAGAGATAGCAACTCTTCTTGGTCACAGATTCTCAGAAAAACCGGGTAGATATAGGCTGACTCTCTAAAGCTATGGGCCTTTGATGACATCCAACTAAGATATTATCAGCCTGAAAACCAGAGTCCATAAGAACTCACTGTCAGCAAGACAAAAATTCACTGGATAGAGGCCATAGTGAGAGAAAAGTGAGGCAAACCTTAAGGATTCCTTGTTCTTTGAATTCTGGGTATAGAAAACTGAAACTGAATGCAATAAGTACTGCACCTACAACAGCCAAAAGGCCCTATAGGAGAAAGAAGATGGTGCCATCTCTAATTAGGGGATGAGCCAAATCATATTCCAATTTGGCTCTTGCCTTCTGATCTACCAAGTGACAGGCAGGCAAATAGATTCTAGAGAACTATTTTCTCTTGTCCTTGTTCACACAAGAACCATGTTTAATAAATTGAAACAATATAAAATCTGGAAGCAACTTTTGAGACCATTACTACTTGCACATTGTTAAGTGATGAAGTCAAAACAGTGATATTATGGTCAATGTGCTAGGTACTGCCTAGCTATTAGTGGCAAAGCTCAGATTTGAATTCAGAACATTGGGCCATTTATCCACTGCTGTTTGAAGTCTATGATACATTATGTATTTGGATGACTGTTCATTGTTTTTATCAGAGGAATCTTAAATACTGCATTGTCAGTTTTTAAAGTGCCAGTTTTGTATTACTGGCTCAGCTGTGTGACAGAAATCTATAAAATTGTCCATCACCCTGACGTGTATTCTGTGGATAACATAGTTTGAGTCAAGGTTACGAAGTCTCTATTGCGATTAAAGGGTGTGATGCTTGATCAAGCTAACACAAAGAAGCAAGGATATTGGATACTGAATTTATTGTAGAAATCAATAGAGGGATGTCACATCTCAACAGGAGATTGGGTTCTAAAGTCAGCTTCTAAGGCAAATGCAACAAGTAGAAATCTCTCTTCAGTGCCCTTCCAAAGGCACTGCATTGAAGAGCGTTAATACTAACTCTCAAAGTCTCCAATGCAGGCTATATTCGCTCCAGTTTTGGAACAGATTGCTCTTTCTTCAGCCGAGCACCAGATGAAGTGGGGAGTTGGCTTGCATTCAGGGGCAAAGTTATATGAAAAATATGTATCTTTAAACACTAAACATTCAGCACAGTGAGATGCTCACACAGAACTTACTATCAAAGGAGGATCAGCAGATCTGAGGCTCCTGTGTCAGCCTCAGGCCAGGTGTCTGAGTAGAGTGACTAGTGAGATTGCCGATATAATTTCCACTCTCCCTGTGCTCTTTCACTTTCTTCTCTTTGTGCCCTGGAGCTAAGTTCACCAAAATTAAGCGTGTGTGTCAGGACTTAACTTACCTGTGAAATTTTACAACATTTGTCATTGTAAATCACTGGATCAAAACCATGAATCTACACACATACACATAAGTACTAACTTATGCAAATTTATCTGCCAAAGGGCCTCTATGCTTCCATCTTCCTGGACTCATCTTCACACCATTGTATGTTAAAATTTTTTATAAGGTAGTACAATTAGAGTCAAGAGATTCCAGACTAGGTTCTAGTCTGGGCTCTACAACTAACTAGGTGAGAGACCTTGCAAACTTTGTCTGTCTTCTTGGTCTCCAATTTTTCTTCTTCCAAAAGAGAGTTCAGACCAGTTATCAAAGGATACTGATGATTACAAAATTATGTTAGGAGTTTCTATCTCCAGTTACTGCAAGTACTGAGATTTCAGTTTAAAATAGAGCACAGTGGGATCGGTTGTGCACCTTGGTGATACATCATGTGTTTAGTATGCACAGGCCCTAGATTTGAACTGCACTTCTACAGGGAGGGGAAGGAAGGAAGGAAGGAAGGAAGGAAGGAAGGAGGGGGGAGGGAGGGAGAGAGGGAGAAAGGGAGGGAGGGAGAAAGGGAAAGATAAAGAAAGAAAGAATAGGACAAAACTGCAAATTAGTAATATAGTCTCCCCCACTTTGTCTTTGTCTCTTCCACTTTCCTTCACTCTCCCTCATTTCCTAGTCTCGTTCGGACCCCTGCACACTTCTTATCAACCCCTCCTTTTGTTCCTTTCTCCGCTTCTTCCCTCCTCTCCTTCCTTCCTCTACCTTCATTGCCCCCCTTCTTTCTTCCTTCCTTCCCAAGCAGAATTGGGCACCTGTTCTGTGTGTAGGCCCTCAGAAAGCAAAGATAAATTTGAGACTAGACCATACCGTCTCTTGCACATTGAAAAATATTTTTCTTTCACTTATTTTGAATGCAACTGAGCAAGTCTAGTCTGATATAATTGTCATAGAATAATTCAGTGTGAAGTTTCTTTGGAAAATCATATCCTTTATCCAATTTAGATAAGCAAAAGTACTTTTTAGATTCCAGTGGGAAGTCACACAAGTCATTCTAAGTTATTAAAAAGTTTCCTGAAGTTTTCTATACTCTATTTCTTTATTTAAAAGGAGAAGGGCCTAAAAACTTCTAGCACAGTACTCAAGGCCATGTGAAATAGTTTTCCAGTTATGCTCCAGTCAATCCCCGTGGTGGGACAGATAGTTCGGTTTCCAGGAAAGAGCTCAGGTCTGGAAATGAGACACAGTTCACAATGTAGCGGTACCCTTACCAGCTGAGTCAGAGTGGATTCATAACTTCACTTCTCAAAGTTGCTGATTCTCCATCTCTACAGTGTAAGTGATAAAACCTACTTTGCAGAACTATGGTGAGAAAATAACACAGTACAGGCAGAGTGTTATTCCTCCTCACCAGAGTTCTATACAAACTATTGGCATACATATAACTGACATGTGAGAGTGCATACTCTTGGGTATAAAAGAAAAGATAGTGGTGCATAGTTATGAATATAATTCAAGGGAAATGAATTTATATTCTCACAGCCCCTGCCATGAGTTTAGGATTGCATTATTGAGTTTGGCGAAGCTATATTAACAAATTGATCCAAAGTCTACCTGGAATGGCTGGAAAAATAGAAGTTAATTTATTACTTGTATGAATGTGAACAAATGGTCCCCATGGATATCTAGCATTCTTCCATGTGTTAATTCCGACCCAGCCTTCTACCATTTTGTGTTTGGTCACCTTCATTGTAACATGCATGCAAGTGACAAAGAGCAGCTGAAGAAACCACCCCTCATCCTTGCAAGCCTCAGCCCAGAAGAGATAGATAGATGGATAGATAGACAGACAGACAGACAGACGGATAATAGGTACAGATGTAAAGGTCGCTTCTTTTCTCAGTCCATTACTGAGAAATACTCATAAGGACATCCCTACTAATAATGCAGTTAAAGCTGAGTGGTTCCTTCTCAAAAATGAGTGCTCCAAGTAAGGACAGAAACGTGTGTGTGGACAGCTGTCTCTGCCATGGTGACTCTGAGCATGTTAGACCACTTGAGCCTGTAAAATAGGTATAAGCATCCTCCAGCTTACTAATAAGATTTCAAGTTACTTTTTAGGCAACCTCCAGATCACAGGGACCTCCATATTCCTGTCACTCTAGTGCAGAGTCCAGCATTCCTAGCCTCCTCACTATAGTCCTCTGAAATAGATTTCACAGACCCCGAAAGAGTGGATTGGGTAATGCCATTTATCTTTTCTAAAAGGATATTAATTTACATGCAAAATATTAAGTTATAGGCTTCTTTGGGGAATCAGAAATTGTAGCAACTGTGGGTCCTTACTGCAGCAGGGACACAGTTGCCTGAAGATGAGTACTTGCTCCTAGATGTCCACACTTGCCATGCAGTGTGTGCCAGCTGTCCACTCACCTCTAACCTTCCTATCCTCTTGCCCTGCTTTGCCCATTGGTGTCTTCTACTAGACTTCCTAAGCTTTTGAGCCTGGTGTCCTGCTTTAAGAAGTACCTTTATCACTTTATATCTTGAGAGGGAGTATAACGTTTTGCTCCAAAAACTCATAGCAGTCACGAGGAGATAAAGCAAAATAAATATATATTTCTTTCTCAAACAGGTAGAAAAATAGCAATCTTCTTTGGCATCTTCAATTTCGTGTCACCTCAGATGATTATGTATTCCTAGTTCATATATTCATCTAAATAAATTTCCCTGCAGCCTGACTCTTAGGGGTGCAACATGAGCTGTCCTACCTGCATGATTGACTTTGTGTCTATCTTCCTGGTTTCCTCCCTCTCCTCTCAGTACTTATCTATACACATCATTCCACTCCTAACAACAGCTTTGCTTCTATCAGTTTCACTCATCTAATCAATGCATCAGCTATTTGTCAACAGAGCCCTGTGAGTTTTGACTTCATCTTCTCAAAATTAGGGTTTAGTAAAAAGGTCGAAAAGCAGAGGACAAAGAACAGAGAGAGAAGATGGGACATTGATTGGAAAGTAAGAGGAGCATGGGCTGATAATATCCTCTCTCTCTGAGCCTGAAAGTCAACTCCAGCTTTGCAGTATGAGACATGGCACCTTGGAGAATGAGATTGCCCATTTGGGCCAGTCTCATCACATTTAATTTAATGCAATGCCAACACTCTCTGATCTATTGATGAGGTTCTGCACCAACATTATAGTAACTTGCAGCATAAAACATGTTCACAGAATTCTCCCTTTCTAAATGTGTTTATTATTTGGGTTCCTGAAGAGCATGATTTTTTTTTTTTTTTTTTTTTTTGGTATTGGAGATCGAACTCGGGTCCTTGTGCTTGTGAGGCAGGTGGCAGAACCACTGAGCTAAATCCCCAGCCCAAGAGCATGATTTTTTAAAGTCATCACACTGTATGCATTTTCTATCATAAAATAGAAAATTTATTCAACTTTTTAAATGATCTATATTAGAATTGTCTTTGTTTGAAAACTATTTTCTAAGAATTCCCAGAAATATTTTTTTAATTGCACTTTAACTCTTTAGAGAAAATGGCAGAGTAGTGATCAGCAGTAATATCCAGCCTCTTTAAAATCCAGAATCCAGACACTTGGAAAATAGCAACTTACAGAGGGAAAAAAGAAGTAGGTTGCTGTGAACTGTGAAGGACTTGATGGGAAAATTAGAATCTACAGAGAAATGGACCAAAATACAGAGAAAAGAATGAAAGGGTCTGGGGGCTCACCCTGGCTCCCAGGAAAGGAAGCTCCTCCATAGACATAAAGTAAATCCCAAGGGCTGGCAGTTCCAGGGAGAAACAGCAGACTGGGCCAGTGATACAGGCCTCAGAATAAGCCCCCAGCTCATGTGAACTGCAAAAGCAGTTTTGCTCCCAGATAATTCCTTCTACACAGTGGGCAACAGCTGGTAAGGGAACCCACCATATTGCCAAGGAGGGCTTCACCTGACACCATTTTGAGAAAGGGTTGATTACTTAAGTCTGGGACTCAGAGCAACTTAAATAAAACTTCACTTCAGGGTTCCCAGTGTAGCCCTCCCATGCTGACTGAGAGACAGTCACAGGAGACAGTGGCAGACAGGGAGCAGGTTAGACAGAGAACACCTGAGAATTTTAAACTCAAACCAGGAAGGATACGGCCCCACCCTCCATGGTGAGAAGCCAGGCCAGGCTTGTGTCACAGGCAAAAATGTGTGGGTCTGAACATGCCAGCATTAATTACTGGAACCCTTGCCCTGCTGCCTGTATCCAGCACAGATCTGAGGTCTGATTGCCTTCCCCATCTACCAACATGAACAAGGACATGTCTTGAAATGGGCAGTTTCCACAGCCTAGGGTAAACAGGGGCCTCTGGAACTGGAAGACACATCACAAACTCATAGGTCATAAAGCTAGCTAGAGAAAACCGTGACTTGCAGGAATCCAAAACTGCAGATGCTAGAAAGAAACTACTCACTCAAAACTACAGAGAAATTATTTTTCCATTTTTTGACTCTTTTTTTTCATCTTTCTTCTTCAGTGTTTCTTCTTCAGCACTAGGGTTTGGGGAATTTTGCTCTCTCCTTTTTCCTTTTTGTTCCAGCTTTTTACTTTTATCCTTTTGATTTTTTCCTGTTAATTTTTTTTCTTTTTTTATTCTCCACTTTTTTTTTCTATTTTTCTGCTTTTTTTTTTTTTTGGTTTTTTGAGGCAGGGTTTCACTATGTAGTTCAGGCTGGCCTTGAATTCACTATGTAGCCCAGGTTGGCTTCAAACTCACAGCAATCCTCCTACCTCACCCTCCTACCTCACCCTCCTGAGTCCCAGGATTATAGGCACAAGCCACCACCTCCAGCATCCCTTTTTTCTTTTATCGTCTTTTTCTTGTTTGTTCTTTTCTGTATCTATCTAAGACTATAAATATCCTACTCCTTAATAAAGGTCCTTCATCTCACTTTTCTCTCCTCCTTCTCATCTCCTGTCTTAGTTACTTTTTCTGTTGTTCCTGAGACAAAATACCTAAGACCCATAGTTAAAGGGGAAAGGGCTTATTTAGCTCACAGTTTGTAGAGGTTTCAGTCCATAATCGTCTGGCTTCAAGGCATGGATGCCAAACAGGCATCGCAGAGGAGAAACAACATGGTGTCCACAAGGTAGCAAAGGTAACAAGAGACCTTAACAGTGTCTTTCTGGCCCTTTTATCTTATTCAGACTACTGGGATTAGGGCAGTGCCAAACCAATCACTCACCTGTTGTGGTTTAGTAATCACATGCCCTTAATCCTAGCATCACACATCTATGACTGCATGAGGCTTTGAGAGGACAGCTAGACTCAAACCATAACATCTCCCATTGCTTCATTTTTAGACTTCCATTCTCCCATTCTGAATCCCTTTATCTTTACTAGTATAAACATTAGTATAAACATTAATGTGTGCTAACTAGTGAGTTAACTCTATGATTTTGCTGTTGACTTCTTTTGTATTGTTAGTGGAGGTATAATTTCTGCATTTAGTAAATATGTGCTGTATGTCAATATTTGGTTTGTCTTAGGGTTTATGCTATAATTACAATATCTTTTGTATGGTTATTATTGGTTCTTATGGCATGTCAATATCCAATTTGTCTTGGATAATGCAATTGTTGCTGATTTACTTGCTATTGCCAGGGTTGCATAGTTGTTGCTATTCATAGGTTTTCTCTGTATCCAATATCTGGATTACCTTTGTGTCATTAACAATACTGTGGTCTGTTCCTGGAGAACCGGGTGTTGGTCCAATTACCCTTCATCCTCCCCTCCCAAATTGGGACAGAGGCAACGGGTGACAGCCATGCCCACAGTGCATCACTAAAGAGTAGACACTAACTAAAGAGACCTCCATACTAGCAACAAAGTCTTTTCACTATAAGTGCCCAAGAACCTCAGCACAAAACAAAACAAGCAAGCAAGCAAACAAAATAAAAACATGAGAAGACAGGCAACAAAATGCCTTACAAAACTCCCAGATCCTTCAAAGTCGATCCATGAAGCACCAAGGGGGGAAAAAGCAAAAGTCCCACAACCAACTTATTTAAAAGAATAGTAGAGAAGATTAAAAAGTAGATCAATACAGTGCTCGGTGGGCTCACAGAAGATATAATTAAGCATATAATGAACAAACTCATCAGGGAGCTTACATAGACACAAATAAAAAGCTAGCTGAGATGTAAAAAATGATATAGATCATGAATGACCAGTTTAGCAAAGAATTAGAATCCTTGAAAAGGTTCCAAACAAATCCAGGAGATTAAAAATTATCTTGGAAGTATTGGCAACAGAAGTAACTGATGTGAGGACAGAGTGTTAGAATTAGAAATTAGGGCTTCTGTCAGAGACTGATTATTGAGAGATACCTTACAAAGAACAAGAGAACATGAAAGATGGATCCAGAACTTGCTAGATAATGCAAAGAAGATTAATTAGAGTGAGCAAAAAATCAGAAGATAGCATACATTGCATGAAAAACCTATTTGCAAGAATAATAGCAGAAAACATTCCAAATATAGGGAAAGAAACATTCAGAGAAATGAGGCATAGAGGCATATAGAATCCCCAGATAGCCATATTCAAAAGAGAACATCTCTGTGTTATAGTCAAAATTCCGGAAGTCCTTGTGGGGACAGAATCTTAAAAGCTGTTAGAGTAAAGCAACAAATTGCTTATAAAGGTAAACCCATTAGAATTGCAACAGACATCTAAATACAACAGAAGAGCTTTGTTAATAAACTCACCAAGAAAGAAATTAAGGAAACGATACTGTTCACAATTGGCATCAAGAAAAATTAAATACTTAAGACTTAACCAAGGAAGTGAAAGACCTCTACAATGAAAACTACAGTACTATTAAAAAGAAGCTCAAAGAGGGCATCAGAAAATGGAAAGATGTCCTCTGTCCCTGGATAGTCGGAACCCATATAGTCAAAATGGCCATACTTCCAAAACTGATATACAGACTTAGTGAAATGTCAATCAAAATACTAATAGCATACCTCACAGAACCAGAGAAAATAATGCTGAAATTCATACAGAACCAGAAGAGATCCAGAATAACAAAAACAACCTTAGACAATAAGAGCACAGCAGCAGGCATCACTACACCAGACTTCAAGTTATACTACAAAGTTACGAGTGATTAAAAACAGCATGGTATTAGCATGCTCGTGCGCACACACACACACACACACACACACACAGACATGTGAGTCAACAGAACAAAATAGAGGATGAAGAAAGAACTCCAGGGACATTTGGTTACCTGATCTTTGACAAAAGGGCCAAAAACTGATGCTGGAGGAAAGATAGCCTCTTTAACAAGTGATGCTGGGAAAACTGGCTAACTAGGTGCAGAAGATTGAGTCTAGAGCCATATTTCTCACCATGCACTGAACTAAAATCAAAATGGATTGAAGATCTGAATGTTAGAATAAAAACACTTAATCTGCTGGAAGATAAACTCTTGAAGTCATAGGTGTAGGCAAGGAATTTCTAAACAACATCCTAATTGGACAAGAAATATTGAGAACAAACAAATGGGATCATTTCAAGTTTTAAACGTTCAACACAGCAAAGGAAACAACAGAGTAAAGAGACAACCTGAAGAATGGGGAGAAAATTACCAGCTGTTCCTTAGAGAGCTGATATCTAGACTATATGAAGAGCTCAGAAAAATTAGACCCATCAAAATAAAAGACCTTCAGCAACTGAAATCAACAGATACTTCTGAGAAAAGAAATCCAAATGGCTAATACATGAAAACGTGCTTAATATCTTTCACCAGTAGAGAAGTGCTAACTAAAACAATACTGAGTTTTCATCTTACTCCAGAAAGAATGACCAACATCAAGAAATCAAATAAGAGCAAATGCTAATGAGGCTGTGTGGAAAAATGAATCCTTTTGCATTGTTGGTGTGTTAACTACGACAACCATTATAGAAATCAGTATGGAAATTCCTCAAAAAACTAAAAGAAGAAATTCCATTTGACTCAGCTATTCCCTGTCTAGGATCTTCCTGAAAGGGTTAAAGATGTCATATTACAGTGATATATGAGTACCTATGTTTGTAGCAGCACATTTCAAAATAGCTAAATCTTGGAAGAGACCTATATGTCCATAGATAGATGAATGGATCAAGAAAATGTGGTATTTATACACAATGGAGTACTACTCAGCCATAAACAAAGATAAACTTGAGTCATTTGTAAGAAAATGGATGCAAAGGCTGAGGATTTAGCTCAGTGGTTCTGCCGTGTGCCTCACAAATGCAAGTTTGTTGCGAGTTTGATCCCTGGTACCAAAAAAAAGAAAAAGAAAAGGGAGGCATCTTGAGACAATCATGTCAAATGAAATAAATCAAATGCACAGGCTTAAATATTTCATGGTTCTTTTATGAAAAACCCAAAACAGACGTCTGCCCATGCCCTACCGAGGTCCCCAGTCGAGTGGAACATGCCGAATCAGCCTGCTGCAGACAGGCAGGTCTGTGCACACCCTACCAAGGTCCTGAGTCACCCAGAAGACACCTAATCACCCCGCTGCAGACAGGCAGGTCTGCCCATGCCCTACCAAGGTCCTGAGTCACACAGAACACACCGAATCAGCCCGCTGCAGATAGGCAGGTCTGTGCACGCCCTACTGAGGTCCTGAGTCACGCAGAAGACGCCTAATCACCCCGCAGCAGACAGGCAGCCACCTGATTCCACACTACAAAGATGCAGATGACACCAGACCACCAGACCAAGGTACTGAGTCCCACTGTTCCCGGCCCAGCTTCTGAGCCATCGTCCCACTGCTCCTGGACCAGAAGAAGGGGCTTCCTGGTCACCATCCCTCCCACTGCTCTCAGCTCAGAGGAAAGGGCTTTTGGGCCACCTTCTGTCCTGCTGCTCCTGGTGCAGAGGAAGGGGCTTCTGAGCCACCATCCCACTGCTCCTGGTCCAGAGGAAGGGGTTTCCCAGCCACCATCCCTCCAGCTGCTCCCGGCCCACAGGAAAGGGCTTTTGGGTCACCATCCCTACCACTGCTCGCGGCCCCTGTCCCACCTCACCCAGCACAGAAGAGGTAATCCATGCAGGCACTAACAGCCCCCCACCCCAGTCGAAATGAGAAAACATGTAAATAAGTCTCAAAACCAGACTTCGAGATCACCTACAGCAACCCCAAAGGGAAATGAGATGGAGCGCTCTGATACTTAAACACCTGGACCCACTGAACTGGCAACAAAAGGGGATCTGGAAAAAATGAAATCAGAAATAATTTCTCAGATAACAGAGGAAACTATGCCCCTAGTGCAAGACATGATTAATAAATCTAGAGAGGAGCTGAGGAACATGATGGAATCCCAACATAAGAAACAAATGGAATCCATAAAACAGATGCAAAAAGATTTCCAGGACATGAAAAACTCCATTGAAAGTCTACGCAGCAGAATGAGCCAATGTGAGGACAGAATTTCAGATATAGAAGATAAGACTGCAATTAGTGACCAGGAAAAGAAAAATTGCTTCAAAATTATAAGGGAACATGAGAAATCAATCCAGCAGCTGCTAGATGATGCAAAGAAGAATAACATAAGACTGATTGGGCTCAATGAAGAAACAGGAGAGAGTGGAGATGATATAAAAAAATCTCTTCACAGAAATAATGGCAGAAAACTTCCCAAGCTGGGGAAAAGAGCTTGACATACAGATAAGTGAGGCATATAGGACTCCAAATAGCCTTGATCAAAAAAAATCTACACATAGGCATATAATTGTTAAGATTCCAGAAACACAACAGAAGAACAAAGTTCTATAAGCAGTCAGAGAAAAGAAACAAATCACATACAAAGGAAAGCCCATCAGAATCACAGCAGACTTCTCAACACAAACCATCAAGGCAAGAAGAGCTTGGAGTGACATATTCCAAGCCCTAAAATAAAACAGCCTCCAACCCAGATTGATGTACCCTGCAAAACTATCTTTCAAAATGAATGGAGAAGTAAGATACTTTCATGACAAAGAGCACCTTAGGAACTTCGTGAATACCAAACCAGCACTCCAAAGAATTTTACACAATATCCTAGGAACAGACATTGAGGATCACAACCCCAGGAAGCAAAGCAGAATGAACCCATCTGGCACAACAAGAAATTAAATGTAAAGGGGGAGAACCCAACAAAAAGAAAAAGTCATGGCAATGACAAGTCAATACATTTCAGTTATAACCATGAATGTTAATGGTCTCAATTCACCAATCAAAAGAAATAGACTGGCAGAATGGGTTAAGAAGCGAGATCCAACAATATGCTGCATACAAGAAACACACTTAATTCAAAAGGAAACTCATAGACTGAAAGTTAAAGGGTGGGAAACAATACTCCATGTGACAGGAGCCCAAATAAAAGCAGGAGAAGCTATCTTCTTGGCAGATCAAGTAGATATCAAACCAACACTGATTAAGAGAGATGAAGAAGGACATTACATCCTTGTAAAGGGAAGAATCCAAGAGGAAGAGATGACAATCATAAATATCTATGCACCAAACACTAGTGCACCCAACTATATAAAACAAATACTAACGGACATGAAAAGTCATATATGCACTAATACAATTGTAGTGGGAGACCTCAACACCCCACTGTCACAAATAGATAGATCAACTAGACTAAAAGTAAGTAATGAAATACTAGAACTCAATCGAACTCTTGAACAAATGAACTTAACAGATGTTTACAGAGTCTTCCACCCAACAAAATCAGAATACACATTCTTCTCAGCTGGACATGGGTCATTCTCAAAAATAGACCACATACTCACACATAGAACATGTTTAAGTAAGTGCAAAGGAATTGAAGTTGTCCCCTGTACATTATCAGACCATAGTGCAATGAAATTGGAGATCCATAGCAAAAAAAACTCAAAAAATTTCATAAACATGTGGAAATTGAATAACACACTTCTGAATAACCAATGAGTCACAGAGGAAATTAAAGAAGAAATCAGACAGTTCCTTCAATTAAGTGACAATGACAATACAACATATCGCAATCTATGGGAAACAATGAAAGCAGTCTTACGAGGGAAATTCATAGCAGTGAATATGCATATTAGGAAAACAGAACGATCCCAATTAAACAACCTGATGCTGAACCTCAAGCTTCCAGAAAAAGAAGAGTAGGACAACCCCAAAGCTCATACAAGGGAGGAAATTATAAAGATCAGAGGAGAAATCAATGCAATGGAGACTAAGAGAACGATACAAAAAATCAATGAAGCCAAGAGTTGGTGCTTCAAAAGAATCAACAAAATTGACAAACCTTTAGCCAACCTTGTCAGAAAAAGGAAAGGAAAGAAAAAGCCCAAATCCATGCAATTAGGAATGGAAAGGGTGAAATGACAACAGACCCAGCAGAAATCCAGAGGATCATCAATACCTACTTCCAGAACCTATACGCCAATAAGATGGACAACACAGAAGAAATGGACAGATTCCTAGATACATATGAATTACCAAAGTTGAACGAAGAAGACCTAAAAATTCTGAACAACCCAATATCAACCAATGAAATTGAAAATGTAATTAAAAACTTGTCAACTAAGAAAAGCCCAGACCCTGATGGCTTCGCTGCTGAATTCTACAAGACATTTAGAGAGGAACTGCTGCCGCTACTGTTTAAACTCTTCAATGAAATTAAAAGGGAAGCAATACTCCCAAATTCATTCCTGGAAGCAAGCATCACCTTGATCCCCAAAGCAGAGAAAGACCCAACTGAAAAAGAGAACTATAGGCCAATCTCACTCATGAACATAGATGCAAAAATCCTTAATAAGATAATGGCAAACAGAATGCAGAAGATCATCAAGAAGATCATACACCCTGATCAAGTGGGATTCACCCCAGGGAGGCAGGGATGGTTCAATATACGAAAATCAATGAATGTAATGCACTATATCAATAGAGCCAAGGACAAAAACCATATGATCATCTCCACAGATGCAGAAAAAGCATTTGACAAAATCCAACATGCATTTATGATAAAAACCCTACAAAAAATTGAAATAGATGGTCTCTACCTCAAACTGATAAAAGCCACCTATGAAAAACCAACAGCCAATGTCATACTAAATGGTCAAAAACTGAAATCCTTTCACACTAAAATCAGGAACAAGACAAGGATGTCCACTATCACCACTCTTGTTCAATATAGTTCTGGAAACATTAGCCACGGCAATTAGACAAGAGAAAGAAATAAAAGGAATAAAGATAGGAAATGAAGAAGTTAAATTGTCATTATTTGCAGATGACATGATACTCTACATAGAAGACCCCAAGAACTCCACCAAAAGTCTTCTAGACTTAATAACCAAATTCAGTCAAGTAGCTGGTTACAAGGTCAACACACAAAAATCAATAGCTTTCCTCTACACCAATGACAGACTCACTGAGAGAGAAATGGGGCAAATAATTCCTTTCACAATAGCATCCAAAAAATGGAAATACCTAGGAATCATCCTAACGAAAGAAATCAAAGACCTCTTCTCTGAAAACTATGACACTCTGAAAAGAGAGATTGAAGATGATATCAGAAAATGGACAGACATCCCTGCTCCTGGGTAGGAAGGATTAATATAGTGAAAATGGCCATACTTCCAAAACTGCTATATAGATTTAATGCAATTCTAATTGAGATCCCAGCAGCATACTTCATAGACCTCGAGAAAACAATCCAAAAATTCATTTGGAGCAAGAAGAGACCCAGAATAGCAAAAGCAATTCTAGGTAACAGAGACATGGCAGGGGGTATCACAATCGCCAACCTGCAACTATACTACAAAGCTACTGTGATAAAAACAGCATGGTACTGGCAAAGAAACAGGCTTGAGGACCAGTGGAACAGATTAGAAGATGCAGAAACAATGCCAGACACACTCAGCCATCTCATCTTCGATAAAGGAGCTAAACACCCTCACTGGAGGAAAGATAGCCTCTTTAATAAATGGTGCTGGAAAAATTGGGCTTCACCTTGCCAAAGATTAAAACTACACCTGTATCTCTCACCATGCACTAAACTAAAATCAAAATGGATTAAAGATCTAAATATTCAAATAGAAACTCTGAACCAGTTGGAACAGAGGTTAGGTAGAACCCTTGAAGACATCGGTGTAGGAAAAGTTTTTATGAACAAAACCTCAGTTGCCCATGAACTAGTACAATCAACAAATGGGATCTCTTCTTATTAAAAAGCTTCTGCACAGCAAGAGAAACCACCAGCGGTGTGAAGAGACAACACATAATGTGGGAAAAAATCTTCACCTGCTCTTCCTCAGACAAAGGTCTACTATCTCGAATCTATAAAGAAATTAAAAAGATCAGACCTCCCAAATTTAAAGACCCAATCCAAAAATGGGCATCGGAAATGAACAGACATTTCTCAGACAAAGAAGTAGAAATAGCAAATAAATACATGAAAAAATGTTCAACATCACTGGTCATTCGAGAGATGCAAATGAAAACAACGCTGAGATTCCAGTTCACTCCAGAAAGAATGGCTACTCTCATGAAATCAACCAATAACCAATGCTGGCGGGGCTGTGAGGAAAGAGGAACCCTGCTGCACTGCTGGTGGGAGTGTAGACTGGTGCAAGCACTGTGGAAATCAGTATGGAGATACCTCAAAGAACTAGGACTGGAAGTTCCATTTGACCCCACTATTCCACTGCTGGGGATCTTCCCCAAAGAATTAAAAGAATCATACCACGGTGATATATGTGTGCCCATGTTCATAGCAGCACAGTTTGTAATAGCTAAAACTTGGAAACAACCCAAATGCCCATCAACTGGAGACTGGATCATGAAAATGTCATTTTTTAAATAAAATGGAGTACTACTCAGCCATAAAAAATGAGAAATTAGAGACATTTATGGCTAAGTGGATGCACATTGAGGCAATACTCTTAAGTGAAATAAATAGGACACAGATGTGTAAATACCAAATAGTTTCTCTGGTGTGAGAAACTTAAAGTGTAAATAAGGACTAAATGTATGATAGGTAATGTGAAATAGGAAGAAAGGGGGCAAAGGGGAAGGAAGTGGGAGGACTAGGGGAAAGGATAGAAGGGAATGGGATTAATATGAGAAAATGGAAAAATAGGAGCAAAATCTTTGTAAATAGGGAGGACTGGAAGGGTTGAAGGGAGGGCTGGGCAAGGGTGAAAAATAAGAACCAAGAGAGACTATGTAAAGGTGCAAATTTCCAATGATGAATGTCATTATATTGTATACCTAAAATGTACCAATGATTAGAATGAATAATCGATAATGCAAAATAGGAAGAAAAGGTCCAAAGGGGTAGGGGTAGTGGGAGGGGCAGGGGAAAGGAAAGAAGGGAAAGGAAAAATGATGAGAAATGGAAAAAATGGAAATAAAATCTTTGTAAATAGGAAAGGGTGGAGGGCGTGAAGGGAGGGCTAGGAATGGGGAAAAAATAAGAACCAAGATGCATTATGTAAAGGTACAATTCCCATTGAGAAATGTAATTGTGTTGTATACCTACAATGTACCAATAAAAGAATTTAATACAAAAAAACCCCAAAACATAAATAAACAGCAAAATAAAAGATAAGTGATAGGAAATAGGGAGATAAACTTTTGAAATGGGAAGAAGATCAAGAGATGGGCAGAGTGGGGAGAGAGGGAGGGAGGAAGAAATGGACAAAAAAAGAATTAGCATGTTTATGCACGTGTATCAATTTCAAGGAATGTACACGTGTACTACAGATTTGCACTAATGAAAAGTAAAAATTGAAAGGAGAAAAAATTAAATTGCACTTCAACTCTTTTAAACTTCATTTTAAATTTTTAATGTGATAACATAAAATAAAGAACAGGTAGAATAAAACCAGGAAATCTATACACTTAAAGTTTTAAGTGCACAATACAGTAGTATTGTTAACCCTTGCTAACACGGTGTTACAGCAGATTTCTAGAACTTTACCATCTTGTATAACTAAGCCTTTATTTATGTTAAACAGCAATTCCCATTTTCCCCTATCCTCATCTCTGGCCAACCAACGTGCCACTTCAATTTTATGAGTTTGGCTATTTTGAATACCTCATGTAAGTGGAATCATATAGCCTCTTTCCTTGCATGACTGGCTTATTTCCCTTAGCATTAACTTCTCAAGGCTGATCCATGTTGTCACATATGGTAGGATCTATATCTTTTAAGGCTGAGTTATATTCTTCACTATGTATGTGCCATAGTTTCTTTATCCATTTTTCTGTCAATGAAGATTTAGATTGCTTCTCTATCTTGGCTATTATGAATAGAGCTTCAGGGAACATGGTAATGTGTGTGTGTGTGTGTGTGTGTGTGTGTGTGTGTATCTTTGGGTAATATAATACATATCTTTCTGATTTCAATTATTTTGTATATATATACAGAAGTATGATGGCTGGATTATATAGTCATCCTATCTTTTTTTATTTTTTGAGAAATCACCATACTCTTTTATCTATAATAGCTGCACCATTTTATGTTCTCACCAGTGGTGTAGAAGTATGGTTTTTTTTCCATATCCTAACAATTTGTTTCTTAAAATAATCACCCAGATGTGGAAGGATGATATCTCATTGCAGTTTTGGTTTTCAGTTCTTTGCAATAGAGTCATTGAACATACTGTCATATACCTGTAGATATTTGTATGTCTTTTTTGGAGAAATGTCTATCTAAAGTCCTTTGGCCATTCTTAATTATTGATGATAATAATATAATAATTATTACTTATTGATTTCTTTTTTATTAGAACATGTTCACTGTACATAACGATTACATTATCATGTGGAGTTGGTACATGTACACAACACATTTTAACTCTTTGTTTTCAATGCTTCCCCCTTTCCTCCTTCCCTGCTCCCTCCAACTCTCTATTTCCTTTCCATTTACAAAAGCACTGTGTTCATCATTTTCTCCCTTCAATTCTTTTCTCCCAATCCCCTACCCCCTTTCTCTCTCTCCCCCTCCATTTCTTAATGCCCCATCCATTTAAAAATGACCTCCTTACTTTCTATTTATCTATCTTTGACATTGTTGGTGGGAATGTAAACTAGCACAGACACTATAGTTGTGGAGATTCCTTAAAAGACTAAAACTAGAAACTCCATGTAACCCAACATTTCTCTTCTAGTTACCTTCCCGAAAGAGTTAAATCATCATATTACACTAACACATGCATACCCATGTTGTATAACAGCACAATTTATAATAGTTAGATCTTGGAAACAACATATATGTCCACCAACATATGGATGGAAAAAGAAAATGTGGTATATATGCACAATGTAATACTATTGTCTCACAAAGAAAGTTAAACTGGAGGCATTTGTAGACAAATGGATGATATTTGAGAACATAAACTTGTGTGAAATAAGTCAGACATGAGCTTAAGTATCATGATTTCTCCTATATGAGAAACTCAACATATAAATAAAAATCTCAATATATAAAGAGATTTATTTTTTGCTATTGAATTTTAAGAGTTCCCTATATAATTTTTATTTAATCCCTTTAAAGATATATGGTTTTCAAATATCTTCTTTCATTCTTTAGGTTGTCTGTTTACTCTGTTGAGTATTAGTTTTTCTGTGTAGAAGCTTTTAGTTTGAGGCAGTCCATTATCTAATTTGGTTTTGTTGCGTGTGCCTCTGCTGTCATGTTCCTGAAATCACTGCCACAATCAATGTCATGAAGCTTTTCTCCTATTTTTTCCTCTAGGAGTTCTAAAGTTTTAGGTCTTCCATTAAAGTCTTTAGTCCACTTTACTCTATGGTGAACTATATAAAGTTTTCTCTCTAAGATCAGAAACAAGGCAAGGATGCCCATTCTTGCCACTTCTGCTCAACATCATACTGGAAGTCCTAGTCAGAACAATGAGGCAGAAACAATAAATAAAACTCATGCAAGTCAGAAAAGTAGTAAAATTGTATCTGCATATAACATGATTTTAGATGTGAAAAAGCCTAAAGTCTTCACGTACAAAAATAACAGAAGCAATAAGCATAGGAAAGTTTCAGGATATAAAATCAGTATAACTATCATTTGTATCAAAGAAAATGAAAAAATTGAAACAAAGTCTTTGTAAATGGGGAGGGATGGAGGAGTTGGGGGGGATGGAGAAAAATAAGAACCAGGAGAGATTATGTAAAGGTGCAAATTTCCAATGATGAATGTTATTATATTGTATACCTAAAATGTACCGAAAAATTAAAAATGAAAATAAAATAATAATATACCAAAAATTTTGATACACTACCAAAAAAACTGAAAGGAAAATTAAGAAAAAAATTTTACAGTAGTATCAAAAGGAATAAAACACTTGGCAATAATCTTAACCAAAGACATAAAGGACTTGTCCATTATAAGCTTCAAATTATTAATGAAAGAAATTAAAGCCTCTAATAAATACTTAATATTGTTAAAATGTCCACACTAAGAAATTTACAGATTCAATGCTGTCTTTGTCAAAATCTCAATGACAATTTTTAAAGAAATAGAAAGCACAATTCTAAAATTTATATGGAACCAAAAATATACAGAATAGACAAAGCAATTTTGAAAAAGAAGAGCAAAGCTGGGGGTATCACATGTCTTTATTTCAAAACAGATTACAAAGCTATAGTAAATAAAATATTATAGTATTGACTTGTCAGTGACACATAATAATGAGCAGAGGAATAAACCTACGCATATACAGTCAACTGATCTTTGAAAAGGAGGCCAAAGTACAAATAGCCTCTTAAACAAATGATATTGGGAAAATAAGATATCAAATTAATAGCAAAAGAATGAAACTTGACTTTTGTCTTATACCATAGACAAAATTTGTTCAGATGCCCATATAATTAGTCATTTTTCTACCTTAACTACCTATTTCCTTCTTTAACTTCCCTAAATACCTTTTTCAAGAGGAAGAAAATACTATTCCATCATTCAATACACTATGTCTGAATTTGATTCCACAGGGCATTAATCCAACATGAAACTCTTAAAAAGCTTTGTGCTTATGTATGTTTTAATAGAGTTACCTACTATTCTGTCCTTTAACTTATTCCTGACACAAGCTGACAAACCAAAACCTTGTAACAAGCCTCAGTTAACAAAGCAAAATCCATGCAAATGTAGCCGTGTGTTTCTCACATGTAATCTACTATAGAATCCCATCCCACCCCTCCTGTATCATGAAACACCTCTCAACATCTACTGAGATTAGTGTTACTTGTAAAAAAAAACCATCCTGGAATATATTTTCCTAGCACAATTATATGTTTTGATAGATAAAAACATTTCTTTTTTCATTTGGCTTTTCTTCAACTCTTAACAATACATGTACTATGTTGAATTATTGATTACAATTCTTATCGCTTCCTGTAGCCATCATCTTTGCTATGTAAATGTTCAGTTCTTCCCACAATTAGTCATTTTGGTCTTGACCATGAGACTTGCTTTGGCCAAGGGTATATTAACAGACATGACATGAGCAGCAGCTCTAAGTTGAACTTATCCTCTTGCATGTCTGCCTTGATCATGAGAAGGACATGCACCAGCTAACTCACTTGCTCCAGGAGGAGGAGGCAGAACATGGACTAAAACAGCTTCAGCCAACTCTTAGACCTGCAGCCGAAAGAAGGGCTTCCCTAGCTGACCAGCAGAACATGAGCAAGAAAGCAGTGCTTTTGTACACCTTGAGAATTTGAGGGTTTTTTTCTCAAGCAGCTATAGTTGACTAACATTATATATTCTATTCCAGATAATATCAGGCTACAAATATGGGAGAAGAAAGACCCTTCTATTACCAATGACTTTATGGTAAATAAAAAGAGGAGAAATAAACAACTAGTTATAATTCGAGGCAAAATAAAGTAAGGATGCCAAAAGAAATACCAATAAGTGTTACTGAAATGAAAAATGTAAAACTGATGCTACCAGGTGTTCTTATCCAAAAAGGTAGAATTTTGGCTGGTTCTTGAAGGATCAGAAGGATTATAGTAGAAAAAGAATCAAGATTTAAAAAATTACAAGCTAGTGAAACAGCACACATAAAGAGAAAAGGTATAAACATTGGTTCCCTGAGATAGTGTTATTTTAGATATGAATATTGGTGGCCTTGTCCGCAACTGAGAAAACTCAACAGCTACCTCAGGTCCACATGGCTGGTATATGGCAGAGCTGGTTCTATTACCTAGGTCTCCTTATTCCACTTTTGTAGTTCTATTACCCATCTGTGGCAAGAGGCTAAGGTCTAACCACTTGTCAAACTTCAGCAGAAACTAGAATCTTCTCTAGGGTTTTTAAAAAAAAAACAAAAACAAAAAACAGCAGTACACAAAAGAAGCCAAATAAGCTAAAACTGGCCTGTGAGCTTCTTCATAAGTTTATAAATCAATTGGAAAAACTTTAGAATTAACTTACTGATAAAGTCCTAGATGAAGACTGACTTCTAGAATAGTGCATTGGGGCATAACTGACCCAGATTATGGACAATCTAAAGCACCACTAATACTTGATTGACAGCATCTGGGCTCTTCAGAGTAGGAGGAAGAAAATGTGATAATAGATTCTGTCATCTTTTTTGGCCTGATTGTAACTAACATTCTGAAATGGTCTAGCTTCCATTTTAGGCATCTTCTCACTGCAAGTTCTGCATTTTCTTATATCCCTTTCCTGGGGGGGCTTGATACATATGTTTCCTTTAGTTCCCCCACTGCAGTGAGTACACTTGGGACTCTGAGACAGCCTGATCTGGGCAATGCCTACTCTTCTGTGACACAGTTCCTATGAACAACACTTAACGTCATGTGAAACTATTGAATGAGTTTGCATCCATGGCCTGAGAGCCAAAAAAGGTAGTGAAGAGAGGGAAGAAGGCAAGGAAAGAGCAGCTGCTGGGAGCAGGCAATTCTCCCACCTCCTCTACTTGTTTAATTGCTTTTTAGATCTTTCTCTGTCCAATACAGAGAGTGATATCTGGTTTCACTTGCCAGACCTGACCTTATATTTGCATATTTCCTTGTCCACCACATTTTTATGAAGGCCTCACTGACTGCAGTAGCAACACCCAATAGAACACAAGGTCCCTCACAGGTGTGCTTCAATTTACAGAGGTCCACATTCCAGTCCAGCTTCACTTTGATCCTCTAAAACTCCAGGAGTGATGTGAGATAACTGCTCTCACCCTTATTAGTCAAATAATGAAACCGAACTTCAAAATGCAAAGAGCATTGGAATTTTAAAACGAGGAATTGGAAGAGAAGTTGTCTCAACTCGCAATAAAGTTTACACCAGGATTGGAATCATTTATTCAGCCAAGAAACATTTTCTAAATACCTACTTTGTGCTGCTGTCAGGCTCTATCTAGGTAGAGACAGATAAATAAAACACAGATGGTGTCTTAAAAGAGTCTACAATCCAGAAGAGTGATCAGCAAACTATGACTGTGGGCCAAAGTTGACCCAGTGCCTGTCTGGCTAAATCAAGTTGTACTGGAACAGAGCCACTGTCGTTCATTTACATGTGATCTATGGCTGCTTTTGTACTATAGCAGCAGAGCTGCACAGTTATGACAAAAACTGTGCCACTCACAAAGCCAAAAATATTTTCTGGGTCTTTACAGAAAAAAAGTTTGCTGATCCCTGACCCACTAGGAGAGTTAAGCAAATCAGGTGTGGCAGGTGTTGTTATCGAATTCTGCGAGAAGTACAATACTGTGGGCTCCAATGAATCAGGGGTGAATTCACAAGGGAAAACAATGGTATGAAAGGTATAGGAGCAAAGAAGCAGGATACAGGAATGCTAAGCAGAAGTAACAGTGCCAGAGAAATAATGGAGGTAAGAAACAGCAAGGCTCATGAGAACACTCTCAACAGTTTAGCATAGTTGGGCTTAATGTTGCGATGAGTGTGGTGAAGAGAATGGAGAAAAGTCTGCAGAAAGTGGTGAGCAGGGCCCACCCAGAAGGGCTGCATATACAAAGTTAGAGCTGCTGAGTATGGGCCCAAGGATCCATGAGATGTGTGAGTGACACATATAGACTATGCTAAAAGTGAAATTCTGTATTTTCCTTCCAGACTCAGCATCACACCCTCTCCTCGGGAGCATTTAAGGTTCAGCAATCACCATGCCATTATATCATAACATGACTAATAGTTCCAATAGAATGAATTGAATCTTTATTAAATGGGTTTCAAGCTATTTCCTATCCTTTAAACAGTTGATGGCAACTGATAGTAACTAAGAAGAGTGTGATAGTTAACTGATTGTGTCAACTTGAGTAAGAAATGCCCAATTAAATTGGATCAGCATAGTTCTAGGTGTGGCTGAAGGGATTTCCTGAAGACAGAAGACCCACCTTGGTTGTGAGTGGCACCAACCAATAGCTTGTCACCTGAATGGAATAAAAGGGGAACGAAGAAGGAAAGCTCACTTCTGTTTCTCCAGAAGATCTCCAGTCTTCACCTTCACCTTGGATATTGTCTCCTGGATTCCAGCACAGACCCTTCAGCCTCCTGATTCAGACTTACATGGGACACTACAGTGAGATCCAGGCCTGTGACCATTGACTGGATCCTTCAAATCTCCAGCACACAGACAGCCTTTTTGCATTCTTCCACACCTGACTCTGCAGGCAGCCATTGTAAGCCTACCTTATAAATCCTTATATATTTGTATATCTAAATTAAATCTATTTCTCTAATGAGCATTGGCTGATACAGTGAGACACAGGCTATGTTAAGTACAGATGATTAAAAGATCAGTTTAAACTAGAGGAATTGAGAAGATTGTGTGTTTCAGTTACTTTTCTTGTTGCTGAGACAAAATATTTGACACCTAAAGTTAAAGGAGGAAAGGTTTATTGTTGTTCACAGTTCATAGAGGTTTTAGTTCATAGTTGGCTAGCTCTAAGGCAGGGTGGCATGGCAGAGGGGCATTGCAGAGTAGAAATAGTTCATGGCAGGCAGAAGGCAGCAAAGCAGTGAAGTAGCAAAGAAGCAGCAGCAAGCAATAGCAGCCCTCTATCTGTTCCTTATATTCTAGCCAGACTCCATGCCCTTAGGGCAGGTAGCAAGCACACTTAGTGTGGCCCTTCTAGTTATCCACACCCAAATCAATCAGTGGACTAATTTAGTAATTATATACTCTTGATCCCAGCATCACACACTTAATCCCATCATCACATAGTCTAGATCCAGCCACTTCTGAAAAGCCACACCAATGACCACATGAGGCTTTAGGGGAACATCTAGACCCAGTCCATAATATTGTGGCCAAGAAGTGACATTGAAGACAAGACCTGAGATCTGAGGAAATATTATCCAGGGAAAGACTCAGTGAGTCACATGAAATTCCTGCCTGAACCTTTCAAAGCCTGCAAAAGAGAATCATCCAAAGTTATACTGCACTCCCCGTTAGGTCACAATGATTTCTGTGGTTTGTCCCAGAAAGGGTCATGTGCTGGAAGTTTTCCCCCGCAGTGTACCACTGTGGGAGTTGGTGGAACCTTTAAGAGCTGATGGATCATTGGGGGCATCAGTCTCAGAAGGGATTAATTTTGAGGGTGTTATTAGTTCTAAGGAGAGTGAACTGTTAGCGCTTCCCCATGCTCAGGCTTCATGTCTCTCACCACGTAGTAACCTCTTCATCTCACACATACTCCTGCCATTGTGATGCCATCCACCATTAGGGCCTCACCAGAGCCATGCACTTGGAAAACCAGAACTGTGAGCTAAACAAGCCTTTTTCCTTTATAACTTACACAGTCTATAGTATTATGTTATAGCCATGGAAAAAAGAACTAATACAAAGAGTCACTGGGTTAACATTTCATTAAGTCCACCTGTAATATGGAAATTATGATGGTGTCCATCTCATAGGGTTGCTCTAAGGACAAAATAAAATGATACATGGAAAGTGCTTAATATAAGAGCTGTAATGCAATAAGCAAGAAATGTCAGCTAACAATATTAGTACCGGTCTTTTTCTTTGGGTTTGCAAATATGGTGAGCCTGTCCTGTTTATTTTATACCCCTCTCAAAATCTAGGTACAAAAAAAACTGTGTTCAGAAATAAAAAATATGATTTTGGAATATCAGCTAATATAGTAGTTTTCATGAGTCAGTGAATTTCAGAGTCAGAAGGAATCCAGAATTGATGGAGATCCACTTCCTACTAAGTGTAGGACTCCCTTTTTGGAATCCTCAACAGATGGTTTTCCAATGTCCACTTGGCTCAGGCCGGCCAAGTGGCCACTTGCTCCCTGAATGGACAGCTCTAACTGTAGGAATTATTTTCTCCATATGAATCTTAGATTAAGTTTTGCAAGGTAGCTATACTTTGGGCTTAGTTCTGTCATCTGGGTCCCATATAAGGTAACTTGTGTCCCCTCCACATGATAATCCTTTAAACACTCTGACAGTGTCTTTCTCATGCAAACCCCAGACCACATGATGGGAATCCCTCTACAGCATTGCACTTTTCTCTATCTTTATTTCAGTCCTCTTAAAAGACTGAATAACAAATCCACATCTTACTCAGTTCTGCATCCAAGTACTGAGCAAAGTGCAGTATCTTTCACATATAGCTATAGGCAATGTCTTCAGTTTCTTTCCTCATTGCTTGGATATAATACCTAACACTCCCAAGTTAAAGTAGAGGTTTATTTTGGCTCAAAGTCTGTAGAGGTTTCAGTCCATAGTCAGCTGGTTCAAAGGCAGGACAGCATGGCACAGGGGCAGAATGTGGGAAAAGGTGCTCATATCATGGCATCAGGAACCAGAAAAAGCAAAGGGAGAAACAGGAAAGGGACATAGATCCTTCAAAACCACACCCAATGACCCACCACTTCTAACCAGAACCCCCTCCTCACAGCAAGTCAGCTTCACTGCCCGCATAATCCAGTCACCTCCTCAAACCCCCTCTGTGATCACATGAGGCTTTGGGGGGACATCTGGGTCTAAACCATAACAGCACTCAATGAATACCTGTTGGAAAATAAAGGAAACATTGCCTATTTAAAAAATACTACTCTTAAAGAGCAAAATTAAACTGAATGAAACTGTTGGCCAATTTTATTTCAAATTACACTATGCATGGAAAGATACCACATGGAAGCCAGTCAAGATGTAGATTTTTGCATTACACCTCCAGAGATTTGGATTTCATCAATCTGGAATTGTCCTGGGAACTTGAATTTTTATCACTTTGAGTAACACTGAATCAAGTAGTCTACTGACCACATCTCAGAGACATATGCTTTAAGAATACAAGTAGCAAACCAACAACTTGTAATAACCTCGATATATGGAAGAACCAAATGCATTTCAGTTATTTTTACTTAGAACAAGTTTTCATTTGGTTTCTTATTATTTCTTTCTCCTTGAAGCCTTTTTTTTGTGCGTTACCCAGCCATAGCTCCCCTCCCACGCTGAGAGGTAAGTATGCTCCATCTATTACATTCTTTTCAAACCTCCTAAGGAGATAATTAGGCATTGCAATTGATTGCAATTTATTAATCAGAGCAGGATGTTATGGAGTTTTAGAGGAAAAGCACAGTACTAAAGCCCAGTATAAATGCAAGGCAGGTATCTACAGTGACAAGGAAATAAGACAAAAAATAACCACCAAAGCATAGGATGTTTTAAGTTGGTGCCCTATTTTATATTGTGATATACTGACCTATTAAGTGAGGGTGTTAAAACCTCCCTCGTGGACCACCACAGCCCAGTGTGTTGTTCATTTACCAAATAGCCATTGAAAATCGCCTATCTACTTGACTTTATGCTTGGTGCTAAAAATGCTGTAGAGAATAAGACCAATCCTGGCCTACTTATTACACAAGTGGGATAACGTAAGCCCAGGGGGGTTAACAGATCTTTTAAGTAGGAAGCTGGTACCAGGTTTTATGATGTGTAACCGTTTTTGTTTTCATCTTCCTCGGTTTTCTTCTTGTTCTTCTTCCACTGCTCTTTTCCTTCCATGAAGTTTCTTCCTTTGCCATTCTTCTGGCTTTTGTTCCAAGTTCCCTTCATTGTCTTCCCTATTTATACTTTTTTCTATCCTGTCCTCTCTCCACCCTGCTCCTTTTCTCTTCCCCCTTAGTCTTTTCTGACTCCATAGCTTGTGATTAGTGTTAGATCAAGGCAACACGATTTATCCCTGTAGGAATAGTTATGACTAAGTGTAGAGGTTTTTAAAATTTAGTTTCTGAGAACCTAGAAATATCACTCTCCTGGTCCTTTCTACTCTTTTTAAAAACTATTTGCTATTTTAGCTGAAAACATCTCTTCCTAATATTTGATAAACAAGCCACTTTCATGATTATAGAGACTGGGTACCTACAACCTAATGACAGGCATTTGATGCAGAAGGTTCAAAACAAGACTCAACTTGACAAAACCCAACAGAGCATTCCAATATATTAGGAGGGAATTAAGTACAAGTCACCACAATTAGGGAAGGAGGAAGATAAAGACTTTAATCAAACCATGAAAATTGCTACCTCATTTAAAGAGGTGTATTTGTTCATGTCTAGCCCATTTCTATGAGCAGATGTCTTATTTCAGCCCAGACTCTTGTAAAAGATACTGAGGATGTTGGTACTCTGAGTGATTATATCATTGACCCAAACAGATGTCTAATTTATGGACTGTGAGTACAGAAGCAAAGCAGTGTGAGTTTATCATGTCCTCTTCCCAGCACACATCCCCAAGTGAGTCTTAATACAAATCCCTGACCATTATATTTCAATTTCATATTTCTAACCATATAGCTAGACAATACAGACCTGGCATCTGTAGAAATTGATTTTTCTTTTCCTGTAGAAGGAGTCCTTTGCTGTCAAAACAAAACATATTCTTTTGCTTAGAAAGAAAGTAAAAGGCATTAGTAGGAGTACTTTTATCCAAATAGCCAACTTCAGTCTTCCACACAACTTTTCAACTCCTCCAATTCTGTTTGCCACTGTTTAAAAACTAATAGCTACATGCACAGAAATGAGTCTCTCAAAAGTAACAGTCTAAAACTCCCTCAGTTAATCTAGGACTAAGTTTGCTCATCTGTAAAATAAAGGAATCAAAAACATGATGCTTCGACCTGTGACAACTCTATTATACTATTCCTGCTAGGTTCTCAATTCCTCACATTAGGAATAATGCTACACTAGATAAAGAACAAGTTCCAGAATTCTCCTTCCTCTTTTTCTTTAACATGATCAAGCAAACTATTTTTAGTTCCATTACATGTTTTTAATCTTGATATTGTTAAAATTCTATATTTTCATGAAATTTCAGTGGGAATAAGGAAGAAACTAAAATTTGTTTATGGATTGCTGCAGGATATTAGAGAATACCTCATAATGATTTTGTCATTCAGCTTTGGAGTTGGATTACATTTTTAAATAGTGTTCCACAAAATATCAGAAAAGAGGTTTAGCAAATTCTGTCTTCCCAAAACAATAATAGAACTGGACAAATTTGCTCAAACCAAAAATTCTAGGACTCTGGATATTGACCAAGGTTATACAATAAATTGGGAAGTGTTTATTCAAGAAAAAAGACTAAATATTTATAAAGAAAGTGGAAGTCTGTGATTTTGGGGGCTGGACCCAACACCTCTCCCAGCTCCAAGGCATGCAGTTTACCATGACTGGGCAAGAAACAAAATTCTGGCTCAATTTTCAGTGGAGAAAGGCCACATGTCTAAGGGCATTGTTGAAAATAATAGCAATTTCAGTGCCAATGTAGGACAGCAAATGTCACTGCTGCCTGAGGCTGTAATACTGACTGAAATAAGCAACAGCTTCACCAAATATGTGGTAGGGAAATTCAAGGAACAAGACAAACACAATGGATCTTGCTAATGTCTCAGATGTTTCTGGTAGTCTTGCAAGCTATATGCCTGCTCTAGAGAGTCAGGAGCGGGCCCTGCTATCTACTTATCCATGACTGAACACGAGCCCTTGTAGAAGCAGAAAATAACAGCTGGGGCATAGTTGATAACTACCTAAATTTTGAAAGTATTCTGATAACTAATAGAATCATTGACTAAAAATGAAACTCTTATGGAATTTAAGCATAACTTCCAAGCAATCCTTGACCATTAAGCTGAAATGGCACAGGAGCAAATTTCCCCCACCCCCCAAAAAATGGCTGGAAGCTTTAAAAAAAACTAATTGGAGATATCAGTGGTCATAAAATACAGTTGAGAAATATTTGGCAGCATTAGTTCAGCCAAGTGCTAAACAAACTAACAACTATAGCAACAACACCAGCACCCCTGGGATAAGGGAAATCAAAACATATGGTGTGACAATGTTTTATCTACAAAGTCCAGTTTTACCAAAAAACATTACAAAAAATGGAACAAAATATGAAAATTTGACCAATACAAAAGGGAAAAAAGCATCAGTAGAAATTATCTTTGAATGCATCCAGATGTCGACTTTAGCAGGTAAAGACTTCAAAGCAGCTATTGTAAGTATATAAAAGGAATAAAGGAAACCATATTTTAAAAGTTACAGGGAAAAATGACAACAATGAATTATCACATATGAAATATTGATAAACTGATAGAAAATATAAAAATAACAAAATTGAAAACTCTGTAATCCAAAGTCCAATAACTGAAATAAAAAATACATTTAGAGAGGCTCAATAGAACTGAGCTGGCAGAAGAAATAATCAGCAAATTCAAGAAATAGATAGAGACCATACAAAACCTAAAACAAGTTAAAAATGAAAAAAATGAACAATATCCCAGTGACCTAGGACAACATTAACAGTACCAATATGTGTGTAATGGGAGTTTCAGAAAAATAGAGAAAAGAGACAGAAAATACAAAGAGATATTAAAGAATTAAAGAAATAAAGACTTCAAATTTCCAAAATGTATGAAAAGTATTAAACTACACATTCAGAAGGCACAATAATCTCCAGGTAGGATAAATATAAAAAGAGCAACATATACCCTAACTGTTAAAATCCAAAGAAAAAATTTTGATCCATGATAAGAATAAAACCTTACCTCTCATCAGAAATAATATAAGATATAAAGCAATGGGATAATACATTGAACATGCTGGGAAAAATTCAACAAATAATTCTAAACTCTATATTCTATATTCATCTTATTCTTTACCTTGAATCATAGGTTCAAAGGAAGTGACTCTAGTGACTGAGTATTTGCTTATTTCTTATCCTAAAAAAGTTACGTAGCTCACATTAATTAACTGAGGCTTATCTCCTAAGTTTGAGAATTTTTGATTCACTATCTTGTTTTCTGGAACTTCCTATCCATCTTGCCAATTAGGAAGTGATCTGTATGAGGGCAAAGATCTCATCTTTCTTCTCTGTTGTGTCACCATGGCTGAGAACAACACAGTACAGAGTAAATGTTCAAAGCTCAAAGCTTTTACCTGAGTTGGTCTGCTTCTTCTACCGTCTCATCTACAGATCAAATGAGGTCTGAAAATCCTGCCAGAAAGTATACCTGCTTCTATGAAAATGAAACAACTCAAGGAAAGTGCTGTAGGTAAAATTTTGATGTGACATTGATATCAAGGTTTCATGTTCTAAGCTCTTTCTTATATAAATACTACTTCTCTTTGGAATGTTAGGGCTCACATCCTGAAGCAATGCTCTAAACTCCTTGGAATTGAATTTCACAACTGCTGTGCAGAAACTGTTGTAGGTTGAAAATAGATCCCTCATTTTGAGGGGCTGTGGTGTGTAGCTTCCCTAGCTTTCTGTGGCTGAAGTTCTTCTGGCTCCTTGTGTCTCCTCTAAGAACTATAACTACATTATTCAGTGGTTTCTGTCTTTCATGGTGAAGAATGGAGGATTTGTAACAAATGAGATGAGGGCTCCCTCTCCTTATACACACAGTCACTCAAAAAGATTATTTGTGGCTTTCACTTTTCATTTGGTTTTTCCAAGTCAAAGAAATTCAAATCAAGGAGCTAAGGGAGGAAACCAAATAGTAGCAATATTTGTTTATTTATTTCTTTATTTTGATATTTCTCTGAACCTCTTCTAATGACTACTTAGGGTCATGGGGAAAAAGTTCAGACTATAGGAATTGGTTTATCATGACACTTAGGTTTGTTGTTTTTCTATGTATGACATTTAGCAAGTTGGTGTTCCCACTCGTTATTTCTTCTGCCTAAAGATGGAAATATCACTTAACCTGATGAGTGTACAGGAAACCAAGTTCTCAGCTGTCCTCTTGTCCTGGGGGTCCTTTGTCCTAAAAGGTTCCCTCTGTGGTCTCTGGCACACACTGATGAAGATCTCAGCACTTCCTCAAGTCACTCCAAAGAATCTTCTAGATCAAAAGAATGAAAAGAATCATACCATAGTGATATATGTGCACTCATGTTTATAGCAGCACAGTTTGTAATAGCTAAAACTTGGAAATGGCCTAATTGGCCATCAACTGGAAACTGGATGAAGAAAATGTTTTTTTAAAAATAAAATGGAGTACTGCTCAGCCATAAAAAATGAGAAATTAGAGACATTTATAGCTAAATGGATGCACATTGAGGTGATACTCTTAAGTGAACTAAATAGGACAAACATGTAAAAACCAAATAGTTTCTCTGGTGTGAGAAACTGAAAGTGTAAATAAGGATCAAAATGTATAATATATAATGTGAAATGGGAAGAAAAGGTCCAAAGGGAAAGTGGGAGGGGTAGGAAAGGAAAGAAGGGAATGGAATTAATATGAGAGAAGGAAAAAAAGGAAACAAAGTCTTTGTAAATAGGGAGGGGTGGAGGGGTTGAAGGGAGGGCAGGGGGATGGGAAAAAAATTAGAACCAAGAACCTTTATTAGGTAAAGGTACAAATTCCCAATATTGTATACCTAAAATGTACCAATAAAATTAATGAAAAAAAAAGAATCTTCTGAAACAAGTATCCTCAGAACCAATGTTATCTTTACTGAAGTGTTTATTAAATTAAGGTAGAAGTTTGTATGACATGCATGACTGTTTAAACTTTCATTGTTTGCATTTATTCTCCTAAGCACCTTGAGCTGAGATGTCCTATTATGATGGGGTCAAAAGTGTCTTCTAACTTTCTCCACGGAGAGACCAGGCTACCTGGCTCCTGTTACCATATTTCCTTCTTGGGAAGCTTGAAATCCTTTACCCTGCTATTACCGTGCAAAATAATTTTCTACCCTTTGAAGTTCCTGGGCTGGAACCCTAGGGGACTTAGAAAAGCAAAACTCAAAACAATAGGAGGATATTCTAATAGGAAAGTAGTGCCATTATTGTAAAGAAAAGTTTAAAATTCCCATAGGATCAGACGAACTGATTAAAATTCAGGCTCTACAACTTACTAACTTGCGAACTTCTGCAGGTTGTTGTAAGATTTCAGTTTTTCTGTCTGTAAAATGGGAATGAAAGAATGTACATCATAATGTTGTTTTAATGATTAAATAAAGTGATCCAAGAATAATGCCTAGCACAGGGTCTGGCATACAGCCGCATAAACTTCAAGAAACAGATCTGTAAAATTCTTCATATATTGTAGATTTTAAATTAGGAGTAGTATTGCATATATTGAAGTTGTAGAGTTTTCAAGCATCATTCAGAAAATGTCTTTTGTTTGGCTCTGTTTTGGGGGGAGGAACATATCTATACACATCAAATAGGAACTATCAATAATAAAAGAGTCCTGGGTGGATTTTGGAAATGGAGCCTTTTTCTACACCCAGTAATCTTCTACATTTTGAGGAATACATTATCTGCCCCATGCTACCCACAGGAAAAAATAACATCACTATTTTTTCTTAGTAGGTAGTCTGGAATCCTGAATGATCTTTCAGTTTAACCAACAGGATATGCCACCGAAATTCCCCTTCATGAAAGGATTTGTTGCCCAGTTATCAACAGCAACCTCACTGACACCTTCTCAGGGTTTTGTTTCAGCAGCAGGAAGTCAACTAAGACAGTGCCCTTCAGGAGAACCTCATATTCAGGGACCGGGCGAGCTAAGGGCAAGGTACGTAGAGTAGAGCCCAGGTTCGGGCCCATTCTGGAACAATCCACTTTGCAGTGGCTGATATCCCCACTTCAGTTTCTCTCTCTGATTACACCTTCTCTCACCTCTCTTCCATGACCTTTGATCTCTAAAAAAATATATCCTGTCATCTTAGCATCTGCTTCCAGAGAAACCTATGTCAATGTGTTGGGCAGATAGTTAGAAATTAGTGGGCCTCAGGGACAAAAAGACGGTCCAAAATAGCAGCTTTATAAATATAAAATAGCCAGGTATATACATATAGCTAAGTAAAGAAACAAAGACCTCAATGTATAATACATTTATAATCATTTATTTGATCTTAGACCTTAAAACACAAGACCTCTCTTTCTAGAACAAGGCATCAGCATGCCTGGTTGCCAAAGATACAGACCTGTTAACAGGTAAGGAACCCATCTTTAAAGACCCTCCCACCTTGATCTGATGTAAATTAAGAACTTATCTATTGTAAATTTCTTTCATAAGTTTCTTACTTGAGTAAGGCCTCTGAGAGAACACTCACCATCTGAAAAGGACAAGAGGACATTTTATATTGCCAAAGTAATTTCTCAGAAAATGTCCATAAGCATCATAATTACCCTAGTTCCCTGAACTCCAGGGAGAACTCTTGTGTGCATAAAAAGATATCTGAACTTGGTGTAGATGACTTCATGGCCCTGCTGCCTTCTCATGTGAAGACCTTCTATATCTACTTTCTAGTAAATTCTGCCTGTACTGCCTGCACCTCTGTGTCTCAACTGAATTCTTTCATCAAGGGCTCAAAAGGACCAAAGAAGTTTGTGAGGGAGGATCCTTCAAGGCATCAAGACCTAGCTTTCCAGTGACAAAAGGACAGTATTACAACAATTACATTTAAAGGTCTTAATTGGTATTATCTGAGGTTATAGAATTGAGCAACACTTCATTCTATAGAGTTCCAATGAACTTGAGGCAGGAAACAAGGGCATAGCAAAGCTGGCTGGAAAAGTAGGTGTGGTGTGTTTAGCTATATGAAGAATCCCAGGACATGTGTGTAGAACCCTTCCCAAGGCCCTGCACATGGACTTCTCATGCAAGAACTTGAGCAGGTATCTGAAAGTACCACCTAATCCTGACAGCAGCCTGAGAAGGAGGAAACACAAAAGGACAGTGAACATTGGGTTTTTTACTACTGTTCTTTCACAGTACATAATCCACTCTCACACTGAGCATGGACATTTTTTCTTACTTTTACTTGGCCCAAACTTGCTCTACAGAGCCTGTTTCTTTTCTTACCTTTAATAAATATAAGAATTTGCTAATGTTGGAGCTTGTCTTGACCAATTCTTTGCTCAGGACAGAAAGAACCTAGAAACCACCTCTAGAAGGAGACTCCAGCACCCCAAAACCCAGTAACAAACTGAGCCAAACTTGGTATTAATGAGAGAAAGGGGCTGAGAAAAGCAGAAACAAGAAACACAGGCAGATTGATGGTTTCAAAGAAGCATATCATATAAGGCAAGGAACAAGGAGACAGAACAAAGCAGAAAAATAACTGATTGGTAACACCCATTTACTTCAGTTAATCTTTTTTGTGGAAGGATGAAGGTAGAGGAAACTTCATGATCATGCCAATTGAAACTGGCTTGTTGGGGAAATTTGGCTGTTTGAGTTTTCAGAAAGTCAGATAATAACTAAGTTTTGGTTTGGTGATATAGAACTTTAGTGTGGACAACACCATTTTGGTTTACAGTCAGCTCTGTTGGTGCCCAGGCCAGAAGCTTAGTCCAAAACAATGACCTCCTGTAATATTTATTAATATCAAGATGCGACATACTATCCGAGAGCCACATCCATGACATTTGAAGGAAAGCCTAGTAACATGCTGAGCACTGTGGGGTTTATAAAGGAAGTTTATATGTTCTTGTCTTCAAGGAATTGCCTAGGGAGACAACACACACATGCATACACTAAACCCCCAGATCACTAAATAAGAATGTAGTTTTAGGTAGTAATATTGAAACATCCATGATTATGTGTAAAAAGAGAATATGCACAGAAAATTAACAATTGGTTGGTCAGGCTATGGCAGGGAGAGGAGGTAGAATTGTGATGAGTCCAGGGGTGGGGATAATTGAGATAAGTTCTCTCAAATGTAATTTTAAAATGTTTTCCTTTTTAGGAGGGGAGAGCCAGGGTGCTCTTCTCAATTTGTGGTAAACAGACAGATTAAATTCAGCTACTAATCCCGTGAGTCCTTTCAGTTCTTCAGGATATTGCAAAAGGAGAGCTTCAAAATCCCTGGGACTGTAGCAGGATTGAGGAGGAAGGCTCCCTTTAATAGAGCTGACCTAGCAGCATAAAGGTCATCAGGATATATTGGGTGCAGAATGTGTTGGGCACGTTAAGGAGATTCTGGAAGGTTGTAGATAAGAAGAGTTGGCGAAGACAAAGTCTACGCTTAGTTACTATGCTGCAAAACTGCCTCCCAGACAACTTCTCCCTTGTGTCAGATGACAAGGCTAATGTCAGATGAAATCCAAGGTCCCCTAAATACACACATAAGGAGGTAAGGCTAACAGACATTTGTAGAATGGGCAAATAAATGGGCTGAGCACAGGCAGAAAAAAGGCACCCTTCCATGCTTCCTTCTACATTCATTCATTCAAGCATTCATTCACTATTATTTATTGACAGTCTGCTACATGTCAGGAATCAGACTAAGACTGCCCTTAGAGCTTAGTAAGGTCTAATGGGAGAAAGATACAATAAAAAACATAAACAATCAAATAGTTATTATTTGTGACAAGACTATGATGACAAATAGGGGGAAAAGGGAGACAGGCTCCTTAACACAAGATAGTAGAGAGGGCTTTCCAGAGGAGGAGTTAAAAAAGTAGAAACATTGAAAGAATAAAAAAGGGACCAGGTGGAAAGGTGGCAGGTGAAGTGGGAGAGTTACATTATAGCAGAGAGAAGAGCATTGCAGGAGGAATCTAAGACAGCAGGTAGTACAGACTCATTTGAAGGACTGCAGAGACCACATAGCTGGAGCAGAGTAGGGGAGGGACAGGTAACATAAAACAGGCTGAAAATGAGGTGCAGAAGATCAGTCAGACCATGGCCAGGTGTTTGGACTACAACTCAAGAGGAAAGAGAAGCTAACTAAATTTTAATAATGGTCCAATTAAGTGTAAAAGCACATTCCTTCTCCAGGGTGGAGAAGAACTGCTCACACGGGGCTTAACCAGAGCCCTTGGAAAGCCAGTGATGGAGGCATTTTCCTTGTCTTTGCCTCTTCTGTCTCCAGAACTGAACTGCAGAGCTTGCCATAATGCATGCACCCTAGTGAAACTGGTGATTCCCCAAGCTGTTTTGGGAATACGCATCCGAGAGGTAGTGGAGAGGATCAAGAAAAAAATACAGATGTTGGCGCCAGATATATATCAGGTCAAGTCTTGATCATTTCATCTGCTTCTGCCTTGATTTATTTATCTTTATAGAAAAATAAGCCACATCCTACTTCCTTCCACTATACAGGAAGGGTAAGGAGTCATGAGGTGACACTGACTTAGAGGCATAGTGTTTTTAAAAGATAGAGGAATTTTCCTCATCAGGAATAGGTATTAAATAACCAGGCAGAGGGGTGAGAAGTAGCTAAGTACAGAATCTAAAAGAAGACACATGATTTTGCTATTTTGAACCATATGCAGTTATACAAGTAGAGAAAAAAATATTCTTGGCAGTAAGCTACAGAATTCCTCTTATAGAGCAAACTATTTCTTGAAGAATGCTCTGAGAGACTCTCCTGGGGTCCTTGAGAAGCTATGGGGAATACGTGGAATCCCTTCCAGAGCCCTCCATGGAGGGCAGAACCTCCTCCTCATATCAGGAAAGGAAACTTGTTCCTAGAGGGAGGAAGAGAAGAGAAGGGAAGGGAGAGAAAAGGAAAGCACAAGATGAGAACAATAGTGGAAGAAACCTTCATGGGATACTTGTGACCTCTCCCCCGAGCTCTCAAATCTCCATGAAGGTGATCAAATTTATCTAATGTGAGAACTATGTTTTCCTGGACACACGCAGACAGTCATCAGGAGGAAGCAAGCCCCTGGAAACTTCCAAAAATCTTGATGGAGCTGCAGCTTTCCTAGGACTATGGCACTAGCCATTCAACCTAAGACTGTTTTGTTCTCCAAAGGGCAAGGGTCCACTACTGTCAAGCTGGTTATAGGGGAAAGCCAAAAACAAGACTATTACAGAGTATTGTTAGATAAGCAGGTACTATTATGGAAATAAGCACATTTTTTGAAGCTGTCTACTTCAGAGCAGGTATCTCAAGCAGACTATACCTAGTGATCGTCTTACGTCATTGTTTTCTTCGGCAAACTCTTTCCTTCCCTGGGCATGGAAGGTTGACTTCAGCTCGATTCCTTCTACAAATTATGTAATTCCACTACACACTAACCTAGAAGCATTTCTGTGCATCTTCTAAGAACCTTCAGGATATAGGGCGGCATAGCTCATATAAGGAATAACCAGCAGTGGATTCATTGGGTTAAGTGGTTGGAAGAACAGGGACATCAGGGTTTCTGCTGTTCAAGAAGCATTCAAGGGAGAAAGACACGCTGAGGCAGCATTTTCGGATCCGGTTTCAATGAGACCTTTTCTTAATGTTAGAAAATAAGAGGACTAGTTCTAGAATCGAGTTTCCTAGGTTCAAATCTTTATTCTACCACTTGGGATTGTTGACATTTTGCAAGTCTCTTAACCTCTTTGAGCAACAGCTTCATCTGAACCCTAGCTCATGGGCTTACCATGAGGATAAACATATGTGAGTCCTTAGTGAAGTGCCTGGCATTGCATTAACACTTGAAATATTATTAACCTTTATTTCTGCATTTTATTATTTTCCATGCTGCAACTCTTTGCCATTGTGCCCAGAGCTGGAGTTGTATACAAAATTCCCATCACTTACATAGTTTCCTTATAAACTAGCATAAGCCAAACTTTAAAGGAGAGGACTTTATGTTCAAAGTTATGTGTGCAGTTGGCATTATTAGTATTTATTTTTATTGACTCTGGCTTGTTACAGTGATGTCATCAAAACTTATGTTCAATTGTCACAATCATCCACTAAGATGTAAAGAAGGATCATATTCGACAGAACTCACTGATGGCTGCTAATGTCATGATGTATAGGATGACTTATGTGATCTTTGTTATTCTTAATTCAAAGGTATGGTTATCATGGGAAAATGGCATGATCCTCCTTGGCATATTTCACTCAAGGAGAGTCACCTCTTGTCTTCAGTTCTTCTCTTACTTGATCATGATCTTGAGACAGTAATTTAACCTCTCTGGGTCTCACTCCATTCATTAGTAACATAATGCAATTAAATGACATCATGTAGGTCAATTTTTGTTCTAAGATATGTGTAATTTGTAGAACATTTTAAAAATCCCAGAGAATATTTTAGATCTGGACCTGCAATTACAAGGTATAGGGAAAAGTACAGGCCCAAAGCCAGAATCCAGTTCTGCCCCCTAGGTTTTTACTGTGACTAAGTCCTTGACTTTATTGTTGACTAAACTTTGTTTCTTCATTATCTATCAAACAGCTATAGTAGAGCTATACTTCCTGAAACATTCCATGGGTTTGCAAAATATTGGGTAAAACTCTAAGTTTCTTCTCTTCTCCCTGGCATCCCAGAGAGTTAAAATGCTAATATGCACTGTGACTGTTAGAAGGGATATTTTCTTTGTGGTCTTTCTAAAGCCCATGGGTTTTCCTTCATAAAACTCTCAAAAAATTGGAGCCAGGCAACCAACAAAGTCCTTTGTGACCCCATCAGCTGTGGGTTCTGTGATTTCAGGACTAAGAATGCAACAGGAATGAAAGAGAAGTGAATTTCAAACCTCAGACCAAGTGCAGCCTCCTCCAGCATCCACAGCAGAGCAGGGATTCACTCCCAGGCAGAGTTAAACTGCCCTCTTTCCATTTTGAATTCACAGCGTGAACTCCCTTGAAGGCACCAGCCTTTCTTTTTATCCAGCCTGTCTGTCTGTCTCTAATAGAAAGATGGAGGAAACTTACAATATTGCAAAATATGATAAGCTTCTGTTCCGTGACGCTTTTATAATTCAGGTAGAAGCAATCTGGAAAAATGGAAAAGTTAAAAAGTCTTCTTTGCAGAACCCTCTGGATAAAGAAGTTGGGTGCCCTTCACCTGGCTAATGCTGATAATTATCTGTGAAGACCTCTCTTGCTCCCTTGGATGAGTTTGTGTAAGTTTCAAAAAAAACTCATTCCACAAGGGCTTGAAAGGGTAGAGAAGAGATTGTCAGCCTCTGAAGCTGTTTGGCTTAAAATAAAAATTCTAGAACAAAATATAAGGAGAAATACCTCTAGCAGATCTTCACTAACAATAAAAATTGGAATAGTTTAAAATCACAACAATGTTCCATGAAAAGTATTTTTCACCTGTCTATCTATCTATCATCTATCTCTCTCACTCTGGGGCCCAAACCCAGGGCCTCACCCATGTTATGTAAGTCGTCTCCCACTGAGCCACATCCTCAATCTACGATTTAAAGTATGGTATAAAGAAATCAATGTTTTAATTTTTCTTTATCATCAATTTAACAGTGAGGCTATTAAAAATGGGGAACTGAAACAGTGATGAATGAAATAGAATCGTAGATATGAAAAGATTTCAGAATCTATCTAGATTTTCCCCTCGTTCTCATTTAAAAGAAGAGAAAACCTCCCAAAAGACACGGTGACCTGTACAAGGTCACACAATAAATTTGAATCTAAACCCAGGTTAGAAATCCCTTCTCAAATCTCTGTTCTCTTTTTAGAATAAGCTGGATTTGCCAGGTCATGGATCTGTGCATTCTATTTTTTTAAAATGTGACAAAATTTTCTTCTAGAATCCTCAATTTAACTGTCCCATGAGGATAGGGGCATTTACATTTTCAAGGAGCTTAATACTGTCCCTTTAAGAATAATACTGTGAACAAGACTTTCTAGTGACCACAGTAGCAATACCGCTTTAATGAAACGCCCCCTAGTGGTGCTTTGGCGCCAAGACACACTTTTTCTGTGTCTCCTCAAAGAGAAATACCTTTCTTTGGTTCACATTTTAATCAATATCATTATCTCCCTGAGTGGTACATGATTAAAAATAACACTGAAAATTGTCCTCCTTCCAGAACACAGCAGGGATGATGACACTGCGCAAAAATAAGTTGGTTCACAAGAAAGAAGGCATCTGAGGCCAAGCTGAAAGCCATGGGGCAGAGAGGCCTACTAGATCCTCACTCCCAGTTTACTGTCACAAAAACCAAAAAGAATTGGAGTCAGGTGTGTGCGCTGCCGCCTTTCCTTGGCTTAGGCCATCCAAATGGGAATAGAAAGTAGATGACGCAAAGGTTGAACGTTTTACTATAAGTAACCAACAAAGGGACCCTCAGTCAGAAAATTTCAGAACTGTGAAGTGCTCAAAACACAGTTGGGACCAGCTGTCATGCTGAGTTACTCGTGGATCTCGTTTAGAGACTTCACCTGGAGAGAAAGGAGGGACACTGAATGGGCCCATCTGTACATTTCCTCCTGGAGAACAATGGATGGAAACATGGCCAGCCCCTTTCAGCCCAGGAAGAGGAAGAACTCTCAAAATCAAAAGTGTCCAGTGTGGAGTGAAAGGTTGTTTCTGAAAGGCTGGATGAAGAAGTCAAGACTGTAACCCTGGCTGAGGAATTACCGTATGGAGACATAATGTCTGAAAGGACTTGAAGTGGTTGCAGCAGTCTACACTCCCACCAGCAGTGCAGAAGGCCTCCTTTTTCCCCACAGCATTTATTGATTTCTTGATAGCAGCCATTCTTTCTGGGGTGAGGTGGAATCTCAGCATTGTTTTCATCTACATCTCTCGAATGGCCAGTGACGTTGAACATTTTTGCATATATTTATTTGCCATTTGTACTTCTTCATGTGAGAAGTGTGTGTTCATTTCAGATGCCCATTTTTGGATTGGGTCTTTAAATTTGGGAGGCCTGATTTTTTCAGTTCTTTATATATTCATATCTGTGAGAAACAGCTGGCAAAATTTTTTTCTCACTCTGAGGGTTGTCTCTTCACTCTGTTAGTGGTTTCTCTAGCTGTGCAAAAGCTTTTCAATAAGATGAGTTCCAGTTGTTGATTCTTTGTACTATGTCCCATGCAATCAGGATTTGTTCATAAAGTCTTTGACCACACCAACATCTTCAAGAGTTCCACCTATTCTCTCTTCCAGAAATTTAGAGTTTCTGTTTTAATACTTAGATCTTTGATCCATTTTTATTTTAGTTTAGGGCACATTGAGAGACATGGGTCTAGTTGTAGTGTTTAGCATACGGAAAGCCAATTTTCCCAGCACCATTTATTAAAGAGGCTATCTTTCTTTCAGTAAGGGTGTTTGGCCCCTTTGTCAAAGATGAGGTGGTTGAGTCTGTTGGGAATTGTTTCTTCATCTTCTCTTCTTTTCCACTGATCCTCAGGTCTGGTTTTTTGGGGAGGTTTTTTCCAATACCATGCTGTTTTTATCACAATAGCTCTGTAGTATAATTTCAAGAAACTAGAACTAGAGGTTCCATTTGACCCAGCTGTCCCCCTTCTTGGTATCTTCCCGAAAGAATTAAAAGCATCATACAACAGTAATATATGCACCATTCATAGCAGTACACTTTGTGATAGCTAAATCTTAGAAACAACCTAAATGCCCATCAACCAATGAATGCATAAAGATGTGGTTTTCTTTTATACAGTGGAGTGCTACTCAGCCATAAAGAAGCATAAACTTGAGACATTTGTAGCTAAATGGGTGACCTAGAGACCATATTCCTAAGTGAAATAAATTGAACATATATAAGTAAATACGTTGCTTCGGTGGTGTGAGAAACAAAGTGGAAAAAAGGACCAAAATATATACTAGATAGTGGGAAGTAAGGAAGAAAATAGGAAAGAAATAGGAAGGGGCACAAGAGAGGGTTGAGGGGGAAATGAAGGGAGGAAAAAAACAAGAAAAGGAAGATAAAATGGAAACAAACCTTTTGTAAATAAGGGAAAGTGGGGTTGGAGGGAGAGAAAGGAAATGAGGAAAAAAGAAGAATGAAGATATATCATGTACAGGCGCAAATTCCCTATGATGAATGTATATCTAAATTGTACCAATAAACTTAATGATTTTTTAAAGGAATTGAAGTGAATCATACTGAAGGGGAGAAGGTTTAGGAATCTCCCTTTGTCTTAGTTTGGGAGGCATTGAACTATGGTGCACAAGCAAGAAAGGACTCTGCCCATGCATGGGACTGTGTAGGACCAGGGTGGACTATAGAGTCCTCCTGCTCTGAGGCAAGGGAGTGAGGATTTGTTTTTTCTCTCCTCATACTGTACATGAAACTCAGGGCCTTTACCCTGAGATATGTTCCCAGCCTTATTCATTTTTTATTTCTATAGACAGTCTCACTAGGTTGCTGCGTTACCCAGGCTGTGCTTGAACTTGCCAATCTCCTGCCTCAGTCTCCAAGACTGCTAGCATTACAGGCATGTGCCAGGCCTGCTAAGCAGTTATGGCTCAGAGCTGCTCTGGGGAAGGAGAAGTGACAAATTTATACTAGTGGCTCTCTTTGAATGAGCAGAGAGCCAAGACAGGACGTCAGCTGAGAGCAGGTGCCATAGATACCTGAGTGTCTCAGCTGTGAAGGCGCCTGTGGACAGCTAGCATCAGCACCCACTACAGCTTCTTCGCTGTCTGTGCAGAACCTAGCCAAGAAGTTGCTCTTGTCATCCACCAACGCTAAATAACCTTAACCTGCAGGTGTTTTACAGAAAACGTTTTTTCAAGATGTTTCCTATCACATATACACACATAATACTTGACATTTCTTCTCTTCTGTCATACCTTAGGAACCTAAATTATGATAAGATAGAAACCTTCCCTGTCCTTTCCTAATGTTTGTCACATAAATCTACCCTCACTTTGAGTCTCAATTTCTCTGTACCTCATTTTTCATCTGTAAAATGGGAGAAATATTAGTAATATCTCCTCTCTGGAATTATTATGGAGATTAAACAAATTAATGATTGTGAACTGGCGTAGTATGTAATTCACAGTAAATAATATGCCTTCATGAGGGAGAGAAAAGATGCATATACAAGGGGTGATCAAAATAAATGTTAAATATTTAAATATTTACAAATATTTATTGCAGTAAAACACATTGCCATGAATGCCTCTCAGATTACTTCCCCTGGCTTAGACACACTGATCCTGTTGTTTTTGTCACTCTCTGGAGTGGTTCTACATGAGTATCTTCCTGGAGTATGATCAAGTCAGTGACTGCTGCTGCCCAGAGCCACCCACCATGGTTTGTCCTTACCCACCTTATTCACCGCTCTGCCCCCATACATCTTCTGGCTCCTCCCTAAAGTAAAAATGACCATGAAAGTAAATGTTCTGAATTGACTGAGAACATTAAAGCAGCCAGGACATCACAACTAGAGACATTCTTGAAAGAGGATTACTAGAACTGCTTCAGAAAATGGCAAGAATGAGGGGATAAATGTGTTTGAAGGGAGGGGGAGTATTTTGAGGGGAATTAATGACAATATGGCTTTTACTATGATAACTTTTAAAATTTAAACATTCACTGTATTTCTCTATCACATCTCATGTATTATATGTGGTTGATAGCCCGCCCTGACTTCCGCTATACTGCTGCTCTCTCTAATTGAATACTAAGGTCAACTTGGGATACATCTTGGAGATGGGGTTGAAGTGGAGAAAATATAATTTCCACTAACTTTTACACATGCATACCTGGGGTTTTCTCTTGAAACAGAAGACAGATTAATGAGAAAAGTAAGTTTAATAATGCATGCCATGCCCAGGTCTGTTCCCAGATCTGTTGGCTCTGCACTGATGAGGAAGTGAGAATTACACACCTGTAGTTAGGAGGGAAGGGTGGAAGGAAAGGTAGAAAGGCCTTTTTATGTCCATGCACATTTCTGTCCCGACACCCGGCAAACAGAGGATAGGCACAGAATCCACCTGAATTTTATTTGCCTTCAGCTCAACAATCCTCGGTCAGTTGGAAATATTTTTATTTCCTTCAGGGACATGAGAAGGAGTCAGAGTACACATTAAGCTTTGTCCTGGGGATAGATAAGGCACCAGAGGACCAGAGGACGGGACAGTGCAATGAAAAGTCACACAGTGATGCTGAATAGGACCAAGTGGATCAAAGAGGAACAGGACCTGTTGCTCAGGAGGACAGGTATGGGCAAACCCAGGTGGCTTCTGTTGTTTAATAAATTATGGCCCGAGGCGTTCTCTAATGATCATCAAGGAGACTCACTTGTGTCAGTTTGGCAGTGGAATGGAAGGCCACAGCAGTGCCTTCAAACTGTCAGAAACTGAGGAAAGGATCTCTCTTAGAACACCCCTGCAAACCTTTGCACAGTCCTCCCTTCGGCCTTGAGTATGGTGAGATCTCAGCATGGAGAGAGGGTGGAACACAAAGGGAGATGCTGTGTATCTCTCAAGGCAGAATTTCCTGTGAAAGGGAAAGAGACAGTAGAGAGAAAGATAATCATAATGCTAGATGATTCTATGTGCTGCAGCAGCTCGGCCCTTCCTGGCTTCCCTGCCAACAGCCTTAGGAGGCAGAAACAGCCACCCATGTTCTTTAGATAAGAAACTGGAGTGTTGGAGAGATTTAAGTGACTTGTCTGGAGCTAGGTCTCAAGTAGGTGACAGAACTGGGTTGCTTAACTATGTCTTCCCATCACAGAACAATTACACCGCCCTTTGTGAGCCAGATAGACCCAGTTTTAAATTTAATTTAATGTTATTATCATCTAAAGTCACTAAGCTAGAATCAGTGGGATCTTCAAAGACATAAAGCTACCTATCCCCTGCTCACACAGGAGCTACAGGACAGGGTGAGAAAAAAGCAGCCTTTCAAGTAATGTAATGAAGTAGATGGAAAGAGAGTCCTGGAGAACCCAGGGGAGGGTCCAAAGGGAAGGACATTCTTCAGCCCTGTTATGTGCTGTTCACATGGCATTTTTTAAGCTACCTCTCATTTCATGCCCCAAAAGGTATAATCATTGTCTTTATTTTATGGCTAAGGAGACAGACACCCAAAAATGATGAAAATAGTTTTTCCAAAGTATTTTACTTACAGAAAGGCACACTGGATGAGGAATTTAGGATGTATAAAGTTTTACAGATTACATATAGTGTTTCTGTGCTTTTACCATAATATCACGTACAAGTGTTACTGCTTCTTCAATTACAAGAAAAGCTAGTTAGGAAAGAAAGGAAGGGTGGATAAAAGGAAGGAAGGAGGGAGGGAAGGAAGGAAGGAAGGAAGGAAGGAAAAAAGTTGCTCTTGAGATGGGATTATAGAAAGTATAAGATTTACACGATAGAAGAAGGGAAGAAGGTATTTTAGGAGGCAAATCTTTGGGCAAATGCTATGATAGCGAAATGTAATGCCCTTGTGAGAAGGGTCTGAAGTAGAAAGAATAGTGAAAGACTGAGACAGAATGCAAAGAGAAAAAGGAGGAAAAAAGCTGATGGAGACAGATCATGGAGAGTCTGGCTTGTCCCTAAAGAAGATCAGATTTTCAGACCAGCTACAAAGAGTGAAGATAGAATAATAATGAGATTTTATCATTGGTAGCTTTTCACAATTCAGAAATATTTTCACTAGAAGGGAGTCTACTGAGAATTCCTAACAGTACTTACCTTTCCCTGGCAAAAAGCGAAGTTACTATGTCTAACCAAATTTATGATTTTCTACACTTTCATCAGTGTCTTTCTCATCAAATTCATTTTATTCCTTCCTTGGCGCCATTCTCTGCCTGATTTTTTGTATCCTAATTTTATTCTCAACTTTAACTTTCTGTGGATTATATAATGGCAGAAACATACTGACCTGCAGCTTTCCTAGGTAGGATGTAACAGTAAGGTGAGATCTCAGCAAATCTTGACTAGTTCCTTTAGTTCATAAGCAACAGAATAGGGCCCAGAGCGCAAAAAGGATGCTTTCAAGTTCACTCAGCAATTCCAGTCCCGGCTGCTGAGAACTGGAGCAGAGTTTTGAAGTTAATCTACAAAGACTATACTTTCAGGGATCGTTTATATAGTTTGTTACTAGAGAAATTTTTCCAATCATGTAGAATTCTGGAAACCATGAGAAGAAGCATGGTGCTTTCTCCTGAGCATAAAAGCGCACTTGGTATTGCTTTGTTGTGACTACCTTTTGTCATTGATGATCATAAAACAAAACAAAAAAATTAATTTGTAAATTGCCTTTGAGGCCTGGATTAAATTCAAATGATGTTCTCCTAACTTCCTTCTTCATCAGGCAGTTTTCCTCATTCCCAGTCAATTGTCTTAAACTTGTGTTTTCAACATAACCTTTATGATGGTTTAGTCTCAGAGGGCTTCATGTTCAAAAAGTGCAGCCAATATCCAAATAAACAGAGGAAATAAATTCCACTCCCTATTCAATAGCATAAAAAGGGACCCAAGTAAAGGGCCCACAGCAATACCTAAAATACACAATAAATCCCTCTTCTCCCATATTTTGTCTCAATGTACAGCTGTTCATTGCCAGTCTCGTCCATATTTCCTTCTGTGCTCTCCAAGATATTCCCTTCTATTGCCTTCTCTCATAGCTCTTTATTTTACAGATTCTCTTAGCATATCTCAGGAAGAAAGAATCACTTCCTTTAGAAGAAGGAGAATTGATCTGGCAATTGGGTTCTCATTTTTGTGGGCCCTGGGGCTCTATGTCAAGTCCCTTCTACTTCCTACTTACTTGTCCTGTTAACATGATGTAACAGGACCTCAAAATCACTCTTCCCACATAACAGTACTCTCTATTTGATTAAAGTTCATAGGCCTGTATCCACTCATTTTTCTGCTTTTTACAGTAACCATGCTTACAGTGAAGTCATTTAATCTTGCCTTTATGCAGCATATGTTGTGATAGTCTTATGCAAAAGCAGTGAATGAATAGACTTTGGCATTATTGTTAACAAATATTCAAATATATATTGATCCAGGCATTGTTCTACATGCTGGAAATAATGTGAGTGCTAAATAAAATTCTTGAGAAGTTTACCTTATGGTTGGGAGAAAATGACATGAAATGAATTTTTCAACATAAAATATCCGACAGTGATAAAACTGTGAAAAAAAGTAAGAGACCATAGCGTAGAGAGTTAGTGGAAGTTGACATAGATGTATGTTAACTACAGTGCTCAAGAAACGTCTATGGAAGATGTAACATTGGAGATGGAATCTAACTAACCCAAAAGAGACAAATGTGTGACAAACTGGATGTCCAGTGCAAAGACCCTGACATGATAGCAGCTTGACATGTTCAAGGGGAAAGAAGAGGATCCCTGGGGCCCAGGTGTAGTGACAGAGGAAAATGACAGTTGTCTATTACCACACAGTGGAAAGGTCAGGTGCCTTAGGGTAAGGAGAGGATATTTTACTCTTAGCCAGGTGCTATAGTTTGGATATGTTCTCTAAGAGCCCATGTGTTAAAGACTTGGTCACCTGCTTGTGATACTACTGGGAAATGGAGCAAATGTTAAGAAGTGGGGTTTAGGGTGAGGAAGTTAGGACACTGGGGGCATGAGGAGGAGATATTGGAACTTGAGCCTCCTCTGCTTCTTCTCTGCATGAGTCAGCTTTCCCGTTGCTGAAACATAATACACAACACCCACAACCTAAAGGAGGAAAGACTTAATTTAGCTCATGGTTTCAGGAAATGCAATACATATTCAAGTCTGCAGGGCAGAAACCTCATGGCAAAAGGGCATGGTGGAGCAAATCTAATTTATGATGGCCAGGAAGCAGAGCAGGGGAACAGTGCCAGACAAAAACATCAAAAAAACCCACAGATGGTACCTAAGTGTTATGGTGTATATCATCTAGAATGTCTCTCAGAACTCGCATGCACTCTGAAGTACAGCTTTTGAAATGTGACTGGACCATGGGAGTGCTATGCTCCTCAGTGAATTCAACCACTGATGGTTCAGCAGCTGAGTACACTGTAAACAGATGGAGCCTGGTTAAAGGGGGGAAATGACCCGGAAGGCTCTATCTCCTTCCTCTCTTCCTTTACCCTCAGCTTCCTGAGCAACTATGGACTGAAACTGCTAAAAACCATGCAGAGCTTTCCTGTGCCAGACCCTTCCATCACATCATTTCTCTCACGGAGCCAGCCAACTAGGGATTGTAACTGTGAGTCAAAAAAACCCCTCTCCTTGAAGTTCTTGGCATTGGCTAGTTTGGCCCAGTAATTCAGTGACTATGACACCAAGGCCATGCTTCATGAACCATCCAGACATACCCAGGACCAGGCTTTACTAATCTTCTGGGATTTCTTAATCTGATGACATATCATGATTAATGGTTATAATTAACTACTTGTCAACTTCACACTCAAACACAATTCCTTAAACCATACTTTACAGACAATAGCACTTGCATAATTCTATCCAACATAATACCATTTTGTATACAATAGGAAATTCTTCCCAAAGTCTCTACAGTTTCACCATTTCTCAAAAGTCCAAGTCTCTTTTGAGACTCAAGAAAAAATCTTAGCTATGAATTTCTATAACAATAAAAAACAAGTTACGTAATCCCAAAGTATAATGGCACAGGTTAAATATTACTGTTCCAAAAGAGAAACAGGAGAATTGGAAAGAATATGGTCAAAGCAAGACCAAAATCCAACAGGATAAATATTAAGTATTTAGCTCCATATCTGACACCTGGGGCACATGGTGAAAAATTATAAGTTCCAAAGGGCTTGGGTGGTCCCACTCCTATGAACCATAGGGGTTGCAGCCCCTATGACCTCTTTTTCCTTCTGGGCTGCAGCTTTCTTCAGCAGACATTCCATGTTCCTGGCATCTCTGACTTCCTGGGGTCTCCACTGAACTTTTGGCTTCATTCGAAGAGCTTCACACACTGCTCTCTCTCAGGGTCTCTTTGACAGGCCTCCAATACATTTCTCAGAAATCTTTCTGGAAGTTTTCCTGACCCCATAACTCTTGAATTCTGCATGCTGGTGAAACCAACATCATGTGCACAACACCAAGTCCAACACTAAAGTCCAGCTCAAGAAGTAGTCAGGCCCCCTTGGACCATGGCTGTAGCAGCCCCCGAGTGCTTGGATGGCTGAGTGCAATGAACTGAAATGAATCCCCAGGAAGCAATTATCTAGGAGGCCCTTCTCAGACAACCTAGTGATTCTCTTCTCAAACGAAAGCTTCGCACTTTTGCACCCTTGAGTCTGCAATGGGTGGGGTCTTGCTGATTTCTGACATGCTTTCACAGCATCTTTATTTTTGTCCTTGAAAAGTACTTGGTTTCTTTTCAATGGTGCTGATCTCTTTAGCAACCACATCTCTTTTGGCCCCAACATTATACATTATTCCTTCAGAGCCAAACTTTAAGTTTTTCAAAATTTTTTGCTCTGCATTTTACCCTCAGTTCTCATTATAAATCTGGCTAAAAGTAAACAGCAGCACTCTTGCCACAGCCTGAATGTTTGGTTTTCTTGAAATTTCCTCTGCCAGATTAATTATTCCACATCCCTTAATCTCAGTCTCCTGCATAGTCTCTGGATATGAGCAAAATATAGACAAATTTTGGGCCACAGTATAACAGAAAAGCCCTCTAGTCCAAATGCCCGTGGAATTTTTGTTATCAACTAAAACCTCCTGAGCCTGACTTTTTCTATTTGAATTATTTTCAGCATTCTGGTCTTCTGAGGTCCAACCAGAATCACCCATCAGGCTCTGCATACTGTATTCTAAAGCTTCTCCAGCTCGTATCTCCAAACCTTTCCACACTCCTAAAGTAAACCAGCTCCAAAGACCTCTAAACTACATGGTTAGGTACTGTCACAGAACTCACCCCACTTCTGCACTACCAAATTTCTATATTTTCCAGCTTTCCTGTTACTGAGACACAATATACAACACCCACAGCTTAAAATAGGAAAGGTTTAATTTACCTCATCATTTCAGGAGATTCAGAACATAGTCACCTAGCTCCCAGGGAGAAATCTCATGGCAGAAGGGCAGAGCAAAGCTGCTTAGTTCACGGTGTCCAGAAACAGAGCAGAGGAAGAATAGCAGAGAGTGATGGCTAAGGCACCATCTATGGTACACAATTTCATATTTCCATGGTCCACCAGATATGCCCAGGAGTGTGCCTTGCTAATCAGCTAGGCATTTCTTCATTTAATGAAACTGAGTAAGGGTCACATGTTCTTTGATTCCAGGCTACCAAAAGGTGGGCAGCTTCCTCCACAACACACTCCTGCTGAGATCTGTCCTGGCACCAGTCTGAAAGCAACAGGACTAACCAACCATGGTCTGAAGCTGCTGAAACTGTGAGCCCAAATAAGCCTTTTCTTTTTAAGTTTATTTATCTCAGGTATTTGTTACACCAACAGACCCCTACTACTACACAAGGTGAAAAGCTATGTATATGAGTCAGAGAATGACAGGACTGGTTTTATTTTAAAAGTTCAGTTGGTTGCTATGTGAAGATGGGGGAAGAGAAAAGACCAAAACCCTAAACAGGAATAATACAGGCAAAGAAATGAAAGAGATTTCAATTAAATTTGTAAAAGTGGAGATGATGAGCCTGGTGGTTCTCTGATATGTTTTTGAAGGTAGAGCCAAGGGGATCTTGATCATCCAGTCATTTGCCTTGCCTTGAGGTTACTACCATGCCTACATAGCTCTTCTGAAGTCTTCTGTGTTGCAGCCTCTGATATCTGTGGGCTAGTATTCAAGTAAAAATGTACACACTGCCCTAGAACAAGCCACCAATTTTAGTCATATTTAAGTCAAAACCCACACTTAAAAGTAAGATGATCCTTAAAATAGAGTCTAAAAGTTTGTATCACTGCCTACAACACAGAAAATGTTCTATATGATTACAGAGCAGTGTAGGACCTCAAAGCCCCAGTAATTTCTACCCTCTACCTCATTTTCTTGTCCCCATTTATACTGTGCAGCTAACTGTGACTGCCTATCACTGTGATTAGAATCCCACAACATCAGGACTGTTAGTTTGCCTGTCTGTAGATATTTATGGGTAACTTCACAATACTGATTCCACTCAAGGGGATTTGTCTAAACCAGTGGTGTCAAATCTGTGGCACCTGTGTTATTTATTTTTCTTTTAAGAAAAAAAGATGTTAATGTACGAGTTGCTTTTTCTAAACTAAAACCTCAGTATTCAAGTTTAATTTCGGTGTTGCCACTTTGCAATAAATTGAGTGGGTTTTGGGTTGCAGTTTGGGCACTTGTCTCTAAAAGTTTGTCATCACTGTCTAAACCAAGTCAGATAATTTTATGTTCCTTGCTAATGATTGATCGAAATGCACATATAACCCACCAAGCTAACAAAATGTTAGAAGATAGTCTCCTGAAGGCTTCTATTAAAGGATTCATTATCCCTAGAAAAGAAACACAGAAAGAGATAACCTATTGTATTTCTCTAGATATTATTACATCTGAAGAGTAAGACATATTCTGTGGTCATTGTTAAGTATGTAACCTTCCATAAAATAAGGCCAGTGTTGAAGATGACAAAAAAGGAAAGAATTTGAGTCCTTCGTGACATTATCTAGGGCCTATTATATCTCTAGACTTCAGATTTTGTGAGATACATTTTCATCTAATGCAGCTAGTTTGCATTGCAGTTTTTGGTGACATTCAGCCAAATTAATTCTACCTTTCACAAGGCAGATAGTACGAAAGTTCAAGAAAGAAAACCCTTTTTTAAATATGCCTATCTTTGAGTTTTTGAATTTATTTTACCATACGTATTTTAATTGATAAAATAAACACATAAATAAAAATAGAACTAGATACAAATATAGAAAGAGAGACAGAGATGATAGGGAGGTAGATGGCAAAAGAGAAAACATGAATAAATAAAAAAAGATTTTAAAAAGGAAGGGAAGAAAACAAAGGCAGAGACATACTTCTGGATGTGTATGCAAGAAATTTTCAGTGTTTTTACCTTTCATTAATATTTCTTAAGCACCCATTGTATGGTCTGGACTGCTCCAGTTGCTGGTAATTCAGAGGTGAATGAATGGCACTGACTATTAATAATGACACTATTACTATGACACTTATTCCCAAGGGCGAGAGAATAAGCAAAAATACATGACTAATCTCAGATAATGCTGAGTGCTAGGAGGCACAAAGCAAAGTAAGTTATACAAAATTACCAGGGATACCAGGCATGGTAGCACACACCTGCAACCTCAGTTACTCTGGAGGCTGAAGCAAGAGGCTTGCAAATTCAAGGCTAGCCTGGGCACCTTAGCAAGATCTTCTCTCAAAATAAAATGTAAAAGAACTGCAGAAGCATTTCAGTGGTACAGAAATTGGCAGTATGCTTGAGGGCCTGGGTTGAAGTACAAAAAAAAAAAAAAGAAATAAAGGAATATGGGGGACCTGGAGAAGGAGGGAAAGGCTTAAAAATATTAAGTCTATGAAAAAGTACACCAAATACAAGGATTACAGTAATTTTGTAATAGCAAAAATAATAGTAGCTGCTAGAAATAGCCCAAATGTCCATCTGCACAATCCATAGGGACCCAATGAAGTAAATTATGATACATTTATATGGCAAAATGTATTATTGTTAAAAAGATTGTGTTATGATAATAAAGATGACTACACGACATCCAAAGATGTATTACTAATAAAGTAAAAAACCTGGCTGTTGAATATTATGTGAAATATTGCTTCTATTTTAGAATTATATAAAGGATAGATAGATATAAATAGGTAGAGATGTGGTTAAATAGTTATACATAAATAAAAATAGATATCATTATATAAAGATAGAGAAGATAGGGAGATATAGAGATGGGAAAAGAGCAAAAGATAGGGAAGGAAAGAAAGGTAGAGGTATACTTCTAGGCGATATGTAAGAAATTTGCAGTGTTTCTTACCTTTTGCAAGAGAGATGGTAGAAAAGTTAAAAAAACACCACTTTTAAAAAAATTTCATGCCTATTTGTTCAGTTTTAAAATCATACCATATGTATTTTTAATTCATAAAATAGTTACATTTTCTCACTACTTGTAATTTTTTTCAGCTCAAATCAGAGTCCAGGGACAATATGTTGGTGGAGATTACCATTCAGGAGGAGTGGCTCTTGACATACAGGGGATCAGAGGATAGAACCTGACTTGCAATTGGTACCAGGCAAAAAATAAGGCCATCTGTCTATCTGATTTCACTTGGCACATTCTACCCTCACCAACAAGAGTAAATGCTACAGAAAAGATTCTACCATCAGAAGCTCCATGAGACCAGAGAGAAGCTTTGTATGGGACCAGCTGCCAGAAATATCCACAAAATAATTGCAGAGCAGAGGATACACACACACACACACACACACACACACACACACACACACACACACCCGCGAGGGGCAGGAAGGTGAGGATGTAAGGTTCTCATGATACCTAGTTACATGACTTTCAGAGAATGACTCCCAGGTCCTTTGATATCAGCCAGGCCAAGAACCTGTGTTGATCCCACTTAAGCTTAGGCCCCCCTCTTCACTGAGCATGTGTTCAGTAAACCCTTCATCTGCTACACATCAACCCATATTTTAAACATGATCAGTAAGTCTCCAGAGGAGGCTGACTCAAAGCCAAGGTAAAGAACAGAGCAGTTTGGGCAGTCTGAGAGAATAAAAGAGATTAGGGGCAGAAAGGCTTTTCTGGACACCTGATTTATTTTTCTTTCAGGTATTTTTTTTTCTGTTGTTTTGTTTTGTTTTGTTGGTTGGTTTGGGAGTTGAGCCCAGGGCCTTTGTACTGAATTACATCCCCAGCCCTATTTTTCATTTTTTTAGTTTGAAGCAGGGTCACATTAAGTTGCTAAATTGCCTAAGCTGCGCTGTAACTTGGGATCTTCCTCCCTCAGCCTTCCAGAGTGATGGGATGACAGGCATGCATTACCCAGCCTGGCTTCTTTCAGTTTTATCTTCTTATCAATAACTACCATATGTTTGATAACTAATGAGGCAGTATTCTGATAAATAGCCCATATATTGAGAAATGATAGATCAGGAAAATAAGTTTCTGTTCATCCATGGGAGATTCCCCACGCTAAAGCACTGTTCTGTAAGTGTCTGTCCCTCACTGTGGTGCACACTGACCCTTAACAACAGCCAGAGTCACTGCACAAGTCTTGCAGATTTTTGCTATTTTACACATTAACTATGCAGGTTCAACTACCTCATTTAACCCCATTCTACCTTCCACTGTCCATTCCTAAAGCAGGCTATTAGGCAAGAGTGACAACCCCAGGGGAGGAGAGGAGAGGAGAGGAGAGGACAGGATAGGACAGGAGAGGAGAAGAGAGGACAGGAAAGGGGAGGGGAGGAGAGGGGAGGAGAGAAAATTCCCAGTGCTTTGCCTTTCCAGTAGTGGAGTTTGCTAATCTTAATCTCTTTTTTGTTGGTAGCTGTTTGCAATGCCTATAATGCCATGGGGAGTTGGTACATATGGAAGAGACATTTTACTTCTTTTTTCATCCCCTTCCTTTCCCTTCCCCTTCCCTCCATCTGTTGCTCCCCTTCCCTCTTGGCGAAAGATCTATATCGCTGCTTCCTGTTATCACTCTTTTACTTTGCTCTTTATTTATAATTTGAGCTTTTTATACAAGAGAAACTGCAATATTTAATCTTGTGTGCATGATCTATTTCACTTAACAATATGGTCTCTAGGGCATCCATTTTCCTACCAATGACTCAAGTTAATCTTAATCTCTAACATGTTCTCTCTAACCCAAATTGAGCAAAATTGTGACACAGGCAGCTTTCTATGTCCAAAGCCATCACTGCTAATTCCATGCAACGCTTTCTGCTACTCCTCAACAAAGCCTCAGATCTTCAGGCAGCAACTTTAGAACTGATGAAGAAGTGCATCTATTTGCTACTGCTGCAACTGCGATGGCCAAGCCTTAGCCTTGATTCTTCTCATTTTGTGTACCACGTACGTGAGTTTCCACTCATGTTCCCCATATGATGTGTGTGTATACTTCAGTACATCATGTCACCACTAATGGATGGCTGCTGAGATTTAAATTTGCACAGAACACACATATGCTGAAAAGGAAACCAAACTTTGCTCATGGATTATTGTTTCTCACTGAAAGTCTGGGAATTTATAGTTTCCTATTAAATCACTGTCTTGAGACTTCCTATAAGTATTTAAAGTTACTGTATGTATAAAGAAGAAAATTTAACCTTCTTTTTATGTATTTCCTTTCCAGGTCTCATTTAAAGACAGGAAGAAAATTATTCATATAAAAGTATGTGAGATATCAACAATTAACTGTGCTATGAATATTAATGGTAAGGCCACCACATTATAAGGCCTTAACCCATCTCCTGCTCCTCTCTGCATGCCTTACATAGCATCCATGGAGCTTGTCAGTAAGTCAGATCAGCACTTGTCCCTTGGCCGGAATTGTCAGCTATCGCTCTTATTCTCAAACTTCTTGAAGGACTCACAAGCCAACTAAGAGTTTTCCCTAGATCCCTGCCATTATTTTCTGCTTGAATACAAAATCAGCTGATGTTGCCCTAGGTTATCATCTTGTTTGCTTTTCTTTGCATCTAAGAACATAAACATTTTGAGCACCCACTATGTGCAGAAGTCATTATAGTTGGTAGACATCTGGCAGTGCATGATAAAAATAGGTACTATATTATAGTAAATAAATAAAACCTAGAGTTCACAGATGGTAATGCATGTTTTGGAAGAAAATAACTCAGGAAAGTGCAGTGGGAGATGATGGAAAGTGAAGACGTGTCCTCTCTTTTCCAGGTGATGAACCAAGAAAGCTCTTGTGGAGAAGTTGACCGCCTAGCAACACCCAAGGGAAGTGGGGATCCAGTCATGTGACTACTGAGGGAGAAGAATACTCCAGATGCTGAAAGAAGAAAGGCAAAGTACAGGAAGTCTGTCTGGGCATCTATGAGCACCAAGGAAGCCAAAGAGCCTAAGACAGAGTGAGGAAAGAGGAGACTAATAGAAGATAAGGTCAGTTATGAGATGGATGTCAGAGAGAAAATTGCACAGGCTCTCAGCTGTCATTGTCATGGCTCTGTATTTACTCAGGACAAGAGACACTGTTTTAATTTCTTATAGCTGCTATAACAAATTTGTTATAATCACCACAAGATTAGCAGCTCAAACCAATATAAATCTGTTCTCTTACTGATCTGGAAGTTAGAAGTCTGAAGTCAGCTTCGCTGGGCTGAAAGATCAATGTGTAAGAAAGGCTGATTCCTTCTGTGAGAAGAGGATCTGTTTCCTTGCCTTTTTAGGATTTAGTGATTACTTGCTTTCCTTTGCTTGTGACCCCTTCCTCCATCTTCAAAGTATGTCACTCCAGTCTCTGCCTCTCCTGTCACATTATCCTGTCTTCTATCCAAGTCCTCCAGAATCCTCTTCCAAAGGCTGTTGTTCTTACATCAAACCTATCCAGATAATCCAAGATAATCATGTAAACTCAACTTTAATCATATCTACAAAGTGTCTTTTGATGTATAAGGTAACTTCCTTAAGTTTTAAGATTAGGATGTGGACATATCGGTGGGGGCATCATTTAGCCTACCATGGACACCATGATTTAATTTCAATTTGCAAAGCCTTTTCTTGACTGCCATGTTGGAAAAGGACAGAGAAACCAGAAAGGTGGCTCTTGCAACACCTTAAGCAAGAGATGATAATGGTTCTGTCCAAGGTGGTGGCAGGTATCTAAGGAGTTAAGAAGATATCTTGAATATGTTCTGAAGACAAAAAACACACGTTTTGCCAATATGGGTCATAAGAAAAATAGAAGATACTTCAAAGCTTTTTATTCTGAACTGCTAGAAGGATATATATGCTTTTCCCTATATGGGAAAGGTAATGGAGGAGTGGATTTGGAGTTTAACTTTGTACATATTACATTTGAAATGACTACAGAAGAACCAGATTGGAATGTCAGCATTTGAATTAAATGTTAGTACTTGTGTACCAGACATCTCTGCCCAGTATTAGCAAACACTAGTTAATTGCAGCCCAGTCTCAGCACACTTTGATCTCTCCAAGCAAGACAAGCAGTGCCTTCCCCTTTTCATCCCTCTTTGCATATCAGCCATCCCTGCCTTCATATCAGCCATGCCAGATGCTTCCAGCCAGATGCTTCCACTGTGCCACTAAATGTCTTGAAAACATACTCTTCTTACCTTCCCACACTTGCACCCCTTCTCTTTGCTGCCCAGAGCAGAATTTTTTTCCCCATTAAGTTTATTGGTACATTTTAGGTATAAAATACAGTTGCATTCATCATTGGGATCTTGTACCATTACATGAGTATCTTGGTTCTTATTGTTTTCCCCTTCCCTTGCCCTCCGTTCACCCCCTCCACCCTCCCCTATTTGTAAAGACTTTGTTTCCATTTTTTTCCTTTTCTCATATTTTTTCTTTTCCCTTCTTTCCTTTCCCCTATCACACTGCCCCTGCACCTTTAGACCTTTTCTTCCTGTTACACAATATCAATTATACATTTTTTAAATTACAATATCAAGATCTAGGAGACATTACCACAGATTTTACAGAATTTAAAAGGATATAGAAAGGATATTACAAAAATCTGTTTTGAAATAAATTTGACAACTTCTAAGAAGTAACTTGGAAGACAAATTAATGAAACTAACTCTGGAGGAAATATAAAATTTGAATAGCACCTATTAAAGAAAGTATATTCCTAGCTTGAAAATCTACCTATATGACAACAGCAGGCTCATATATATTTTAACTGATAAATTATATCAAACAATTAAAGCAGAAAAAAGAAGGAACACTTCTCCCCTCATTTTAGGAACTCAACACTGTGCTAATCCTAAAACTGGATAAAGATAATAGAAGAAAAATGTATGAATATAGATAGAAATTTGTTTAACAAAATAAACTATTAGAAGTCAGATCTGGCAGGATGTTGAAAGTGGTTTTGTTATAAGGGTGGCAGTGTTGGTTCAGCATTGGAAGATCCATCCCCAAAAGTCATCATTTTAACAGTGGAAAGGAGAAAGCCATATGATCCTGTCACTAGTTGGAGAAAAAGTATTGGACTAAATTGTACAGCTGTTCATGGTAAAAGCTATCAGGAGACTAGATAGAACAGAACCTTCTCAACAGATTAAAGACATGTACTCCATACTTCCAGCAAGAACGCCTTATATAAATGGAAAAGATATAATGCTTTCTCCTTAAGGTGGGGAACAAGGGCAGATATGCTTACTCTATCTGTTCACTAAACTTTGAAACCTAGGCCCCACCAAAATAGTCTGGCAATAAAATGACACAATTAGGATAGGATTGGCAAGGTAGAAGCAAAATCTTTATATGTAGATGAAATGATCATCTACAGAGAAAATACTAAGAAATCTCTAGGAGACCCTAGAACTTGTATTTGAATTTAGCAGAATTAGAAAACACAAGGTATTTAAAAAAATTCAGGTCTGTGTATACTTGCTATAAATGAAGAATTGGATATTGAAATTTAAAAGTTATGTAGGAGTACAAAGGACCTAGAAAAGTTAAAAAAAAAACAACAGTGTTGGAAGATGTTTAGTACCTAATTTTAAGACTTCTTCTAAAGCTACAGTAATCAAGGTAGTGTTGGTGTAAGGAAAGACATATAGACCATTTGAATAAAACAGAGAATCTAGAAATAGAACCACACATATATGGTCCACTGAGTTTTGAAAGATTATTTAACATTAGCATTTTATAGAATATAAACTCAATTCAAGAGCCGAGGAAGAGGTAGTGTTTTCAGCAAATGGCACTAGAACACCTGGTATCCGTATATAAAAAATTAACCTCAACCCTTTTTTTCCATACATGAAAATAACTTGAAGGGATCTATGAACCTAAATATGAAAGCCTAAAAGTATAAAACTTTAAGAAAAAACTATAAGGGAAAATATTTATGAATTCAGGGTAGGCAAGAACACCTAGGATACAAAAAACATGATGTGTAAAAGAAAAAAATTGATAAATGAGATTCCATCAAAATTTAGAACTTTAAATGACATCATTAAAATGAAAAGTAGTCCTTAAACAGACCATATTTCCAATGCATATAACCTATGACCAGAATATATAAAGAATTCTTAGAGCTCATTAATAGACAACCCAATTAAAATGTAAACATAAGAAGATGATAAATAGCCAGTACAGCACAAGGAAAGGTGTGCAACCCTAGAATCAGAAAAATACTAATCAGTACAATAACAAGATTGAATTATACACTCATTAGGGAGATGAAGTTCAAAGTTTTAAAAGCCTTGTCATGACTTTTTCTTTTTGTTGGATTATTCCCCTTTGCGTTTAATTTGTCACACCCAATGGATTCATTCTGCTGAGTTTCCTGGGGTTGTGATCCTCATTGTCTTTTACTAGGATATTGTCTAAAATTTTGTGGAGTGCCAGTTTGGTATTCATGAAGTTCCTAAGGTGCTCTTTGTCATGAAAGTATCTTATTTCTCCATCCATTTTGAAAGCTAGTTTTGCAGGGTACATCAATCTGGGTTGGAGGCTGTTTTCCTTTAGGGCTTGAAATCCATCACTCCAAGCTCTTCTTGCCTTGAGGGTTTGCATTGAGAAGTCTGCTGTGATTCTGATGGGCTTTCCTTTGTATGTGATTTGTTTCTTTTCCCTCACTGCTTGTAGAATTTTGTTCTTCTGTTGGATTTCTGGAATCCTAATTATTATATGCCTATGTGTAGAATTTTTTTGATCAAGGCTATTTGGAGTCCTATATGCCTCACTTATCTGTATGTCAAGTTCTTTTCCCCTGCTTGGGAAGTTTTCTGCCATCACTTCTGTGAAGAGTTTTTTTATGTCATCTGCACTCTCTCCTCTTTCTTCATTGATTCCAATCAGTGTTATGTCATTCTTTTTTGCATCATCTAGCAGCTGCTGGATTGATTTCTCATGTTCCTTTACAATTTTAAAGCATTTTTTCTCTTCCTGGTCACTAATTGCAATCTTTTCTTCTATATCTGAAATTCTATCTTCACATTGGTTCATTCTGCTGCACAACTTTCCATGGAGTTTTTAATCTCCTGGAAATCTGTTTGCATCTGTTTTATGGATTCCATTTGTTTCCTATGTTGGGATTCCATCATATTCCTCAGATCCTCTAGTTTTTTATCTGTATCCTCTCTAGATTTATTAATCATGTCTTGCACCATAAGCAAAATCTTTGCTGTTATCTGAGTAATTATTTCTGATTTCATTTTTCCCAGATCCTCCTTTGTTGCCAGTTCAGAGAGTCCAAGTGGTTGAGTATCAGATTGTTCCATCTCATTTCCCTTTGGGGTTGCTGTAGGTGATCTGGAAGTCTGTTTTTGAGACTTGTTTATGTGTCTCCTCATTTCCCCTGTGGGGGGGGGGGTTGCTTCTGGCACCAGCGTGGCTCACTTTCTCTGCCCTAGGTTCTTGGGATGGCAGCGGGGGAGCTGCCTTCTGGGTGCTGGGACTGGCTCACCTTCTCTGCCCTAGGAGCCTGGGATGGCAGTGGGGGAGCTTCCTTCTGGGTGCTGGGACTGGCTCAGCTTCTCTGCCTTAGGAGCTTGGGATGGCGGTGGGGGAGCTTCCTTCCAGGTGCTGGGACCTGCTCAGCTTCTCTGCCCTAGGAGCTTGGGATGGTGGCAGGGGAGCTTCATTCCGGGTTCTGGGACCTGCTCAGCTTCTCTGCCCTAGGAGCCTGGCATGGCAGTGGGGGAGCTTCCTTCTGGGTGCTGGGACCTGCTCAGCTTCTCTGCCCTAGGAGCCCCAGAGCAGAATTGATCAGCCCCAAGACTGAGTTCTCACTCAGTCTCCTTTCTTTCTTTACTCTTATCAGCTTGTGTTGTAGTGCCTCACAGGAGACTGTAGACTTACTGCAGAGGTCTACAGTCATGTCCCCATTCCCATTCCCTATAACTTGAACCTAATCAGGTAAATCAAACCAATTTTTGCCATCATTATGTACTGAGACATTACACATTTTACTTAAAATATCATTTAGTATTTCTTCAGTAGTTTTATCTTACCCACCATTTTGCTTTTCATCGTTTCAGTTGCCTTCAATCCACTGTAATCTGAAATATTGAAATGAAAATTCCATAAATAAGCAATTCCTAAGTTTCCAAAAACTTTTATTATAATATATTGTTATAATTATTTTATTTTATGTTTGTTTCTCATTGTTGATCTCTTACTGTGCCTAATTTATAAATTGAACTCTGTTGTGGATATGCATGTATAGAAAAAACCATAATATATATAGGGTTCAGTACTATCTGTAGTTTTAGGTATCCACTGAGAGTATCAGAACCTATCCCCTGCAGATAACGGTGGGATATACTGTAATTCTCATGGATCTTTGTGAGAATAGAGGAACATGAAAAAAGGGCACCATCAGGTCATGATTCCTGAACTACTAAAACTCTGACTGTAATACTATCAAATTAGCATCTAAAAGATAAAAAATCCTGTTTAATGCTAAACTGTATATATTTCCAAATATAGTTGCAATGTCCAAGATTGTCCCTGAGATCCTCTTGTATCTTGGTTTATGTACGAGTTCATTGATCTAAATGCTGGTTTGCCTCAGAATCAGCAGAGGAGTAGGTTAAAATGTAACTTCCTAGACACTGTCTTCCAAATTTATCCTGACAGTCTAGGTGGCAGTAACAGGAATCTATAACCCAGGTAACAGTTGGGAAGAGGAGAAGGAGAGTTAGTGGACTGTGGTCTATGAGTACATGTGGTGAGTGTTTAGATTGCTTTGGATTGTGGTTAAGAATTCATTCAACGCATAAGTGAGGCAAGTATGATCTCACTTTATTCTTACACTTTAAGAAGTAGGAAAAATACTATTATCAGTCTCATTTATAGATGAGACAATTAAAGTCCTAAGGAATTAGATGACTTTCCCAGATAATATAGCAATCAAGGAAGATCTGGTGATTTTAACTGGACTTGTTTGTCTCTGACTCCCACGTCCATGCCCATCCTGTGTGAGTGATGAGAACTTGAATTTATGTGTCTCTGAGAGTTGGGAGAGTGAAAGGGGATGATTTTAAGGTGTTGTTGATAATATCTAGATTTATATTGGAATTGGCAGGGCAAGCTCTGGACCCAGGCTGCCTGTGTTCAAATCAGGACTGGTACATACCAGTAATGTGACCTTGGCCATGCTACTTAACCTCTCTGAATTTCACTTTTCTCCCTCACAGATGGAGATAGAAATAGGACCTATAGAGTATATCATTGTGTTCATTAAAGAGGATGCATTGAAGTCTTATTCACTATGTTTTTCTGCATGGTCTATTATCCCTTTTCCCCCTTCAACTTCCTGTGTGTATTGCTCTCCCATTGTGGTTCTTGCTCAAAGATCTTAGGTTTTTGTTTGGTTAGTTTTGTTTTGTTTTGTTTTAGAACTGGGGATCGAACTTGGGACCTTGTGCTTGTGAGACAGGCGGTGGAACCACTGCTAAATCCCTGGCCCATCCTAGCTTTTTAATGCTACAAATCTGGTTCATTTGAAACATTTGTCATGGAATTTTCATCTGCCTAGAAAACTCTCCCTGACCTGACAGTAATATGGGAAATTCTTTATTGTTCATTGAAGTCACATTTTAAACATCTCTCCCCATTGAGAAATTTTGCAACACAATATGGTCTGCCATTTCTGAGTCATCATATTACTTTATATTATCTACCTCTTCATAATATTTTCACTATCTGAATTTGTATTGTTTACTTGTTTATTATTATTATTGTACATTCAACTTGAATTTAAGTTGTGTAATGTCATTTATTTGCTATTATAGCCTGAGTTCTTATCACAATGCCAGTCATGTAAAGAAAACACAATGAATATTTGTGGAGAAGAAGAAATGAAAAAATAAAAGAGGGAGGTGGAGAAAGAGAGTAAAGTTCTCAGCATATCACTTGATGCATAGGAATATTTAAAACACTACTGTTATTATTAAATTAGTATTCAGAACCCACTCTATAGTAGGCAGCATACTGTTAGATTTCTCAGCCTTGTGGCAGGGCATATCCCTCTGAATCACTATTTGTATAAACTAATAAGTTAGGGAGAGAACCCACAGTGGAATTGCTCACTCACTCCTAGGGCTTATTAAATTTAAGACCTACAAATATATTTTTAATATCTTCAGAAAATCCACACTTTACTGGAACCTGTTCCATGCATATAACCTATTCTTCCATTCATACCACGACAGGGGACAAGACAGATGGACACTGCATTTCACCTGGGAGCGGAGCCAATGCTAGCTGTGCTTGCTGCCCTGGAGAAGTTTATAGAAATGAGGTGGAATGCATGAATTTCCAAGGGAGAATGAAGCCCTAAGTCCCACTTCCAAGTTTGATTCGCTCAGGCTATTGGGTGTTTTGTTTTGGTACCAGGGACCTTGCGCTTGTGAGGCAGGCGGCGCAATCACTGAGCTAAATCCCCGGCCCTCAGGCTATTGGTTTTAAATGTACCTTCTCTTTGTTTTTGTTTTTGTTTTGTTTTCACTTAATGTTTGTTCTTTTCTACCTGGGATGATAAAACATAATCTGGCACCTCTGCCAACTTGGTCATCACAGTTGTCTGCCTGGCAGAGAACAGTTGATTTAGGACAGACACACAGCATCTCCAGAGAAACACACACACACACACACACACACACACACACACCTCTCTTTTGCAGGGTTGTAGGCACTGATGAGGGAGCAACAGGAAAGACTCTGTGTGATGAGAGAAATTCTGAGATCCCCTATTCCTTCACCAGCTGAAATTAGTAACTTCAACGGAGGCTGAAACAGTTTGTTCCCAAAGCAGAACCACAATCTGTTAGGAAGAACTTTTGAAGATTTGTAATGAGTTTTCAAACTCACTGATGGCTGCACCAGTGACTTGCCCTTCTTTAAAAACGTACATTTCATCCAGACTTGCAGCCTTTCAGTCTAAATGTCAGGCTGCCTGCTGTCTTATTTAGCTTTGGCAAAATAAATGTTGAAATTAACTTCACTTCAGCAAATACAATAGAGAAAAATCTATATAGCAGGCCTTGTGTTACTATGGTAAACTAGGCACTTGCCTCATGGAACCCATAGTCCAGTGGAAAATAGTCAGGGAAATAATTCATTACAACTCAATGTGATTTTTTAAAAAATGTAGAATATTGTCTTATTTACTTTTCTCACTGCTGAGACAAAATACCTGACACTCAAAATTAAAGGAGGAATGGTTTGTTTAGGCTCACAGTTTGTAGAGGTTTCAGCTCAAAGTGAGCTGGCTCCAAGGCAGGGTGGCATGGCAGAGGGGCATCGCAGAGGAGAAACAGTCCATGGCCAAGCAGAGGGCAGCAAGCAAGCTTGCAAGGGACAACCAGCAACCCTCTTTCCCTTATATCTTATCCAGGCTACCTGTCCTTAGGGTGGGTAGCACTCATACTCTTAATCCTAAAATGACACTGTGAATCAATCCCAGCATCACATCCTTGATCCCAGCGTCATACACCCTAGATCCAGCCACCTCCACAAAGCCCCACTTCTGGCTGCATGAAGCTTTGGGGGAACATTTAGATACAAGCCATAATAGCTCTTTATATTATGAGGCATACTGTAGGGTATACTTTGCAGCCCAGATATGTATCTAATCCAGACTTAGGTGGACAAAAGCCTAGCAGAGGAAGCGGTATCCTAAAGCTGAAACCTCAATTATGAGTTAAATGTACCTGAGAGAGTTCTAGACCAGGAGTCAATGAACCTCAGTTAATTTTATAAACATAAGCAGGTCTTTTGAAATCAAAGACCAATCTCTTCATCTTGGAACTGGGACAATAATACTTAGTTCAACCATTTCACATAAGCAAGTAAGAGACATATGTGTAAGTTATTGGTAAATTCTAAAGCACTTTATAAAGCATAAGGCAAGGTATTACACTAGGTGTGCCATTTGCTATTGATTGCCCAGCAACCTAGCCTGCATGTACTTGAATTGGAGCAAGAAACTTTGGTTTCACATTTCCTCAGCATCATTCATCTCTGCATATTCTTGGGATAACCAAGCTCCGTAAAGGTAAAACCAAATTTATTTCTACATTAAGTCTGCTATATTCATTCTCATCATCTGCTACAACACAAGCTCTGACCCGTAAGGTTTTCTCTACTCTCTATTATTGTACGAAACAAGAAAGAAGCATAATCCATGGATGTTTCTGTAATTTGTGATTTGTCAGCAGATTTAGGAATAAGATGTTAATATTGCAAGTACAAAGTTGAATAGATTGCGAACTAAAACAGGGTTCTATTCCAAAGCAAATGTGAGGAACAAACCCTTTCATAGCAATATAGCAAGATTTTTTTTTCTGTCTTATTATTTATAAAGCATAATAGTACATTTAACTATTGGGCAGCCCCTTTCACCCAGCATCCTTGGAGGAAAAGCAAAGATCTTTTCTATTAAAATGAGATATATTTTTTCACTTAAAAATATAACAGCAATCATCTTCAATTGTCATCTACAATTATGTATGAGATGGCAAACCAAACTGGAGAAACCCTGGTTCCACTGTCTACAAAATTAGTGACATTTACTTACCAGATAAAATAAAACATTCAAAATTAAGAGTGAGTTGAGAAAGCAAAAGACAAGCTTGAAGGAAACAAGAATAGCCAGTAATTATTAATCCATGCTTTTATCCATCCCTAACTTGTCCTAATTTGAGAGAACCAACTACCCTTTCTAAGAGATAGATTTTTCCAGAGAATCCTCGAGCTGGATGAGGATGTCTTTTCCAAATACCAGAGCACAGAGATACAGTCTACCTCTGTACTCAAAACAACCTCTAGATTTGAATGATTTTCCCAAGGATGTAAATTTTTAAATTAAGGTGAAAGCAGTGGGTTGAGATAGAAATTGATGAAGGAACTTTTTTTTTATTCAGGAGATTTTTTTTTCAGTCATTAAAATTCAGCTAGAGAATTCTAGATTTTTTTTTTAACTCTTTTTGGGAAAAAAGTGTAGTGAAGCAGTCAAATCCTGAATTCTGGTGTGATCTGGTTATCTTAACCATATTTACACTGCTTTCATTTGTGGCTAATATAGAAAAGATCAGTTTCCTTTCCTACCAATAGGTTGAATCTAAGGCAGGAGCAGTAACTTGAGGAAATAGGAAAAGATAGAAATGGCGAGAGCTCCTTACGGAGAGTCAGCCAACAGGAGTCAGTGATGGTGAGCTAAAGATGCTTTCACATTCACAAGACTATTTCTCCCATCCTAACTGGGACGGGAGCATGTGTCTGTGCCCAATCCAAAAGACGATTTAAGGAAAATTAACCTTTTCATTACTTTTTCTGCAAAAGAAGGATATTCCCCCACCACCAGCATACATACTTTAAGGTAAAGTCAGAGAAGTGACACAGTGATGCCTCCCAAACAAAGAGTTGACACTACTGGCATTGATCACTTCTTCCCCTTTTCAGCCCTTACTTCTCTACTAACATTCCTCTGTTATAGACTACATTTAACTCGGCCCTATTTTGCATCATTTAGTTGTGTATCCTCCATTTCCATAGGATGAATTCAACCAAGACTGACAGAAAACATTGTACTTCTTTCTTCTTCTGGCATCTTGCAAAGTGAGCCCTTGAACATCATAAATGTTTACAAAGTATTTGGTGAAAAAGAAAACAGATGAATGAAATTAGATTTTCAAGGAGTCACAGTATTTTTTCCAAATGAATTCTTGTGCTATGCAAAATAAGAAAGATTTTCACCTGAGTATCCACATAGCTGTCCTTTCACTATGTTTTCTTTCAATGAAGATCTCTCTCTGCTTCCTTCCCTGTAGGGAAGCTATATGTTCCACATATCAAAACTTGTATTTTCATTTATGAAAACAATTATATTTTCAAGGTAAACTCTGGCTTTCAGGTAATCTAGCTCATGATCCAATAATCAATTATTTATGGTACCCTAGATGTGATAGTCATAGTCCTGTTTTATGGGAGGGTCCTGGAGACACAATGTCCTATAAAATGATTATATATCTACTTCTAGACTGTTTAATTGGCCAATGGGAAGAAAACCCACAGTACAAAAACTCTCTGGACTAATTCAGATCTCTCAGTCTGCAGACTGTTTTAAGATCTAGTTAGGAATAAGATTCCATAAAGATGAAAAAATAAAGATTAAAGAAAACATCAATCATTTGATTTTCAAAAAACCAAGTCCAGGTGACCACTGCCAAAAGCTCCATAAATGAACATCTGCTTGAGATGAACCTGCATCTTGTGTATGTAAGCACATTAATCTTTGAAATATGAACAAGAAGTCAGTGAAGCTGAGTGTTTGTTTATTCTTTGAAAGCCTAGATCTTCATGATGCCCTCGTCCACTTGATCTTCCTGCATCTGTCATTTTGCTGCAGGTCTCCAGAATTCCAAGATGTATCATTAAAATTTAAATAGACTGTTTTGGCTAAAGAGAAAATCCAAAGGGAGGAAATAATAGGATAAAAAATTAAAAATCTGCTATAGACTGGATATAAAAAGAGGTGACTATGGGAAACATGATTCTAGGTAGAAAAAACTGAAAAAAAAAAGGCAGCTTAAACTTTTAGTCAATCTTTGGTCTCCCCAAGAAAAAAAATATTTAGCTGTCTTAGTTAATTTTTTCTCATTTCTGAGAAAAAAATACCTGACAGCCAAAGTTAAAGGAGGAAAGGTTTATTTGGCTCATAGTGGGTAGAGGTTTCAGTCCATGGTCCACTGGCTCGAAGGCAGGGTGGCATGGCAGAGGGGCATCGCAGAGGAGAAAGAATTCACAGCAAACAGGCCAGGGGAAGCCCATTCACCCTCTTTCTGTCCCATATATTTTATGCAGGCTACCTGCCATTGAGTGGGGGTAGTACTTACATCCTTAATCCTAGCCAGAATGGTGCCAACCCAATCAGTGGACAGATTTAGTAATCACACACCTTAATCTCAGCACCACACACTCTAGATCCAGTCACCCCCAGCACCACCACCATGACTGCATGAGGCTTTGGGGGACATCCAGATAGCTTAACACAGAAAAAGAAAGAATAGCAAAATAGTAACAAAACATAATGGAAAATCCTATGTTTGAGTACAGCTCTGCCATTAAGTAGATTTAATGAGGAAAAGTCACATTACTTTTGGAAGCCCAAGTTGTCCCATATGAAAAATGAAAATGTTGGGCCTAATGGTCTCCAGTGTCCCTTAGGAAAAATAATCTAATGCCCAAAGAGTTTAGAAAACTACTTGAGATACTTTGAACCTATCAGCTCTGTGATTAAAATTTCCAGTTCTACTCATTTTCCTCCCTCCTGTGTAGTCTCAAGGTGCTCACCAATAGATTAGGCAGCTGATTCAGATCCCAGGACTTTGGATCTGAAAAACGTTCTGTCACTTTCTCATCATTAATTCCAATTTTATATTTTGATTTATAGTTCACAAAGCCAATTGTAAAAAAAGAAATAAACTCTCCAAGCTGTACTGCTGAACTGTTAAGTATTACATCTCATCCACATGTGAAGTTTTCTAGAGGAATCTGTATAGAAATAGACCATGGAAGCACAATGAAGTGCTATGCCTATGTCTTTCAGATAGAGCTAGATTTCAAGTTGAGAGGAAGTTCAATCAGGCTCTGACCTTTTGAAATGGGGGGAATGATACTGCACTTAGAAACATCCTGCACCTGGCAAGATACTCTGTCTGTCCCAGTCATTCATTCATTCAACAAGTATCTATTCAGTATGTAGTAAGTACCAGAAACTGTGCTAGCCACTTGAAAGACGTAAAAGGACAAACTTAGTCCCCACCTCAAGGGAGCTTACACTTCAGGAGGATATTATAAGAATTCTATTAGTGAAAACTGGGAGTTAGATGTCAAGGTGGCCCTCTCTTAATAGCACTTGAAAAAGGAAAAGCAACTCCCTTGTCCCTCCTAAGGAAAAAATGACATTTCTTTTTTATACTCCTCATCTAGAGCCACTGAGCACATTACATTTACCAAGTTCCCTTTAATGGGCCATTAGAAGTGAACCCCAAATGTGTCTAACCTGAGAAGAGAGGGATAAAATTCTCCCTTCTCCATCCTGAACACATAGTTGCACATTAATAATGTCTGTTACCTCTATTCATAATAAAATGATGATTATAGTGATGATGATAAATAAAGATAATGAGGATACCAGGACTTTGAATGCCTAGATCAAAGACTACATTCCATATCCACCTTGGTTTGATTCCATTAAATGCAGAGCTGTACTGGGGCTGTACTAGACCTCACCAGGATCTGTGGTATATTGTGTGCATGTTGTTCTTCCACTGAGAAAACCCTTCCCTCTTTCCTTCCAGTTTCTTCTTGTCCATTATACCTCCTGGTGCCTTAGAGACTTCAGGTACTGGCTTGTACATCACCTGTTCCTGAAAGCTTTCCTAAACTCACTCTAATGTGGTTCCACATCTTGCCTTTGCTTGTCATGGCACTCATTTTACCATATTCAAATTATCTCTTATTTGTTTGGACTCATGTGACTCTGAACTCAAAATGATCATAGAAGGTTAGTAGATGAGTGAATGAATGAATTTGCCTACTTTGCTCAGACTAAATGAGCACAAGCAGCTGCCTTGGCTCTAATTTAGAAGAAAGTACAGATCTGCCTTCAGATGTACATGTATTCTCAATCAATATCATGTACTGAACTTTGATTTTTTCCAGTCCAGGAAATATGACTTACTTTGGCTCCTGGAACAGAATAAAGAAAACACAGAGCTTTTATGGACAGTTTGGCAGGTCTGAGGGGAGACAGCAGTACAACGATCAGGTTCTTCTCAGCCTGTAACCTTTACTGAGTCCCTCCAAACTAACTGTGGACAGTATATTCAGGCAACTGTTCAAATCTCAAAGTCCTATGGGTCCTAAAGATGATTCTATTAGTGATGCAAAAAGAGATAGAGACCATGTTATTTCCTCCCTTAAAACTGTCTCAGAAATAGTCCTTGTGTAGCTTAATAAAGCAAAGCCAGAATCAGGAGAATCAGTAGCAGAATGACAAAGAATGTGAATAGTATTGTCTAAAAGATCTTGAATTAAGCCCCAGCTCTACCTTTTATCCACTAATGAGTTTACACTTGTTATTTACGCTTTATGAGCCTCACTCTCCTCGCTGTAAAATGGAGATTATTTTCCAGCTTGTTGGGTTAAATGGGGTAATAGATGCAAGGGGCATAATAGGCTTCCAGCTGTTTGCTTTTCTCAAATCCATGCTTGGGATTTAATATAGTCCAATTTTAAAATATACTCGGTGATAGATAGACTGAAGTGGTGAAGTGGGGATGCAAAAGCAATAGATTATTGCTTTTAAAGAATAAATAGCTCTTTTAAATCAGTACCTCTCAACCTTAAGCATGAACCAGACTCTTTGGCTGAGCTTGTTATAAATAAATGAGCTGAGTCCCCAGAATTTTTGATCCAGTAAGAGTAGGGTGGGATACAGAGTTTTCAAGTCCAACAACCTCCCAGGTAGTGAGAATCTTTTGTTCCTCAGACCATGATTCTAATGGTCAAATACCCATCAGCTAGAGCATTCCTAGGTACATAGTAAATGCTTGGCATAAATGAGTATCACTTTGAGGTCCACTAAGAGCAGTGAAGTATACTGGACTTTCCTGGATAGTAAAACCCGAATTATTTTCAATAGCAGATGCTATATACTTGAGAGCCTCAGTATTGCCAATGAGCTCATTATTCATTAAAGTGCATTCTTCGTTTTTAAATTAAAAGTGTATTTCCATTCTATTATTTAACTTTAGTTCTGAGAATGTTCCAATATTTCATATTTTAAGAGTAATTTTTCTTTTTCAAAATGTGAGGCAACATAGGGCATTGAATAAAAAAATCAGAGGGCAGAAATGAAAACATAGTCTTCTCTGAGACTTCCTTCAGGCAGTATGATTTTACTCAAGAAGTAATCTTCTAGGGCCAGGGATTTAGCTCAGTGGTTTCGCCACCTGTTGCCCAAGCGCAGTAATCCTCTGTCTCTGTTTCTCTCTTTTCTTTCTGAAGACACAATGAAGGAAAGGGCTAAAGCACAGGCCTGAAAGAGGCACTGAAGATCTAAATTTAAAATTCCCACAGGGTGTGGTGGTGCATGCTTATAATCCCAGCACTCTGGGAGGTGAGGCAGAAGGATTGCAAGGTCCAGCCCAGCCTGGGAAATTTAGAAAATTTCAATCCCCAGTACCACCAAAAAAAAAAAAAAAAAAAAAAAAAAAATTACATTACCCTGAAGTTAGGAATCATTTTAAAGACCAGTTCACTTTTAAAGACCTTTCTATTACCACATCAACAAAGGAAGACATTGAGAATTAGGTTAACTGCTCCACTCTGTTTTTTTCTAAGAAAATTCGATGGTTGTCCGCTTTAAAGTACTTAAGGACCAGTGACTGCCATTTGGACAGATGTCAGAATAACTGAGAAACTCCACCTGAGCAATGAAAGAGAATCTGCAGAGATCTTATATAGCTCAGATATTTCCAGGGCTCAAGTCCATGTTCTTAGGAACCATATCCTCACTTTTTTTCCCAGGACTCCTGAATAACTGAAAATTGAGTTGACCCTAAGATATCTCATTCATCGATTCTTTTAACTGCTTATTGACAACTCACTGTGTAACCAGCCTCATTTTTGGCCCTCAGGGTACCAGAAGAAATTTATTTGGTCTTTATTTTTATAGACCTAGTGGTGGAGCCACTATGTTCTGACACACAAAGTTTTAAGAAGATCATACTCTTCCCAGAATTTCCTGAAGCCTCTTCTTGGTTGTAATGGTTAATCTTGATCATTAGCTTGATTGGCTTAATATATTATTAAAGCACACTTCTGGGTATGTCTGGGAGGGTCATGGAGGTGTGTCCCTGGGGACTGGCACCCTTCTTCTCTGGAGCTCTTCCCTGGTGCTCTGCTTCTCGACTGCCATGAAGTTAGCAACTTTGCTCCACCTTGATGTTCCTGCCACCATGGACTGGAACCTCTGAAACTGTGAGTTAAAACCTCCTCTGTAAACTGTGCACATCATATAGGAAAGCTGGCCAAAACACATACTGCAATATAGAAATTATCTGGTATGAGTTGAAATGTAGCTCCCAGGCTCCACCCTCAGAGTTCAGTAGGCCTAGCATAAACCAGGCATCTAAATTTTTCACAAGTTCCTCAGTCTTTCTAAGGTAAGTGGTCTTCATACCACACTCTGGAACCACTGTTCTACTAAGGACATAATTCTTTCCTGATAGATTTTTAATGCAGTCTCCTAAATTGAAGTAGGTCAGATTGTATTTTCTTCCATTTTAATAAAAAAGTTATTCAAAATTAAATCTCTATTCTTCACTCTCCTCCTCTGGTATTTCAAAGACTCTCAGGGCACTGTTTTAATTAAGTAATTCATGGAGAGATCACCTGTTCAGGTATATCTTGGCTTTATTTGGAAAACAATGATTAAAAAAAAACCAAAATCCTACCGTTCGTGAAAGGAGATGGGCATCTATTTGTGTGGAAGCATAGAAATATCTGTAAAATGAGGAAGGGCAATGAGACTATCTTAGATTGCCTGTACATTCAAGCACCATATGATAATATTGGTGCATGCTGGGATGGCACATTCTGTCATCCCATGTAACCATTCTAGTCACTGAGAGTAGTTGTGTGAAGCAATAGGATAAAGATGATCCTAAAATCAGTTTTAATGAATGTAGAAGACACAATGTGATGGAATAAATGCTTGACAGGTTTTAGTCCATGCTTCTTCAAGGAAAGGACACAAATGAGCCACAGACCACAGGAAATATAGGACCAATTTTAGAACAGTGCCAAGATAGAAATTATCAGGCACCCAATCCACCTGTGGCCTTCAAGGACTTTGAGAAACTTAAGCACTTCATTCACTATCCCAGAAAGCAAGGCCATGTCAACAAGAGTTGCCATTTTCTCTGTCTTTCCTATTGACCTATTTACATGCTCTGTTAATGGTCTTTTTTGTGTTCTAAGGCTTTTTCTCCCTCCCCATAACATGAGAAAAGAGAAAAATGAAGATAAAATTTACAAAGCCAAACAGGCTTGATAAGACATTATCACAGCCTAAAGCAGAAGGAAAAAAACCCTCAAGTCCTGTCTTAGTAACTTTTCTTGCTGCTGATACAAAATATCTGACACTCAAAGTTAAAGGAGGGAATGTTTATTTTGGCCCACAGTTTGTAGAGGTTTCAGTCCACCATTGACTGGCTCCAAGGCAGGGTGACATGGGAGAGGGGCATCACAGAGAAGAAACAGTTCATGGCAGGCAGAAGGCAGCAAGAAGCAAGCAATAAGCAGTAACAATAGCAGCCTGCTTTCTGTCCATTATATTATATCCAGGCTACCCACCCTTATGACAGGTAGCACTAACACCCAGAGTGGGGTACACTTGCTTCTAGCATCAAAGCATGAGTAAATCCCATCATTATATCCTTAATCCTAGCATCACAGACTCTAGATCCACCCACTTCTGAAAAACCTGTATGACCACATGAGGCTTTGGGGGTCATCTAGATATAAGCCATATAAATCCATAACAAAAATTAACTGGAAACCATGCCACATTTCAAATGGACAAATGTTCTTTGACCCTGGTTAGATTGAAAAAATATATATAAAACAACAATAAATTGAGCTTCTATTAAATCAGAATCCTCTGTGTTGCTGAGCTGTATGATTAAAGTTGAAAATTGTAGTCTGAGAAAGAGATCCTGAGTAGTGTTCACAGTAACATTTGCTCCATGGTCTCTTATTAATGTAGCCATTACAAGTCTCTACAATTGAGTCATCCATCAATTTAGAAATTAACCATTCATTGTGCTGTTGTGCCTTTGCTTAGCATTCGTTCACAAATGTTTATAGGCTATAACATCTGCAGTATACAGGGTGAATGCGCTGTAGTGATAGAACATCCTCTACATATAGGGAGATAAGAGGTATTATGACTTGTGTCTAGACATCCCCCCAAAGCCTCATGTGATCATAGGTGGGGCTTTTCCAGAGGTGGCTGAATCTAGAGTGTGTGATGTTAGGATTAAGGGTGGATGATTACTAAATCAGTCCACTGATTGGTTTGGTGCCACCCTAATCCCAGTATTCTAGGTACAATATAAGGCACAGAAAGAGGCTTGTCTTCTCCCTTGTTGCTTTTACTGTCTTTGCCCACCATGAACTGCTCCCCTCTGCGACACCCCTCTGTCATGTGCCACTCTGCCTTGGAGCCAGCCAGTTATGGATTGAAAGGTTTACAAAACTGTGAACTAAATAAAATCTTTCCTTCTTTAACTTTGGGTGTCAGGTATTTTGTCTCAGCAATGAGAATATTGATTAAGACAGGAGGCAAGTAAACCATGTCATCCCACCATATATGTAGACCCTATGCTCACATTTTCACTGGCTTCTTGGAAAACAAAGAATGTGTCATAAGGGAGAAGCAATCAGATTTTTCTGAAGAGAGACTAGGAGTGCATTCTAAGCACCAATGTCAAAGGCCCAGAGTCTGAATCAAGTGAATCTTCTTCAGATGAAAGCACGAGAGATTATTTATAATTAAGATCTGTCATAAGTTATCAAACAAATGCAAAATAAAAATAAGACATTTTCCACTGATAACACTGGTAATATATATTAATTACAATTAAAATGTGCAAATCATTCTCTGGAGTTGTGAGGAATCAGCTATGACTTTTCTTAAGGGACAACTAGAAATGTAGCCTTCATATTTGCCATGTCCTTGAAGATTTAAAAAAATTCTCTTTTCAATATAGATGTGGCCAAATAGAAACAATTTTGTTGCATAAGTTTTATAAAATGGAAAAAAGTTTAAAACCTAGATGACTAGTATTAGAGAGTTAAATTATGCTATATCCATATAACAAAATTGTAATGGGGAGAATATTTAATAATTTAGAAAATATCCATAACAACTAAAAAATGTGATCCAGTTTTGGTTTTTAAAATGCTTTATATTTAAAAATCTAAAAATATATTCACCAAAATATTAATCAATGATGGTTCCCTCTAAGTTGTAAAGTTAAGAGCAATGTTTATTTTTTAATCTGTCATTTCTCAACTTTCTATAATGAACATATATCACTATGGATACTAGAAAAATGTGAAAACCATTAATATAGTCACTAAAAAGAGAGGTAAGATGAGTAGAAGTTAGATTTTTCACATTGCTCACAGTGAAAGTTCAGATTCTCCTGCATGTCTTGGTCCCTACCGACCACCCCAGTCTCACATCTTCCTGCAGCTCTATCAGCTCTACATGTTCAAGTCTCCAGGTCTCTTGCCATTTTCCTCCTACTACAGGCCCTTAATCTAATCCAGTAGGCCCTTAAACATATATAATTTTCCATTATTTAGTCTTGCCTCCTTCGTTGTAAGAGGATTGCATTCGTACCCACTGCCATGTGGCTCACCATACTTCCAGTGGAGGTAATCACACAACCCTGTTCCAGTGGCTCTGGGTTTTGAGGAAAGAAATTAAAAGCAGACATCACAGAGCCCACATCTAAGTAGAAGCTTAAAGGCAGTACAAGTTTCCTCAGTGTTAGGGACCTCAGTGTTATCTTTCTTGCTGCCATGAAAATAGCATGTCCCACATAGGGAATGTCCCTTTAGCCTGAGCCCCTAAATGAGAAGCATGGCCATGATCTGAGCCAGAGCTACAGTCACCCCACAGTCTCTCTGTAATAAACCTTTTTGGTGGAAACCATGGAGATTTGGAGATCTTTTGTTACTGCAGTAAAACTGACTACTACACGTCATGGTACTCATCTGTAAACTTATGATGTCACCCCAACTACTTCATAGTTAACTCTATCCCAATTCCACCAGGTCAAATTCTTTCTCACATGCTTTCACAGCACTAGGGACCTTTCCTTAACATTTATTGCAATCATAATTTCCCAACTTTTTTGTGATTTATCAGTCGCTATTGGTTGTACTTACTGACTCCTTGAGGGCCAGGATAGTGGCTATGCTTTTTTACAGTTTTTTTTTCCCAGCAGTTAGCACAATTCATGGCACATGGTACATTGTTAACCAAAAAGAAGTAAATGAATGCATGAAGGAAAGCATGGATAAAGTAATAAGAAAACCTTGAGAAAAGGGTTGAAAATCATACATCTGGTGAAACAAGCATTTGAGAATTAGTATTCTTTTTGGTTTTTTTTTTCCTTCAATGAAGGCCTCATTTTGAAATGTTTTCATCAAGCAACAAAAAGTAGAGGAGATTCCTCTACCCTGTACAAGTTATGTATGTTACACTCCCTTCATAAAGCATTGATTAAGAAAGCCAAAGAATAAGATGTTGCATTTCTTTTAAAATAATTTAAAATATATTAAATTTTCCTAAGGCAGATTTTTGTCTGAATGAACTGTCTTGATGAGATAATCACATGCCACTGAAGGAGAACAGTACTTTTCAGGAGTTATTTTTGTTTAGGTGTAGAGTTGAGACTGGCTGATGAGTCCAATGAGGTCAAGCAGCAAAGACAGATTGTATGCAAGAATACGAGGCAAAGTGATGACAACAGCAGCTCTTCACACAGCTAAGACACATCTTACAACTGGTTCATTGAAGTATGCTGGTCTTTAGATATGATTGAGAAAAACACAGTTGTACCTTAATACAGTATCTGTGAAAAAACACAAATAAATATGATGCTAATAAATGGCCAATTACTGTCAACTTGGTAGCCATTTCAACAGTCATGCAGTTTAGGATTATATCCTCATATAATTTGACATACAAGTTTGTCATCCGCACATGCACACCATTGTTTAACAACAAAAACAGCCAATAATAGTGTCTATATTGGTCAGGAGCACACAGCCTCTGTTTCATCTACAATTTAGTGAACACCTTATACCAAAAGGCTCCTTGAAAACCTGGCCCTGCTGGTCAGAGAGGAGCCTGAGGGAGGCACCTGCCAACATCAAAGCTACCCTGACCATGGCAGGAAGAAGGAAACTTTAGCTCATGCTACCACTGCACCAGAAACAGCAGTGACGGGTACTATGCTATGTGGCAGGCACATTTCTCAGCTCAAGGAATGTGAGCTTTGCCATCACTAAGGAGAGCCTTTGAAGGCCTGCTTACTTATTATCAAAACAACATCAATAACAGCGCTCTGAATCCAAACAACTACAAGTTCAACATCTGCTGTTTACAAGTGGACCAAAGATTTAAGGTAAGGCTCTGTTGTGGCTGAAGAAGAATCAATCTCCTCTGAAAATGCCTTGCACATCCCACAGAGGAAAAGGTACATGGCGAGTCCACTGGGATGGGGCTTGCTACATTCTATTCACAATCCCAAAGAAATTCTATTTCAGCTTGGACCCGATGTTTGGCTCATTCTTCCAACTATTTCTTTGCCAGGAGGATTTTTTCTGCCACAGAGAAAAGATGTGTAGCATTGCTTAAAACGTCCTGTATGTGAGGAACTCTTTCATTTTGTTGGGGATTGGCAGTGCTAGGACTTGGTAGGTTGTCAGGAAACTTCGAAGGGCTTTCCGGCATAAGTGCTCCAATGAGGACAGGACTCTAGGGCCAGTCCAGAACTGGACGTGGCTATCTCTTGTCCCTGTGGCAATAACTCCACCATGTGAAAAAAATGTGCAGCAAAGACCATTGGTCATAGGAGCAAATGCAATTGGATCCTTCAGTTCCAGGGCCCAGATTCTGAGGAGCCTGTCATCTGCCACTGTAGCGAGGTACAAGCCTTTGGGAGAGAAGCACATGGATCTCAGTGAGCTCATGTGGACGTCGCTGTTGTCCATGGTGGCGTTGAGCTGAGTGTGGTGGAGTGACCTCAGCCTTTCACCAGTGTAGGGGTCCCACATAATCACTTTGGTATCATAAGAAGCTGTAACAAGCAAGGCAGAGTCCAGGGAGAAGTCACAAGAGACAACACTGCTTTGATGACCCTCTAACTTCTGTATTAATGTGTAGGACCGCATGCTCCATAGAAAGACCAACTTCTCTCCAGCTGCAGAGCACAGCACAGCATGCTGCAGTCTGGGGATATGGAGCAGCAGTAAACCCACTGCAGGTGCCCCAATAACACCTGAATCTGTTTGCCATGTTTATTCAGAGCCCAGATGCGAACAGTCTTATCCCATGATGCAGAGACCAAAATCAAACTGCCACTGGGTGTGAAGCTCAAATCTCTCACAACATCTTGGTAGCCGGAAAGATTCAAAAGCAGGAGCCCTGTCTGCACCTCCCAAATCTTGATCTGCCCATCATTGAGTCCCATGGCAAGGATCAGGCAAGAGACATCTGGCACTTGGGGATGGTGGCTGCCCAGAGCTTCCTGCTGAGTGGAGACGGCCAAGGGCTGAAGGCCAAACCCCAAACAATCTGACCACAGCCCAGTGTCTTCTCCTCTAGGCCCCCTCAACCTTTTGTGTCACTGTTGCTGCTTCAACTTTTGGCTTCAAACCCTTTAGGGATGAACTGCTCCTCCAGAGGCCAGGGGATCAGCTTGACGATGCAGTGTCCTTGAGACCAGGCAAACCAGGAGCCTTCGGGTGAGAAGGCGACACTCCAGGTTTCATAGCTCAACTTCCAATCAAACTGGTGGGGGCACCCGGGCTTGAGTTCAGCCAACAGCAGTGGCTCCTCTCCGGCTGCACGGCAGGCAGTGGGCGCCTCAGCCCCCTGGGCCACTGGCCCTCATGCTGCCCCCACGTTCCTCCAAATTAGTGATCTTTAGGTGATGAAATATTACGAGTCCTTCATAGTGAAAATACACATATATGGTAATAACAGCCAGGATCTCATAAACAATGATAATATTTTAAGCTCTTTCAGTTAAGAGGCCTCGTCTATATTAGTTCATCCTATCCTAGTAACAGCTCTCTGATGGAAGTACTGTTATTATTCCCCAGGGAGAGTAAGCACTTTGCCCAAAACCACTTGCCAGTGAACTAATGGAGGAGCCAAGTGTAGAATTCAAGAAGTCTGGTGTCAAAGTTTGTGTTCGTAACCACTAGACTATGCTGACATTAAGTTATCCAATCAGTGGCAATTCCAGAGAAAATGTTGTGGAACTCAGAGGTGAGGCAAGAAAACACTTAATATTAGGTTCCTTATTGTATTACACAGGACCCTCTGAGCTATTGATGGGTAGCATTGGGCATCTTTAAGAGAGCCTTTTCCCATGGGTATATATGAATTTAAATGTGGATTTTCCCATATGACTCTCAACACTTGATTGCCCTTCTGTGCCTTTTACCGAATACACTGATAAAACTTGTAGTTTAACTGGGTCCCCTTCACACCCTAGAGAGTGCCTCACATTCTATCCTATAGATATTGGGTACTTAGTAGATGTGGCTTAAATCAATGGACCCTGTTTTTCTTGTCTGACGAGTAAATGATTGACTTGGCCAAACAGTCCTGTGAGATCTAGTTGGCTGGATAATTTCACCTGGAGGAGCAGGTAGGATGTGAGAATCTCATTAGAATTGACCTTTCTTAAGAAATATGGAACCTAAACACAGTCTTGGAGCATGGAACCATGCGCTCATGTACCTGCTTCTTCTCCAGAAGTGTGAGAACCTGGAGAGTGACTGCCAGGGGGGGCGTCTGGCTTGGGGACGGGTAACCCTCGGGGGATAGCAGATCCTCTAGGAGTAGCAGCAGGGTGAAGTTTGGCCCTTAGGTGGAAAAAGGGTAGGACCAGAGCAGAGTGTCTGTGCAGGTGTAGTAAGGTGGGTTCAGGGACATCACTTCTAAGGTCTCTGATGGCTGACATATCTGTGAGGCTAAGACTATCTACTTTGACAAAGCTCATTTGTGAGTTAAAGGGAGAATGAAAATACTGGAGTCAGCTGAAAAATTCTTAGGGCTGGGGTAGAAAAATGAGTTGGAAGCAATGGGGAACACCTGATCCCCAGCTGAATCTTAAAGGAACCCAGAAATGTCAAATAGGAAACAGAAACCTTAGAGCTATTCTCAGGCAGTATTTTTTCAAGGAACAAGGTACAAGGTCACCCATCAGAATCCCCATATTTCCCGGAATTTTGAGTTTCAGGCAGAAATCTGTTTTCAATAACTCAGTTAATTTCTATAAATCCTAAATTCTGGCAATTTCTAATCAGGAAGGAGTGATACTATTTTGCCAAAGTGAGAAATAAAATCCCCAATTCTTAGATTTGTGACCTGAATGATTACTGTCATTTTTCAAGGATAATTTAACTCCTTCTCTTTAAGGCCACCTGTGGATTCGATGAAACATCTAAATTAGCGACTAATTGCATTTTAATAACAGACACGCAGTGCATTGTTAAGTTCTCCTTGCTGATTTCCTCAGTACTCTACAGAGGAAAACATGGAGTCTCGTTTGGACCTGGTGAGCAGACTTTGACTTTGTTGTACAAATTTTCTCTGCTAAGAATAAAAGTAGCTACCACATCTTCCATGAGAAAATTTGGGGTCCTGAAGTAAGGGTTCAGTGTGGACAGGTCTTAGACACCAGAGTGCCTCCTTAGCCTGGAACGAAGTCAACTTGTGGCAGCAGCTAGGAGAGATACACATCTCCTGGTGTCTGGGTTTCACATTCCTACAACTTTCTATCCAAGCTCCAAATAATTGCTCCTCTGCATTTTCCCTTGGTCTGGCCCAAGTCCCAAATTCTGCTTCTAACCAAAGCACTCTCTCAAAATAAATTGCAGAAGCCAGAATCAGGCTGGTGGAGGCCTGGGACCAAGCAGGCACCAGCCAGCAGCAGCACATAAGCAGCCTCTCTAGGGCACGTGACCTGGTCAGGCCAGTCCTGCCAGGAGCTAAGTAGGAAGAGGAGGAGGAGGGTGGGGATGCAGGGCTTGGAACAGAGCCTAGAGTGGATGGTGAGGGCGGGACTAAGCAAGTTGCTACAGTAGGCCATAAGAGGAGGAAATCAGGGTGGAGGAATTGTGTTCAGGTGTGTGAAACTGAAGGCTGAACTTCAAGAAGTCATTGGTGCTGTCTGTTCCAGCCAGAGATAAAAAGAAATTCTCCCTGTTACTCCCCTTTGGTGGGATAACTGGGGGTGATAGCAGCCCAGCCTTCCTCCCCAGTGCTCCACCAGAATAAGAACACCACCCAAGGAGTGCCGACTTTCTCCGCCATAGCTGTGGACAGCCTGCATCCAGGAGGGAAGAGGTAAGCACCTTGCTAGATGCTGAGACTCCAGGTTGATCTTTTGCCCTCAGCTGTCCCCACTGCTGGTTGGCCTTAGGCCCAGGTGTCACTTCAGAGGGAGTCTTTGAAACTGCCCTTGACCCCAGTACCCCGGGTGGGTGTCTGCCACCAGCCACTTGTAGCTCCAGGCCCTGGGGACCCTCAGTCCCCTGTCTGTCTGGGAAGCGCTTTGTCTAAGGAGCAGGCCAGGGCTTTTGGGTGACTGGCTTGTGAGAGCTGATGGTGATGGTGATGCTCCCTGTGGTCCTGCTCCTTGCTCACAGTGATGAGTAGGCAGCTCTTGTAGGTAGCCTTTGCTTCTGCTGCCTTCTGCTTGGAAATGTTGCTTGTATGGAGAGCCTGTATAGGTGTTTGTCATTACTTGTAGTGGGGTTTCTTTTAAAATTTACTAAGCTATTAAGTGAGATTTTGAAAGAAATAAACGTGTAAGGAAAAGAATGAGTTGGGTTTTTTGTGACAGTGTCTAATAAAAATAGTAATGATTAGAGCTTAATTAAATGATTTTAAAAGCATGACAGTGAAGGACTTTATGTAGTGGGAAAAGCCCACAATGCAGGTGTTATTATTGTTCATAATTACTGGCAAGGACGGTAAGACTCCGTGTGGCTGAGGCAAAGCAGGTTCACTGATCCCAAGGCCCAGGTCTAGGCTTAGATTGATGAAGCTGTGTTTAACCTGGTCTTCTAGATTCAATGTACAGAGCTGGTGTAGAATAATTTACATTTGTAAAGAGACTTTCTCTAGGACAAAGCTGACAGCCTTCATCTCCTGCTGTGACACTCACAAAATAATTCAGAGCTCTTAACTCCAGCTTCCATTACCTCTTCCAGTGGGCTTAGAGACAGTTAACAGCCCACTGTCAGCAGTATGTAGTCCACGTGGTTTATGTTATTAAGAATTCAGAGGCTACAGCTGAGGAACAAAGCAAATAATGGAAGAGCTAGGACTAGCAGTAGAAGAGGGAAGGAAATGTGCTTGAGGAAAGGAGAACTAAACACTGGGCCAGTACATAGGGCTGCTTCAAATTAATCCAAAGCACGGTTCACTAGACTCTTCATAACTCTATAGTTGATCCACACCCTAGCCTCACCTAATACAAGGTTCCTGAGCTCCAGTGAGCCAGCAGCATTGGCTGTCCCTGTCCTTCCCCTCCTCTGGCCCTTTGCATGGGATCTTCTCTCTGCCTGGAATAATTTCCCCTCGATTATTCCTGTAACTGGCTTCCTCTCTTCCATCAGATTTCAACTCAAATATAAAATACTTCCTTACTCCAATTACTTTCTCTTGCTGTATTCATTGTTTTCATAATTCTTATCACAGTCTGGTCAGTTTGTCTTGTTTACTTTTTATCTCCCTCACTAGTATGCAAGTTGAAAAGGATGGTTGGAGATCTTCCATTTTGTCTTTTGCCTATTGGACAAGACTAGGCCCTCAGGGCTTGGCAGAGTTCCTGTTAATAGTAGAAACTCAGGTAATCTTTGTTGTGTGAATGAATAGTAGAAGGGAATAGGAAATATGACCACTAGTTCACCTTCCTCCCATTCAGTACCTCCTGCCGTGGGAACAAACACCTCAGAGTAAAAACTGAAGTAAAGGACACCTGCATTTTCAAGAGCTCGAAGGGCATGTGATTTCATTCTTGAGTAACATAAAAAAGGCTGAAAGGCATCAAGTGGACTTTGTACCCCAAGAGATAGCCAGGTATAGTAACACAGGCTCCGCTGGCAAGTCTTGATAAGCAGAAACTGCCTATGACTTATCACAGTTGCCCCTTCTAGGCATGAGAGGAGGTATTGATCTTATCAAGGCCTGGGTGCATGTCATGCCAGTACAATTTCAGAAAGCTTGAAGGTGCATCCTTCTCATCCTGCTTTGTCAGTATAACCACTTAAATTCCCACCCAACTTGCTCACATGCCACTTGATGATTTGGATGTCGTTTGTTTTCGGAACAGACAGAGGCTCCTATAAGATACCAGAGGATCCAGGGTATTTCTGTGAGTTACACTATTTTCTGCAAGTGTAGGCAAGTTCCTTGGCCTCTGCCTGATGTTTTTCTATAAAATCAAGGGATAACCACTACTCTGTAGCAAGTAAGGTTGTTGTGAGATATACATGTGGTACCAGTTTTTTGCAAAGTATTTAGGGTGACAGTGATGGAGAATCCAGTAGAGTTTCTCTCTTGCTCACAAGCACTCAGCCCTGCAAGCAGTGAAGTGAGTTTTGTCCTGGAGAAGTTTACTTGTAGAAAATCCAAAGTTCCGAAAGAAGTCTATCAGAGGAAGAGATTTCTTCACATAATTCCTTTCTCGCACACCTGCCTGAGGAATTGACTTTCTTTAAGTAATACCCAGCATACTAGTTTTGCAAAAAGCAGCATGAGAATCCAGCCTAGTGATGCTTTCTCTCTGGCAAACACACAGCGTCTGGCAGTATTTCACATGCTGGTGATTTTTATGGGCCCCTTCCTATACTTATGTGTTCTTCACTGTAATGGGTGTTAAGCCTCTCTGGCATCAGCTTTGTCCTGTTGATTTAAAAGACATCTGGTTCATTTCCATTTTTTTTTCTTTTCTCATAGTCTATGTAAATAGGGAGGGGTGAAGGGCACACAGGTAATGGGGAAAAAATAAGAACCAAGATACACCATGTACAGGTACAAGCACCCAATGATAAATGTAAACTTATTGTATACCTAAAGTGTACCAATAAAGAATTTAGGAAAAAAAATACGTCTGGTTTCATATCTTATCCTCAGGTTCTAGGACTGTTTTTAAGGTGCTCCTTATCTAGTTCTATTCCCTGATGTTATTCTTGATTTGCAGATTTTGAAACTGGCATTTTTTGACACAAAATAAATTTTTGAATCAGAAGCAAAGCAAGAGTCTTGATGACTTTTTTGGGAGGTAGAGCCCTAGAAGCAATGATCTGACATAGGAAAAGAATGACACTAAGAGTTTAGAGATAGGGGCTTCAGTCCTGACCACACTTCTCAGTAATACTTTTGCGGCTCCCTGAATGATGATGAGGATAACAGCAGTACTAGCAGAGTTTTACTGAAAATGTAGTGACTTCTAAGAGCTCCCCCTGGGTAATCTCCTACAGGGTTCACTATTATCTCTGTTTTGGGAAATGGGGAATGTCAAATTTGGAGGACACAGTGTCACCAAAATAATAAACGAAAGCATCTGGATTTGAATGCACGCTGATTGATACAAGAGCATGTGCTCTTATCATACTTCTACCTAGCAGGTGCGCTGCCTTCTGCTCCACTAGACTACCCTAAAATTCTTCTTTTTATACATGTGTTGACTTTAGCCTGGTCCTCTGCCTAGGATGTCATCCAATAATGATGCCTAAGGAAGTTCTTGGAAACTGGAGTTTTATTTTATCATTACCCATTTGTCTTGTTTGCCAAGATTTAGAAAAAATGTTGTTAACAGTCTCCTTTTCTCCAAAGATACCTTCGTGGACTTTGGACTTTGAGGAAATTGATGAATGTTTTTATAAAGAAAACAAAATGGTACATCTTGTCAAAGGGGAACATGAAATGAATCATAACCTAGAATATAAAATATTTGAGGCTGAACTGTTTCAAATTCTTTAAACTTTTTGTAGAATTTGCAGATACTATGTGCTATACAAAGGACTAGTAGTAATACAGAGGACCCTAAAGTTATGAGCGGGCTGTCATACAAACAACTGGGGTTATGACCAGAATTTTACTTTTAACTTGCAAACAAAGTCTTGAGTTATGACCCAGATTCTGGCCACTTGTGCTTTCAGATGGTCTCAGATACAGATTTAACCCTTAAAGAGTCCTGGAAGGAACATGACAGCATCGTTTCCTGTGTAGGGTTGAGAAATCCTGGCCAATGTCTCTCTAAAGACACTGAGACTTTCCTGAAAGAAAGTGTGGCCTAAAATTATACAGGAGAAAGACTTAGAAGGCAGCTGACCAACTTGAGTTAGAACCAGCCCTCAGGAACGAATTGAGTTTGTAAGTTATGGGTCCACTGTACAGCAGCCAACACTTATTAACTCCTACTTCATACCTGGCCCTGATAGAAGAATTTTTTTCATATTATTTGTGTCCAAGAGACTATCAATTTGGGTTAAGGGGATGAGTTCATGGTTTCCCGTGCTTGGCATTGTGAATTGTTAGTTGTATGACTTTGGACCAGTTTGTCAGCCACTGTTTTTCAACTTCCCTGCCTGCAAGTAAGGATGACAATGAATTTATCCCCAAGTGCTTAAACAGTTTCCAGTAAGTGTAATAAGCCCAGAAATAATTATTACTTCTGCTACTTTTCCCTCAGCTCTTCTATGCAATAGGTCTTCTCATCTCTGTTCTGTAAGAACTAATGAATAATCAGGTCACACAGCTAAAATTAGGCGTTGACTCTCCAACTATCTTAAACCAGAGTCTGCCCTTTTCAATGCTATTTCAATAAATGCCCTCAGAAAACATAAATTTCTCTGGGGATCCAGTTTTAGAAGAGTTTGTACTCCAAACCCCAACCACCCTCCCTCCATGCACATACGTGCAGGTACTTTTAGCCTCCCCCCATCTTCAGACTGATGAGTGAAGTGCATGGTTGAAAACAACTTCTGTCTCTAGGATTTCACCAAACCTGCCAGAACTTTTTCCTCCATTTAGAATCCTCTTCAAAGGCAATCAGCCTAGCCTTGGGCTGATAATATTGCTCTTTAGAGGCAATCAATAGAGCATGGGGCCTGAACATTGAAGGAGCTCCTTTCGGCTCTGTAAAAACATTGTCCTAAATGTTGGCTAGAACTTATTGATGTGAAATACCATCTCTGAGTTAAACCAGTGTTGGGAAAAGTGGCAAGGAGAAATTATGCTGAGGACTGCACTGCGCTGGTAAAGACAGTTAACACTGCTGTGTGTTCTGTTAGCCATGACAGTCAGGTAGACAGAGTTGTTTCACTGGCTCGCTTTCCCCTGGGTGAGTCCTTGCTTCTGCTATGATGCCCATAGACAAGAAGGGTGACTGAAAAGGGAGGCATCCTTATGCTGTCTTCACAGAGCAAGCAGGCACCAGGTGCTTTCCAAGTGCTATCGGTAATTATTATCTCCCTTTTACTGAGTACTTGCTACATAAAAATGTACTTTTTAATTAGTTCGTGTAATCCTAATACCACTACTCTCTGGAGTAGGTTCTAGTGTTCTCCCTATTTTAGGGCTGAGGAAGCTGAAGTTCTGGGAGCACATGAACTCAGCCAGGATCACCAGCTGACAGGGACAACACTAGGTCATAGACCCCCCCAAGCCTGTGGTACTCTTCACCTCTCCCCCAAATTCCTCTCACCTGCATCACCCTCAGAAAATTGTTTGATAACAAACTACAGATTAACCTTGGAAAAACCTGTCCTGCTAGGCCACCCCACAGGGGATGTGGACAAACCTGACTCACCTGTTTCCTGAGTCATTTCCAGCCCTGCTCTAAGGTACATCCTGGTACATCCTGGTATATCCTGCTTTTTTTTTTTTTCTTCTGCTTCACTTTTTCTGGGCATGGTTGAGATCCTCAACTACATACTAAGCTTGACTTTCTTTTAATAACACTTTAATCACAGGCATAGGACACTAGGTGTGAGGGGAACATTTTTTCTCTACAAGGCACCATCTCCTCTCTCCTTACATTTTTCCATGATGACCCATTGTATCTTTCCAGTTTCTCTTGTTTTCTTTTCATCTTGCTTAACAGAAAACTGGATTTCATTATCTATCATAAAGTAGATTTCCAATACTGTAAGATAATTCAAGCAATTGGTATCTAAGGCTGAGGACTAGCTTGTGAATTCCATCATTTACAAAATTATGGCTGCATATCAAGAAAGTGCTATCCTCAAAAGTGGTGTTTATGTAGCTGGACTGTTATCCCTAAAGTAGGTAGAAAGAAATCAGAAATCTGGTTAGTGCTTGGACAGTATCCCCTTCAATGTCCATGTGATCAGGGACAAATAACTTCCTTTCCACAGTAGCTTAACACACCATTCATTTCATTTGCTCTGCATACATTTACTGATAACAGTTAGTGTCCCATGTACTGTGAAAAGGCACTATATATACATCATTTCACTTAATTCCCCTTCCATTCTACTGAACCAAGTACCAATCATTTTACAGATTAGAAAATTAAGTTTGATGGAGTTAGATACCAATTAAATAGTGCACCCAGTTCTTTCAATGTCAGTCTATTTCTGAGGCCAGTGAAATGCACCCAGTGGCAGTTTGGTGTTAAATTCTTTCTTTTCTACCATGTAATTATTCTCAAATCCTTTTCATGTGCATAGTCTCCTGGAGCTCATGCTGAAGCCATCTTTCCAAGCCCTATCAGGGTATCCTGCTTTTCCTCACTTTCTAATCTTTCAATCGATGCCAGAGTAGTTCCAGCCTGGTGCTCTGGTCACCTCATTATCCCTTCAAATCTGTCTGCTTTCTGTCACATAAAAGACATCACATCAATAATGGTTAATTTGTTTCTTTCCTAGTAGCTGAAAGCTCTCTCAAACACATGCCTGTGCTTATCTTTGAAAATAATATCATCTATTTCCTGTTGCTCCATGGGACCGAGGAATCACCAGATAGTAGAGTATCTCCAGGACATTCAGACAAGCAGGGGTTTTATGTAGGCAAGTTGAGTGGACCAAGGACTCAGAGACTTTGAGCAGCCTCCTGAGGATGCAAACCCATGCATACAAAGACCCTCTCCACCATGTTGGTCACTGTCCTTTGGCATCCAGAACAGCTCCAGGCCTCTAGGAGAAGCTCAAATGTGTATTTAGGTGATCAATGCGTCTAAGAAAATGTGTGTGTGTGTGTGTGTGTGTGTGTGTGTATGGCTTTGTTTTCCAGAATTTGTTTTATTAATTTGATGAAGAATTAAAAAATCAAGTGTTGGGTCATAAGAATTCATACTTTTAGGGATCCACCTACCAATATCTTAGTAGAGTGTTTTCCTGCTGAGTTAGTCTGGGTAGTTATAGGTGGCAAGTTGGCTAGAGAGTGACCATCTGGGTATCCCTGGACCCCACTTTTGACCCAGATCCCCTTTCTTTACTTTCTTTTCAGTGAACAATCCAGGTCTGTAATATCTCTGTTTCTTGACCACTAACGATGTCCCAACACTAAGGCAAATACTTCTATGGACTACTACATTTACTCTTCAGCTCAGCATTTTCCAAATGATAAAAAGCTGAAGCTTGGAGAAGTTAAAGTGACTTCCTAAGGAGAGATGGCTGGCAGTGGAGAGCCTGGCCTCAATGCCATGTCCACTAGCTCCCAATTCCAATCCCCTTCCACTAGTCTGCTCAAGAAACCTACCTCGCCTTTGCTCAGATTTCCTATGAAGCTTCCACTATCAGGTAGTTGCTACCCTTCTCTGACATTCTCAAGCCAGACACCTGCATGAAAAATTGTTATTTTCCTAGATGGACAATCTTTAACATCATCTAGTATGTATAGAATACCAAGGGGTTCCCTGTCTCTGTCAGAGAACACAAAATTCTTTAAACCCAGGCTTTTATTTTGGCTACCATTCTATTATGAATGAGGAAAGAGGGAATGGGGTGTGACCTTACTTACAGAAAACTCTAACCCTTAGAAGAAGCTGCCTCTGGATATAGGTCACGAGGCCCTGAGAGAAAAGCCATTTCTGCTGCCCACCATGGAGAGGTCAAAGTTGGCTGGGCAGGGGTTGGGGGGCCTCTATTTCAGTTTTTTCATGAGCAACTTTCACATCTGTGGTGAAGACAGGTACTGCCTTCACGAATGCTTACCAGATATCATTATTTTGATGGGGTCCAGGTTTGTTTAAAAATAAAATGACTTTTAGTCGAATATTAGTATTTCTGATCACAGAGAGGAACACAAAGCATCTTAGTAAACTCTAACTAGACCTTGTAGGCTGAAAGCTAAGGCCCTAAGGCAGGGTCTTGTTTATAAAGAGTTACTTGTGAACCAGCACCATTTAGTGGACACAGAACGGGATGAGCTGGTTCTGGAGACAGATGGTATTGATGATTACACAACACTGTGAATGTATGTGGTGCCACTTAACTACATACTTAAAAATGCATAAGATGATAAATTTTATATATATCTTTTACCCCAAAATGAGGCAGTTCTTTATTTGCAGTCTGGAAGAATCTTTCAGATATATTGGTAAGTGGGGGTAAAACTCAAAGTGCTAAATGAATGCTGCCGTTTGTGCAATTTTTAAAAGAATATATACACACATACGTCTAAGGCTGTATATGGAAAAATCCTTCTGTGAGGGTAATTAGATTATGTGTGGGGAAAAGGGATTCTAGCTGTTGGGAACAGAAACAGGAGCTCATTTTTCCTGTTTACAATTAGATTTGTGTGCCGTGTGTATTTCATATAGCTCATTCTTGCTCATAACTTTTTAAACCTTCAAAAATGGAAAAGAAAAGATTAGCTAGCATCAAACTGAGACTTCTTGTGGTTCTCAGTGGTGGTGGCTCTCAGCTTAGCTGTACCCGAATGATGCCCCAGCCTGCAGATGGGAACAACCTGGGAGCTTGTCTCAGCCCTGCTCAGATCTATGAAGTCAGAATCTGCACTTTACCAAGATAGCCAAGTGTTTGCATGACCTTAAAGAGTGCAAAGTGCTGCACTGGGCTAGTTAAATAACCCTCTTTGAGATGGGATTGAGCCTGAGTGTTCGTGAAAGCTGTTTATATGATTTCACAGGCCAGTTGATGTTGTAAGCCCCTGACTTGATGTAACTAAGAAAACTAAAAGGGTTGAAATAGGATCCATTTTGTTGCTGTGGTTCAATTTTATTCCGTATGGGTTCTATGTATTTCTTTTTAAAAAAAAAAAAAAAACAAAAAAAAACACACCAACTTTGTTTGCCCCATACTTTGGAGTACTGACCAGAATAACAATCTCAGATCTTATGAAGGTCACACAAGAACATACAACATTGAGATTCACCTGAGCTTGGTGGAGGAGATGCCTTACTTACTGAATATGAGCACGTTTTTCCTTTATCTAAAATAGAATTCATGGGTTAGAGATAGAGCTCAGTGCTAGATGGTTTGCCTAGTGTGTGAAGGTCCTGAATTAAAAATAATAATAGGTTCCACAATTTTACACCAAAACATGCACCTATTAAGAGTTCTTATCCAGTGATGGAGCATAAACTCAGTACTGTTAAAACCACTCTTGAAAGTTTGAAATTTAGAAAGATATGGATTTGAATGTCCTTCTGAGCCCTGTATCAACTGCAGTTAATATTCACCCTATAGGATTATCATATTCAAATAAAATGATGCTTGATCCATTATAAGTTCTTGATCATTATTAGGTAATAATTATGATTTTTATGGCCACTTTCCCTTCCCTACCACCTTCATTGTATCCTAGGCTCCCTGCTGTCATTGTACATTCACATTTGTTTGTGCTGCCTTAAGCCCGTCGTGTACAGATGACATTTCCACATTACTCTGGAAGCCAAAGAGCTTGACTTCCACTTCCCCCATCTTTTGACAAACAGAAAACTCTGCTATCTCTTACCAAATTATCTGACACATTTCCAAAGTATAACTGAAACCTCATTACATGGATGAACAGCTTTCCATCAGCTCATTCCTAGCTCTGATATTAATATAATTGTTGTGAAGACATTGCAGTTTGCCTCAGAGGAAGCATTGTTAGCTACCCGTGATGGTTGTAAGTGTGCAGAGAGCTGGTGGAAGCTATTGGGGTTTCTGCCTGGTGAGGTGAGGCTGCAGAGTGGATTCCCTGGATCCCTTCCACTCCCTTGACAGATGTCAGTTAGGGGAGAAGGAGGGAGATCTAAGTCTGAGAATAGATGTCTTCACTGTGGCCAGAATCAGCTCTTCAAAATGAAAGATTAAACATGTTTAAGTCCCTACCCAAAACCTTTTAAAAGCATCTCAGTGCTTTGAGCATGAAAACCAACATTCTTTGATAGCATCTGCCAAAGCCTGGCTTCTCTCTCCTATTCCTAGTCATCTCCTCAACTCCCATGGCGGTTGGGTTGTCTTTCTCACTTGCTTTGCTTCACTGACTACTTGTTTCATGTGAGTCCTTGTTGCAAGGTGTGGATCAAGTCACATTTGGTGTAGTATGGCCCTGGGGCCCACAACATAGCAGATTCTCAATAAATATCCATAGGACAATAAACACTGGCAAGGATGTCATACAAGGGTTTCCTGCGTAAGCTGTTACTTCTCCGCTTGCAATGTGCCTCCCAGTAACACAGGGATGCTGACCGTGGTCTGTATAACTATCAAGTTCTTTTCCACCTTTAAGCTTTTGTTTATGTTGTATTCTTGTCTAAGACTACCGATTACTACTCACTTGCTTTGCTTAGGAAACCTTGCTCTCAGACAATTGAGTCCTTTGATTGGCTGAACTTTGACGCTGTTATAGTCCTCCCCTATGTCCCCACTCTGCTCCTTACCTAACCTCCCATCAAACTTAACTGTGTCCCATGTTTGTGTCTGCCTCTCCACTTTCAGAAAAAAGAAATGAGCTGGTATGGTAGCAGGACCCTGTTTTGAAATTTTGAAAAGAGGGAGGGGGCTGGGGATGTAGCTCAGTGTGAAGGTCCTCAATTCAATCCCCACTACTGCCAATAAGAAAAGAACAAAATGAGAAAAGGTGAAGTATGTGTGGTCTGGGAGGCAAGTAAATGGTGTATGCTCTCGTGCATGTCTACTTGGTGTTTCGTGATGAATATCACGGAGAATTGCGTGAAGCTCCGATGCGTGTACGTTTGTTGAGCCCTCCACCTGGATGCTCTTCCTGCCTCTCATCCTAGGTCTTCAAACCTCATATCCATTGTATACTTTATACCCAAAAGCCTTCCCTGTTCCACCCACTGGGCTCAACCAACCACCCTCTTTATGTGTTTTTCTAGCTTCTAGGTTTCATTCACAGACTTTATCACCATTTCTAACTATGGCACACCATAAGCAGGTGTGCCTGTCCCTTTATACTGGAAGCTGCATTGTGACTGGCTTCCTCTCTGTTCTACCCAGCACCTAACATGGGCACTCCCAGTAGATGCTCTTTCCAATGAACATTTGGTCATCTAAAGCCTAAGTGTGGAAAGAGAAGGCAAAATGAGGACACCAGCTTCCCTTCTGTGCTGTGGTCCAGGGAGTGCTCCTCCACTGGCCATGCACAGAAAATCTGCCCAGTCCTGCAGCATTGCCAGGACTTGTCAGGAAACACTGTGGCTTCTGGTCCCCACCCTGCCTCACAGTGTTCCCCTCCCTGCTTAAATCAGGCCACAGCCCCCTGGGAGTTTTTTCCTGGGAAAACTCAACCAGGTCTTGCTGCCAACTGCAAGGGCAGCAAAGAGGCATGACAAGCTCACCCAGAAGGGAAAGCAAGTGGCAGAGAGGCCAGTAAAGTTGTGATTTATAAATAGATCTGACAACCCAAGACATGCTCTGCCTGGAAGAGTAAGCCTCCCCAGTTTTGGAGGACCTGCAGGAAGAGCGCTTCCATCTTTCTTCTCCATGCTGGCTGTTCAAACTCAGAAACAAATGGTGTGATTGGACTTGATACTTATAAGGGTGTTTTTAGCTCTTACCCCAACTCCACCACTTGTAGCTGAATATTTTCCCGTCACTAAATTTGACAGTGCACTGACATTCCTGAGGTTGCCACACCACCCCATAGCTTTTATTCCATTTGCTTCACCCCAGAAAGGATCCTGGACACAGAAGAAAGCTTAGCTGAGCATGTACCTTTTTTACCTAACCAGGCAAAACATAAAAGCCAGCTTAATTTTCTTCCACAAATATGCAAACTGACAAATCGACATACATGTATAAGTCTGCATTTTTGGAGAAGTGTTTTTAATTAAATTTTCTAACTGATGCATAAAACATAAACATGAATGAGCCACCATCTAATTTTTCAATACATGTACACATTCCATAAATGTTAAAATCAGACTAAACATATTTAATTCTCAAACATTTACTGATCTAGAGAAATATTTTAGTGACTGAATCTAACCTCTCAAACAATGAACAATCTGGCTATTAACAAGTTCTGATAAATGACTGCCAATTAAATTTTATGATACATAGAGCAGAGCTGATCTATTTTTGTATTAAAAGAACCCAATATTTCTGATGAATTGCTGCAAATCTTTCAAACAAGGTATACATTTATTTAAGCACCTTATAAAGGGACCTAATTTCAAGGATTGCAATTTGCTAAGAGATTGGACTGGATATTTCCATGGTAAATAATTCCATTTACATTATACCCAGGCCTGCTAACACCACATGCCCTGAATACCTTATTACTATCAGCATAAAGTTTCCAACCCCATAAAAGGTATAGACCATAAGGAACACATAAAGGAGACAGAATATTCAGGTTCCTTAAATTTCTTCAATTTTATTGCCAGCACTTTCTTCTTAGGAACATTTAGCTAGAGGAAAATGAAAGTTATCAGTTGCAGAACCAAATTTAGAAGGAAAATTTGGGCCAAGTAGATGGTGGTGAAGGAGATAATAGATGGACAGGGATAATGAGCTCAAAGAGGCCACCTGGTGAATGCAAACACCAGCTGTATGACACTCTCATTTTCCCCAAGCTGCTTTTATGAGACTTCAGTTCACAGCAAATGCTGTCAGTGCCAACTCCAACAAAATTCTCAGGGAGGGGAAGAGATAAGAGGCACCAAAAGGGAATCCCTCTGGCACCCCATTGTCTCTACTAAATCTTAGTTCCTGAGATTTTAGAAGTAGATGGCTATGAGAAAGCATCTAGTCCTACTGAATTTTATGGCCTTCAGAGTCTTGTTAAAGGCTGCAAAGTGCATGGATCTGAGGCCCAAACTTTGATCTCCTCATACTCGGGCAAGTGCTGGTTCCATAGAAGGACAGGGAAGAGCTCCCCTATGTTTAGATTCCTGGAGACTGAGAAGAGGGTCACATTACCTTGTTTGGGAATTATGATACACAGAACAGCTGGTGTATGAGAATACCTGGATACTACCCTATTATTGAATTGTGGCTCATCTTGTCCTCTTGTCCTGCAGAGCCAGTGACATCAACAGCTATTCTCTCACCTTCTCTACTTCCCTTTTAAATACCCATTTCTCAAGCAAGCAGGAGAATACACCCAAATGGTGTGGACCCCTTTTTTAGGGCTGTGGAGAACACAGAGGAGTACGGCAAGAAAAGCAGCCCTCCTGGGCCATTCTACCCTGGAGTCCTCAGGACCTCAAGAGGCAGGAAAAGTACAATAACTGAATATCTTTCTTAAATCCTAGAAACTACAAAAGCTCACTCTCACCCAATAATGTCCCCTACTTCCTTGACTACCTTTTCCCTTAGCACTTTATCCAAGCCCTTTGTTTTTATCCAGCTCTGCCTTGGGAGAACTGGAGTTGAGTTATGTTGCTGAGCACGCAGACTCGCCTTACCAGAGTTTGTGGCCCTATCCAGCCACTCTCCCCAAAGCCCCTTCCAACACACCCTCCATGAGGCACCATCTTTCTCCCTGTTAGAGTGCGAGCTCCTCTATCTGGGATCTTTACACACAATATGATGTTCATTTAAACATTTGTCTACTGTAATAGGTTAGTAATTATGATGTTAACCAATATATTTTCACACTTGCTATTTGGCAGCTACTGAGCTGTAAGTTCTCTATATACGTTATCATATTTAACAGGCAGGACATCATTGCCTCTTCAGAGGTCAAGTGGGAATAATATCATATTCTGGAGGTCAATAGAAATGCCTCTGATCAGCTTGTCTCTGAAGGTAGATGTCATTACAAAGAGTAAAACCTCCTGGGGATAAAATGGGATTTTGTTTTTGTTTTTGTTTTTGTGTTTTGTGGATTTTTGTTTTTGGTTTTAAGTACTCTGTTGGAGGAAGAACAGCTCCCATAGTTTGCTTTTCAATATTTAGTTGCTTAACCAATTTTACAGCCTGCCAATGCACCGGATTTACATGCTCAGGGAAAAGTTTTAATATACCTGAGTGTGTTAACTCTTTTGGCTATGCAAAACCAAAGCGTGGGACTAGAAGTGACCCTTAGAGGATCTGGACCAGGCCCTTACTTACTTCAAACTACCCTGGCCAGTTTAGGTGAAGGGAAGCCTCAACCATTGTTATGATTTATATCTAGATGTCTCTCAAAAGCTTCATGTGCTCATAGGGAGGACTTTTGGAAGGTGATTGGATTTGGGGGCTTATAGCTGACTTGCTGTTAGGAGGTGAGTCTGGTTGGAAGAGGCAGGTCCCTAGGGTTATGGCCTAGAAGAGTTTATCTCGCTTCCTGGCTCTTTTTACCTCTCTTCTTCTGGGTGCTATGAGATGAGCTGATTTTCCTTCCGACTATGGACTGAAACCTTTGCCAACTGTGAGCTAAAATTGTGGGTTTTGGGTTATTGTGTCTCAGTGACCACAAAGTGGCTAAGACAGTCATCCTTCATAATTTACTTCAGTTCATCCTTTCTTTCTCCAAATCCTTCTAGCTCAGTTGAATGTTTCCATTTCCTTTCTTTTCCCTCCTTTTAAGTTCTCAGTCATTGCCTTAAATCTGGGGCATGGGGAGGTAGAGTGGAAATAGAATCTGTGTAGAATTCTAAGAGTTTTCAAGATGCAGCAGAAGAATCTGGCTTCAGTTGCTTCTCCCTTGTTCTCTGAGCCATGAAAAAATAGATAATGGATATTGTACTAGTCATGGGTGCTAAGCTTGGAATGCAAAAGACATTAGAAGAAAAAGTATTTTGAAAACCAGCCTCTACCCTGGCCAGTGTGAGGCCATTGGGAAAGTTTTTCCCCATTTTTAAAATAGATGCTATTGAAATTGTCTTGACCCTAAATCAAATATTTCTTTTTTGCTATTGACATCTTTTTAAATCTTTCTATTGATTATACAAATGAATGTGTTTCATTTTGACAGGTTCATACATGTATGTAACAGGCTTTGCACTGTACTTCTCAGTCACTCTCTTGCCCTGACCTCTCCCCTAGTTTCTCATGGAGGGGTGATCAGGGTGCATCATATATTTTGCAGATGCCCATTACTCACCTTCACATCCCATCACCCTCTTATTCCCTTCCTCCTGTAGCAAGATTTAGCCTTAAAGCATGTCCATTACAGCATTTGCCCCCCACCTACGCTACCTCTCAAAATTACTGAATGGGATAGTTTTACTACTCTCAAAAACATTCATCTTGGTACTGAAATATTATTTTTGCTTAACTCATAAAATAGCAAAGCCCAAATGAAGGTAAATTTGGTACAGTAGAGAGTTATATAAGCACTTCTTGTTGTTATCCAGTTGGCTGTTCAACATCTACTGAGTCTATAACAGTGTAAGACTTCCTTCTCCGGTATGGGCTAGACAATTGAATAAAACTGACAAAGTTCCTGTTCTCGTGGAATTTTCCCTCTACTAGGAAGAAATGGCAACTGCACATACAAAGGGAGGTTTCAGGAAATGGTGAATACTATGAATAAAATGAAACAAGGCGATGGAGCAGTACCTGGGGAGAACTTCTGTAGCTAAGAGTCAGGCAAAGACTTTCAGACCTGGCACCTGAATGCTGAAAAGGCACCAGTCTCATCTTGAAGGAAAGAGGAAGGGAGAGCATTTCAGGCAGTGGCGAGAAAAAGCACAAAGGCGCTGAGACAGGCTTGTCAGGAGTCAGAAGGAGAGGCTGTGGCTGCAAGACACGGCTGTGGAGATGGAGTGGACACAGTGAGATAGAAAAGGTCAAAGGTCAGATCGTACAGGGCCTCGCTGGCACTGACAAGGGGTTTGGATTCTAACCCATCCAGCTCCTGCCTGTATCAGGCCCAAGAAGTAAAGCCTACAGGTGAAGTGACTTGTTCAAGGTCATTGAAACACTCACTGGCTTTAGGAATTGAATTTCCTCATTCTGACAGTTTTCATTCCGCTTTACTGAGCTGCTTGCAGCCAGCAGCTCCCATGTTGGTTAGCTGACTCTGTGGAAATGGAACCTCTTTGCTCTTGTGATGTGTTTCCTAAGTCCTTTCTCCAATATATGATGCCCTTCCTAATTAGAGATGGATATGTTCCCATCGCTTCACTGTTTTATAAACAAGAGTAAAAAGGAAAAGTTGTTCCAAGCTATTCAAGTCAATATTAGTTATTTAAACAGAGGAATAGTCAAAACAAGAACAATCTCTGGTGGATGGTTCCGCATCCAGCTCATCTGAGCTGTCTCTGTCACTGACTCCTCAGGAACCATACAGGTGCACACTGCATTTGGTGGAATCCTACTCCTGGACTCAACACACTCACTGTCTCAGGAGATGGGTTCAAAAATGCCACTCATAGCTCTCCAGCCTGTTCTTCTACCCCTGGATATCTTCAGAAGCCATCCCTTGGCATTCCTGGTGAAGAAGTCAGCATGCTATGTAATAAGAACAAAGCTCTGGTATCAGATTTGACCTGAATTATTCTCAGATGCTGCATTATTTTTCCTCATCTATTAAATCAGGATAATAGCACCATGCTTACCTCAGAAAGATGTTATTAAAATCAACTGGGACAATTAATATATGTGCAGTGTGTAAAGAAGTACGTGGCACCATAGTGGCCCTTCCCTTCCCACTTCTCAGAACTTATGATGGATTTATTGGGGCATAACTGTATCATAATCTGAGGATTATGTTTACTGAATTAAATTGAAAGCAGCTTTCTTAGAGCAGAGGGTGCTGGGTGAGAAATATAGAAGTAGGAGTCATAACTTTAGAGGTCCTGAAGCCTGACAGAAGGTTGGAAATGATGAGAGAGCAGAAGGAGAATTGACCAGCAGAATAAAAGACTAATAAAGCATCAAACTGTACTGCCTGCTTCCCTCTAAGCAGAATGATGGGTATGAATGGAATAAAATTAGTAAAATCATTAGCATAATGATAACCAGAACCTCCTCATGCTGGGAGCTGGGAGGTGGCAGGGCGATCCTCACCTTCCAGGTTGCTGCTGCTTTCCATCTAGGACAGAGTAAGTGATGTTCAAACCAGGCTGGCCCCGGGGTCCTCTTGAGATTAGATCTCCATGGGAGTGAGCAAAAGAGTTAGCAGTGTCTCCTGATCCCAGTCCTTTGGAAGCAGATAAGCAGCTTCACTTAGGAAACATGGGGATTTGAAGTCCGAGCATGAGCTTTGAAATAAGGCTTCCATAGTTTGAATCAGTATTAATCCACTTACTAATTCAATGGCAATGGGCAAGTAGACATTTGTAAATGTTAGAAGTAATCCTTCTAATAATTCCTATTATTCACATGATGATTTCAGTATTGCCAAAGAGGCCTAGTGGTGGCAAACCTATGGCATGTGTGCTGCAGCAGGCTGTTTGTTATCACTTAAAGTTCTAAAAGGTCTGACACCACTAGGGGCATCTCCACAAGCATGTATTCATGGCAGGCAAACAGAAACAGAAAATCTTTATGGGAGAAATGAGGTAGGACCACAAAACTTAAAAGGGTCATTTTCATTTTTTTTTTTTTTTTTTTGGTACCAGGGATCGAACTCAGGTCCTTGAGCTTGCAAGGCAGGCAGCGGAACCACTGAGCTAAATCCCCAGCCCAAAAGAGTCATTTTCTAGTAGCTGTCGTTTCTTCTTTTAGTTCTGTGTTTTGTACAAAAGATAAACCACAGTGGAGTAAATCTGAAATGAATTCAAATTGGGGCTCTGCTAATGCATTGGTTGGAATACTTTATTCTATATATACAACAGGCAACCACTGATCTGACAGTGGCTTAATGAAAGTGTTTTGGTTTTTTTTCTCACTTGTATCATAGTCCAGTGTGAGTTCAAAATCCATTATTGTACCTGTAACCAAACCATTCCCCAATGTCTCATTCTCTGCCCTGAAGCAGAGAAATACTAGCTCTTAGCTGCCTCCACCTAGCAGTGACATCTCTCACTGTGGCTCATTATTTCATTGACCACTAATAGCCACCAAGGCCCAACCTAAATGAAAGAAGGGAAATGCAGACTGGCACAGGGATATTTATGGGGACTGTGTGGCACTAGAGTGGTCATCTAACTTCTCTGAGCTTCAGTTTTCTCAACTTTGAGTTGGACTTAACAGTTTCTACCTCATAGAGCTTTGTAAAACTTATGTGAGATAATCTATGGAAAGAGTTAAACTCATAGCCAGGCAGACATAGGAAACTATTCAATTTAGTACCAATCACTGGCAAACAAGGGTATTTTGATGGTCCTCCTTCCTCAAGACTCCACACAGGGAAGAGGTAGGTCTTTTACAGGAAATTTGTGTGCTATTCTTAGAATAAAAGAATTGGAGTCTGGCCACAAATATCAAAAGTTCCCTTATTTTATTAATTGGAACAAGTCTTATACCTATCAAAGAAAGCTCAATTGCAGTGGATTAAACAAGTACAGAGAGAAGCAGTCCATTGATGCAGTGACTGTGATGCCCTCAGGGACCATGAATTCTGTCTTCCTTTCTGCCATCCTCAGGACACTGGCTTCTGATGCACATACAGAATCGTCACAATACAGTCCCTGCACTGCAGCTGGAAAGAAAGTGTTACCAGCAGACCTCCTTACATTTCACTCCGCAAAGCTGTAGCATGTGTCTACTCCTAGTTGCAAAGGATGCTGGGAAAGTCTTTGTTTTTAAACTACCTTCTGGTAGATTTGAACAAAGAATAGCTCAATAGTTGGGCATGAAAATATGGTCCTCCTAATTGACAGTGTCTGTCAATTCACAGTTTATGTTAGTAAACCAATGACCTGTTAAAAGAAGGAAGGTGAAAAGAAATACCAGTAGGCCTAAGTAATTCCTTCCGCTGGCTCCTTCACTTAAGGAAATGAAGCAAAGGTGTGAAAACTGCTCGTTCATTCGGATCTGCAGAACCCTTCCCTAGCCCAGGAGATCCTGAGTAACATCGGATGTGGCCAGCGAACTGATTGATAGCCATTTTCCTCTGAGGATAGCACCGGACAGGTCTCTGCTCAAAAGCTCCCCCTATGGCGAAATGCTCAAAGCTCCCAGCACCAGGTACTTCATGGTCACACTAAGAAAAATACTAGGATTACATTTTAAAATGTTAGCATGCCTTGCATTATACCTGATTCACTCTTCAATAAATTCTCAATACAAGTTATTCTCAATAAATATAAGCTGTTTCTTAATTGCCCTCAGCATTTACACATTTCCCAGCTTTTGATATTCAAATCTAAAATCAAAAAGTCAGATACTGACACAGTAGCAGATACCTCTTTAGACAGGTTTCCGTTTATAATCACAGAAAAATGGAGAGGGGCAAAGAAAGTAGGAAAAGGATATGGGTAAGTCTCCACGGAAAGGTGTAAATCTTTGGATGAATAAAATTATCTCCTCTTTTTTTGTCCCTGTCTCCATCCAGCTTCTTACCCCAGATACATTTTTCTTATTTCTCTGAGGCCAGATAGGCTTGAGAAAGAAGCCTTGGCATAAACACTTGTGTTTTAATATCTTATGAAAGAACTGAGTTTATTATCCATTTAATAGCCAGGCTTTATTGATTGAATGTGTTACATGTGAGGTTTTGTATGTATTGTAATAGCAATACTATTTAACATTTAGGGAGTAGTCATTTAGTTCTAGCTTCTGGGCTGAGTGACTTATATAAATGATTTTTATTCATCACAATAACCCCATCATGCAGAGGTCCTATTAGTTGGCTGGTTTTAATTGAGGCTGTTCAGGATCCAGGCAAGTTATAAAATATGCCAAATGTCATAGTTTAAAGTGGCAGAGCTGTGAGTCAGATTTGCTTTCTGAGTCACTAGGTTGCAGTCTTATTTTTTCATCAGTCCTATAGGGGACAATTTTTTTCCCTCTTATACCTGAGAAAGCCAGTACTCAAGTAAGTGACTTGACTTAGGTCAAGAACAGGGCTATTAAATGACAGCAGAGTCTTAAATGCAAAGCTGGGTTATTTCACAAGACTTGTTACTAATGGCTTCATGCATCTGGTACAAGTTGAGCATCCCTTACCCAAAATGCAGGGGACCAGAAATGTTTTGGACTTTTTTTCTTCATTTTGGGATATTTGGATATGCATAATGAAAGTGGGGATGGGAACCAAGCCCAAACATGAAGTTCACTCAGGTTTTATATATCCCTTACACTCCCAGCCACAAGATAATTTTATAGAGTATTTTTAGGATGCCTGTGATTTTGACTGTGACCTATCACATGAGGTCAGGTGTAGCATTTTCCACTTGTGATGTCATGTGCTCAATATGATTCAGATTGGGGATCACTTCAGGTTATGCATTTTCAGATTAGGGATGTTCAACTCTTTACCTATAATTTCAGTATCAAAAGTTGCATACACAGCATAACACAGTAGTCAAGCACATAGACTCTAGCCCTCTGACATTAGGTGGATTTCTTAACCTTTCTAAGCCTAAGTTTCCTTATCTGTAAAATGGGTTGACAGTAGTATATAAATGATAGGCTTGTTGTAAGGCCCTGATAATACTGAGTCCGGTGTTACTGTCCAATAACTACTAGTCACTTTTCCTTCAACTTATTTGAATTTTACACACTTTCTTATTTATTGAATAGTCTTAAGGAATGCCCTTCTCCTGCTGGTTTCCTTTCCTATTTTTGAAATAGAAGGAGGTTATCTCCATTTTCTCCCAGTCACTTTCCAGCTGTCATTTCACATTCTCACGTTTCAGAGTCAGGGGCCAAAAGAAGCCAAGCTGTCTCATGCCTGAAACTAAGGGAAGCATAAGATCCCTGTGAAAACAAACATGTGGATAATGTTGGCAACAGCAATGCCAATAGCCCCCATGTCTTATGATTATAAAAGCTACCACTTGTAGAATGCTTGCTTTGTGCCAAGTACTTTTAAGAACATTAAGATACATTATCATGTGTAATTCAAGACTCTGCTCATCTCTTTCCTTCTGTCTTGCTGACATTGGAGATATATATATATATATATATATATATATATATCCTAAAATATATATTGCCAATTGGGCAGGCATTCTTGACAAGATAGCACATTAACAAGAGTGTATATTGTAGCTAATGTGACAAACACACATAGACATATATCTCCACGTATAAATAGGTACATAGATTGGTAATGTGAGTCAGAACCGTCTACCCATCTTGTATCTATGTCCAGATTGCGAAGATCCAAACTGTACTCCTTGCTGTTGCCCTGTAATGATGCTATTAATACCCCTGCCTCTGTTATGTAGATAAGGACATGAAACTCAGAGATGAAATAGTTTACCCACCTACAAAGTGGGAACCTTGCCTATATGACTCTGGAGAATTTGTGGTAGTAACCTGAAGTTTTCTGAGCTGAAGCCCTTTTAATTTCATTTCATTTCAATCTGTGGTCCTGGGGATTGAACCCAATGCCTCTACCATGCTAATTATGCAATTTACCACTGAGCTACCATCCCCAACTCTTAAGGCCCTTCTTCAAAGTAGGAAACCAGGTTCAGCTTCATGATAATAAAAAGGAACTGAGCTGCTGCCTGGCTCTAGGGAGCAGGGAACACCACAGGAGAAGTAGCTAACCAGAATGTTCCCCCATGTGGAGTTGCTGAAGCCATCAGTCTTCAAGCCTGGGCTTCCAGCTCAAGTTTAGCACTCAAGAAGCTCCCAGCTGAGGCTACCCTGCAGATATTCTGACCTCCCACAAGATCTGCCTCCTCATTCTCCAGACAAATATTAAGAGGGTCCTCTAGCTGGATAAATAGCTTTCTAAAGCTGATTACATTCCTTGCTGACCTAGGGTGCAAATAGAGCTGTAGCTTACAGGCACGCTGCACACCTGACCTCCTTCCTACAAACGGAAAATATGAAGAGGTTCAGGCGAGCCATGCTGTGCTTTTGTTCTACTCATTTATCCATGATCCTGAAGATGAATAGCCAAGCTGCAACCTTGTCAAGCGTGTGACAGAGACTCCTTAAATGATGCTCTACCATAACCTGAATAGGATGAAAAAGATATTAAAACTGCATCAAGGCGCCTATTGTATTTCATTTGTAGCAGGGTACAAAATGGTTAGGTATTTCACATTTCATGCTATAGGAAAGAGCAGATTTATGTTGTTACAAGGTTTCCATTTACTGAAAGACGCTCTGGGTCCTGAACCCTTGACTCATGACACACAATTCCAAAGCAGACAATAATAGTGTTGGTGACTGCAAGAGCCTGTATGGCAGGGCCTGCTGGGAGTACATTTTTCTTCATGCACAAGGGATGATGAGCTAGGATCACACATGGAAAACCTTCATGCTCCAGTCTATCAGTCTCCCCATGCTGGGAACAGAGACAGCCGTGAAACCCAGCTCATCAACTTTGAGACTCAAGTCAGCAGACTAGGTTCTGGTCTTGTACCTGGTACAAACAAGCTACTATCTAGCTGATTTTTCTTCTCGGTAAGAATCTGGTCTCTAAAGCTCCCTGTATACAGCCTTGCATGAAAAGTCTGTCCATGTTAATTGCTGGTGACAAACTCCTGAAGCTTACACAGTGGGTCCTTTAGCTGTCTTATTCTGTGTCTTCCCCCCCTTTCCTCTGTAACTAATTAATCAACACATTTCTGCAGTAGCAATACCTCTTCTCTCTCTCAGAACATCCCAAGCTATTGAGCCATTAGTTGTCTAGCACCTCATACATGCTAGAGCTTCTGTCAGCTCCCATAGGGATCAGAATATCAGAAGAAAAACAAGTATGGTACTATCCTCAAGGATTATATCTCTATTTCAAATGAAAAAAAATGCCAACTTTTTCTCTCCATCACCTTCAGTCCTTGCTTTGATAATTTTTTATTCTTCTGTTGTGAGTTTAGTTTCTTTCTCCCACAACCAAACTCAATTATTTATCTTTTCATATGCCCAGTGCCTCACCATTTTCATGGAATTTTACCCTCCCACCTCCAGTTTTAACTGACTCATTTGCCAATATCTCTTGTTTCTGAGTATCTGACTATGAGAGTCATTAGGGGCCCTGAGGGTTGATAATGGCGGATTTGTTTCCATAAAGTCAAGCAGGAAATCGATAGGAAGACCGGCCTGAGGGATTACCAAAGCAAGGAGACTGCTTTCCTTTATTCTTATAAAAAAGACTAGTTTTTCTAGAATCCTCCCTCACACTTAACAAATGACTTCTATAAAACTATCATTTGGTATTGAATTCTCACAGTATAAATGGCAATGTGTTTATTTTCAGTTAGTCCCTCATTAACCCTTTTTCAGTAGTGTATGTGATTCCATACATACTTCTTCAGGGATGAGCGGAAGCAGGTACATTTTGGAGGGTGCCCGACAGATGGGGAGTTGGGTCTTAGTTCTGTTACCAACTCTGTGACCTTGTGCGAGTTAACTTCTCCAAAACTTCCTCATCAGAAGGATGTGGGAAAATAAAGGACTACCTCCTGAGCTGATAAAGAAGGTTAAATGTGGGGAAGTCTACAAAACATGATGCTCAGCAAATAATAAGAGCTAAATAACCTATTCTCTCAATCAAAATCAACCATTCATTGGTTTCCCTCTATGTGCAGGGTACTTTTAGAGGATGGAGAAATAGCTGACCCATTCATTCTTGAACCAAATATCTGAGTACTTACCATGCACTTTCTATCCAACCCTGTACTCCCAATTCTCAGGTCAAGTATCAGCTCTGCCCAGAGGCCTTCCCTAACCACTTTCACAAAAACCAGGCCTCAGTTACTCTTTATCTCATACCCAAGTATTTACTTCATGGTACTTTCCACAATTAACCAGAGTTTTGTTTGACTCCGTGTTCATTGGTCACTTTTTTTCCAGAGCTGGGGAAGGCCTGGATTTTGGGGTGTCTTTACTACTCAAACCCAGCATTTAGCCCAGGACATGGGGGAGAAACAGACATTCTAATTTTTTTAGTTGAATGAAAAAATCTACCTGTTGAGGGCACATTGAAAACAAAGTAGATATAACTCTTGAAGTGCTTCACAATTAAGTGGGAAAGTATAAGAGACTTGAAGTCAAAATTTTAATACCCCTATATTTCTATTAATGTTTGAACAATAAGAAGTATTATAAGTATAAACGGAAGTGCCAAGCCTGAAGAGGAAAGGAAGAAGTAATAGAGGTGATAGGGCACAGGAAATGTTAGCAAATTTGCAAAGCATTCCCAGAACCGAGCCCCTCCCTCAGTTTGACTTGTGGAGGTTCTAAGAAAGAAAGTACCCATGCTGAATTGAGAACTGGGTTTTGCTTTAGGCCTGTTTTAATCTGTGCCTCTGATATTTCCCCAAGATCTCAGAACTACTATGTTATGTTGCTTTCCTAGGAAAGAAAAGATACCACAAGTAGGAACCAAGATTATAAGAAAAAGGGAAAATACATCGCTCCCTGCTGCAAAGATTTATACTTTTCAGGGAAGATCCCTGTACCTTTCCCATGACAAAAGTAGTACATTTATCACAAATGCTTAAGAAAATACGAATAAGCAAAAGTAAACCTTATCTATCACTCCATGATACAGATTACCATTGATACATTTTTATGTACATGCTCTTAATTTATTGTATACATCTATACTGATCTTGAGTACATAGTTATAGAACATGTTTTTTAAGTTCAACTGTATACAGTGATCACTTTCCATATCATATAATGTACTTTTCCCACATTACATTTTATAAACATATACTTAAGTCTAGTGGCAGTAGCACACACATTAAATTCAATATAAAGGGCAGGGGAGAGAGAGGAAGACTGGAGAAATCATGAAAGATAATGGTCTAGAAGTGGTGTGGATTCTTTGCTTCTGTTCTTCCAGGGAAGGAAGCCCTCTTGAGGCTGGAACAGGGAAGTGAGTCAGGACAACTACCCCACACTGGTTATTTTCACAGTGCCTATGTGAAAATGATCTCAGAAGTGTCACATTGCAGAATTCCCAGAATAAAGATCCTATTATCTCCACCTACAGAAACTTAGATAACTGAGTCCACCAGCCAGAGAAAAGCTATGACTACCAATTTGGTGCTATTGATTTTTTTTTCTTTTTTTAGTTTTTAACAGCTTTGTTGAGGTGGAATTGCCACTCAATAAGCTGTGTCTATTGAAAACATACACTTCAAATTGTGATATATACACACTGTGAAACCACTACGATCAAGATTATGAACATATTCATCACCCCCAACTTTCATCAGAACCTTTTGTAGTCATATCACATCCCCCCCAAAAAATTTCTACATGACTGCATTTTTTCCCATTTTCCACCTTATTATTAAAAAAGATTAGAAAATTTGATATTATCATGTCCCTGTGGGTTCCTTTTTCTGGAAGGAGGGACTCATGGTACTTTTCTCCATATCCCTGACACCCCCCACACACCAATGTCTAAGAAACTTCTATAAAAACAGCTATATCTCAGTAAAGACATTGCCACAAATGGAAATATTTTTTAAAATTTTGTTTTATTAGTACATGTTTGCAATTCATGCAGTTTAAAATCATCTTGGAGAGTTGTTGCGTGCACATATTACATCTTGTTTAATCTCCTTCCTTCCCTCTCCCCACTCCTCCTCTGCTTCCCCATCACCTTGTTCATACTTGTTGATATTATTTATCTAAGTTCATTTTATCGCATATGTTTACACTGATTGGAGTTATTAGGATCCTGTAGATGGCACACTTTTATTCTTCTTATTTCCCCTTCCCCTCCTACCCCTCTCGTTTCCTTGGACCATTTCCCTATTGGATGAGATCTGTTCCTCTGTCCCTTGCTATTCACCCTTTATCATTTTCTTTGTTTGTACTTTGTCTCACCCAAATTAGAGATACCATATGGTATTTAATCTTGTGTGTATGATTTATTTCATTCAACATTATATTTTCCAAGTGCATCAATTTTTCTACAAATGCCTCAAATTTGTCATTCTTTGTAGCTGAGTAGTATTCCATTGTGTATATGTCCAATCACCTGTTTTGTCTATCCAATTTTGTTTATCCAATCATCTGTTGGTGGGTATACCCACCTGCTTCTAGAATTTAGCCATTAGGAATTGTGCTGCTATAAACATCGGTATGCAAGTATCACTGTAGTATGATGACTTAAGCTCTTTGGGGAAGATGCCTAGCAGAAGGATAGCTGGATCATATGGAATTTCTATTTCAGTTCATTGAGAAATCTTTATACTGATTTCTATAAGAGAGCTACAGGTCAGTGACTTTAATAAACATAGATACAAAAATCCTCAACAAGATGTTAGCAAATAGAATGTGGCACATTATCAAAAAAGATTATACAACATGATCAAGTAGGTTTCATCCCAGAGATGCAAAGATGGTTCAACATACATGAGTCTATAAATGTAATACATCACATAAACAGGAGCAAGGTCAAAAAAAAAAAGATCATATCAATAGATGCAGAAAAGGCTTTGACAAAATCCAACACCTCTTCATGATAAGAAACTTGAAGAAAACAGGTATAGAAGGACCATACCTGAATATAACAAAGGCTATTTATTACAAAGAAATAGCCAGCATCATATTAAATGGGGAAAAACTAAAAACATTCCCCTTAAAATCAGGAACAAGACAAAGATGTCCACTGTCACCTCAGCTATTCAACATAGTACTTGAAACATTAGCCAGAGCAATTAGGCAAAAGAAAGAAATAAAAAGAATGCATATAGGAAAGGAAGAACTCAAATTATCATTATTTGCAGATGACATGATACTCTACATAGAAGACCTAAAGAACTCCACCAAAAAACTTAAAATTAATAACCAATTTCAGTGATATAGGATACAAGAACAACACACAAAAATCATTAGCATTGGTGTATACCAACAATGAATAAGATAAGAAGTAAATTATGAGAACAATTCCATTTATAGTTGCTTCAAGACAAATTAAATACTTAGGAATTAACCCATCCAAGGAAATGAAAGACTTCTACAAAGAAAGCTACAGTACTCTGAAAGACATTGAAGAGGACATCAGAAAATGGAAAGTCATCCCTTGCTCCAGAATAGGCAGAAACAATATGATCAAAATGGCCATACTTCCAAAACTGTTATACAGATTCAGTGCAGTCCCAACCAAAATATCAACAGCATGCTTTATAGATTTAGAGAAAAAAACCTAAAATCTAGTGGAACTAGAAGTCACCTCAAATAGCAAAAGTAACATTTGGCAATAAGAGCAAAGCACGTGCCATAGCAATACTGGACTTCAAGCTATACTACCAAGAAATAGTGATTAAAAACAGCATGGAACTGGAACCAAAATAGACACATGGATCAGTGGAACAGAATAGAAGATACAGGAACTTCCCTGAACAAATTCAACCATTTGATCTTTGGCCAAGGGGCCAAAAGCATATGTTGGAGGAAAGTTAGGCTATTCAACAAGAGGTGCTGGGAAAACTGGTTATCTGATTGTAGAAGAATGAAACTGGACCCTCATCACTCACCATGTACTAAATTAAAATCAAAATGCATCAAAGATCTAAACATTAAAATAGAAATCTTAAAACCCTCTGGAAGATAAAATAGGTAAAACACTTGAAGAAATCGGTGTAGGAAAGGATTTTCTAAGCAGAACCTCAATCACACACAAAAAAATCAAGAATCAACAAATGGGATTATAGCAGACTAAAAAGCTTCTGTACAGCAAAAGAATGAGTAGTGTGAAGAGACCACATACACAATAGAAAAGACAGAGGACTAATATCTTAAAATACATAAAGAACTCAAAAAATTTAAACTACCTAAACTTAAAGAGCAGTCAAGAAATGGGCAAGGAAAATGAACAGCCACTTCACAGAGAAGAAATACAAATAGTCAACAAATATATGAAAAAATGTTCAACGTGTCTGGCCATTAGAGAAGTACAAATTATAATGATGCTAAGATTCCATCTTACTCTGGAAAGAATGAGAATCATTAGGAAATATTTTTTAAATTTTTAACGATATAAAATATTTGCTTATCTGTATAGTATAGAAATTATATATATAATATAATATACATATATAATATAATTAGGACAATAAGCACTTCCATTTCTTTAAACATTAATCTTTATGTGTCCCCAATTTTGTATACTTCTTGTCATTTTGGAATATATTATAGGTTGTTTTGACCAATAATTAGCCCACTGTGCTATAGAAAACCAAAGCCAATGCCTCCTCTCTGTTTTGTTGGTTACTGAACTTCTTCCCATTGCGCACCACCTGCCCACTCATCGCAGTGTCTTGGCTTCTGTTGCATTCCATTCTTCTACAAGATTGACTTTTTAGTTTCCACATATGAGTGAGAATGTGTACTATTTTTTCTTTTGGTGTATGGCTTTTTTCACTTAATGTAACGACCATATTCCACCCATGTTGCTGTGAATGATAGAATTTAATTGTTTATATGGCTGCAAAATATTCCATTGTACATATGTAACTCATTTTTATTATCCATTTATCCACTTACGGGCATGTATCCTAGCTATTGTGAACAGTGTGGCAATAAATATGAGAGTGCCAGAATCTTTTTGATACAATGATCTTATCTCCTTTAGATATGTACCCAGTAGTAGAAATGCTAGGTCACATGACAGTTCATTTTTAGATTTTTCTGAGGAATAGCAGTACTGTTTTTCATAATAGCTATATTAATGTGCATTCCCACCAACAGTGTAAAAGAATTCTCTTTTCTCTATATTTTTACAAGCATTTTTTGTCTTTTTGATGATAATCATTCTAACTGGGGTGATATGATATCTCATTATGGTTTTGACTTGCATTTACCGTATAATTAAATAATTTCTGGTCATCTGTCTTCTTTTGAGAAGTATCTATTTAGTTCTGGAGTCAATTTTTAAATTTGAATTATTTGGGGTTTTACTGTTCCTTATATATTTTGATTATTAATCCCTTTCTGGGTGAATAGTTTGCAAATATTCACTCCCATTTTGTAGGTTTCCTCTTTGTTGACTATTTCTTTTCTGTGCAGAAACTTCTTAGTTTGATAGGATTCCATTTTTCTATTTTTTCTTTTGTTGATTGTGTCTTTGGAGGTCATACCTAAGAAATCATTGTCTATGTCAATGTTTAGAAGTGTTTTTCCTATGTTTTGTCACATGATTTTATAGCTTCAGCCCTTATATTTAGGTCTGATTTATTTTTAGTTGCTTTTTGTGTACAGTGAGGAGACAAGATCTAGGTTTTTTCCCCCCTTTTGCGTGTATACTCAATTTTGCCATTACTTGCATTATTTACTGAAAATACTCTTTTCTCCACTGTACATTCTTGGTGCCTTTGTCAAAAATCAATTGATTATAAGGATTGGGTTTAATTTCTAGATTTTCTTTCCTGTTTCATTGGTCTGTGTCTGTTAATATGCCATTTTGGTTATTAGAGGTTCTTAGAATGTTTAGAAGTCAAATATTGTGATACCTTTTTCTTTATTTTATGTTTGTTTAGTTTTATTATTTGTCTCAGGAGCACTTTGGCTATTTTGGGCCTTTTGTGGTTCCATATAAATTCTAGAATTCTTTTTTTCTATTTCTGTGAAGAGAAGTTATTGGTGGTGGGAATGACATTGAATCTTTAGATTGCTTTGGGCAGTATGACCTTTTTACACCATTTTTGGATCCATGAACAAGGCATATTCCATTTTTTTTTGTATCTGCTATAATTTTTTATTCATGTTTTAAATTTTTATTATTTATTGATTTTTATTTATTTTTGTAGCAGTGGGGATTGAACCCAAGGTCTTCACACTGAGCTACATGTCCAGCACTTTTTATTTTTCATTTTGAGGCAGGATCTCACCAAATTGCCCAGGCTGGGTTCTAATTTGAGATCTTCCTGCCTTAGCCTCTCAAAGTGCTAAAACTACAGGTATGTGCCTTCTTACCTAGCTTTCTAATTTTTATTGTGGAGATCATTTCATATGAGTCCATGAAAGCCTGGAAGAAGTTTGGGTTTTGTTATTTTTAGTATTTTATTTTACATAAATTTATTTATTTAGTGATACTGAAGGTTAAATTCATCTTCTCACACATGCTAGGAAAATGCTCCACTACTGAGTTTTACACCTTGCCCTTGAATTTCATTCTTAATGCAATGAGAAGCCATAGGAAGGCTTTAATCACAATTTGATTTGTTAGAAAGTGCAGTTACTCAATAAAGACACACAAATGAAAAAAATGATAATTTTCTAACTAAAATAATTATGAATCTAAAATTATCTCTGAGTTGTGCTACCTTAGCTCAGAACAAAATAACAAGTGATTACTTTATATTGAAGAGGTCTACCTACAACTATCCAAGAGGTAAATTCTAATGTACCTCTACCAAACAGTGTATTATTTCTAATGTTTAGAAGAGAAATTAACTCAGATCTTTGGTGACTTTGTCAAAAATCATAATATGATGGTTAAATAGTTTTCCCAAATTTACAAAATTGCAAGTATAGCCTAAAAAAAGTAATAGGACCAAGAAAAATGTCTCTAGCAAAATTCTTGAATATTTTATTGTATAAGTATATTTAAAGCCAATTTTCTTAGACAGGCATGGTGGTGCACATCTGTAACCCAGGACTCAGGAGACTGAAGCAGGAGGATTGCTGCAAGCTTGAGGCCAACCCGGGCCCCATAATGAGTTCAAGACCAGCCTCGATTACATAATGAGACCCTATCTCAAAAAACAAAACAGAATAAAAAGCAGTTTTCTACCCCTTTATATAACATTTTGGCTTTTTGAAGGAAATAGATCATTCTTTGGGAAAGAAAAGTAATGGAGAAAATCATTATGGGCAAAGGATACATGCTGATGGTATGCTGCAGCAATAGACTGAGTATTCACAAAGGTCATCCACAGTACTGGTGAAGTTATAGTGCTACCTGGCAAAACACCATCCGGTGCATATGGAGACCTGACAGTTCTGACAACACCGAATGTTGACAAAGAAAAGCTAACTCTAGCAACTGCATGGCCATACCAATCTGTTCATATAAAAAAGTCCTCAAAAAGTTAAACATAGAATCATAATATGACCGAGCAATTCCCTAACTTCACTCCTTCATATATGCTCAAAATAGTTAAAAACAGGTATTCAAAATCCAAAGAAAGAAACAAAAATCCTCTTGTACACAAAGGGCCACAGCAGCATTGTTAATAATTATCAAAATGTAAATGAAACCAATACATATTGCCACCAAATCATGAATGGATAAACATAATGCATCATATCAGTACAACACCATGCTATCAGCCATAATGATAAATGGAATTCTGATACATGCTACAATGTGAATAATCCTCAAAAACATTATAAGTGAAATAAGTCAACTACAAAAATCACATATTGAATGATTCCATTTATGTGTAATATCCAGAATAGGCAAACCCAAAGACAAAAAGTAGATCGGCTATTGAGAGGGGCTAGGCCAGGAGAGATGGACACTGAATCCTTAGGGTAGACATATTTTCCTTTAGGATGATGAAAATACTGGAACTATATGAAGATGCTGGTCACATATTATAAATGCACCATATGCCACTATTTGTACAATTTTACATGGTTAATTTTATGATACGTGGATTTTATTTCTGTAAAAATAAATTCAGTAGGGACATGAGGAGCTCTCCAAATCTTGAGCTGAGATTTTAACAATCCATAAAGAGAACCTTCAGATAATTTCTTCATTCAGTCCATCTCTGTATGTATTAAATTCCCTACTAGATTAGGTATTAGGATAAGCCAAATAACACAAGTTCTTTTCCCTTATGGTCTTACATTAGAGTAGTGAATGAAACAGATATAAATCAACCAAGAATGTAGATTATGGGTATGATTAATTAGCTAAAGGAGAAGTACCATGTCTACAGAGGCAAGTCAGGAAGCCTTCCCTGATGAAATAACAGTTGAAGAACCTTCTGGAGAATTGACTAGGAGGAAGAGGGCCAGTGAGGCAAAGGAACAGTGTTCTGCGAAGAAGCAGCAGCATATGCAAAAGCTCACTGGCAGGAAGTTTCTCTCTAGAGATAAACTTCAGAAGTTTGAGGCTGGCCTATAGATGTGTAGAAAACATCTAGTGTAAGATGAAGCTAGAAAGACACCTTGGGCTAGATTGAACAGAACCCAGAAGACTTATCCAAGATTTTGGTCCTAGTCCTTGGAAAAGTAGGAAACATCCCCAGACAACTTTCCTCACCTCCGTGTCTCTCCATTGCCTGCTGGGCATGTCTTGTCCTCACCCCATGTTTATTTCTGACCTCCCATTAGTTCTGCATCAGCTCTCCCAGGACAGGCTCTTCATGTTCTAATATGGCTCTTGTGCATAGCACATACTAGGTACTCAAAGACCTGTTGAAGTCCATGTATTTCCATTTTGAAAATGTTTCTCAGGCTGGATGAGTGGGTTGGTCAGCAGAGAGCCAGAGCAGCCAGCTTATCAATCCACAGTAGAAGGAAGAGCTGGAGTCCATAGCTCCTGAGAATGCTTGCATGTGCTCCACTTCCTGTGGAAATAGTAGCAGCTATTTCTTTTGCAAACATCATATCTTACTAAGATGAAACTAAGACCCTCCTATTTCAGAGCACTCTAGCCCCTTGAGTCAACCCTCCCAAGCAGAGGGTAAGCCATCAAAGGTCAGGGGAAAGGGGAACATCCATTCAGTGCAGAACACTGGAATGCTGAAAATGGCTGGCACATTGGTATGGTTTCTGGGAGCACAGTCCAACAGTTGTATGATATCTTGGATTCTACCCTACCCCTGATCATTTCACCAGGAGACCTTAACACCCATCTATCTCTCTGATTCTTCAAAGAATGATACACTTGGTCTAGATGGCTTATCCCCACTCTGTATTTTTCCCACAGATTTTTTGTCACAATTTTTTGTGACAGCCTATTGTCACAATAACAAGTTTATTTGAACTGTTGTGACAAGTTACTGTGTTATGACAAAACATGCTGTGAATTCAGCAACAGTTTTAATAGGATCCTCATTTCATTATTACCAGTAACACCTACATTTTGAAAATAGCATATATGTATGTGTACAATCCAATATTTATTCAACCCAGAGGCAGTGTCCAGTGCTCATGGAATTGCAGACTCCTGACACCAAGTCTGTAGCCTCAGAAATTTTAATTCATATAGTTCTCAGCCACTGGAATGGAAAGCTCAAAAGATCATAATCCTCAGAAAAAAGAAAGACAAAACCAATTTTAGAAGGAAATGGAATGGCTTTGCAGCCTGCTTTAGGAATGAACTGCTTACTTCTGCCTCCTGCCCTCTGCTTCCTGATTCCAGACAGGGATAAGATCTAACGCCTCCTCCTCCCAGGAGAAAGGGCCTCCAAGGTTGAAGAAGCAGGTTGCCTTATTTCATGGTCAGATTAAACATTCTCTCACTAGTGAGTGGACTGCAAGGTGGTTCCTAGAATAGCTCACAAAATGAGGAAGATTCAGAGGAGCTGCCTGAACACTGAGAAAATTCTGCTGGATGCTTAATAAAGTTTATGTGAAGCAAAGCTTCTTGATCTTTAAAAATGGAAGGTTCAGGTCCGGAAATTGGAGGTATCCCCTTCCATGTCCTCTGCTGCATTTATGTTTTTCTAACAGATTTCTTTGTCAAGGTGAAGATTTTCTTTTCCCCAAGCTCATTAATTTCTCAACATTAATACATTTCCCTTATACTGTAATTAGGCACTACTTCTCACGTATTTATGGTAGTGAATGCCCATGGGCAAAGATGTCTCCTTCACGTACACGGAGGCTAGACCACACTTGTGATTGGTGGAGTAACTGCATGTGGAGGCAGAGAAGGAGCGATTTATCAAGTGTTAAATAAAAATTACCGGAGGCCATTGTATTAGACTGAACTCCTCCACTGGGCCCCAAAAGATCAGATTAAAAATGAAAAGGGAGTCACCCATGCTAAATATTCCATGTCACCAAACAAAAACAAACTTGTTATCTGACCTTCTGAGAAATCAGGAGAGAAAAATAGAAGCCAAATTTCCTAAGTAGGCCAGTTTTAGTTGCATGATGATAAAGTTCCCTCTGCTTAACCTTTACCAGAAGAAAAAAAAAATGACATTAACCAATTCTTTTTTCTTTCATTTTGTTATCCTATTCTCCACCTTATAAGTGATGTTGAAAAAACAAATCTGCTTTTTTTTTTCTTTCATTAGTCTTTTTCTGTCTATAAAACCAAGCTCTGCTCAGATCTTTGGAACATTTTATTTTATGGAATGACGTGTTGCCAAGTTCTAGACTTGAGAAGAAGCCAGTGAAGATCTTTCAACTAAATTATTGTAATTTCATCTTTGGACACAAGTGAGAGTCACAGAACACTGGTCCGGATGAGTGACGTTAAAGGCTTCATCCCCAGGGTGACACAGTTAAAAAGGGGTGAAACTTTCTTCCTCTTTGCTCGCAGGCTTGTATTATGAGTGATTTGCTCCACCATGCCCTCCAGCCATCATGTGCCACCCCTGCCAGATGCCCAAAACTGCAATCTTCTCTTTTTATAATTGCTTCAGGTATTTGGTTATGTTGACAAAAAGCTGGCTAATTCACGCAGAGTGAAATGTAGGCCAATAGTGAGTTTTGACCAGAAGAGAAATGAGATCTCACTTGGGTTGTATTTATTATAGGCTTATATTTCTATTTGTCTAATAGTTTCATACTAAATGAAAATTAGTGCCAGAATCAATTACATCAGAGTTTGCATTTTGCAGAATACTTTTTTCTAATTCTGTCACTCATGCTATATGTATCAGCTGATGTTCTTTATGAAGTAAAGCTTCCTCTCATCATCTTTGAGTATTTGATTGCCCAGGAATACATTTCCTGCATGAAAGTAAAAATAGATACTTTGGTTGTTGCCTTTAATAGAGAATTTTCGAGGGAAGCTTTTTTTTCCCCCTTTTCCTAGTCACCTCAAATAGAAACAAATGCATCGTGTACTTTAGAGGGACCCTGTCATAGTTGCTGTCTCATGTGGTCCTTTCTCATCACCTGCAGTGAATTCCAGCATGGAGCCAGTCCTGACTTTACTGATATCATTGAGAGGCTCCTTTTGCATAGTGTACCCATGATTTCTGGAAGGCAAAGGTCAACCCTTGAAGAGTTCACGTTCATAGGTAGCTCTTCCCTGCATTTGGTGGTCAGATGAGATCCTGAATAGCAGCTTTTTCAATGCCACTTTCCTGCTTCACTACCTTCATTATTTAATGTTCAATCCAAATAACCTTGCTGAGTTAAGGTTCTGTGAAATTGTGCCCCAATGTGCTCTAACTCTTTGATTCTTATTATAATCCTTCAAACGTACCCAAAGCCCCAAAGCACACTACCCTATCTCCATACTTTGTCTGTAGTCTAATACCTCAAACTCCTAGGATTAGAGGTCCCATTTGACCCAGCTATTCCTCTGCTGGGTATCTTCCCAAAAGAATTAAAAGAATAATACCACAGTGATATATGTGCACCCATGTTTATAGTGGCACAGTTTGTAATAGCTAAAACCCCTGGGATATCTTCTTCAAAGTTATCCATACCTATTGAATCCCATTCTTCAAGTTTTCCATCAAATGTGTTTTCTCACTCCCTATGCACACAACTCTCTTTTTTTTTTTTTTTTTTGGTACCAGGGATCGAACTCGGGTCCTTGCACTTGCAAGGCAGGCAGCAGAACCACTGAGCTAAATGCCCAGCCCCCTATGCACACAACTCTTAAGGTTATCTGATCCCACTTTCATTGTACACCCATATATTTTTGCCTTATTCCCCTATATTTTTGCTTCTTACGTTCTTATGTTCTTAGTTGTATAAATGATGTTCACAACTATCTCAGCCATGAGTTCGTAAATGTCCTGAGAACAGAAGCAATTGCACTGATATTTTGATTTTCCCCAGTGGTTAAGGGAGTGTCTGGTTTATTGCAGGTACTAAACATTTATAGAAAAGAATTTATGTAGCAGCTGTGGCAGTTTTCAATTGCCTACCTCGTTTCACACAATCACCTGTTGAATAATGAGCACATATTGTTTCCTAAGTAATAGGTAGCGTGGAGAATACAAAAATGAACCAAGAGATAGATCCTATCTTCTGGGAAAGTCCAATTTAAAAGAAGAACGAAGACCTGTAAGTAAATTACTATAGTACAAGATGAATGCTAAAAGCTAAAGCATCAAGATCAAAAGGTTAAATTCACCCTGATGCTCTCTTTGCCCTGCCACAGATATTTTCTTCACTAGCCTATTAGTCACTTGCCAACTAGAATGGAAACAACTTTCAAAGGGCCATGAGTGTTTTTCTATTGTTCCTAGAAGAGGTAAGTTTATGGTGTTATGCTGCTGCCTTTGAGCAGAGAACAAAGACACTATCCATTCCGTGTTGTTTTCTTCCTTTCTCTCTCACCAATTCACATTAAGTTCCTGTGCAATGGTATCTAGCAACTTTTCTTTCCATCAACAAGAAACACTGGCATTTTCATGATGCCTGTAAATTAGGAATCAGTACATTGGATCCTGAGGTCTGGAAAGAGTGACTATAAACTCTAGCCTCCTTTAATTTGCCTGAAAGGTCATTTCTGTGTCCATTCCTCACTTGGGGTCATCAGCCAGCCCTGAAAACACATCTGGGGAGAAGGCAAACATTGCTAAGGAACTGCTTTTGTCTCTAATTCTCTGTTCATTCGGATTCACGTTTCCACATCTGGACCAGGCAGGGTGCTACCTTCCTTGTTAGAATCACAGTATGCTCCTTGCTTCAACCCTGCTCATTAAAAGAGGAGACTAAGAACAATCAGGGCTATGCAATTCTCCCTTTCAGCTCATCTGTTTCCTGTTTACTTATTCATTCACTTACATATTCATTTATTCAACAAATACTGATTAATCACCTTCCTTTTTATATACTCTGCCTATTCCCAAAAGGATCAGAGGTGGTTTGTGGGATCAAATATAATGCGAAACAGGGTAGCTAGGGATAAAAACAGAAAGGAAGGGCAAGGCCTTGCTACCAGCTGCAAAGGCAGTTGAAATTCAGTCCTGCCTCTATTGAAGCAAAAGAGACTTGTTTGATTTCTAGGATTTTGTTTTCTAACCAATTAAATTACACAAACTTGAGTGAAGAATGTAACTTTTTCCTACAGCTAAACTTAGTCATTGAACAACTGGGTAAAGTACTTTGTTCTATTATTCAGATGACTGGAATGAAAGGCTGAATTCACTAGTTCCCCAATTTTAGCCATTTGCATTTTATCTTTTAAATTTTTTTGCTAAAATGTATACCTGATAATTATTTTGTAGTTTTCTTTAAATTAACTTTTTCTCTATAGTTAAAGAATATTTCTCCCCTCTATGAACAGAACACTTCCATAACCAGAGACAAATGATAAAAATAAAGAGAATATAGAAATAGCATGACATTTCACATAAACAGTACCACCTGAGTTAGGGTATATTCTCTTATACAAGGAAGATTCAAGCATGGTTAGGATTAAAATCACACAAGCACTGGGATAACATAGACAATTTTTTGATATATATCAATCAATACAAAATGAAGCTAAAAAGAAACATCTCACTGTAGACATTAGTGATTTTATTTCTCTTGTTTTTTGTTTTGCTTTCTTTCGTTATTTTGTTTCATTTTTAGTACTGGGGATTGAACCCAGGGCCTTCACACTGAGCTATACACCCAGACTTTATTTTTTTGAGATGAGTTCTCCCTAAACCACTAACTTGCCCACACTGAGCTCAAGCTTGTAGTCCTGCCTTAGCCTTCCAGAGTACTGGGATTCTAGGTATTCTAGTGTGGTATTACTATTTTTCAATACCATCTTAAATAATCACATACTGCCTAGCACCCTTTTATGTACCAGTGCCCTATTGTGAACTGTTGACCAATCACCTGAAGCTAAGCTTTGTGGGATAGTTTCTTTTCTGTGTGGAAGAGATAAAAGTCTTTGAGTCTTACCTGCACTGGGTTTATTTCATTAAGTGAAACATGGAGCCATCATCACTTACCCCACTTTGCAACTGACAAAGGGCTATTATAAGACGTGTGGCTCCAGAAGAGAGGGTGTGCATCCCTGGAAGGAGTCAATAGTCCAGATGAGATTTGTGGAAGCTTTTAAAAGAAACAATAATGAATTATGCTTATTTAAAAATATTATATTGCTTATAAATAATATGCTATGCAGAAAAAAAGGGCAATTAGTCAATTTGAAATGTCATAAAAATTCAAGAATATTTCCATTCTCTTTTTGATATCCTGTTTCCAGATACTTATGTTTAGATCCTAATAACTTCTTCTCATCTTCTAATCCACTTATCTCCTTTGCCACACTTCAATGACAGAGCTATGAGCAGAGTTACCTATGTGGAGGGTAGAGGTAGATATACTTAAGGAAGCACCAATGATATTCAACATGCACACCACTCATGGCACCTGATATCAACATGATTCTCATTGGCATCCAGTTGGGTTTTGCTTGCCTACTCTGACAAATTTGACTTTCTGCTTCATCAGTAGTTCAGCACCACCTCCCTCCCTTCTCTCTTGCCAAGTTGAATTGTGTCCCTCAAAAAAATATGTATGTAAGGTCCCCACACCTCGTACCCCAGAATGTGGCTTATTTTAGAAATAAGTGTGTTTCACATGCAAAAATGGATAGGATGCAAAGATGGATGGGTACTGGATTAGGCTGTGTCCCTAATCTGACTAGCGTTCTTAAGAAAAGGAGAAATTTATGCACAAAGACATGTACAGAGGAGATCATGTGAAGACAAAGCAGAAGTCAAGATTGTGTGTGTGTCTATAAGCCAAGTAATGTCAGAGATTGCCCAAAAAACACTAGCAACTAAGTTAATGAGAAAGCCCATCTAATTGTAGGAAACAAGAAAAAGGTTTGTCTATCATTTTTAATATACTGGAAATTTCTGATAGAACCTCAAGGAAAAATTAACATTAATTATTTAGCTGGCATTTAATCCACCAATGGTTGGACTATATAAACACTATATATGGCAGTAGCCATAACTATTTTAACTTTTAATATGTTTACTGTAAAGGGCATGGAGATTTTTTTTTTCAGTCTCAGAGGTTCAACTTGGGGTCTTACACATGTTACCCTGAGCTGCACCACTAGCTTCCAGGCAGAGAGACTGCTGATAGCATTTTTTTAAATCTTTAACATATGTTCTCTTTCTATCTTTTTTTGTTTTGTTTTGTTTTTATGTGTATGCTAATCATTTGGAAGGCTCATATCTATGCTCTAGCAATTATTTTAACTCTAAAACTAATACTGTCAATCGTCTATTTCCTTAAATAATCTCTATTAATTTTCTGTGAAGAACAATGATAAACTAGTGAATTTTCTCTTTCCCCTTCACTTTTCCACCTGAGTCAGTTCACAGTATTATATTTTCTGGTGTCTTTGTTTTAATATACTTCTAATTATCAATTCATCATTCCTGGTTTTAAAATGTGAGAAAAGTAAAAAAAAAAAAAAAAAAGTGAGAAAAGTCATTGTATTTATATCCCCATTCTCACTTTTCCCTTTTCTCCCAACTTCTTCAAATTTAATAAAATGTGCATTCTACTTTGAAATTGTCATCCTTGCATGATATTTGGTCCCTGCACTATAGTTAAGAGGGTTTATTCCTCACTATAAATTTTTTGTTTTATTTTGATCTTTGTTCTAATCTTTACAATTGTATACAAATGGCCTAAAGTTTTCTCCCTATGGGTTTTCTTAAATTAAGATGCCTAAAAAGATGATCCTTCATGTCCTCCATTTTTAAAAGTGTTTCTCTGGTTCTTTTAGATGCCATTAACAGTTTACTTGGATGGAAGGTTGTTAAGTGCTATTTTCTATTTCTGAGGATCTTTAAAGCAATTCTATCTTTCAGCATTTCTTGAAGCTAGTTCCAAACCTTGTTCATGACTTAAACATTTTTCTTTGTCTCCGCAATGGACTTCTCCTTCACCTTTAGTATCCAGTACAGAATGTCATCATGTTGGCCATTCAGTGTCCTTTATTTCCGGAAATGTAGAGTGACCTTTTGACTGCATATTCAAGTATTTGAAATTTTTTTTTAATTATAATTTTTTTTTTGGTACCAGTGATTGAACTTGGGACCTTGCCCTTGTGAGGCAGGCGGTGGAACTACTGAGCTAAATCTCCAGCCCTAAAATTATAATTCTTGATATTTGTTTCATTTACCTGTTTCCATTTTATCAAGGTTTTCAATTATATAAATGTATCTAAGATAGCTCCTTCCACTTTTGAAATAAGGAATATTTCCCACTAATTCTCGTGACTTTGATTTTTCCATTCCTGTATTATGTGGCTTACCCTATTTATATTATGCTGCTCTTCTGTTACTTTCCATTTCACATTCATTGTTGGCTTCACTTTTATCTTCCATTTCTTTATATAGACCAACCAACACTATTATTTTTTTCTCACATATCCTTACTACACTTCTCTGGCTTTTAGAATTCTAACTTGACCTCTGATTTTATGGTGCTGCTTGCCTCATTTGGTGGCTCAGTTGTATTGGCAATATTTTTTAATTAGTGTTAATTTTTGTTTACACTTATTTCTCCTTCGAAGTCCTCCTTTGTTCATCATGGTGTCTACCTATAAAGGTATCAAGTTCAATGATACTTTCTTTGTGATTACTGATCTTTGAATAAGATATCTAATTTCCACATTATTTGTTTTTATAAAGGAGGGACAAAGGGGAATTTTTCAAGTATTTATTTTTATTTTATTTATTTTTATAGAGCAATTTTATGTTCACAGCGAAGTGGAGAAGAAAATACAAAGATTTCCCATCTATCTTATGACCCTATATATGGGTAGTCTTCCTCATTATCAACATACCGCACCAGAGGGGTAAAATTCTGCAACTGAGAACCTACTCTGACATGTGGTAAGCACTGAAAGTCCACAGTTGTCATTACGGTTCATGCTTGACGTAGGGCATCTATGGGTCTGGACAAATGTATAATGGTCGGTACCTATAATTACAGTATCCCACAGTATTTTCACTGGCCCCCCAAATTCCACTGTGTTCTACCTATTCATTACTCCTCCTTCCCTCAACCCTGGCAACCACAGATCTTTCCACTGTCTTTATAGTTCTGCCTTTCCCAGAATGTCATTTAGTTGAAATTATATAGTGTCCAATATGCACTTAAAGTTTTTTCCTGTCTTTTCAAGGCATAATTCATTTTCCTCTAGCACTGAGTAAGTGATACTCCCTTGTTGAAGTGGCATAGCTGGAGTGGGTGGCAGCCTGCCCCCTGGAGGCACATTTTTTGGGCATCTATTGGCCAAAAGGAAAATTATATTGTAATAATTCACTCCATTCAGATATGCTGGGGGGGGGGGGATTGAAGGACCACCCAAGCAGCACAAACTCTAGCTAGAGCACTGCAGTTGTCTGGGTTGTACAACAGCTTATTTATCTATTCACATACTGAAGGAAATTCATGTACTTCCAAATTAACAATTGCAAATAAAGCTTCTATAAACAATTGTGTGCCAGTTTTTGTGTAGTCATAAGTTTTCACCTCCTTTGCATAAATATCAAGGAGCATGACTGCTGGATTATATTGTAAAAATGTATTTATTTCTCTTAAAAATAAAGATAACCCAAATGATCTTTCAGAGTGGCTGTATCATTTTACATGCCCAGGAATGAGAGTTCCTGTTGTTTGTTTTGTTTTTGTTTTTGTTTTTTGAGACAGGGTCTCACTATATACTTCAGGATGTCCTTGAACTCATGTGTAGCCCAGAGGCCTCAGCCTCCCGAGTGCTGGGATTACAGGTGTGCACTACCACACCTGGCTGCTGCGGTTCTACATTTTCACCAGTATTAAGTGTTGTCAGTACTGTAGATTTTGGTCATGTTAATAGATGTATAGTGATATTTTGTTGTTTTAATTTGCATTTCCTTGATGTGTTATGGACCATCTTTTTCATTTTCAGTTTTTTGTTTGTTTTGTTTTAATACTAGGAATTGAAGCCAGAGACTTCACACTAAGCTACATCTCCAGCCCATTTCTTAATTATTATTATTTTTAATTGAGACAAGATCTCACTAAATTGCCTATGCTGGGCTCAAATTGCAGTCTTTCTGCCTCAGTATCTCAATGTATTGTGATTATAGCCATGAGCCACCATGCCTAGCTGGACTGTACTTTTATGTTTACTTTCCATCTATGTATCTTCTTTGATAAGGTGTCTGTTATGATCTTTGTCCCACTTTTTTAATCTGATAGTTTTCTTATTGTTGAGCTTTAATAGTCCTTTATAGATTATTCTTTTATCAGGTATTTCTTTTATAAATATTTTCTCCTGGATCGAATTTGGGACCTTCTGCTTGCAAGGCAGGTGGCAGCACCACTAAGCTAAATCCCTGGCTCTTTTCCTTTTCATTTTAATAGAATCTAGTTCATCAATTATTTGTTTCATGGACTGTGCCTTCAGTGTCATATTTAAAATGTTGTTGTCCCAGCACCCAGAAGGAAGCTCCCCCACCGCCATCCCATGCTCCTAGGGCAGAGAAGGTGAGCTGCGCAGGCACCAGAAGCACCCCCACACACACTGTGGAAATGAGAAGACACGTAAATAAGCCTCAAAAACAGACTTCCAGATCACCTACAGCAACCCCAAAGGGAAACGAGATGGAGCAATCTGATGCTCAACCACCTGGACTCTCTGAACTGGCAACAAAAGAGGATCTGGGAAAAATGAAATCAGAAATAATTACTCAGATAACAGCAAAGATTGTGCTCATAGTGCAAGACATGATTAATAAATCTAGAGAGGACACAGATAAAATGTTGTAGCCAGGGTCATTGGGGTTTTCTTCTATATTATCTTCTAGGACTTTTGCAATTTTGAATTTTACATTTAGGCCTTTAATCAATTTTGAGTTAATTTCTATGAAGGATGTGCCTAGATTTTTTTTTGCTTGTGAATATTTATTTCTTCCAGTACAATTTGTTGAAATGACAATCTTTGCTTCATTGTATTACTTTTGCTCATTTGTCAAATATCAGTTGAATGTATATGTGGTCTTGTGTGGATCTATTTTTGAGTACTCTACTATGTTCCATTGATAAATTTTTGTATTACTAATACCACACTTAATTACTGTAGCTTCACAGTCTGACATTAATTTTTAAATTGTAATTAATGAATGTTAATTGCATATATCAATGAAGTTCAGTGTGATATTTTCACACATGCATGCAGCATGCACTAAGATTCAACCTCCCTTTACTACCCCCAAAACAACTCCCCCTACATCCTTTCCCATCTCTAGTAGTCACTAGTTTACTTTGAGATTGATTTTTTTTTTAAGCTTTCACATATGGCAGAGAACATGTGGCTCTTGTCTTTCTGTGTCTGGCTTATATCACCTAGAATAACATCCTTCAGTTCTATCCATTTTGGTGCTAATAACAGTTTCATGTTTCTCAATGGCTAAATAATACTCTGTTGTCTATAAACACATTTTCTTCATTTCTTTATTGATGGGCATCTAGACTGATTCCACATCTTAGTTTTTGTGAATATTGCTGCAATAAACATGGGCATACAAGTTAGTTTCATTTGGATACATACCCACAATTACAACAGCTGGATCACATGTTAGTTCTATTGTTAGTTTTTGAGGAACCTCCATTATGTCTTCAGTGATTGTGCTAATTTACAGTCTGTTAAGAGTGTACCAGGGTTCCTTTTTCTCCACATTCCTGCCAGTATTTTTCTTTTGTTTTGTTGTCTTTTTGATAGTGGCCAATCTAACTCAGATGAGACAGTATCTCATTGTAGATTTGATTTGCATTTTCCTGATAACTAATGATATTCAGAATTTTTTCAGATATTTAATGTCCACTTGTGTTTTTTTCTTTTGAGAAATATTTATACAGATCATTTACCCATTTTTTAGTTAAATTGCTTTTTTTTGTTCGTATTGTTTTTGGTGTTAAGTTCTTTGAATTCCTCATACAGTCTAGATATTAATTCTGTCAGATAAACAATTGGCAAATATTTTCTTCCAGATTGTAGGTTGTCTGTTCATTGTTTCCTTTGCTGTGCAGAAGCTTTTTAGTTTGTTGTAATACCATTTGACAATTGTTGGTTTTGTTTCCTGTACTTTGGGGGCCCTATTCGGAAAATAATTGCCTGTGCCAATAACTTGCAGTGTTTCTCTATATTTTCATCAAGTAGTTTCAGAGTTTTAGATCTTACACTTAAGTCTCTGATGTATCTTGATTGATTTTTGCACAGGATGAGAGATAGGGGTCAAGTTTCAGCCTTCTGCATGTAGAAATTTTCCCAGCATCGTTTACTGAATAGGCTCCTTTCTCCAATGTATGTTTTGGTTCCTTTATTGAGAATCAGTTGGCAATAGATGTGTGGGTTCACTTCTTGAATCTCTGTTCTATTTCACTGGCCTATGTGTCTGTTTTTCTGCCAATATCATGCTGCTTTGGTGACTATGGTTTTGTAGGGTAAATCTAGCCTCATAAAATGTGTTTGTATGGTTGCTTTCCTTTCAATTCTTTGGAATTGTTTTACAATAATTGACATTATCTCTTTTTAAGAGTCTGGTAAAACTCACCAGTAAATCCATTCATACCTGATGTTTTCTTTATTTGGGAGACTGTATTATTGATTCGGTGTCATTACTTGTTATTGGTCTATTCAAATTTATTTTATTGATGATTCAATTTTTGGAGGTCACATTCGTCCAAAATTTTAATTTCTTTTGATTTTCCAATATTTTAGTATATAACTTCTCGTAACAGTTCCTTTGTGTTTCTGTGGTAATGAGTGTAATATCTCCTCTTTCGTTTCTAATTTTATTTATTTGGTTCTTTTTTTCTTAGTCAAGCTAAAGATTTTCTTTTTTATCATTTCAAGAATCAACTGTTTTCAGATTGTTTCATTAATCTTTTGCATTTTTTAGTCTCCATTTCATTTATTTATGCTCTAATCATTGTTACTTTTGTCATTCTACTAACTTGGGGTTCTATTTATTCCTGCTTTATTAATTCCTTGAGATGCCTCGTGAGGTGGTTTGATTGAATTTTAAAATTTTTTATGTAGGCACTTATTGATAAAAACTAAGAAGTAGCACTGCTTTTGCTATATTTAAGATTCAGAATGCTTAGTTTACATTTTCATTTTTGATGAATTTTTTAATTTCCCTTTTGATGTCTTTAGTGACTCATCATTCACTCAGAATTATGTTGTTCAGGCTGAGGATTTAGCTCAGTGGTTCCGCCACCTGCCTCATAAGCGCAGGGTCCCAAGTTTGATCCCTGGTACCAAAAAAAAATATGTTGTTCAATCTCTCTCTGTGTAATTTCTAAAATTTATTTTATTGTTGATCTCTAGCTTTATCCTACTTTGATCTGAAAATATACAGGATATAATTTCAATTTTTTGAAATTGTTAAGACTTATTTTGTCCCCTAACATATGGTCTATTCTAGAGAAAGTTCCGTGTACTGATGAGAACAATATGTATTCTAAAACTATTGAATGGAATAATCTGTAAATTTCCATTAAGCATGTTTGGCCTATATAATAATTTAATTAGGATGTTTCTTTGTTGATTTTATTTTAATCTGGATAATTTGCCCATTGATGAAAGTTAAGTATGGAAGTCTCCTATTATTATTGTATTGCAGCCTATCTCTCTTTTTCATTCTCTTAATATTTGCTTTATGATACTGAGTACTCCAAAATTAAGTGCATATACTTTACAATCATTGTCTCTTTTTGTTGAATTGATCCCTTGGTCATTATATGAGGATCTTCTTTGTCTTAACACTTTTTTTTGTCTTACAGTCTATTTCGTCAGTTACAAGTATAGCTACTACTGCTCACTTTATATTTCTATATACTTGGAATATCATTACCCTTTCAGTGTATAGGCTTACTAGTGAAATGACTTTCTTGTAGGCAGATTTTCTTACATTATTGGGTCATGTTTCTTAATCCATTCAGCCAGTCTATATCTTTTATTGAGAAAAGATGGTCCATTTACATTCAAGTTTATCATTAATAGGTGAATATTCCTCTCATTTTCTTGATTGTCTTTTATTTGTCTTGAATGTTTTCTTTCTCTTATTCATCTTTGTGATTTGATGGTGTACTGTATTGATAATCTTTGACTCTTTCCCATTTGTGGATTTTGTTTGTTTGTTTGTTTTACAGTACTGGGGACTGAATGCAGCCCTTTATATTGAGCTTCCTTCTCAACTACACCCCTCCATTTTAATTTTTTTTTTTTTTTTTTTTTTTTTTTTTGAGACAAGGTCTCACTAAGGCCCTAGGTTGCCCTGGCTGAGATTGAACTTGTGATCTTCCTGACTCAGCCTTCTAGAGTGTTAGAATTACATGACTGACTCCTTACGGCATCCCTTCCTCAGCTCGGCTGCAGGGGCTCCCCCTCGGCCCCCACCGGCAGATTCTCTCTGCGTCCGCGGCCCGCGGCCGCCATGCAGTTTATGTTGCTTTTTAGTCGTCGGGGAAAGCTTCGACTGCAGAAATGGTATGTCCCACTGTCAGACAAAGAGAAGAAAAAGATCACAAGAGAACTTGTTCAAACCGTTTTAGCAAGGAAACCTAAAATGTGCAGCTTCCTTGAGTGGCGAGATCTGAAGATTGTTTACAGAAGATATGCTAGTCTGTATTTTTGCTGTGCTATTGAGGATCAGGACAATGAATTAATTACCCTAGAAATAATTCATCGTTACGTGGAATTACTTGACAAGTGTTTCGGCAGTGTGTGTGAACTTGATATCTTTAATTTTGAGAAGGCTTATTTTATTTTGGATGAATTTCTTTTGGGAGGGGAAGTTCAGGAAACATCCAAGAAAAATGTCCTTAAAGCAATTGAACAGGCCGATCTCCTGCAGGAGGAAGCTGAAACCCCACGTAGTGTTCTTGAAGAAATTGGACTGACATAACTCTCCTCCCTTGTTGCTGACTCCTGTGGCATTTCACACACTGTAGATGGTCACTGCCTTCATGTCCATGTTAGCCAATGGTGTAAGATGATGGATGTCTTGTCAGTATTACTGCTTTGCTAAGCTGCTTCATTCAGACCCATACAATTTTTTTTAAGGGAATTTTGGTTAATCAAATGATAAGGGACTTCATATAAATATGAATTAGAAAGATACCTCTTCTGGGTATTTTAAAAGGTTTATAGGTCAGTTTCTCAATGATTATGTGCATATATGAAAATGATACATCTATATACATGTATATCAAACAGTTTGACAATATGCATTTATTAATTACTGTATTTGACAAAGGAAACTTAAATTATAGTGTGAAACTTGGTTTTATGAAACCAAAGACTGGTGCAGCATTTTATTATATATAATACAAATAAAGGGAATTAACATGTCACAAGGAATGAAAATTTAATGTTGAAACTTTAACAAAAAAACAAGAACAAAAAAAATCAAGAAAAAATTTATACCGAAGACCCCTATTGGACTCTACATACTTTAAAACAAAGGGAATAGAGACTATTTTAGATGGGTAAATTGGGTTGATACTGTTTTACACTGAAACTATGTCCTAAACATTCTGAGTAAACAGGACAAGGGACAAAGACTGCTTCGTGTTAGTGAGCACATAATTTTTAAGGCCAAGGCACATTTGACTCCTGAGATGAATTTTTTGTGGTCCTAATCAGTTATTTGGTTGGATTGTTTTTGATGCCCCCAAATAAAGTGGGGATGTAAAATGACCACAGATTTTCCATAACAGTATCTTACAGAAACATCTTGCTTTCTTCAGTATTGCATAAAGCCATTGTTCAAAGCAGGAATATTCCTTCTGGAGTGCTTGTTAAAGCCAAATTTATTTTGCTTCATTCCAATTAGAAGTGCTGCAAACTTCACAGTAGCTTCCTTTCCTTCCATGGCTCTGCCTAGTTATCAGAAGTCTTATAAAAATTTTTAAAAGACACATTTCATATAACAAAGTGAACATGAATGAAGTAAAATGGCATTAGTTGGTCCTATATTTTTAAAAGTTATATAACTGTTCAGCATCACTTTTATACATTGTTGTACATATCTAAACATTGTGTTTATGGTTTACACTTTCACTTGTATATGCTAGGCTGGATTAAGCTTTGTTGTGATTGTGACCAACATTCAGGCCGTGTGAGCACTGTCTTATCACATCGCCAATTAGTTGTAATAAATGTTCAACTTACAAACACTGTAGTGTGTTTTTATCTCTTTCCAAAATTTATCAAACTGGAGCGCTGCTGAAGGAAGATTTTTTTTTCCAGTAAAATGTTGGAAATTCCTCTCCACTTGACTCCCCCCACCTTTTGAGTGTAGTGGTGGGTTATAAGCACACACAAGAAAAACAGGAGATGGTTCAAGGAATCTTGTACTTCAAATTCAATATTAAAAATACGTGGATTCCATGCTACCAACAACTTACACATTTATTTTCAATCAATAAATGCCACTTTAAAAACCTTGAAAAAAAAAAATTACATGACTGAGCCACCATACCCAGCTCCAATTTGTCGTTTGTGTAGTAGTCTTCTAGTGTGATTTGCACATTCATGTGCTTTCATGATAAATACTAGTTATTTTTCTTTTTCTTCTGAGTGTAGGACTGCCTTAATCATGTTTTCCTTTTTTTTTTTTTTTTTTTTTTTGGTACTGGGGATCGAACATGGGACCTTCTGCTTGCAAGGCAGGCAGTGAAACCACTGAGCTAAATCCCCAACCCCCCTAGTCATATTTTATAAGGCTGGTCTGGAGGTCATGAATTGCCTCACTTTTGCTTGTCTTGTAAAGTCTTTGTTTCTCCTTCATTTCTGACTGATAAATTTAGTGGATATAGTATTGTTGATTTGCAGTTATTTTCTTTCAGAATTTGGAATATAATACAGTGATACCTTGATTGACAAACTTGATTCTTTCCATGATTCTGGTTGACAAACAAGCTGGATGAGAACCAAATCAAATTCATCAGTTAGTTTCAATGTTGACCTCATGGAAAATTTTGATTCAGTTCCTGTCCAGTTCAATTTACAACCAGAATCATGGAAAGAATTGAGTTTGTGAACTGAAGTACCATTGTACTTTATTCTCTCCTAGCCTGTAAGGGTTCTGCTGAGAAATCTGCTGTCGGTTCCATGGGACTATCACTAAAAATGACTTTGTACTTTTTCCATATTTTAGAATTTTTTGTTTTGTACAGTGTCACTGTAATATTCTGTGATAAAAATCTTTTCTGGTCATGTCTATTTGGGATATAATAAGTCTTCTGTACTTGAATGCCCATATCTTTTCCAAGATTAGGCAAGTTCTCTGCTATTAGTTCACTGAATAGAGTTTATATGTCTTTAATATTTTGCTTCTTTTCCTCAAGTATTCTGAAAATACAGATGCTGTTATTTTTCTAGTTCTCTAAAGGTGTTAAATGCTGTCTTTATTCTCTCTTTATAAACTTTATTTCAATATAATGCAAGTAGACATTAACAAAGAAAATGTTTTTAAATAGTCTTCTCTGAAAAAATAAAGCAAAATCTTATCACAAATTAATTAAAGAATAACAGTAGTTAATACACTGTGTACCATAATCTTAAAAGAATGGTCAAAATGCTAGAGTACAAGTCAAAGAAAGACAAAGACACATACAAAAAAAGAACAGATAATAGCACAAAACTTTCTTTTCAATGAACTAAGAGGACCCTAAGACCTGTCTTTATTCTTCCTTAGTTTTTTTTTCTTTTTGTCATGTTTCCAAAGACCTGTATTCAATTTCAGGTATTCTTTCTTCTGTGCGATTCAGTCTGTTATTTAGGCTTTCAACTGTATTTTTATTTGACCTATTGAGCTCTTCATTGCTGAAATTTCTGTTCAGGTTTTTTGTCAAAATCTCATTTTGATGATTTTCTCATTTGTATCCTACCTATGTTGTCATCTTAATTTCATGTAACTGTATATACTGTCTTGGTTATTATCGAGCTGTTATATAATCATTCTTTTGGGTTCTTAAAAGGCATTTTTACCCATCAATTTCTTTGGAATCTGCTGCTGCAGAGTTATTATGTTCTTTTGGAGGCATCACATTACCTTGCTTTTCTTGTGACATTTGTGCATCTGGTGCATCAGCTATTTCTATCACTTTATTGAGTAGAATTGTTAGTAAGCTGCTTTTTCCTGAAAATGTCTGTCAGGACATAGGTTTGTTATGAAATTTTGGCTCCGTTTCTTTCTAGGCACCATACTATTGTCTCCCTATATCTTCTTTGGCAGTCATTAATGACTTTGGGCACAGTGCATACCATGATGAACTTGAAGATACTCGGTCTTTGCAGGCCGTGCAAGAATGCTAACAAGCTAGCAGTTCAGGTGGGTATAGTACATGTACAGTGAATGTGGGGAACTCAACTTTGTGATTACTTTTACAATGGGAATGGTGGCCCCTATTTGCGATGTGTGAATCCACATACACGGTTGATGCTAGCTCTGCTACTAGCAAGGACTTCTGGCACTGGAAATCCCAGCAATGGTGAGGGTCCTGAAAGCACTTGTATCCTGACTAATCAGTGGTATGGGGCCAGATGCTGCATGGTAAGAGTGGGTGGCAGAAACAGCGGCATCCCTCTGTGGAACTCATACCATGTCCTGACAGCAGTGCGTGATCAGCCAAGGTATGGGTACAAGGCAACAGTGGGAACTGCCTAGGTGGAGGCTTGTAGGTCAGAAGCCAGCACATGCCCAGGAATGGGGCTTTAGCTGGCACTGAGCAATGTTTCCTTCAGTCCTCTTTGGTGTGCATACTCAGGGGTCGGGCAACTATTAAAGCTAGAACTCTTCCCTCCTCAACTCATTCAGCCGCATTGCACACCCAAAGATGCACCCTTGGACTCAGAAGGCAAGCTGCATGATGCTCTAGTTGTCAAGGGCAATGCAACCTATTTCCCTCTGTGTCGCACATGTCTCCTACAGTGCACCACACCTATTGGGCTTTGGTTACAGTCACACTGGACAATGTTGGGTTTACAAGCTGGCTACCCCCAAATCCAGAGCAGTGGAATGTCAGTGGGGCCAAACACCGGAAGAAGCAGGGGTTTCTGACCCCCAGCATGGTCCAAATTCAGACCGTACCTCACTTCTCATGATGGCTCCTGGCTACTGTACACTGTGGCTTATTAGGAGATGATGTAAGATTCTTTTCCAAAGCAAATCTGTTGTGCACATTTCTAGTGACTTATCTAAGTGGGCTAAAAGTTTGTGAGGATTGTGAAACGTTGCAGTATTGCCAGTGTCTGTACTGATAGCATTTTCTAGGACTCTCTTTCAGTCCTACACCTGCAAAGGGGAGACTCCTTTCTCCTAACTGTGAGGCCTGGGTAGCAGATGCTGGAGTATTTTGTTTCTCTCATTATGTTATTATCAAAGATCTCTGAGTCTTACAACACACCAGTCTCTCTCTTGCTGATTTTCAGTGTTTTCTCGTGGTCAGTCATGGCAAAATGTAGCTACATGCTTTTTACTATGGTTCCTCTTTGTGGAGGGGGAGTTAAATACTGTGTATCTTTTTAGCCATCTTGGATGTCCTAAAGTAAATCTTAAAGTCAATCTTCTGACCTCTTTTTTTTTTTCTATAATTTGTTCTTTACTCTTGCTTCTCTACTGTGGAATCAGTTTGTTGATATCCATGATATATAATATACTGGGATTTTAACTGGGATTGAATTAAATCCACAGACCAAATTGGGAAGACTGGTATCTTAACAATATGGTTTCCCTATTTATGAACATGGAATATGTATTTACTTTGCTCTTCCTTAATTTCTTTTATGAGTTTTATGATTTTCATTATATAGATTTTATATACACTTACCAAAATTTATACATAAATATTTCATTTTTAGGGTGCTAATAATATAAGCTGTGTTTTTATTGTGCATATATACACAAAATCAGTTGACTTTTCTATGCTAACTTTTTATCCTTCAACCTGGCTATAATCACTTATTAGGTATATCATTTTTGTCTATTTGTTCAGATTTTCTATATAGATGTTATGTTACCTGTTATTTACATAGATCTGTTATCTGTGAGGACTTACTCTTTCTTCTTTCATTATCTGCGTTCATTTTTTCCTTTTCTTCACTTACTACATTACCTAATATTCCCAGTACAATATCAAAAAGCAGTGAGAGAGTACATCCTTCCTTTTCTCCTGATCTTAATGAGAAAAAAAATACATTTTTCACTGTTCTGTATGGTATTAATTGTAAGGGTTTTGTAGATATTCCTTTTTCTTTTTTTTTTTTTTTTTTGAACCGGGGATTGAACTCAGGACCTTGCCCTTGAGAGGCAGGCAGCAGAACCACTGAGCTAAATCCCCAGCCTGATATTCTTTATTAAATTGAGAAAATTACTTGTCTTCCTTATTTACTGAAAAACTTTTTTTAAGGATCATGAATGGGCATTGGATCTTATGTGCTTTTTCTTCATCGATTGATGTGATCATGTGATTTTTTTTCTTTAATAGCCTGTTGATGATGTAGATTACATTAGCTTATTTTCAAATGTTGAACCTGCCTTGCATACCAGGGATAAATCCCATTTAGTTGTGGTGTACAACTGTTTGTATACATTGTTAGAGTCTATTAATATTTTGTTGAGAATTTTTAAATTTATGTTTATGAGAGATTGGTCCACAGTATTTTCATGTAAATGTCCTTGTCTCTTTTTGGTTAGTGTTGCTGGCTTCATGGAATGAGTTAGGAAGTAGTCCCTGTTTGTATCCTCTTAAAGGGATTGTAGAGGATTAGTATAACTTTTCCTTATGTGTTTGGTAGAATTCACCAGTAAATACATCTATGTTTGGTGCTTTCTGTTTTTGTCTGTTTTCTTGTATGAGTTTCAAAAGACTGTGCTTTTCAAGGAATCTGTTCATTTCTCTAAGTTATCAAATTTGTGGGCATAAAATTGTTCATGGCCAGGGTGGGTATGCAGGAGAAGCAAGGAGTGGAACTGAACCTGGGGGCTTGTACATGCTAAGCAAGCACTCTACCACTGAGCTACAACCTCAGCCTCTGCATGAATCCTTCTAATGTTCACAGGCCCTGCAGTGATGTCTTCTTTACTTTCTGATATTAGTAATGTGTGTTCTTTCTTAGCCAAGGTAAGAAAAGGCCTATCAATTGTTTTTATCTGTTCAAAGAACTAGATCTTGGTTTCATTGATCCTTTTTATTGATTTTTCTGTTTTAAATTCCATTCTACTCTTTTCTTTCACTAACTTTAGAATGAATTTGCTCTTATTTTTGTAATTTCTTTATTGGAAAACTTAGGTTATTGCTTTTTTAGCTACTTCTTTTATAATATGTGCATTCAATGCTATAAATTTCATTCTTAGGACTGCTTTTGCTCTAGACCACAGCTTTTGGTAAGTTGTGTTTTCCTTCTATCTGGTTCAAAATATTTTGAATTTTCTCTTGAAAATTCTTTTTGACTCATGTTTTATTTTCCAATATCTTGCTCAATAGTCACATATTTGGGGATTTCCTAGTTGTATATCTATTACAGATTTCTACTTTATAACCACTGTGGCCTGAAAACAGACATTGTATGATTTATATTTAAATTTCTTAAAGTGTGTTTTATGGCCCAGAAAGTGGTCTCTGTTGGTGAATATTCAAGGTGAGCTTGGAAAAAAAGATGTGTATGATGTTTTTGGATAAGGTAATGTACAGGTGTCATGTTATATACTGCAATTGATGTGAATCACGTCTGTACTGATTTTCCGTCTGCTGCACATGTCTATTTCTGAGAGATGGGTGTTGACATCTAGTGAATTCATCTATTTTCCTTTGTAGTTCTATCAGTTTTTGCTTCACAGGGTTTGGTGCATTTTGTTCATAGCTACCCACACATTAAGGACTGTGTCTTACTGCAAAAGTGACACCTTTATCATTCTGTAATGTTCTTTATATTTGATAACATTCTTTGCTATGAAGTCTGTTCCATCCAAAATTAGTATTGCTATGTTTTGCTGTAATTAGTGTCAGCGTGTATTTTTTCTCCATCCATTTGCTTTTACTCTCTAGCGTCTATTCAAAGTGGGAGTTTCTTGTGGACAAAATGTCTAAATGATTGACATTCAAAGTGATCCTGGATAAAGTTGAATCAGTATCTATCACATTTGTTAGTTTTCCTATTATTGTCTATGTTCATGGTTCTTTTTTCCTACCAGGGACTTTATGGGGTTTTGTTTGTTTGTTTGTTCTGGTTTTTTGTTGTTATTTTTTATTTTTTGCGAACAGTTTTAGGGGCAGCATGTTAAACTGAAATTTCACAAGATTGCCATTATTGCTTAAAGTGCTTGAATTGGTTATATTAAAAAACTAAGGTACAGATTATTTTAAATAAAAACTACAGGTCTTTTTTTTTTTTTAAGTTTTTTATTTTAATTCTTTCACTGGTACATTGTGGGTATACAACACAATTAAATTTCTCATTGGGAATTATACCTTTACATGATGCATCTTGGTTCTTATTTTTTCCCCATTCCTAGCCCTCCCTTCATGCCCTCCACCCTTCCCTATTTACAAAGACTTTATTTCCATTTTTTCCATTTCTCATCATTTTTCCTTTACCTTCTTTCCTTTCCCCTGCCCCTCCCACTACCGCTACCCCTTTGGACCTTTTCTTCCTATTTTGCATTATCGATTATTCATTCTAATCATTGGTACATTTTAGGTATACAATATAATGACATTCATCATTGGAAATTTGCACCTTTGTATAATCTCTCTTGGTTCTTATTTTTCACCCTTGCCCAGCCCTCCCTTCAACCCCTCCAGTCCTCCCTATTTACAAAGATTTTGTTCCTAGTTTTCCATTTTCTCATATTAATCCCATTCCCTTCTATCCTTTTCCTTAGCCCTCCCACTTCCTTCCCCTTTGCCCCTTTTCTTCCTATTTCATATTACCTATTATACATTTAGTCCTTATTTACTCTTTCAGTTTCTCACACCAGAGAAACTATTCGGTATTTACACATGTATGTCCTATTTATTTCACTTAAGAGTATCTCCTCAATGTGCATCCACTTAGCTATAAATGTCTCTAATTTCTCATTTTTTATGGCTGAGTAGTACTCCATTTTATAAAACCGCATTTTCTTTATCCAGTCGCCAGTTGATGGGCATTTGGGCTGTTTCCAAGTTTTAGCTATTACAAACTGTGCTGCTATGAACATGGGTGCACATATATCACTGTGGTATGATTCTTTTAATTCTTTGGGGAAGATCCCCAGCAGTGGAATAGCGGGGTCAAATGGGACTTTCAGTTCTAGTTCTTTGAGGTATCTCCATACTGATTTCCACAGTGCTTGCACCAGTCTACACTGCCACCAGCAGTGGAGCAGGGTTCCTCTTTCCCCACAGCCCCACCAGCATTTGTTATTGGTTGATTTCATGACAGTAGCCATTCTTTCTGGAGTGAAGTGGAATCTCAGCATTGTTTTCATTTGCATCTCTCGAATGACCAGTGATGTTGAACATTTTTTCATGTATTTATTTGCTATTTCTACTTCTTTGTCTGAGAAATGTCTGTTCATTTCAGATGCCCATTTTTGGATTGGGTCTTTAAATTTGGGAGGTCTGATCTTTTTAAGTTCTTTATAGATTCGAGATAGTAGACCTTTGTCTGAGGAAGAGCAGGTGAAGATTTTTTCCCACATTGTGGATTGTCTCTTCACACTGCTGGTGGTTTCTCTTGCTGTGCAGAAGCCTTTTAATAAGAAGAGATCCCACTTGTTGATTGTTTCTGCTAGTTCACGGCCACCTGAGGTTTTGTTCATAAAATCTTTTCCTACACCGATGTCTTTAGGGGTTCTACCTAACCTCTGTTCCAACTGGTTCAGAGTTTCCATTTTAATGTTTAGATCTTTAATCCATTTTGATTTTAGTTTAGTGCATGGTGAGAGATACAGGTCCTGTTTTAAACTTTGGCAAGTTGAAGCCCAATTTTTCCAGCACCATTTATTAAAGAGGCTATCTTTCCTCCAGTGAGGGTGTTTGGTTCCTTTGTTGAAGATGAGATGGCTGAGTGTGTCTGGCATTGTTTCTGCATCTTCTAATCTGTTCCACTGGTCCTCAAGCCTGTTTCTTTGCCAGTACCATGCTGTTTTTATCAAGTAGCTTTGTAGTATAGTTGCAGGTTGGGGATTGTGATACCCCCTGCCATGTCTCTGTGACCTAGAATTGCTTTTGTTATTCTGGGTCTCTTCTTGTTCCAAATGAATTTTTGGATTGTTTTCTCAAGGTCCATGAAGTATGCTGCTGGGATCTCAATTAGAATTGCATTAAATCTATATAGCAGTTTTGGAAGTTTGACCATTTTCACTATATTAATCCTTCCTACCCAGAAGCAGGGGATGTCTGTCCATTTTCTGATATCACCTTCAATCTCTCTTTTCAGAGTGCCATAGTTTTCAGAAAAGAGGTCTTTGATTTCTTTTGTTAGGATGATTCCTAGGTATTTCCATTTTTTGGTTGCTATTGTGAAAGGAATTATTTGCCCTATTTCTTTCTCAGTGAGTCTGTCATTGGTGTAGAGGAAAGCTATTGATTTTTGTGTGTTGACCTTGTAACCAGCTACTTGACTGAATTTGGTTATTAAGTCTAGAAGACTTTTGGTGGTGTTCTTGGGGTCTTCTATATAGAGTATCATGTCATCTGCAAATAATGACAATTTGACTTCTTCATTACCTATCTTTATTCCTTTTATTTCTTTCTCTTGTCTGATTGCCGTGGCTAATGTTTCCAGAACTATATTGAACAAGAGTGGTGATAGTGGACATCCTTGTCGTGTTCCTAATTTTAGTGTGAAGGATTTCAGTTTTTGACCATTTAGTATGATATTGGCTGTTGGTTTTTTATAGATGGCTTCTATCAGTTTGAGGGAGAGACCATCTATTCCAATGTTTTGTAGGGTTTTTATCATAAATGCATGTTGGATTTTGTCAAAAGCTTTTTCTGCATCTATGGAGATAATCATATGGTTTTTGTCCTTGGCTCTATTGTTATAGTGTATTACATTGATTGATTTGCATATATCGAACCATCCCTGCATCCCTGGGATGAATCCCACTTGATCAGGGTGTATGATCTTCTTGATGATCTTCTGCATTCTGTTTGCCATTATCTTATTAAGGATTTTTGCATCTATGTTCATGAGTGAGATTGGCCTATAGTTCTCTTTTTCAGTTGGGTCTTTCTCTGCTTTGGGGATCAAGGTGATGCTTGCTTCCAGGAATGAATTTGGGAGTATTGCTTCCCTTTCAATTTCATTGAAGAGTTTAAACAGTAGTGGCAGCAGTTCCTCTCTAAATGTCTTGTAGAATTCAGCAGTGAAGCCATCAGGGCCTGGGCTTTTCTTAGTTGATAAGTTTTTAATTACATTTTCAATTTCATTGGTTGACATTGGGTTGTTCAGAATTTTTAGATCTTCTTCATTCAACTTTGGTAATTCATATGTATCTAGGAATCTGTCCATTTCTTCTGTGTTGTCCATCTTATTGGTGGAAGTAGGTATTGATGATCCTCTGGATTTCTGCTGGATCTGTTGTAATTTCACCCTTTTCATTCCTAATTGCATGGATTTGGGCCTTTTCTTTCCTTTTTCTGATAAGGTTGGCTAAAGGTTTGTTAATTTTGTTGATTCTTTCGAAGAACCAACTCTTGACTTCATTGATTTTTTGTATCATTCTCTTAGTCTCCATTGCATTGATTTCTCCTCTGATCTTTATAATTTCCTCCCTTGTATGAGCTCTGGGGTTGTCCTGCTCTTCTTTTTCTAGAAGCTTGAAGTTCAGCATCAGGTTTTTTAATTGGGCTCATTCTGTTTTCCTAATATGCATATTCACTGCTATGAATTTCCCTCATAAGACTGCTTTCATTGTGTCCCATAGATTCTGATATGTCGTATTGTCATTGTCATTTAATTGAAGGAACTGTCTGATTTCTTCTTTAATTTCCTCTGTGACCCATTGGTTATTCAGAAGTGTGTTGTTCAATTTCCACGTGTTTATGAAATTTTTTGAGTTTCTTTTGCTATGGATCTCCAATTTCATCACACTATGGTCTGATAATATATAGGGGACAACTTCAATTCCTTTGCACTTACTTAAACATGTTCTATGTGTGAATATGTAGTCTATTTTGGAGAATGACCCATGTGCAGCTGAGAAGAATGTGTATTCTGATTTTGTGGGGTGGAAGACTCTGTAAACATCTGTTAAGTTCATTTGTTCAAGAGTTCGATTGAGTTCTAGTATTTCATTACTTATTTTTAGTCTAGTTGATCTATCTATTTGTGACAGTGGGGTGTTGAGGTCTCCCACTACAACTGTATTAGTGCATATATGACTTTTCATGTCTGGTAGTATTTGTTTTATATAGTTGGGTGCACTAGTGTTTGGTGCATAGATATTTATGATTGTCATCTCTTCCTCTTGGATGCTTCCCTTTACAAGGATGTAGTGTCCTTCTCCATCTCTCTTAATCAGTGTTGGTTTGAAATCTACTTGATCTGTAAAGAGGATAGCTACTTCTGCTTTTATTCAGGTTCCTGTCACATGGAGTATTGTTTTCCACCCTTTACCTTTCAGTCTATGAGTTTTCTTTTGAATTAAGTGTGTTTCTAGTATGTAGCATATTGTTGGATTTTGCTTCTTGACCCATTCTGCCAGTCCATTTCTTTTAATTGGTGAATTGAGACCATTAACATTAATGGTTATAACTGAAACGTATTGACTTGTCATTGCCATGACTTTTTCTTTTTGATGGGTTCTCCCCCTTTACATTTAATTTGTCGTGCCAGATGGGTTCATTCTGCTTTGCTTCCTGGGGTTGTGATCCTCAATGTCTGTTCCTAGGATATTGTGTAAAATTCTTTGGAGTGCTGGTTTGGTATTCACAAAGTTCCTAAGGTGCTCTTTGTCATGAAAGTATCTTATTTCTCCATCCATTTTGAAAGATAGTTTTGCAGGGTACATCAATCTGGTTTGGAGGCTGTTTTCTTGTAGGGCTTGGAATATATCACTCCAAGCTCTTCTTGCCTTGATGGTTTGTGTTGAGAAGTCTGCTATGATTCTGATGGACTTTCCTTTGTATGAGATTTGTTTCTTTTCTCTGACTGCTTGGAGAACTTTGTTCTTCTGTTGTGTTTCTGGAATCTTAACAATTATATACCTATGTGTAGATTTTTTTTGATCAAGGCTATTTGGAGTCCTATCTGCCTCACTTATCTGTATGTCAAGCTCTTTTCCCCTGCTTGGGAAGTTTTCTGCCATTATTACTGTGAAGAGATTTTTTATATCATCTGCACTCTCTCCTCTTTCTTTATTGACTCCAATCAGTCTTATGTTATTCTTCTTTGCATCATCTAGCAGCTGCTGGATTGATTTCTCATGTTCCCTTATAATTTTGAAGCAATTTTTCTTTTCCTTGTCACTAATTGCAGTCTTATCTTCTATATCTGAAATTCTGTTCTCACACTGGCTCATTCTGCTGTGTAGACTTTCAATGGAGTTTTTCCAGTCCTGGAAATCTATTTGCATCTGTTTTATGGATTCCATTTGTTTCTTATGTTGGGATTCCATCATGCTCCTCAGCTCCTCTCTAGATTTATTAATCATGTCTTGCACTAGGGGCACAATTTCTCCTGTTATCTGAGAAATTATTTCTGATTTCATTTTTTCCAGATCCCCTTTTGTTGCCAGTTCAGTGGGTCCAGCTCTTTGAATATCAGAGTGTTCCATCTCATCTCCCTTTGGGGTTGCTGTAGGTGATCTGAAAGTCTGGTTTTGAGACTTATTTACTTGTTTTCTCATTTTGACTTGGGCAGGGGGCTGTTAGCACCAGCACAGATTACCTCCTCTGAGCTGGGAGAGGTGGGACAGGGCCCAGGAGCAGCGGTAGGGATGGTGACCCAAAAGCCCTTTCCTCTGGGCTGGGAGCAGCAGGAGGGATGGTGGCCTGGAAGCCCCTTCCTCTGGGCCAGGAGCAGCAGGACAGAAGGTGGCCCAAAAGCCCTTTGCTCTGGTCTGGGAGCAGCAGGAGGGATGGTGACTGGGGAGCCCCTTCCTCTGGACCAGGAGCAGTGGGACGGCAGCTCAGAAGCCCCTACCTCTGGGCCGGGAGCAGCGGGACTCAGTACCTTGGTCTGGTAGTCTGGTGTCCTCTGCATCTTTGTAGTGTGGAACCAGGTGGCTGCCTGTCTGCAGCATGACTTGGGACCTCAGTAGGGCATGCACAGACCTGCCTGTCTGCAGCGGGGTGATTCGGGGTCTATCATGTGACTCAGGACCTCGGTAGGGCGTGCACAGAACAGGTCTTTTTTTTAGCAACAAAATCAAGTTAATGCCACACAAATACAGTAACTATTTTTGTTATACAGAAATGGGAGCCAAAATAAATTAATGAAATACTAGAATACAGAAATTTAATAAGGCAGAAAATAGGAAATTTTCACTAATCCATGCCATTTACATGAGTTAATAACAATAGTGCTGATAAATGCCTTGACCATATAATAGCAAAAGAGTGCAAAACATTTAGTGCACAGTATTTTAATACACATGAATATACAAAGTTGATCAAAAAGCAATGTTCAAAGAGAAAATCCATCTGTAATAAAGCTACACTCCAATATCTAAAATAAGCCCTAACTGCCAGTTAGAACATAGTTCCTTGTTAGTCATGCCCACAAAATTAAGGGTATTCATGAAAATAAATACATAGGGATCATTTCTGTCATTTTTTTCCATTTCATCTTAAAACCAAAATATACCAAACCATAAAATCAAGTATGACTGGCTTTCTATTCAAACCCACAGCCTGATAATGTTCCTGCTGTCTTCACACCAATCCACTTGGTATTGCCTTGGAATGGAAGATGCATCAAGATAAGAGGACCAGATGTCAGCATTTTATCAAAATTTGCTTTTAAACAAAAGACTTTAGCATACTGTGCCATAATCTAGACATGAAACTACTAAGTAACCAATAAAGCAAATATTTATTTTTTTCAAGTGTAAAACACTATAATGTATCTTAATCAGAATATAAACACAATTATTTACACCATAAGTTAATATGTATCAGTCTTTGTTCCTATTTTTGTCTTCCACTCTTCTGTGCCTTTTGTGGTTTTAATATGGGCATTTTGGATAATTCCTTTGCCACAATGCAAGTCCACTTTCAAATAACACTGTTCCTCTTCAAGGGTAATGTGAGTACCATATAATAACATAGTAATTAATGATCCAAATAATTAATTGTAATTCCTCCTTCTTCTACCACATTTCTTTGCTTTCATTCATATATAAATATATATATAATGTACTTAAATGCAATGTTATTTTGAACAAGTTTTCTGCTATATCAGTTATAAGAAAAATAAAAGTTGTTTTACCTGTAGTTATTCTTTCTTCACAGCTTTTCTTTTCTCTACATAGATTTGAGTTTCTGACTTATGTTATTTTTCTTCTCACTAAAGATCTTCTAACATTCCTATAAGGGTGGTCCTATTGGTAACAAATTCCTTCCATATTTGTTTGAGAAATTCTTTCTCCTTCACTTTTCAAAGACAGTTTTGCAGGGTTCAGAGTTCTAAGTTAGTGGGAGTCCTCTCTTAACACTTTAAATATCTCCCTCCACTCTTCTTGTTTACGTTGTTTCTGAGTAGAAACCAGGTGCAATTCTTATCTTTGCTCCTTCTACTTGTATGGCGTTTCTCCCACTCTGACTTCTTTCAGAATTTTTTTTTCTTCATCTTTGATTTTCTGTAGTTTCATTGTTTGATATGTGTACTTTATTTGGCATTTATTCTGGCTAATGTTCTCTGAACTTCCTGGTTAGATGTTAGACATTAATTGGGAGAAATTCCCAATTGCTGTTCTTTCAAATATTTCTTTTATTCTTTTTTTCCTCCTGATATTTCCATTATGCATGTGTTACAGTTATGTAGTTGTCCTACAGTCCTTCCATAGTCTTCTCTAGATTGCGCTGGTTTTAGTGGTTTTTTCTTTTCCAGTTTGGGATGTTGCTATTGATACATTCTCAAGCTCAGAGAGTCCTTTTATGTCTGGTTCTGGTGGTCACTTTGTCTCTTCAAGGTGTGTGTGTGTGTGTGTATTTTTAACCTTTTAGTATACTTTGTATTTTTTATGATAGCTGGACATGATGTGCAGGTAAAAAGGGCACCTACAAATAAGACCTTTAATAATATAATGGTAAGACGCGGACGGAGAACTGTCCTGTCATCCTACAATTCCCTTCCAATCTTTTAGTGAGTTTTTGTCCCTGGACTGTGAACTTCACAAATGCATCTTGGTTTTTTTCTTCCCTGTTACATAAGAAAGGATGGCCACTGTGAACTCAGACTGAGTTTCTGTTCTCTCATGAGGAAGGCTGGAGTGAGTTGGAGTTGGGTATTTTTCTTCCCCAATGTTATTAAGGCTCTGATAAAACTCCAGCAGACTATAGTTTCTTCTGAGGGCAGATTTTGTTTAAAAGAGAGGACTGCTCCTTTTCACCTCTTGCTGACAGAAGCATGGAGGACAGAAGCATGGAGTTTTTCTCTATTATTTGCTATAAGAACTTGGTTAAATTACTGGAGGCAAAATTCATGTAGGTGTGGAGACCACCATCATTACCTCCTCCTGGAGTTTAATTCTTAGACTTGAGCACACTAAGTCTCAAGCAATTTTCCAGTCACCCTTCAGGTTTTCCTAGCCTGACACTTGCGTCCATGGCAGCTGGCATTTCACATTCTGCTCTGGTAAGCTGTGGTTCCCTGTGTGTGTCTGGCTGTCTCTGTCGGGGAGCAGTGATACATCTGTGTCCTCACCTCTTACAGATCCAAGAGGAGCTGTTGCTCTTTCAGTCTGTGCAGGCTTTTCAGGGTGGAGTGTTGGCTTCAAAACTCCTCGCATGAGAATTAGAAACCAGAAGTACAGGGGGATTTTTAAATGGTGAGGCTTACAGATAAATTTGTTTAGAATTTCCTTCCCCCATCTAAAGTAAATAATTATTCTGTTTCACAAATAGTATTTCCTACAAATGAGTCATTTCTGTGACTTTTGTATTTAATCCTAATGATTCCTTTTCTCTTAACCAACAAGGAGGTGGGAGTGAGGTGATAAAAATCATTGCCTAGGAGATAAATTGCATTATGCATTTATCATATTGGTGGCAAAAAATGAGAGCTGCGAAGGTACCTGAGGTTATGGTTATATTAGGCAGAGTACAGTAATGATAGCAACTGTTGTTTGAGTAGTTGTTATGCCCGATTTAGTATATTTATACAGACTCTATGGTGCCACATATACACACATATAACTTACATATATATGTGTGTGTGTAAAAGGTATCACTATGTAGTTAGGATGATGCTTATGCTGCAGTTGAAGAGATTAAAGTTGAAGGATAAGGTAGCTTTTGAGGGTCAAATACCCAATAAAAGGTAGTAGAGATAAAATTAGAACTACATCTGTCTGAATTAATTTCAATGCATACTTTCCCCCAGGAGCTGCCTATAGGAAATTCACACAATGCCTATAGGAAATTCTTGGTTTCCTTGTTTAACGAATATAACTGAATAGTTGCAAATTTTAGGTATAACAATGTTCTGGTTTCATCCACTATTGAGGACCCAAAATCTTGATTCTCTTAGTTTGCCTAGATATGAATTCCATGATATTCCCTACCAAATAGTCCCTGAAAGCCAAAGCCATGCCTAAGGTGTAATCTTGGTAAATCTTAATACTCATCAGTTTATGGTTTTCTACTAAGTCATGAACTTTCCCAGAATTTAGGATGGTATCATGTAGTTGGCTTATTGAGAAGAGAAAGACATTGCTCTATGAATTCATAACAGCCTGGCCTCTGATTTCCAGAAATACACAGTATGCCTGTTTTTCTTTTTATGGCTAAGAAAAAAATTTAAGAAAATATATTTTATATTGGAATATAAAATTGTGTCTAATAATGTTCATATACTTAGAAATGAGGTTCTTGTTGGAAAATATGCAAGGTGTTTTTCTTCCTAAGAAAACTACAAAATTTACAGTGAGAGTTTCACCAAGTAAATGTATATGGATCAGAGAAACTATCCAAAGCCTTGTTGTGAACCATGTGGAGATATTTACCTGTCAAATGGAAAGAAAAGGTAAAAGGAGTAAAATGGACTATAGATAGGTTTTCCCTTACATTATAACTAACTGTTCAACATGTCAGAAGAATTTAAAGAAAAAGGCAAACATTGGCCCTTTTGTGTAAAATCAGCCACTACTCCATTTTACATGTGATAGTGGTCCAGTGGCTTCTGTTGATGAGAAAAAGCTGTTACTGCTTTTCTGGAGGACCTTTTCTAGGGTAGACATAACTGCAATCCAAGCTTAATGCACCCCTCATGTTGTGATTCGGCAATTCTCAGAATGTAGTTGGTTTTCATAGTTCTCAAGAACATCATCACCTCTTAGTTCTATTCAATAGGATACATGCAGCAAAATATAAAACCAAGCCATAACCTATTGAATAAGACTGTCTAATATATGAGGTATAGTACTACCATATATCTTGTTTAAGATGACATCAATTATAACTTTCATTGTATATTTCACTGTAACATTTTGGGATTAAAAATATTTTATTAAATATATACATCAAGTGTAAAAGGAACCACAATTTCAGAAATATTAGAATATAAAAAATGAGGATATATGACAATTTGAACTTTGAACTTCATAAAGCTAATCTGAATGCATCCTTCCCAAGACTTTCCCAGAAAAATTAGCTATAATGATTATAGAATACTAATCCCTATTGAAGTTGATGAAAAATCAAGATAAGTTGTCAGCTCATAGTATTTGGCCCAATGCAGTTTGTTTCAACATAGAATTGGGGTAAGAGCTGCTTATAAACATACAGTTAGGAACTTGTATCTACTATCACTGACATAATGGCAGAATGACCCTAAGCATGAGTAACCAGAACTACCAAAAATTCCTCCTTCCATGATGTTTTCTTCCATGCCTTTTATGTAGAAGAATCCTAAAATGTTAATAGCAATAACATGCAGGCATACTTGGGCTTTTGTGAGACAGTGGATGGATAAGGATTTGATATTTATGGATGTTACATACATCTTTATGAAAAGAGACCTTGAGAAGTCTTACAGTGTAGTAAGAAGTTTTCTCATCCCAATCCATATATCTAGTGTTTACTCATATGTGGATCTGTTGCCAATTTATGTAAAACAATCTAGTCTGATTTTAAAGTATTGGAGGAGAAAAAGAACTTCCTTCCCCTACCCAATTCATTGACAAGTATTGATTATTATAAGCAAAGGATGGTGCTACACAGAGTAAATAAAAATCAGGATCTAATTCCTACAGAAAAATTGCTTAAATTCAAACTGGAGAGAATGCTAATGCAACAGCTTATGTTGTGAGCAATCTATAATTAAGAAATAAATCTGCCTGTGATTATCCAGAGTCCAAAGGGAGATGGATTGTGAGACTAATGAAATTTAGGAAAGCTCCTTGGAGAAAATAGAAAAGATAAGCACCTCACCTCTGTCAGTGAAAATTAGTATTCAGTTCCACAACTGCCTGGGTCTTGCCTATTATGTTTTAGGAACTGTATTATGTGCTATTTCCCTTCTAACTTTAATTCATAGTCAATATATAAATTATCTTACGACTGTCATAAAACAATGGATAATCTTGGAACTTATAGGGCACCAAGCACTTTATGTGAATTATCTATTAATTAGCTGGTAGCATTGCATCCACATTACAGATGAGGAACTAAAGTTCAAAGAGGTTAAAAAAAAGTTGCCTATGATACACAGCTAGTGAGAAGAACTTGAACCCAGAACTGTTTAATTTAAAAGCCGTAACTCCTATCTATGACTATACACTACCTCTTTAGCTTTGATAAATGTTAGTAAGTCTACAAAGGCACTCATGCCTCTTTTTCATTCTTCTGATAATTTTTTTTTTTTTTTGGTACCGGGGATCAAACTTGAGACCTTGAGCTTGTGAGGCAGGTGGCAAAACCACTGAGCTAAATCCCCAGCCCTTCTGATAATTTTTTTGAGAATTTACCCTCCATTTAAATCTTTGGTTTTCTTCAAATGTGAGAGCATAGAACCCCAATTTTGCCAGATTCCACAATGTGTCCACTTAAATCATGACACTCTTAAAGCCAAATTAATCAAGATTCATGTGAATTGAAATCATAAAGAAAATCAAAATATGCAGGGCTGCTGTCATCTTCAGAAAGCAGGAAACATGTGCTGTGAAATCACAAGAGCAAAGGTATGCTATCTGGGGAACAGTGGTAGTCAAAATCCTAAACGTTGAAAACCACAAATAGGAAACTGCATAGTATTTTAACTCTTCAATTTCATAACATAATGACACTGGATTAATCCCCATAGAAATCTTCATAGCCTGTGCTAATAAATGGGATGACCTTGACCTTGGCATGAATTGAACAATTGTATCTTGACTATATGTGCAAAGGAAGAGAACTAACATTCATTAAATGCCAGACACTGATCTATGAATATAAAATGTTCAATATACTAAGAGCGTGTATGGAAAAGATTATCCAGATGGAAACCATAGTGAATCAATCTTCTATCTTCAGAAATAAATATTTCTTTATCTTTACTTTTACAGATTTTGACATCAGTCATTTAGAAGAAAAGCAACACTACATCGGGTTCATATTCCTATGCTTGGTAAGTTTCTGTTCTTGTGCATTTTCTTCCATGAAGTTACATTTTACAATATGATTGCAATATACATTTGTATTTCAGGGCTCATCTAGAATCTCTGACCCTTTAGTTAGAAAACTTCCTTTCTTATAATGTACACACTCCGTGTGGTTAAAAATGATGACTTTGACACAGGGTTGCTCACATGATCTGGTGAATCAAGAATATCCATCCCCATGGAACAGTGATTGGTCTAGAGATGAGCACACAACTCAAAATGAACCAATCAGAGTCTTCCCAGGATTTAGCAATGTAAAATTTGTCAGGAAAGACTCTCCATTTAGCTTTCTAGGTTGAATCTCTGTGTGCACATGCACGTGCATCTGTCTGTCTGTCTGTCTGACGCTTCCAAGCTGATGACATCTTTAGAATCCTTAGATCTCTGGACCTTGCTGTTCTGTAACCTAATAAATTCTTGTTTTCTTTAAGTTCTTTGAATTTGGTAGAAAGCAGTTGAATAGAAATATATAAATTTTGGTAACCTCAATACAGTGTGAAGTGAAGGAAGTACATGCATTTCTAGAAGTTACAAGGTAGTCTTGGCTGTGACACTGATATGTGACCTCAGGCACATGATTTAATCCTTATAAATCTCAGCCTCCCTTATCAATAATATGCTAATAATGGCTCACATAACTTTAAGGCTCTATTTCATCTTCTCTTTTTTTGGCCAAGGTTATTTCTTTAACTTTGTCAATTCATAGTTATCTCTCTCTTAGAAATTTTAGAATGTGAGCCACATGCACTCCTAATTAGCACATCTAATTAGTACAAAGATTTTATTTTTAGATGAATATCACACCTACTTATTTCCAGGTCTCATTCTACCTCTGCCACAAGCAGCTACCTTACAAATGTGCAATGTTGGATAGCTACAAGACCTAACAAAAATGTATGTTGAGAAAATCCACCTTTTCCACCTAGAAATCATTTGATTATATGCATTCAGTGAGCAGTTAGTTATTTTAAAAGGTGATTATGTGATTTACTGTCTTCATTTTTTCCTTCATGTTCTTATACAACTATCCCTATCAATGATTTCTAAAAATATGCAATTAAAATATCTAACTCCTTTGAAAGGGAATTCACATCTATTACACTCCAACACAAACACATATACACCACTAGTCTCTGAGGCTAGAATTCCAGCTTAAATTAACAACTATATCATAATTCTACTGAGTGTTACCCTCCCAAGCTAAGTCTAAAGTATTTTATATGGAGATCTACTTGTCTTCACATTTCAGTACACACAGATTATTAAAATTGTACAGTTTTGAAAAAATGTGAGATTTATCCTATTGATATTTTTGCTGTATGGGAAGCTGCTTAGTAATAGTCCCGGTTCTGTATGTGTTGTAAAACGAAGGGCAAAACTATCTTAAAGCTCACAGATGTAGAAACTGAGGCTCAAAGGGGTTAAGTAATGTATCAAAGAACACACAGCTAGTATATGGCAGAAGTAGGACACACTCAGATCTATCTCACCTAAGCTTAGTGAAGACACTCTGCCCTCTGTTGCTTATAAGGAAATACAAGATCTTTAGTCAGTCTTGCAAAAACTGGAAATCTTTCAGTTATTCACAAAAATTTCTTGTTACTCCTTAACACATACCCACATCTCTGACTCACTCAGTTTTCTTTTATTTCCTTTTTGAAGGTAATATTCCCTTCATTGTTTCATTTTGCCACTTCTACCAACTTTTCCACTTTCTTTTTCACCTTTCTGTTTTTACCCACTCTCTGTATTCTCAGGCATCAGTCAGCATGCCAACATTAATCACCTGCTGATTGGTCATCATCCCTGTTTTCCATAAACTCTCTGCCAAATGATGGCATCAGATATGGATGAAAAATCCATTAAATAATATTAGTAGCTGAAAAATATGCATATGACCCTGTGCCAGCCTGAGGCTCAAAAAAGTGCTGGTAGAATCAGCTTTCTGGTGTTTTATCAAATATCTCAAATCTCAAGAAATAATATTCTCTCCCCCAGATGAATTATAAGCTCTGTGAATACAAAATGAAGCCCTGGGTTTCTTTTTATCATTTTTCACTCATAGCTTAGAAATAGATATGTAAAAATATTCGATATGGTTCTTGGTATATATACTGTGAATGTTTGTATAAAAGATGTTTTAGATCCATTTAACATTTCCAAGGAACCTTTTGTGGTATGTGTGTATGAAGTAATATAAGCATCTATATCTGCAAATATCCTTTCACACATATTAGAAGGTTATTGTGCAAAAGGATAAAGATCATTAAAAGGTTGGAATAGGAACCAGGAATTTAAGAATCAGGACTAAGAGCTGCTGGTGGCTGTGGCCATTTGATAAATTTCCCCTCTAAAGCTAATAGTGACCATTTCTGGCTTGTGGATTTTATATAATTATTGTATTAAGCCAATTAGGTAAGTCACACCTGTAATCTCAGTACTTGGGAGGCTAAGGCAGGAGGATCTTAAATTCTAGTCCAGCCTGGGCTACATACTGAGATCCTGTCAAAACAAAAAGAAAAAAAAGAAGGGATGGTGGGGAGAGAGAGAGAGAGAAGAAAAAAGTTACTAAGGGGTTTGTTGTAAGGAATTGGCCCTGCACAGATGTGGGGGCTGGGTAGACAAGTATGAAATGCATAGGCCACCAGTAAGGGGAGACGGAAATTCTCAAGCAGGAGCTGGAGCTGCTATCCAAGATGGGACTTCAGGGAAGTCTCAAACCTGTTTCTATAGCTTTTTAACTGACTGAAGCACACCCACACAGACTTTTTAGGATAACCTCCCTATTTAAAGTCAACTGATTATTACACCATTAGGGACTTTAATCACACCTACAAAACAGTACCTTCAGAGAAACACTTAATGTTCAATTAAATATGTGGCAACAATACACAAAATTAGCATCACTGTCCCCCACAGGGGAATTATAAGCCAACAATTTGGGAATGACAATCCCTAAAACTCTTTCAAAGGGGCCCATGAACCATCTCCTTTCCAACTATGCATGTGGCTGGATTTTTCTTTGTAGACTTTACCCAAAATGATATAATACAAGTGATTAAATGTATAAGCAGGTAAGATAATCAAACTATTTTCAATTAATAGAGGCAAAGAGATTTTTTTAAATTCTCACTGAGTTTTTTGTTGTGGAAAATATAGTTCCTTATAAAAATGTACCATATGTATTGCTGTGTAATGGAATATTGATATTTGAGAAATTTTAAAAATAATTCTAAAAATTTCTAAATTAAGTCCCTCATACAGTAAACATAGGTAAATATTTTAAGAGTATAAATATACCTTGATTCAAAAAATATAAGAACAATTATCTTATAGAAATAGAATAATTATATTCTAAATAGCGAATTTATTCTTACATTTGAGATAAATGATTGCAATTTTCTTCTGCACAGAATACACAATGTAAAATCTCACCTATAGTATATGAATAGCAAAACTAATCAATTTCCTCTTGTGTATTGATTTGAACAAGTTATTCAAAGAATCAAACTTTTGTAACTTCCTAATGATTCAATCTGATGTTGTAAAATACCTATTTGCAATTTGGCTATCAGTACCTTCAATATCAGTATTCAATATTTTTATTCTAAAATTTATTTTATATAGATTTCAGTAAATTGTCTTTGGCAGTTTACTCTCACAGTGGTCAAAATATTTATTTAGGGGACATTTTCATTCACATCTTATATTCTGAAAATGAATGAGCTGATAAAATGGATAGGAAATGATATTGTGTCTCTCTACCCCAATGGATAAAGTAGGAGCATGTGTGTCTTCTTCACTCTTTAGTTACTTTTTGATTAAGTGAAAAAATTCAAGAGAAAGTCATAGAAAAGTCAACTTTGTGATTAAAATAAAAGTAGCCAAAAGATAGTACAAAATTGATTTGATGAAAATTAATCTAGGCAAAATTGCAAATCGTATTCTGAAACACATTATCATTATATAGTATCATCCTAATGAGTGAAATAAAAAGAGTATGAATACAATCTTTCAAGACAGAAGGTACAAACGGAATTGCTGCAGAAACAAGCAGGTAATGTAACCTACCGAAGCAGTTCTGGTGATTGTTCCCTTCCACAGTGGGCAGCCATTATTCAGCAGGGACTAACTCTTTTGGGAATATATTATTTTGTTTTCAGTTTTATTTTTTGGCTTGTTCCATAAAAATGAATCTGCATCATGATGGAAAATCTCCCAATATTTAAATGCTGCCATTTAATCTAAACTTTAAGTCTGTGATCATTAAAAAACTAAGTCTGCACATCATTATCACTGTGTGCCATCTAATTTGGGAACACTGAATGTCATGTAAGTTATTTATAGCAAAGGACTAAGAAGTTACCACCTACTAGGTGCTTAGTTTGCCGTTGCTTTTTTGATTCTGTCCATGCCCTGTCAATGCTACTTAGTATTGTCATTTCATCTTTGCTTTCTAAAATTGTTTCAGAAATTAATTGGTAGAGAACTAGGCTGAGATTTTATATTCATATTGCTGATCTTCCTATTGCTGATCTTCCTATTGCTGACCCGCCAATCTTGCCTCATTTACCCAATTAATCAATTCTGCAATTATCTCAAACTATCACCTTAGGAATTTAGGAAACATTTTAGGCAGTTGCCCAATCTCTACACTACTGACAGTTGGATGAGCAATGTGCTTTGCTTGTGCATTGTGCATCGTTCAGTAGCATCCCTGACCTTTACCTGCTGGATGCCAGCAGCACCCCAAGGCAGTTGTGACAGCCCAAAAATTCTGCAGATATTGCCTGCAGAGGGACAAAATTACCTCTTGCTGAGAACTGCTGGTCTGGAGGGATTTACCTTGGAAGTCCCTCATCTCTTTTTAGGCTGCTAACAGTTCTGATCATTCTTCTAGATGTTTGCCCTGGCAACTACCTGCTGTCCATCTTCTTTAACCTGAGGAACTTATAGCTAATCTCTCAAGTTACCAATTTCCCATATTTTTATTATTTATTCAATGCTTCTTCCAACCTCTGCTCATTGATTGTATGCTACTGTGTGCACCAGCTAAAAGGCTTCAAGTTACATTACATTCTAAGTATTTAAAAATTATTTTCCCTATTTGATAATTAATTTAAATCCTTGCCTTTCTATAACTAAAAGTAATTAAATCAAATCAGCATTGACTTATCAAAATAAACATTAAAAGATTTTCCTCATAATTTTTATTATACTTTAATTATTTTTTTTGGTACTGGGGATTGAACTCAGGACCTTGTGCTTGCATACTTTAATTTTTTAAAGAATTAGATAACCCTGGTTTGGTTTTTTGGGGGGATATTTTTTGGTACCAGGGATCAAACTCGGGTCCTTGCGCTTGCGAGGCAGGCAGCAGATCCAGGGAGCTAAATCCCCGGGCCTAGGTAACCCTGTTTTAAGAATTTTTTCTTTTTTCTTTTATTAATAATAGTTTTCCTCAATGTCTGTAAAAATCAAATTTCTTTATATTCTATCCAATTCCTTTTCTATGTTTAGCAGTTTCTTACTTTTTGTTACTATGACTTGTCATTTGAAAGCCTGTATTTTAATTTTTTTATATGTATACTTAAATGTTCATATTTTTCTAAAATATTAGTAGAATGGCCACATAAGCAACAGAGAAAATGTAACATTACTATTCCGATTCTTTAAAAAGCAGGGTTTTTTTTAACATATAGCTGTTTTAACCAATTCACTAAGACTTTTATTTTGTCACTCATACTTTATACATTAGTTTAAATTGGAAAAACAATCTAAATCATGCCAAACTCTCATATTTGATAGTTTGTTTTCATTTCTTGAACCAAATTTTTCTTAAATGAATAAAAGGCAAGGACCCTGAGCAGAAAATTGGATGTTCTTGGAAAAATATTTGAGATCAAAATACATACTCTTGACCCCAAATGTGTTCTTTACAAAGGAAATAAATAGATTTTTTAAACTCACATTTTTTAAAGAAAGAGCAATACATATTCATTATAATAAGTGTAACAATTCAGATGCACATGGAAAAGTTAACAAGCTATTATTCCTCCCCTTCTGCAATAACTAGAGAGAGGTAGCATCACAGAATGTATCAGACGCGTCACTGTGCTGTGTAAATATCCAGTCACACAAAGATGCACATATTGGTCATTATTGTAAAGATGAAGTTGCTGTGTATAGCTTACACTTTCCTCAGTTAGAATATGCTCAAAATGCCTCAAGTATACCTGATTTCTTTCATACATTTGTCCAATATTCTTTTATTCAGTCATTCCAAATTTAGTTACCTAGTCACAACTGTTGGATATGCAACTATTTCCTAAGTGTCTTTCAAATAAGTAGTGGGAAATTAGCCAAATGCTAATAGAATCTAGGTTTCTGGGTCTCTTTTAAATGTTCTGGAATGCAATGGTGCTTAGAGAACCGAGGGTGATTAAAGTGAGGAGTGAGAAATGTCAAATTCCTTAGAAAAAATTCTGGACAGTCTGAACTATTAGGCAAAAACCATGCTCTTAAAATGTCCTGGCTCCATTCAGAGTTTAGATGTGGTGGGAGTTTATTCCTTTGAAAAATATCTCCTAGGGTCATATTTCTGCCTAGTAGTCTGGTAAGATCCACAGAGACATACAAACTTCATAACTTTCTTAGCAATCCCTGGGGATCTTAAGTAAAGATTTTCACAAACTTGGATATTATATTCATTTCTTTCTACCTCTTTTTATTCCCTAGTTTGGTAATTTTCCCCTTTTGCTATCCTCAAAATAGGTTTGTTGTTTGCCCTTTCTGTTATTTATAGACCTACCAATAACTATCCATCAATATAGCAACTGGCTTATGACATTTAACCAATTAGCTGAATTACAGGCAACTTGGTAAAAGGATTATACATGAATCAACACTATCAATGAGACAATAAGTAATTCTGATATTTGTGATATGTGAATGTTTGAAGCATTCACGTAATCTATAAGTATGATCTATTGGTCCCACTTTCCTTTCAAATGGTAATCAATAAGAACTATGACTACTACAAAATGAGACTTCTGAAGCTGTGAGAGCAAATTCATCACTAGCATGCATATAAAAGTCACTACAGAGAGTCTTTTCTTTCTTAAGTGCCCTTGAAATCCAACAACTGAATTACATTCCAGGCCCCCAAAGAGAGTTACAAAGTTATAATTGTCTCACACTTGATTACATGCATTGCAAAAGGTAAATGGACAGTCATTTTTGTTCCATGAATGCAGAATAAAATCACTTATAAATTTGATATTGTTACCTCTCTGATTCACAAAAAGTAAAAATTAATGCAAGAGCCATGTCACCCAGTGATGCTGCTCTGCAAATGTACAGCCGAGGGGAACAACAGTGCCTTCACTGTTCTGGAGTTGGGCCCCACACTCACAGACTTGCTATTCTTCTCTTTCATGCTTGGGCCTAGCAATGCAGCTTATTTTTCCCTTTTTCTTTACTGATTACAGTTACTACCTTCCAATGTCTCTTCTCTGACTTTCCATGGGATTATGCTTTGCTTTGACATAATCAAAAAAAAGGAAAGAAATGAAAATACGTAAGAAAGAGAAATATTTTAGCTATGCTATACAAGAGAAACACTACTACTTTCAAGCACTATTTTCTGTAGCTTCTAATGGAGCCCGCTCAGTTGAAACATCAGCTTTACTCGGTAAGTGGGAGATCCTGGCTCTACAATATAATGGGGGAATAATCACTTCTTTGATTATTGATTCTGAGTTCTGAATCAGGCCCCAGATTTAATTATTTTTCTTCACACTGCTTTTTAAATTTCAGTGGACTTTCTGGATGTGAGATCAATGTTTCTTTTTCTAATAGAATGTTGTATTCTTCTGTGATTGATTTCATTATGATAAGCTGATGGCAAATGCTACTTTCTTATGCAACAGAGCTTGCAACCTAAATGTGCCTGAACATGTTTTATGGTGAATAATATATCCTGCGTTCATCTAGAGCAGCCGAGGAAACAGATGGAGTCAGTGCCTTGTTCTCAAAGTAGAAAAAAGCTACAGCCTTGAGGAAAAGAATGAAATCACTCTGTGGCTTTCTAATTTCACCTGGATAAACTTGGACACTGGTGTCTTGTGGTGATTTTCAAATAATAGGTGGGAACTTTGGCTTTCCTTTGAGTTCCGTGAAGGAAATTGCTGCTTAAAGAAAAAAATATATTTACCCTCAGTATGAGTTGCTTCCTCCAGGAAAAATAAAACAGCTTCATGCATAGAGGTTGGTCTGTGATGAACACAGACACGGAGGACTTATTACAATCCTCCTTTGGCATGATATGACGACTAGCATCACACCAACTACAACCAGAAGTTCAAATGCAAACTAGAAGACATTCACTGAGCAGCCAGCTGTGCAGCTGACAGGACTGCCTGTGCCTGGTAGAATTCATTTTTCCTCTGAATTCACTGCACATTTCTGGCAAAGTAGTAGGAGGGGAGTTCAAATACTCTGGGAGAGAACTTGATCTCCAGTAGCCAGTCTGGCACCCCCTCCATTCTGTGTTTCCAGATCTTGTAAACATACAGTCAAGAATGATGGCAGTTTTACTCCAGGAGCACATGCACTATTATACTACATCATTAATCAGGCAAATCACAGCTGTTGTTTTCTTTCTCGATGTTACTGTAATTAATAACACCTACTGAGTTTGTCATTTTGTAGCAATGGATGACTGTTTAGAAATGTATCAAATACTTCATTTCAATTTTATATAGATTTAAGTTGTATTTCTAACTTGGAGAGTTCAAGATCTCTCCTCAAGTTCTCATTGTGTATTTCCTGAAGAATGTAGCAGTGTAACCTCATATGTGTGGATTAGGAGGCTTTTCAATGAAAAGGTTGCAACCCATGTACTGAGTTTCCAGTCAACTCATCTTCCCTTTATCCTAAAAGAAGGCTGTTTTCTTTTAAGACATACAGTACTAATAAATCAGTCTGAAGGAGGCTGCCATTCTCAAAGGAATGGAGCTTTGAAGAAGGGAAGGGAGCTCAGTCCAGCTTCCCTGTTTGCAAATAGTGAAACTCAGATCTAGAGAAATGAAGTCTGAGACACTGAGATGAACTCACACCCGAACTGGAGGCTCATGGCTATCAGTCCAACATTGGTTCATCTACCTGGTCCTTCTCAAAGTGGTCCCTGCCACATCAAAAGGGAATAAAAACTCAAAAGTAAATAAACTCAGGTTGAACTTTCTGAGACTGGTTCTACCCTCTTATCCTGAAAATAAAACAGCCAGACATACTTAAATCTTGGTGTGAGCCTATGGACTTCTGTCCTTTTCTCTTAGCCAAAGATTTTGCAGTCTCCTTGGCAACTTCAACTAGATTGAAGAAACAGCACAGGACTGCAAGAACACACTGTAGGCTTATTTGCCTCATCTATCTGATGCAAGAAAAATTCCAGGTCCCTCCTTGCCTCACTAGCAGGCTTGATGGTGAAATTTTCACACACGTGCCACTCTGTGTTCTCAGCCTCCTTCTCCCTCAGTGCATTCTAGAGCACAGGTTCTCAAACTGGGGTTTTGGGGGCAGCTATATCAGAGTCATTCAGGAACTTGTGAGAAATGCAAATCTCCGGCCCTACACTAGAAATGCCAAGTCAGGAACGCTGAGAATAACTGAATGTTATCTTTAAGACTCCTCCCAGTGATGCTGAGAGTCACCTGAGTTGCTGAACCATGGCCAATAGAATCTGCCAAGTGGCCTTATGAACTACAGTGTTTCTCAAGGGATGGGTACCAGAATACTTCTGTACTCAGAATGATCTTTGGTAGGACAAAGATGGCTTTAAGTGATATTTGGATATGACATCAAATGGCTGAATCACACAGTGAAACATTTACCTTTCAATTATCATTTAATCCTTAAGTCTCTGTTTTATATTACTAGGTCTTTCATGCTTCTTGTTTTGGACTATATCTAGATGTCCTCTCAAAGCCTTAAGTGCTCATAGACAGGGCTTTTGGGAGGTTATTGGAGGATGGGTGTATGATACTCATCAGTGGACTAATCCACTGATGAGTTTATACCTAAATGTGGTGTTGAGAAGAGAAACCTGGTTGGAGGAGGTGGCTCCCTGGGGGCGTGGCCTAGAAGGGTGTGTCCTGCTCTCTTCTTCCTTGATTGCTATCCACTTCCTGCCTGCCATGCCATGAACTGCTTCCCCTCTGCCACGCCCCTCTGCCATCCCACCTTGTCTTGGAGCCAGCCATCTATGGACTGAAACCTCTACAAACCATGAGCCAAAACACTTCTCTAACGATTATTAATCTTTTTCAATGAAGAGGGAAAGATGTAAATTCAGTGTCCTAAGAGCACAGTTAGAAATTATTGATAGTTTGTTTCACTTTTTATGGCACTCTACTTGAATGATGATTTTTAAATTTTTACTTTGTAAATATCAATCAGTCAATCTAAAGAAAAGTTTAAGAATAATAGTTATATAGTTGACATGCCAATGAACAAAACCTTATGTCTGTAACATAGGGGTGAGTGTATTTAGAGAAATGCTGATAAACTGAAGAGAACCTAGTTACATCAGCATTTCAAATCTATTTGTATCACTTACGAGCTGCAACTTTTCTAAGCTGTAATTTTCTCATCTTTTAAATTATGATAATGCCAATATTATGGAAATAGTATGAGGACTTATGTGTGGAAAATGCCTTCCATCAGAATACGGTAGGTTTTTACTACATACACAATCCCTTCAAGCCTTATTTTGAAGCCAGTTCTCTGGGTAGCCTTCAGAGTATAGCATTTCTCTCTGCTTCAGATTCCTCACTTATAAGGTGATACCAAAGGACATTTGATGATCTGAAAGGACTTTTCCTTTCAATTCTTAACTAATATATATCTATGCATGTATATTTAGTGTGTATGTATGTGTACACATATACACATGCATTAAATTCTGTATTTCTTACCTTTGTGTAAGCATGGTTTAGGCATAAATGCCTTTATTCCTCTGACATAAAACTTGAGTGCCTAGGAATAATATTGAAAATAGATGCCTGTGTTGGAAAAATAAAAAAATCAAGACATGAGGAATGTGAGCGCCAATACACATTTCAGAGCTCAAAGGTAATTTCACTGTATTTTATTGTCATGTATCAAACTTACAGCAATAGTGAGACTAGAAAATAGATTGTCACTGAGGTTTCTAAGGACAATAGTTTCCACTAGTTGGTGTAAATATATTCAGAGAGACTTGTTCCTACTTAATAATCCAGGTTTTTCCTTCTGAATTGCTGATGCATTCACTTACAATATTTGAAAGGCAGTTTGTCCTTTGCTGTCAAGTAAACTTGATAGAATAATAGAAAAATCTGAAAAATTCAATCAGACCTTGTTGCTTCTCAAGAGAATTTGACTGCTGATTCTATTTAAAGAGAGGAAGAGAAGATGGTGCTTCTTTGATTTTGTATAAGACACTAACAAAATTTAACAGTGCTAATTTAACAAATTCTAATTAGCAGATGCTGTGCCGGATTTTCCCAGGCAGCATTCCAGAGGACAGTGATGGCTGGAGTTTGGGGTCCTTGTGAGAGAGTAAGCAATATATAAGGGGTTTCTTAGAAGAGTGCACTGTTATGAAGTCTGAAATTGTAACCATTAACTTCTTTACTGCTTACCACATTCTCATCAATCTGGAGAACTGAAAATAAGGAAAAAAGAGTGAGACTAGCTTCTCTTAATCATAAAATAAAATAGCTTGCATTACATTTTACGTAACTATTAATGAAACCTAAAACCTGGATTCTCTCAAATCTTAGTAATTATAATGAAACACCCCAATTGGGCTATTTGACTTGAATAGGCAGGCATTTAATTAAAAACTACACTGTAATGCCTTTGTGGTCATATGGACAAGGGTTCAAATTCTTATCTCGTCTCAGTTCATCTGTAAGCTGAAAATAAAATGCTCCTACTACATAAGATTGTTCTGAGAATCAAAGAGAATTTTGGAAATATCAGAACAGATAATATTGACTGAGCTCAGTACCTGCTAGGTACTATTCCAAGGGCTTTCTCTGTATAAGATCATTAAAATCTCAATAAATGTCTGAGGAAGGTTCTATATTAGCTCCATTTTATGTGCATGGAAACAGATCCCAGAGAGACTAACTAGCTAAACATGGTGTAGCAGGGAGAGACGAAGCCGAAACAAAATTGGAATCCAGAAAGTTGGGCTCCAGATGCTTTTTTGAGGATTAAAAGCACTTCACATTGTCCTAACCATGAGTTGAATCAAGTGCACCATTTTTCACTTATAAAATAATTTTGTATGGTACTGCCTAATAAGCCTTGAATATGTATAAAAGTAGCATATGCTGCTGCTATTAATGGTTACAATAATACTGGTCTTACCCTTGAACCTCACTCATTAATACACAGAATGAAGGTGGAATTGTTGTGTAAAGGCCATTAATTTGACAGTCAGGAAGTGGTTGAAACTAGGTCTCAGTTTCCCCATTTGTAAACTAATGGGATCAGTTTTTTTTCCATTCTTAAGAGTTCATAGGGAAACTAGTTGGGGTTTTTGTTGTGTTGTCTATTTCTCCAACCCATCTTTGACCAATATCTAGTTCTACTATGAATGATGAGTACGAAGTTCATGTCATTCACAAATCACCATGCAAGTTTGACAATATGCATGGTGAGTTTACTGATGACATATTTGGATAACACAGAAGAATGTAACAATTTATAAACACATATTTTCAATTTCTGTTCTTAACTCACCATAAACCAATAAAATAATGGTCCATGAACTGACACAGTTTATGGACTATACTTTGAGTAGCATTAGTAGACATTAGTAGGCCTGAGGGACAAAGGGAATCAAAACATCACATTTTGCCAGTTATAGTTAAAGAAAGTATCCAGTGGTTTATACATCGATAATCATCTAGATCCCAGATAAAAAATGTCCTGAGGCAGCACTGTGAGATCCTAAGGTCAGACACTGGGAATAACTAAACTATATAATTGGCCAAATTTTCAGGACTATTTATTCTTAAAAAGATACTCACCATTCCTAGGTGCCATGGCCTACAATCCATTGATTTTAGAATGATGAATAAATAAATGGAAGTAACATTTTAAGATCTACCCACAATGGGCAAAAGTCTTAATCAAAGAACATTCCCAGGGACAATCTAATCTCTAATGTATCCAATTGATGAGCCCTGATGCCAAACAGATCCTGAGAAGGTGTCACCCGATCTTGCATACATAACTTATGTCAGGTTCTTTTTGTCATCTCACTGACAGCAGAACATCGTAACAAAAATCATATAAATCAAACTTAAACTTGTAACCAGCACCACTGTCATTGTGGCTCTTGGCCACCCTTTCCCTCAAGGGGGTACTTTCACTTTGTAGTGTTTCACTTTGCAATACATCCTGCCTTTATTTTCACAATGCTTTTCTGTGCCTTGATTGAATTCTTTCATCAAGAACATAAGGACCAAGGATTCTCTCCTTCAGCTCAATAAATTGTGTACATGTGTTTGTGTTCCCTTCCCTTTAAAAACCATATTCTCCTTGGAGATTAGAAATCAATATCCTTAAAACAAAAGATTTTTTTAAAAAAGCCTATAAGAGAGCAGTATACCAGAGTCTGGTGGCACTATTTATTTTAAAATTCATCACATAAATAATTAACCACCTTTTGTATTGTCATACTTGAGGCACAAGGGAATTAGAGACACTTGTAAAGGGGACATGGTCCCTATCTTCCCAAAACTAACAGCCTAGCCAGAAACAACAGAATGTAAGAATACAGCACAATTACAGAATAATGTACAATATTGTAAAGGCAGACAAAAGAAGTACATTAGTCCCTACTTTATTCCCAGTTTCACTTTCTTGTGGTTAAAATTGCATACAGTCAACTACAATTCAAAAATTGTTTCTGGAAAATTCCAGTTAATAATTAGTTAATAAATTTTAAAATATTATAGTATAAGATTATAATTATTATATTTTACTATTAGCTATTGATCTTTTTTAAAACTATTATTTTATTGGTACATTTTAGGTATACAATATAATGACATTCATCATTGGAAATTTGCACCTTTACATAATCTCTCTTGGTTCGTATTTTTCCCCCTTCCTCTGCCCTCCCTTCAACCCCTGCATCCCTCCCTATTTACAAAGACTTTGTTTCCATTTTTTCATTTTCTCATATTAATTCCATTCCCTTCTTTCCTTTCCCCTACCCCTCCCACTTCCTCTACCTCTTTGCACCTTTTCTTCCTATTTCACATTATTATACCTTTTACTCCTTATTTACACTTTCAGTTTCTCACACTACAGAAACTATTCAATATTTACACACCTTTGTCCTATTGAGTTCACTTAAGAGTATTGACGCAATGTGCATCCATTTGGCTATAAATGTCTCTAATTTCTCATTTTTTATGGCTGAGTAGTACTCCATTTTATTTTTAAAAACCCACATTTTCTTTATCCAGTCTCTAGTTCATGGGCGTTTGGGCTGCTTCCAAGTTTTGAATATTACAAACTGTGCTGCTATGAACATGGGTGTGCATATATCACTGTGGTATGATTCTTTTAATTTTGGGAAGATACCCAGCAAGGGAATAGCTGGGTCAAATGGGACTTCCAGTTCTAGTTCTCTGAGGTAACTCCGTACTGATTTCCACAGTGCTTGCACCAGTTTGCACTCCCACCAGCAGTGGAGCAGGGTTCCTCTTTCCCCACAGCCCTGCCAGCATTTGTTACTGGTTGATTTCATGATAGCAGCCATTCTTTCTGGAGTGAAGTGGAATCTCAGCATTGTTTTCATTCACATCTCTCGAATGACCAGTGATGTTGAACATTTTTTCATATGTTTCTTTGCTATTTCTACTTCTTTGTCTGAGAAATGTCTGTTCATTTCAGATGCCCATTTTTGGATTGGGTCTTTAAATTTGGGAGGTCTGATCTTTTTAAGTTCTTTATAGATTCGAGATAGTAGACCTTTGTCTGAGGAAGAGCAGGTGAAGATTTTTTCCCACATTGTGGGTTGTCTCTTCACACTGTTGGTGGTTTTCTTGCTGTACAGAAGCTTTTTAATAAGAAGAGATCCCACTTGTTGATTGTTTGTGCTAGTTCACAGGCAACTGAAGTTTTGTCCATAAAATCTTTTCCTACCCTAATGTCTTCAAGAGTTCTGCCTAACCTCTGTTCCAGTTGATTCAGTGTTTCTATTTTAATATTTAGATCTTTAATCCATTTCAATTTTAGTTTCAGTGCATGGTGAGAGATATAGGTCTAGTTTGAATCTTTGGCAAGTTGAAGCCCAATTTTTCCAGCACCATTTATTAAAGAGGCTATCGTTCCTCCAGTGAGGGTGTTTGGTTCCTTTATCGAAGACGGGATGGCTGAGTGTGTCTGGAGCTGTTTCTGCATTTTCTAATCTGTTCCACTGGTAATCAGGTCTGTTTCTTTGCCAGTACCATGCAGTTTTTATCACAGTAGTTTTGTAGTACACTTTCAAGTTGGGGGTTGTGATACCCCCTGCCATCTCTCTGTTGCCTACAATTGCTTTTGCTATTCTAGGTCTCTTCTTGTTCCAAATGAGTTTTTGGATTGTTTTCTCAAGGTCCATGAAGTATGCTGCTGGGATTTCAATTGGGATTGCATTGAATCTATGTAGTACTTTTGGAAGTATGGCCATTTTCACTCTATTGATCCTTCCTACCCAAGAGCAGGGGATGTCTGTCCATTTTCTGATATCATCTTCAATCTCTCTTTTCAGAGTGCCATAGTTTTCAGAGAAGAGGTCTTTGATTTCTTTTGTTAGATTGAGTCCTAGGTATTTCAGTTTTTTGGATGCTATTCTGAAAGGAATTGTTTGCCCTATTTCTCTCTCAGTCTGTCATTGGTGCAGAAGAAAGCTATTGATTTTTGTGTGTTGACCTTGTATCCAGCTACTTGACTGAATTTGGTTATTATGTCTACAAGACTTTTGGTGGCATTCTTGGGGTCTTCTATATAGAGTATCATGTCATATGCAAATGATGACAATTTGACTTCTTCATTTCCTATCTTTATTCCTTTTATTTCTTTCTCTTGTCTAATTGCCGTGGCTAATGTTTCCAGAACTATATTGAACAAGAGTGGTGATAGTGGACATCCTTGTCTTGTTCCTGATTTTAGTGTGCAGGATTTCAGTTTTTGACCATTTAGTATGATATTGTCTGTTCGCTTTTCATAGATGGCTTTATCAGATTGAGGTAGAGATCATCTATTCCAATTTTTGTAGGCTTTTTATCATAAATGTGTGTTGGATTTTGTCAAATGCTTTTTTTGCATCTATGGAGATAATCATATGGTTTTTGTCCTTGGCTCTATTGTTATAGTGTATTACATTGATTGATTTGCATATGTTGAACCATCCCTGCATCCCTGGGATGAATCCCACTTGATCATTGCGTATGATCTTCTTGATGATCTTCTGCATTCTATTTGCCAGTATCATATTAAAAATTTTTGCATCTGTGTTCATTAGTGAGATTGGCCTATAGTTCTCTTTTTCGGTGAGGTCTTTCTCTGCTCTGAGGTTCAAGATGATGCTTGCTTCCAGGAATGAATTTGGGAGTATTGCTTCCCTTTAAATTTCATTGAAGAGTTTAAACAGTAGTGGCAGTAGTTCCTCTCTAAATGTCTTGTAGAATTCAGCAGTGAAGCTGTCAGGACCCAGGCTTTTCTTAGTTGGTAAGTTTTTAATTATGTTTTCAATTTTCTTGGTTGATATTGGGTTGTTTAAAATTTGAGGTCTTCTTCATTCAGCTTTGGTAATTCATATGTATCTAGGATTCTGTCCATTTCTTTTGTGTTGTCCATCTTATTGGCATATAGGGTCTTGAAGCAGGTATTGATGATTGTTTGTATTGCTACTGGGTCCATTGTAATTTCACCCTTTTCATTCCTAATTGCATGGATTTGGGCCTTTTCTTTCCTTTTTCTGATAAGGTTGGCTAAGGGTTGGTCAATTTTGTTTATTCTTTCAAAGAACCTACTCTTCGCTTCACTGATTTTCGATATCATTTTCTTAGTCTCCATTGCATTGATTTCTGCTCTGATCTTTATAATTTCCTCCCTTGTATGAGTTTTGGGTTTGTCCTGCTCTTCTTTTTCTAGAAGCTTGAGGTTCAGCATCAGATTGTTTAGTTGGGCTTGCTCTGTTTTCCTAATATGTGTATTCACTGCATTGAATTTCCCTTAGAAGACTACTTTCATTGTGCCCTATAGATTCGAATATGTTGTATTTTCATTGTCATTTAATTGTAGGAACTGTCTGATTTCTTCTTTAATTTCCTCTGTGACCCATTGGTTATTCAGAAGTGTGTCTTTCAATTTCCATGTGTTTATGAAATTTTTCCAGTTTCTTTTGCTATTGATCTCCAATTTCATTGCACTGTGGTCTGATAATATACAGGGGATAACTTCAATTCCTTTGCACTTACTTAAACATGTTCTATGAGTGAGTATGTGGTCTATTTTGGAGAGCGACCCATGTGCAGCTGAAAAGAATGTGTATTCTGATTTTGTAGGGTGGAACACTCTAAACATCTATTAAGTTCATTTGTTCAAGAGTTTGATTGAGTTCTAGTGTTTCATCACTTATTTTTTGTCTAGTTGATCTATTTGTGTCAGTGGGGTATTGAGGTCACCCACTAATATTGTATTAGTGCATATATGACTTTTCATGTTCGTTAGTATTTGTTTTATATAGTTGGATTCACTAGTGTTTGGTGCATATATATTTATGATTGTCATCTCTTGCTGTTGGATTGTTCCCTTTACAAGGATGTAGTGTCCTTCTTTGTCTCAATCAGTGTTGGTTTGAAATCCACTTGATCTGCAAAGAGGATAGCTACTCCTGCTTTTATTCAGGTTCCTGTCACATGAAATATTGTTTTCCACCCTTTAACTTTCAATCTATGAGTTTCCTTTTGAATTAGGTGTGTTTCTTGTATGCAGCATATTGTTGGATTTTGCTTCTTGACCCATTCTGCCAGTCTATTTCTTTTGATTGGTGAATTGAGACCATTAACATTGATAGTTATAACTGATCCATATTGAGTTATCATTGTCATGACTTTTTCTTTTTGTTAGAGTCTCCCCCTTTACATTTAATTTCTTATCACACCCAATGGATTCATTCTGTGCTTCCTGGGGTTGTGATCCTCATTGTCTGTACCTAGGATATTATCTAAAATTTTCTGGAGTGCTGGATTTGGTATCCATGAAGTTCCTAAGGTGCTCTTTGTCATGAAAGTATCTTATTTCTCCATTGATTTTGAAAGATAGTTTTGCAGGGTACATCAATCTGGGTTGGAGGCTGTTTTCCTTTAGGGCTTGAAATACATCACTTCAAGCTGTTCTTGCCTTGAGGATTTGTGTTGAGAAGTCTGCTATGATTCTAATGGGCTTTCCTTTGTATGTAACTTGTTTCTTTTCTCTAACTGCTTGTAGAACTTTGTTCTTCTGTTGGGTTTCTGGAATCTTAACTATTATATGCCTATGTGTAGATTTTTTGATCAAGGCTATTTGGAGTCCTATCTGCCTCACTTATCTGTATGTGAAGTTCTTTTCTCCTGCTTGGGAAGTTTTCTGCCATTACTTCTGCAAAAAGCTTTTTTTTATATAATCTGCACTCTCTCCTGTTTCTTTGTTGACTCTAATCAGTCTTATGCTGTTCTTCTTTGCATCATCTAGCAGCTGCTGGATTGATTTCTCATGTCCCCTTATGATTTTGAAGCAATTTTTCTTTTCCTTTTCACTCATTGCAATCTTATCTTCTATATCTGAAATTCTGTCCTCACATTGGCTCATTCTGCTGTGTAGGCTTTCAATGGAGTTTTTAATCTCCTGGAAATCTGTTTGTATCTGTTTTATGGATTCCATTTGTTTCCTATGTTGGGATTCCATCATGTTCCTCAGCTCCTTTATTTTTTTATCTGTGTCCTCTCTAGATTTATTAATCATGTCTTGCACTATGCTCACAATCTCTGCTGTTATCTGAGAAATTATTTCTGATTTCATTTTTCCCAGATCCTCTTTTGTTGCCAGTTCAGGGAGTCCAGGTGACTGAATGTCAGAGTGTTCCATCTCATTTCCCTTTGGGATTGCTGTAGGTGATCTGTAAGTCTGGTTTGGAGATTTGTTTACATGTCTTCTCATTTTGTCGGGGAGCAGTGGGGTGCTATTGGCGCCTTCTGTGGGCTGGGAATGGTGGAAAGGCGGCCCAGAAGCCCCTTCCTCTGAGCTGGGAGCAATGGAACAGTGGTCCAGATGCCCCTGCCTTTGGGCTGGGAGTGGTGGAACCTATTAGCTATTGATCTTACCATCAATCTTAATCTTGATCTCAAGTTAAATATTAACATAAATATGCATATGTGGAAAAATGTATAGTGAATACAGAATTTATCACTATCCATAGTTTCAAGTATGAACTGGAGTCTTGAAATTTATCCTCCTTAGATAACTGGGAACTACCTTATTTAATTTGCCTTCACTATCGTGTGTCACATTTGAAGTATAATTTTTTATATTTCGTTGTTTAGAATGATTTTTCTTTATTAAAATATCTTTTATTAATATATTACATACTCAATATATTGACTAATCATGAGTATAAAACTTAATGAATTAGAACATAGTGAATATACCCATATACCCACCATTGATCAGGATGTAGAATGTTAACAGTTTCCTAGAAAGTTCCTAATATGTCCTTTTCCAGTCCTTGACTTCTCCGTCGTCACAAATGTAAACCACCCTAATTTCTAACACTAAGAGTTAAATTTGCCTTTTCTTAAAATTTAGGAATAGAATTACACTGATTTACTCTGTTATGTTGTGTCTGACTTGTTTTGCTCAATCTCATGTCTACACTCTTTGTTCCCAACCTGTGTGCCTAAGTATATCAGGGTACTGGAATATGTTCATAAAGGCACTGAAAGTTTTTGTTACTTTTTAGAGTAACACAGTAATAGGAATTATCAGACACTGAATAAAGTACCCACTCATGATAGTGAAGTTTCAAAATTAGATTTCAGTACATTCCTTCTGATGTTGTCATACCTTTGAAATACTGTACCAGGTTTCTAAGAATAGCTGTGATTAAAATCATGTGCATACATAAAATCAATGTGAAATGAGAATGAAGGTAGTATATTTATTCTGATTCCAAGCTTTGGGCTACTCTGTGCTCAACAGGCACACACAACCCCCTTAGTAAGTAATTGTGCTTATTTGGGAATGAAATAAATATAATAGGTTTTTTCCAATTTATTTATATTTTAATATGCTTGCCAAGTTGTTGAGACATGAATATTCATTATGTCTTTGGGAGCTTACTACTTAATAATCCAAACTATCAGGTCTCTTTTGGTGTGATAATACCATTAAAAAAATGCCTGAGACACTAGGGCCCTGAAAAAGTTTAGGAAAGTTTGAACTGTGAAAAGGATTTATACTGTTGCATACAACAGTTATTTAGTTTCATTTGTGTTTGATTTTCTATTGTATAAATGTATCATAATTTATTTTTGTTTTCTAACTTGATAGAAATTTAGGTTTCCAATTTGGTACCATTATAAATAATGCTTCTATGCACAGTTTTGAATGTACCTTTTAGTATACAAGATATATTTCTGTTGGGCATATATTTAGAGGTAGAATCGCTGAGTCATAAGGTATATGTATTTCACCCTTAGTAAATATAGCTAAATAGTTTTCTAAAGCAGTCATTCCAATCTACATTCCCACTGGGATTGTAGGAAAGTATCCATTTTTCCATTCCTGATAACACTTAGTATTTTTAGTTATTTTATAATACAGTATGCAGGCATACCAAGATCTTACACTGCCTAAAGATTAATTCAATTCTAGGGATTCATAATGAAGATAAATGCTAAACTATAAATTAAAAATTTAAATATAAAAATGAATAATGACTGAAAATGAGAAAATAAATCACAGAAAATTAAACATAGAAGCTAAAAAACAACTTCAAATGTTAAAAAATCAAGAAAAAGTGAAAAACTTAATGAATTTACTGTTTAGTGCACCCCTAGAATATTTCACTTCTACCTTTAACTGCATATTCTTGGATTGTCTCTTCATTTGGCAAAATTTTTTTATTTTCACTCTCTATAGGGAATACAGAAAGATTATTCAGACTTCTTTACAGTGCATTTGAACAAGATTTGTTTTCCAAATGCAAATAGTTCAAAAAAGTTTCACAACTAGTAAAATTTAAATCTATGTCAGAGTTTTGTTTTAAATATGAATTTTCAGGACACTACAAGTAGTACATTTATGTAATCTTAAATATTCTGTGTTGGCAACACCTTTAACTGTTTTTTATCAGTGATGATTGTTTTACCTTCTATTTGATGAGATCTTTCTCTTTGTTTTCTACTGCCATCTAAATTAACAGAGAAGGCAGTAGGAGAAGACATGGAAGCCATTTCTACTCTGGGGAAGTGAGCAGTTAATTAACTGTTCCTCCGATGACCACAACCACATAAATACATTCAACCAAACCCAAATGAAATGTATCCACAGCTTACTCATAGCAGGATCCCACATGTATCATAGCTGCTTTTACTGAAGTGGTCACATGGTTTTCTTCTCTTTTTATACCTACAAATATGTTGAAATACGTTTAGTTTCTTTTCTAACCTGAAAGCATCCTTGCTATCCAATAGTTATAGGCCACTCAGTCTGAATGTTTTATTCTTGTCATGAATCTCTGGATTTTGTTCAGAATATGAGATTTAAGATTATTATTTTTATGTTCATAAAAGATAAGCCTATTATCTTTTTTCTCTTTTTAAGGTATTCATCTGATTTGGTTATCAAGGCTCTGCTGCTATTATAAAATACACTGGGAATTATTTTCTGGTTTTCTATCTTCTGGAATAATTTAAGTATGATCTACATTATCTTAGATTTTGGAATAAATCACCAATGAAGCCACATAGGCCCTGATTTTCTTGTGGAAATATTCTAAGTACTGAATTTGATTGCTTAATACATATAGGACTTTTTTTCTTTTTTTGGTACCGGGAATCAAACTCAGGTCCTTGCCATATAGGACTATTCAGGTTTTCTGTTTCCTCTAAAAATTGGGAGCTTTTATTTTTCTATGAATGTACCTGTTACATTTAAATTTTTAATTTTAATGATACAAAGTTGTTCCTGCTATTTTTCATTGTTTTAAAATATCAGTTGAATCTTTAATGATATTCCTTAAATTCCCTTCATGATATTAGTTGTCTTCCTATTCTTGGGCTGGGGATTTAGCTCAGTGGTTCCGCTGCCTGCCTTGCAAGTGCAAGGACCTGAGTTCTATCCCTGGTACCAAAAAAAAAAAAAAAAGAGTGTCTTCCTTTTCTTATCTTTTATCAGTTTTGTTAGTATCTTCAAAGTACCACCTTTTGAATTTTTTGAATCTATCTACCTTTTAAGTTTTCATTGACTTTCCATTTATATTCTTTGGATTTCATTTGCATTTTTTCATCTTTTTGAGAAAGAATACTTAATTTTTCACCTTTTGTTTAGTGTATGCATTCAAGGCCAGGTTCATAACTTTAACTGCATCCCAGACATTTTCAATATGCCATGTTTTCATTACTGTTCAGTTCAAAATATTTTCTAAATTTCCATATAATTTTTTTATTTGTCCCATGGGTTTTTTTTAGAAGCATATAGCTCAGTTTTCAAGTTTTAGGACAAGTAGTTTTTAGCTATGTTTCTGCTATTTTTTCTAGCCTGGTCAGAAAATATATGCTGTATGATTTTAATCCTTTGAAATTTAGTGAAACTCTTTAATTCCATTAGTTCTTCTAACTCCTTTAACATGGTCAGGTTATTTATTTGAAATACAGTAGCATATATTTGTTTCTAATTTGCTTTCAGTTTTGTTTTCCTCCTTCCAATACTTGTTACCTTTGTATCAGTTTTTGAGTATATAGAATATTAACACCTAAAACTAAAACGAAAGCACACTTAGAAAAGTGTCACTACCTCCTGCATTCTTCTACTTCATTGGTCCTACTCTAGCCAAGAATATTGTTTCTGGCTCATTCTTCCTGTTTCTTTTCATAAGGGTAAGTAGATGTATATATGTTCCCTTATTTCCCGTTACAAATTAACATGTGATCTCATTTGCAGTTTGCCTATTTAACAATATCAGACATCACTCTGTATCAGTTCAGAGAGATTTTCCTTACTCTTTGTTCATGGCTGCTTAACACTGCTTAGAAAATACGGGTCTGCAGTTTATTCAGCCAGACTCCTATGCTTAGTTATATGTTATTTCTTACAGATATCATTGCAATGGGTAGGCCCATGCAAATGTATTTTTGTACTGTGGTAGCTATGTCTTCAGAATAAATTCTCTAGAACTGGCATTGCTGGGTTGAAAAATATACGTATAATTTTATTATCTGATTCCAAACCTCCTCCATGAAGATTTTTCATTGCCACTATTTTGTATCCTTCTCATCAATGTATAAACAAGTGCCTGTTTTTCCATGCTCTTGTAAACAAGGCAGATTGTCAAGCTCTGAAATTTTAACAATCTGATGAGTGAGAAATAATATCTCAGTGAGTTTGAACTTGCATTTAATATAAGTGAAACTGAGTATCTTTTCATATATTTAAGATGTGTATCTATATAAATTTGGAAATTGCCTCTACATTTCTCTGTCCATTTTTCTGTAGAATTATTGTTCATTTTTCCTTCAAATGTTAATATTTTTGTGATACTGACCTTTTTTATTTTTTATGTGTGTATAATACAATCTTTGACTTTGTGGTGTATTAACCAATTTATTAATCCTCTATTATCTGTAGTTTTTAGTTTTATTTAGCAATCCAAATTGTACAGAAATAGTCACCCTCATTTTCTAGCACTAGTACATTTTTTTTCATTTAGAAGATGGATTGATTTATTTTCTTGTTGAATACATACATAGAATTTGTCTAATTTTTTTATTTGTAAAATTTTTAAGTGGTTATCCAGCTGTCTTAACATTTATTAAAAGACCATCTTTTCTTCAGTGATTTGAAATGTTACCTTTATCCCACACTAGATTTCTGTAGAAATATACTTTAGTCACTGATCTATCTCGTCACCAACTGGTTTAGTACTATTTTAATTACAGACTTTGTAGTATTAATACCCATAGATCCAATACTCCCCTATGACTTTTCCTATTCACTGTTTTCCTAGCAGTTATTGTATATTTTTTCATGTGATTATCCTACATATTGTCAAGCTAGACATGTTAGTCTCAATATATCTCACTTGATGATCAAGTTTATCCATATTTTTATTGGGATTGCATTAAATCTATTAATTAAAATGCTGAAAAATAAGATCCTGTTTGTTTTGAGGCATGTTAAACAAGAACAAAGGCCACCTGTCCACTTACTTATATCTATTTTTGTGTCTTTCAGTTTTTATAGCTTTCTTTAAATAGTTTTCCAGCAGTTTTGTAATTCCTATTTTCTTTTTTGTTGTTACTATGTTTTGTTTCATTACACTTTTAATGACTGTTATCTATGTACATGTGGCTGTGAAATGTACTTTTTAACAGTATAAAATGTCTTATGCCTCATTTTATTTTTTGAGTAAAATTCTACTCTGTCCAGTATGAACATTTCTGCTCTTGGTTTCTTATTGTGCATATTTGCCTAATCTATATCTAGTCTTTTATTTTTAGCCTTTTGAATCATCATGTTTTAGATGTTTCTTATAACCAATATAGAGTTGAGTTTTAATTCATGAATCAATTTTAAGAAATTGTATTTTAATAGGTGTGTTAAACTCATTCAAGGTTATTGATATGACATTTTAAAATAAGTTTTATTGAACTAAAATTTGAATATTATACAATTTACAAACTTAAAGTGTATGATTCAGTAACTTTTAGCATATTGACAGCATTGTATAACCATGACCACAAACAAATGTAGATCTTTTTTGTTATTGTAAAACCACTAGCCATTATCTTCCAGTCCCTACCCCCTAAATCACTCTATCTTCATAGACTTGCCTATTCTGGGAATTCGTTCATTCATTTTCAAAATAAACCATCCTCATAGCAACAATAAAGACCTTAACATATCCACAGAAATAAAAATTGTGCAAAGTGTGTGATCACACCATATAAGGCAAAATTAGAAACTGACAACAGAAATAGACTACAATAACCTTTTTCTCTCCTTTCCTATTATCTGTCTTTTATTTCTTTGCATATCTATGAACCTTTTTATGTAAGGGAAACCATGCAATGTTTAAGCTTGTATGTCTGATTTACTTCACTTAACATCCATTTTCATACAAATGCTTCAAGTTTATCTTTCGTTATGGTAGAATATTACTCCATCACGTATAAATACCACATTTTCTTTCCACTCATCTGTTAATGGGAATATAAGCTGTTTCCAAGATTTAGCTGCTATGAATTGTGCTGCTATAAACATAGGCAGATATCCATCACTGTGGTATAATGTTTTAACTCTTTTGAGAAAATACTTGAAAGGGGAATAGCTGGGTCAAATGGAATTTCCATTTCAGGTTTTTGAGGAATCTCCATACTGATTTCCATAGTGGTTGTATTAGTTTACACTCATACCAACAGTGAAGAAATGTTTCTTTCTCCCCACAGCCTTGCCAGCATTTGTTATTGGCATAAGTGGCCAGCATTTTTCCATGTACTTATTGGCCAATTGTATTTTTTCATTTGAGAAGAAAAATACTTGGATGATCCCTTCAACTGAAGAATAGATTTTCCATGCTTTCTAGGTAGCATTAAACTGCTGGTCTAAAACTTGAAACCCTGGGTCAAGTATTTTGAAGCTCTCAAATAGAGAGCAGGAATGGAAAGATATTTGGCTTTGAATAGGTGATAGTTGGCGATTCCTGACTAACCAGATGACAGCATTCCCTGTTGAAGTTTTTCCCTAGACTATTTCCACATCACAACTTGAAAGCTGCATCCATACCTCATTCTGTTGTACATGATGTACATGGGGCTGTTTTCTTATGTTCTCTAGCCCACTCTCACAAAAAGCTAGGGTAAGGCTACATTCTGAGCCCATGAGTAAAATATGTGCAATGTGAGAGGCTTCCAGGATGGAAGTCTAGCACCAGATGTCCCATGCAGTTTCCCAACTTCATGCTGCATAAAGCAGAGAAGAGAGGCATCCTGGACTGATGAGGTAGAGCTCAGTAACTTGAGGTTTTAAAGTTTGTTCTACATAAAAAGGCAACTGGAGCTGGCTTTAAATGCCAGCATAATCTTCTAATTCTGGTAAAAGTTTAAGTTTCAGTCCCAAATGAGACCCACACTCTGTAGCTACTTTATAGAATCCTGATGGGGAAGAATTTGGTCCTCATAACTCTGATCAAACTTCCATCAGGTATAAAATACCTTTATGAACAGTAATTGTTTTTATATCCTGGTAAGCTAGTAAGTACAAGAATGTCTGCAGGCCAGGGATGAGATGGAGAATGGATCATAGAAAAATAACTCCAAAAATGGTTCTCCGGGGCTAAGGAATAAACCAGATGGTTGTATATTTTTAAAATAAGTAAGAACAAATTATAGCTATTTACATTTCTGCTCTAAAGGCACTGTCTGCATTTTCCATAGGATGGCTTCTTTGCTAAGGATTATTAACTCGAGAGAGAATAACTACCAACAAATGATATTTTAATGACTAATATAAAATATCTTACTTTTGCTATAATTTCACTGAAAAAAATATTTTGGTAGAGAGACATTAATCATATTTTAGAAGCTCTGCTCAATTTTTCCCATAAAATGAAATAATGACTCTAGGAAGAGAAGTATCAATATATGTTTCTCTTTCAGAAATTATTCACTTCAACAAATATTTAATGAAGTTTTGCTATGGTCATGGCATGACACTATGGTTAGGTACCAAAGGGACATAAAGAGGAATAAAATATATTCTTTCACATCAAGATTTTATAATCTTGTGAACAACATTTTAAAAGCTAAATCTTCCATATGCTGTGATAAGGGTTAGTAACAACATACAAATGACCCAACCTTTTAGAAATTGATCATTTTAAGCCTGCTTTTAGGACCTTTCTAGTTGGAAAAGGAAAATCCCACAAAACTCTTAGAGAAGTCAGACTCCTTGCAGCATTGGACAAATGCAATCAGCAATGAGAAAACATAGTGAACTGATGAGGTGCAAATATTTTTGATTGTCTGATTTTGTGATAAGACAATGTATCCATTTACCTAGAAATCAAACAATGATTTTTGCAAAGAGTTGTTGTGATGTAACACCCTTAAGAAAAGAAAGAGTGAGACATCAAAGGAAGATGTTTTCGGCTTGAGCAAGGGAATTTTCAGCTTTGATCACTATAGAAAGAAGAATCTATTGACATAGCCTCACAGTTCAGGGAGAAGCCGCAAGGAATAGCACTATAGACTATAAGAGAAAACAATAATGGCTAGAGATCAGATATGAAGAAAGAGCACTTGGAAGGGGTCACATTCATTCACATTCTTGGAGAATGTGGATAGACACAGCAAGCAAATAAATATGTGAAGCCCAAGCTTGCTAGGAATCTTGTGAGGCAAAATGATTTTCCTCTTAGTTCAATAATAGCTGAGGAAGCAGGGACAGTTTGTGACCAATTCCCAGAAGGTATAATTCAATAAACAATGAAGAGAAGGCAGAATATAAAGAATAATGCAATAAGACCAGGGTTTTGGAAAGAAATCTATGAAAGAGCAACATAAAGGGCAGGTAGTATCTGTGTGACAGTAGACCAGATCAGAGAGCAGGAGCTAAAGAACTAACCAGCATATTGATGAACACATGACAAGTATTCCACTAATATTTCATTCACTCAGTACTTGATTATAGCACGTCTGCCATGGGCAAGTGTCTTTGCAGGCTAGAGAAATGGAGAAATAGTCCAATGTTCCCAAGGAACGTAAGATCTTTATGAAGTAGTCATGAAGTTTTAAGGTTTTAGGGGCCATCCAATGTTTGTTTGACCGAGTGTTGTGAAATGATTTGCATTTTACTTCCAAGGATACCAATAGTCAGGACCAAATTTGAGGAATGAGTTGTACAGAAGATTACAAATTTCATGAAAACAAACCAATGAACTTAACTCTATTTTACATCTTCATATTTATCTCATTGGCTTCCTTCTGTTGAGAATAAAATCAAAATGATATAATCAAAATAATATCTGACTACCTGACAGGCTAATAGAAACTTTATCGAGGACCTATTGTTCTTTTTGTGTATTTCCAAATGCATGAAGAAAAATCCCTACCTAGAAGCTAAATTTCCCAAGCCCTGCCCAAATTGCTTTTGATAAATTATCCAAAGATGTACAATGTAGGTTATACTTGCTTGACAGACAGGGATTTGGAATCAGGATAAAGAAAGTACTACAGTAAATGTTTAGCCTCACTATGTTATGTATGCCCCAAGCCTGCCTTCATCCTTAGCCCCTGAGGAGAAAGAGAAATTGGATTCAAGCCTAAGATCCAAATGTAGTACAAGAGCTTGTCCTGGGTGCGGGCAGGCGGTCCCAGAGAACATGTTCTATAAATCTTTGCGCAGGAGACAAGAATGAACATGTGTTCATTTAATCACCCCATACATAGGTGATTGTCAAGCAAAAAAAAAAAGCCTAGCATGCTCTCCAATAAAAAGCACCACAAACTACATATCTTGGCTTGTTCTTCAATAAGCATAGTCCATTTCTGAGCCATTGCCTGGAATTTTAAGAACAATTCAATCAAATAATGTAGCTCTCATCTCTCTCAACCTAAAGTTATTCTTTCACCATATCTCTGTTTGTATTTTGTTTTGTTAACACATATTGTATATATTAATAGGATTCAATGTGATATTTCCATACATGCAAATAGCATGCATTGATCAAATCCAGGCTACCCTTTGACACTCTCCACACAAACTTTTCCTAATCTCTATTAATCACTAGTCTGCTTTCAGGTAAAATTTTTTAGCTTCATATATGTGAGAAATCTTACAGGACTTGTCTTTCTGAACTTGGTTTATTTCACTTGATGTAATGTGCCCCAGTTCCATTCATTTTGCTACAAATGAGAGGATTTCATTTTTATTTGTGGCTGAATAATACTCCATTTTGTATATCTACCAAATTTCCTGTATCTATTTATCTGTTCATGAGCATCTTGGCAGCTTTCATATCCTAACTATTGTGAAGTGCCAACTATAGGTGAGCATCTCTTCGGTATGCTGACTTCATTACCTTCGGATATACACCCAGCAGTGGGATAACTGGACATGATACAACAGTTTTTGGTTTCCCGAGGAATCTCAATACTGTACTTCATAATGATTAATTTACAATCCCACTAATATTATACAAGAGTTTCTTTTCATCTATATTCTTGTAATCATTTATTATTTTTTTAAAGCAGCAATTCTAATCAGGGTAAGATGGTATATTACCATTTTTATTTCAATTTCTTGATGGGTAATAATATTGAGCACTTTTTATATATTTGTTGAACATTTGTATTTCTTATATTTTGAGAAGTGTATTCAGATCACTTGTCCAGTTTTTACTTGAACTACATAATTTTGGTTGTTGTTATTTAAGTTTTTTGAGTTATTTATATACTCTTCTAGATGAATAGGTGAAAAATATTTTCTGTCATTCTGTAGGTTCTCTCATCACTCTGTACATTATTTCTTTTGCTTTGCAGAAGACTTTTAGTTTGAAGAAATCTCATTTGTCAATTTCTTTTGTTTCTTGTATATTTTGAGGTCCTGCTCAGGACATGATTGCCTATACTGATGCCTTACAGTGTTTCCCCTGTTTTTTCTCTAGTAATTTCAGACTATCTGGCATTACCTATAGTTCTTTCATCTATTTTGAATTGATTTTGCATAGGGTGAAGAGATAGGATAGGAGTCTAGATTCAAACTTCTCCTTGTGGATATCTGGTTTTCTCAGCACCATTTGTTGAAGTTGCTGTCCTTTCTTCAACATATGTTTTTGGTATCTTTGCCAAGAGTCAGTTGGCTGTATTAATATTAATTGGCTGTATTAATATTAACATTAATATAGTGATGGGATTTCATTGAAACTGTGGATCACTTTGGGTACCATGAACATTTTAACAACATTAATTATTCCAATCTATGAACATTGAAAGTCTATCTTTTTGTGTCTTCTTTAATTTCTTCCATAAGTATTTTATAATTTTCATTGTAGAGGTTTTTCACTTTCTTAAGTTCATTCTTAAGCATTCTTTAGCAGTTGTAAATGATACTGATTTTATAGTTTCTTTCTCAACAAATCAGTTATTAGTATATAAAAAAGGTACTGAAGTTTGTATGCTAATTTTATATCCTGCTCATTTACTAAACTTCTTTATCAGTTCTAATAGTCTTTTGGTAGAGTCTTTAGGCTCTTCCAACTATAGAATCCTACACTCTGTAATCAGGAATGGTATGACTTCCTTCCTATTTGTATGCTTTTTATTGCTTTTTGTTGCCTAATTTCTCTGGTTAAAACTTGTAGTTGTATATTGAATAAGGATATTGAGAGTGGACACCCTTGTCTTCTCCCTGATCTTACAGAAAATGCTTCCAGCTCCTCCCCATTCTGTGTAATTTTGGCTGTGTCTTTGTCATATATAGCCTTCATAATGTAGAGGTATACCTTCTATACCTAATGTCCTTAGGTTTTTATTGTAAAGTGATATGAAATTTAATCAAGTGGTTTTTTGCATCTACTGAGATGTTTATATCATTTTTAATCCTTCATTCTGATGTTTCTTTCACTATCAGTTGCACTGGAACCTATGTTTCCCTTTAGTGTCTATTTTATAAAATTGGGTTTTCCAACATTAGGTGCATATAGATTTACAATCATTATATCTGCTTGTTGAATTAATCACTTGATCATTATAAAGTGAACATCTTTGTCTCTTTTTACAATTTTTGTCTTAAAATCTGTTTTGTCTCATACAAGTATAGCTACCCCTGCTTTAGGTTTACATATGCTGGGAATATCATTTTTCATCCCTTCAGGTCAGTTTTTGTGTCTTTGATGGTGAGGTAATCTATTTACAGGTGCATATTGCCTGTTTCTGCTTTCTATCCGTTCACCCTTAATCAAAGATGGTCCACTTACATTCAAGGTTATTATTGACAGGTAAGCACTTACTCTTGCCATTTTTTTTATTTTCTTCCAACAGTTTTGAGTATTCTTTGTTCTTCCTCTGTCACTCATCTTTATGGCTTAATGTTTACTGTGTTGATAACATTTGATTCTTCTCTATTGCCTTTTTATGTGTCTAGTCTGCTAGTGGGATTTATATTTTCATGGTTTTTTAAAATGGCACTTATCTTTGCTTTACTTCTAAATGTAGGTCTTCCTTAAATATCTTTTGTAAGTCTTGTCTAGTGATTATAAATTCTTTCAGTATCTGCTTGCCTGGGCAAGACTTTATTTCTCCTTCCTTTTGGAAGGATAGCCTTGCTGGGTATAATAACATTGGTCATCTGTTACTGTGTTTCAGCATTTGGAATGCATCATTTCATCCTTTCCTGACATATTGACTGAACAATATTTTATCTAAGGAATTTCTTACTAATGTATATTAAATTATTAAGTATGTTAATACAATAGATAATGTAGGCATGAACAGTTTTAGAGCCACACAGAGTATAGTACCTTTAAGGTTTAATTCCTAGAAGGAAAATAGTTATTTTGAAAGTGTTTACTTCTTTTGAAAGATAACATTAAACACAGTTTAATCTTTTCATAGTGCTCTGTGGCATCATTCTAACCATGATGTGCTTCTTTGATTACTTGTTGACAAACACTGGGCTGGTGGACCTCTTGAACAAGAGTGCGAGACCAGAGTAACCCAAAGCAGATTTTTGTAGAGCACTGGTTCCATAAGTTTTACAAACCTGTGTTTCCCTGAAAATAAGACCTAACCTGAAAATAATTAGCCTTGAAAACTAGAGATCAAAAATGCCAGTCCCAGGCCGGGGATTTAGCTCAGTGGTTCTGCTGCCTGCCTCACAAGCGCAAGGTCCCGAATCCAATCCCTGGTACCAAAAAAAAAAAAAAAATGCCAGTCCCTATCATCCAATTCTTGCCTCATCTGCCTTACAGGGTACCCACCAAGCAAAGCACAGCGAGGGAAGGGAAGGCCAGGACAGGCTAACTGGGGCTGGCACTTCTGATCTTTAGTTTTCAAGGCTGATTATTTTCAGATTAGGTCTTATTTTCAGGGAAACTGGAAAATGATTCTATAGTCATGTTAGTTGAGAATCCCAGCATACTATATTCACCTACTCTCTTTTCTTAGAAATTAAAGACTTTGGTGCCATAAAGAACAAGCTATTTAACTTTAACAAGTGCTTTCTACACATATTAATGAGGAATTATTTCATTGCCTGTTACCTCCTGGCATGCTGTAGGAATAATACAATTTAGGGAATGGGACGCTACACAATGTTGGTTTTTTTAAAAATAAATTCAAATCTTTTATTTCTTCCTTGGTAATTATACATTTAATACTTTTGCAATAAATTTTCCTGTTCTAATTTACTCTAAGCTTTTGCCTTAGAAATGGAGTGTATCCATGCTTGCTAAAGTTGTTTATAAATTAAGAATTAGCACACTCTGAAAAAGCCTGAGACATTATTTCATGAGTCAGTATTGAGGTTTTAATGCTTGAATTTTATTGAACCTATTTGTCCTTCCCAGAGACTTTCTTTTCCTCTTTCAAAATTCTTACCTCTATTTTCTCATAAGTGATTTATGATATACATGGCTATTCCCAGAAATCCCCAGAATCCTCACTTGCTTATTTAAGGTTTTGGTAGGGTAATATATTCTAACAAAGAAGAAAAAGTAGGAAATTCAGGAACATTATTTACCATAAGATAACAGAAAAGATCTTTGTAGTTGAACAAGAGAAGCTCTTTGGTAGGTAGCATTGCTATTAAGTACTTATTAAATGCCAGCCACTGTATTAAGAACTTTAACTGAATCATCTCATTTACTTCACTTGACATCAGACTAAGAAATACTGGTATTATCTCCACTGAATATATAAAGAACCTTTGGCTCAGTGAAGCTAAAAAACAATTTACTAAAATCACAGAACAAAAGCAAAAAGTATCAGAGCTGAGCTTAAACTAAATCTGCCAAATATCAGTATCTGTCTGTAACCACCACACTATTCTGTTCTGTGTATGTGTGTGAGAGAGAGAGAGAGGGAAAGAGAGAGTCAGACAGACAGACAGACAGACAGAAAAGGGCAGACAGTGAAAATGAAACTAGCTGAAGCTGATCATTTTAACTAAAATAAGAGTCAGAGACTCCAGTCCCAGCCAAGCTGGGGTACATTTTCATTTGTACCCCATCTCTCTAGATCTGTCTGTGGGTTGTCCTCCTATCACCTCCGGAGTGTTCGCTGACATCATTTGTTGAATATGCTATAGAAATCGACACTGCAGGGAGAGGGAATAAGGGACCCCGAGCCAAAAACAAAAGATTCATCCCAGAGAGTTTCATCCAGAGGAATTTGGTTCAAGTTCAAACAAATTTGGATTATGAGAAGTCTACAATGTTTTCTCTGTGGGTAACCAATCAATACAAGTAGAAAGAAAAGCTTAGATTAATTCATAGCTGGATACACAGTTGAGAAAGCAAAGCACAAGATTTCAAAGCTAAAAAAAATCTTTAGGCCTATTTGATCTGCCATTGTGATTATAATTCATTAAATACAGAAAAATGTATTTATTTAGCAAATACCTATTGAACATTTCACTTTCAAGGCACTATGTTGATTATCACAATGCCTAGAAAAACACAATGATTGGTGAAATGTAAGATGTGATTTACCTGAGTGGATTTGGGAAGATTATAACAATATAAAAGATTAAAGAAAATATTAAAATGTTACTGGATCCTGACACTAAGAAACATTGACAGGAAATAATTTAAATGGCATTGATGAAATGAATTTTGTCATAGAAATCTCATATGCACTTAGCAATTATTTGCTGAGCAACTGTTATGAGCAAGATATGCCTAGGTCCTGGGAACTTGAGTGATAGCAGAACAGTCTGTGACTTCAAAGGGTTCACAGCTTAGTGGGGAAGACATTAAAATGAATAATAACCACACAATTTATTAAGCAGTATAATAGTAGCATGAACAAAATGGTGAATAAGCATCCCAGAGAACTGGTTTACTTTTATACAAATACATAAAGCAGTTGAGATGCTACATTTTGCCCTGGAATATTAGAAAAGATTTTGAGGACCACAAGACAATATTGTTTACCAAAGAGGAAATGAGGCACAGAGTGAAGAAGTAGTGTGTCCAAAGCTAAAAATTGGCAGAATGTGAGAAAGAAAATCATTCATAGTTTAGGGTAATGCCTTCTCACATCCACCTGAGAAGTTTTGTTAAGAATGGCCAAAGACTTGAGACCTTTTCTGGCTCTTCTTTTCTGGGAAGCAGTTGTACCAACTAATTTTCTATTTCTGAGTATCTTGGTTTGGTACAAACGTTTTCTAAGTATGCCCATGTACTTGCCATAAGCCAAAGGAAAATGCAAGCAGTTTGAAATAAACACTTCCATTACAAAATGTGACAGGGGCTTCTTTTACGAGAACTGTTTTACATTAGAACCAACATGAGACATGCAACATGAGAGCTGTGGTGTCCACTGAAAAGCCCACATTCCTGCCATATCAGGAATGCAAATATGCAGCTATCCTATATATCTTTGCAATGTCACTGCTGGGAGGTTTGTTGCACCTCTTTTTCATGTTGGACATGCAGCTAATAAGGACTATTGCTCTTTTTCAAGAATTAGTTTAACCCCTTTTATCCATAACAAAATGAAAACGAGAAAAGTAATATCTATCCAGTGTTCAACCTGAACCCCCTTTTAGTTTTGTTTATTAAATTACTGGGCTATAAATGCAAGAAAGTTTTCTAGAAACTAGGTAAGAATCTTAAACATGTTCTTTTACTCCAACTCAAAGATTCCTCTTCTTAGAAGTTATCTGAGAGTTTACCCAAAAGAAGAGTCATAGTATTAAACATACTTTTTAAGAGAACTACTTATAATAGTAAAAATTATACAAATACCTTAAATGTCAAAAATGGAGGAAGGCTAATAATTTGGATCAATTTTTGGAACATGATTAAAGCCATCACCAAAATAGTAATTAATGACTGTATAGCTGCATGAAAAAAATAGTATAATGCTTATTTTCAATTCTGACATGGTTGAATAGATAAACTAAAAATCATACAAGATAATTTGACTACACATTCTAACAGTCACCTAGAAGTGAAAATATGGCAAACATCATTTTTAGTGCTACCTAAGTATTCAGGAAAGTTTTGACCCCTAGGAATCAAAAACAAAAAAGAGGGGAAAAAGAAATTAGCCCAAATGCTGGAAGGGTGTTATGGTAAAGGCACATAGAGTTTTTAAATATTACTGTGTGCAAGAACCAAGATTTTAACCTCACGTATTCTAAGTGAAGTTGCCTTCCACAACACCAGTAGCTTTAAATAACTATGATTTCAGTGAACAACATGAACTAGAATTTGAAAAGAATTTTATTGGCAAAGGACACTAAAAGCTTACATACCATGTCCTGAACTCAAAACTCTAAAGAAATCTCCCCTTCAAGTTTGTAATGGTTATCTCTTCACTTGTCTTTGAAGCTCGATTTTTTTTGCCATCTATTGTCACACACTTTTTATGTTTTTAAGTATATTTTAAACATATATATGTATATGTAGCTATGATATTTGTAAACAAATATACATATTTGGGGTACTAGGTACTATTTTGATGTATATATGCAATGTATAATGTTTAAATAAGGTTAAGCATATCTATCTCCTCAAATACATTTCATTCCTTTATGATAAAAACTTTCAAAACCCTTTCTCCTAGCTTTTTGAAATAAGTATGCAGTGCATTATTATTATCTATAGACAGCCTACTGAACTTCTGTCTCCTAACTGAAATTTAGTAGCACCGATAAACCTTTCCCTATCCTTCCCCAACCCCTACTCGGCCAGCCTCTGGAAACTACTGTTTATTCTCAATTTCTATGAGAACAACCTTTTTAGATTCCTATATGAGCAAGACCACACAGTGCTGTCTTTCTGTGCCTGGTTCATCTCACTTAACAGAATGATCTCTAGTTCCATCCCTGTTGCTGCAAATGACAGACTTCTGTTCATTTTTAGGGATAAGTAGTATTCCGCTGTCTAGGTATCACATTTTTCTTCATTCATCCATTGAGAGATCCCCAGATCATTTTCATTTCTTGGATATTGTGAGTAGTGCTGCAAAGAACATGGGTGTGTAGATGTCTCTCCAACATAATTGGATTTATACCCAGTAGTATTTTTTGAGAAGCCACAATAAAATTTTCCATAATAACTGTACTAATTTATATTCCTATCAACAAAGTGCAAAGATTCTCTTTATTCCATGTCCTTACCTCACATTATCTTTAACTATTTTGATAATACCTCCTTGGAATGAGGTGATATCTCATCATGTTTTTGATTTTCATTTCCTGATGACTAGTGATGATGAGCATCTCTCATATACCTAGTTGCCATTTGTATGCTTATTGAGAAATGTCTATTTAGGGTGTTCCAAATTATTAAAATGTAAAACACACATGCACAAATTGTCTTGGGATAGTTTGTTTCTGGCCATGATAGAATGACTGCAACTAGACTTACCTCCCTGCATGAATGATTAGAAAACTAGGCAAAATATATACAATCATTTCTTTTAAACAATAAATAAAATGTAGTGCAGGACTGCAGTCCATGAGAGAAGGCTAGTGATTCTCAAGTCATATCACACAAATCAGGTGTGTCTGGTTGCCCTGGTTTTCTACCTTTAGGTACTTTGCAGATCATGATGTAGGAGAGGAACCCCGGAAGAGCATAGCACCTCAGGGATTTTAGAAGACAGAAACAAGAAGTAGAAACAGTTAAGGTGAATAGAATTTTTGGGTCAATGGTATCAGAGAAAAAGAAGTTATACCTAGAAAAAGCTCCAAAAAGTTGCATGAAGGTCCCTTTGATTCTGTTCCTAAATGTTAAACATATGTGCTGTATGAGACTCCATAGAAATAATGTACCTAACTCACTGAATAAAGTCCAACATTCTAATAAAAAATCCAGATACTCAACAATGTATAAAATGCACAATATCTAACATCCAATCAAGTGGTTCTAAACTTACAATGAAGCAAGAAAATGTAATCCTTGAGAAGAGTCAACTAATAGAAATATTGAGAAAGAGAGATGAGGGAATTAGCAGACAAGGACTTGGACTAGCTATTCTAAATATTCTCAGTAATTTAAAGGAAAATATGAGCATAATGAGGATAGAAATAGAAAAAAAGAAATAAAGATCCAAGTGGACTTTATAATTGAAAAATATATAGAAACAAAAATCACTAGAATCACATTAACACTAAGATAATGTGGGACATTGTGAGTTTAAAGGCAAAGAGGAAAGCTATCTAAATTAAGCAAAGAGAGAAATAAAATGATGAATTAAAAAGAGACAATAGTGAACTGGCTGGTACCTAGAGAGAAGGGAAGTGGTGAAAAGATGTCTTTACTTAATAATGACTGAAAATTTTCCGGAATTGATGAAAGCTATAGAATTGCAAATTCAACAAGTTCAGCAAACTCAAATTAGAATAAAAATAAAGAGAAGCGCAGTAAAACATAACATAATGAAATTGGAAAAACACTAATAACAGAAAAAAAAGGCATCCAGAGGAAAAGAGATGTGTTACTTAGACAGGAACGAAAATAAGAATTGCTGAATTATTTGCTGAAAACATGTTTATGCATTAGAAAATCTTCCCAAAAAACTATGCCTATAGTAACTTTAAGGGCACATAGTAAATATATAAAAATTTGTGTATTTTATAAACTGGAAAAATGATTAGAAATGAAATTTAAATATCATTTACAAGCATCAGAATAAAAGTCCATTAAGTGAAATTTGTCAGCTATAAACTATAATGAAAGAAAGTATAATAACGGGGCCGGGGATTTAGCTCAGTGGTTTTGCCGCCTGCTGTGCAAATGCAAAGGCCCAAGTTCGATCCCCAGTACCAAAAAAAAAAAGTGTAATGATGTGCACCAGAAGCTGAGGCAGGAGGAGGATTGCTTGAGCCCAAGAGTTCAAGACCAGCCTAGGCAACACAGCAACCCCCGTCTCTCTTTTTAAAAAATGGGAAGACACACTAAATTTGTGAATTGGAAGGTTCAATGTTGTTAAGATGCCAATGCCATTAAAATTTGTCTACAGATTCTCCACAATCCCAGTGAATATTCAAGCAGTGTCTATTAAAGAAATTTAAAAGGTGATTCTATGGTTTATAAGAGAATGAAAAGACCTAACAGCAAAAATGTTTTTGAAAATAACAAATTTGGAGAACTTGAAGTACCTATTATAGACTTGATAGAAAATTGTTGTCATCAAGATAATGTAGTATGAATATACATGTGGACATAGGGATCAATGCAACAGAATAGAGACATGAGAAACACATGCACGTGGTCAAGTGTGTTTGACACCGTAATCAACTTAGTAAACAGGGAAAAGATAGTCTTTTCAACAAATGATGCTGGAATAACTGGCTATCCCTACGGAAAAAATAACAGGGCCAGGAATTTAGCTCAGTGGCACTGCACTTGCCTCCCCAGGTCCTGAGTTCGATCCTCAGTACCAAAAAAAACAAAACAAAACTGTGAGAATGAACTTGAAAAACATGATTCATATTAGACTTTAGTGTTAAAGTAAGTTAAAACGTTATAATTTATTTTTTCATTATTTTATTAGTACCCATTTTCAGTACATGAAGTTTGCATTCATCTTAGGGAGTCGGAGTAGTAGTAGTAGTAGTAGTAGTAGTTCATATTTATGACATATAATGTTTACATTCATTGTAGGATTTTGGTACATATAAGTGACACATCTTTAATCTTTTCACTTCCCATTCCCCTCCACCCTCCTCACCCTTGGTCTCCTCGACCACTTCCCATTAGCAAAAGATCTATGTCCTTGTTTCCTTCTGTCAGTGCTTCATTCTGCTCTTTATTTGTACTTTGCCTTATTCCAATGACAGACACTGTACAGTATTTAAACTTGTGTCTCTGATTTATTTCACTTAACAGTACATTTTCTAGATGTATCTATTTTCCTATAAATATCTCAAATTTATCCTTTTTTTATAGCCAGGTAGTATTCCATTATGTATAGATACCACATTTTCTTTATCTGTTAATCTGTTGCTGAACATACAGGCTGCTTCCTATTATGAATATTAATATATCCTGCTTTCTATTAGCTATTATGAATTGTGCTGCCATAACCATTGATATGCATATATCACTGTAATAGAATTTCTTGGGGAAAAAAATCTTCCAGGTTCAGAAAGTTAAAACATATGTGAAAACAACTGCTGAAGAATGAAGCTGAGAGTCGTCTATAGGAAAATGGATGCATCTTGAGCCCATAATGTTAAGTGAAATAAATCAGACATACAAGCTTAAATATCACATGGCTTCTCTTAGATGGGAAACCCAAAATATAAAGAGCAAAATAAAAGATAATAGGTCATTCTCAAATGGAAATTTATCAAGAAATGGAGGGAAGAAGGAGAGAGGAGAAAGGAAAGGAAAGACAAAAGAATTAAGATGTGTTATATACATGTACCAACTCCCTGTGATGAATGTAATCATTATGTACTACAAGTATGTTCTAATTAAAAAATAACTTAAAAGAATGAGCTGAACATGCCTATAATCCCAACACTAAAGGAGGCTGAGACAGGAGAAACACAAGTTTGAGTCCTGCCTGGGCAACTTAGTGAGACCCTGTCTCAAAAGATAAAAAATGGTGGAAATGTAGCTCAGTGCAAAAGCTCTGCCTTCAGTTACCACTAACACACACACACACACACACACACACACACACGAATGAGTTTAACACAAGAAATACCAGAATTAAACAGTAAGAACTTCAAATGACAATCAGAAAAATGCTATAAAATATGAATGATAAAAAATAGAAGGAATTGAAAACATTAAAAAAAAAGAATAAGAGTATCAAAAATGACTGGACACATTTAAAAACCAAATAGAACTTCTGGAATAAAAAAAATACACAATGATTTGTTAAAGTAATTGATGTGCTAAACAATAGAGTAGATACAGGGACTGAAAAAATCCTGAAATGGAATATAAAGAAATTAACACCACTCAAAACAGAAAAGAAATAGAACAGCAAGTAGATGAGATACACACTTTCTTTAAAAGACTAAAAGAGATGGAAGGAGACAGAGAAAAAGAATGAGAAGGAGGAGATTAATCAAAAACATTGTTTTAGTATCCTAGGTTAGAATGAAATTCACAGATTTAAATCCCTGTCATACCTAGACACAGAGTAAAATTCACCATGATGCACAAAACCTCTAAAAAATGTAGAAAATACAGATTATTCACAAAGAAATAACACTTAAACTGACTTTTCATCACCAAAACTGCAAAGAAAATGTTAGCAGCAAATAACTTTTAATTACAAAGTATATCTCTAGATAAAATATTAAATATTTTATCCAAAATAAAGACATTTTCAGACAATGATAAAAAAGAATTTAACTACTAAGAGTCCCCCATTAAAATAATTAGTAAAAAAAAAAAATTAGTAAATAAATTAAATTAGTAGAAAAAAACTGAGGCAAAAGAAAATGCTGAGCCAAATACTTTTAAAACAACTGGGGAAAATCCAAACAAGTATTGAGGGTATAAGGGAACAATAACATCTTTGAATGTATGGATGGTACAAATAAAATAGAATTGAGTTCCCACCTAACAACTGGTAAGACCATAGGGCTGAAAGCAGAACAGGGCAATGACAAGAGCTAAAGAATTTTAATTTCCACAAGAGAGGTAAAGATGTGAGGAATTCTGACTGTGTTAAGTGTACATAACAAATTTTTTTTCCATTCATTAATTTTATTGGTACATTTTAAGTATACAATATGCTGGCATTCATTATTGGGAATTTGTACCTTTACATAATCTCTCTTGGTTTTCATTTTTTCCCCATTCCCCTTCCCTCCCTATTTACAAAGACTTTGTTTCCATTTTTTCCTTTTTTCATATTTATTCCATTCCTTTCTTTCCTTTCCCCTACCCCTCACACTTCCCCTTCCCCTTTTGTCAATAAAAAGAGGAAGATACACTGAATGACTTCCAAACCATCAGAGAATAGAAAATAGAAAAATAAGAAAAAGTGCTTAACTAGAAAGTACTGAACAAGATAGCGAAATAAATAAAAATACATCCAGTCACAAAAACTTTTAAATGTCCCTACATACTCAAACTAATTTGAATCTACTTTTTAAATAAAAGACAAAAAAATGTTGAAAGTAGAAGGTAATACAGAGATTAATCAGATATATTCTACCTGGAAAAATGTTGCCATAGCAAGATCACCATTACATGAAATAGACATTAAAGTAAATTATCATTAAAAATAGAGGCTATTGAATGATGAATGTTAAAATCCACCAAGAAATCTAAAATTCTCATGCATATGAGAACATAGCCTCATAATAACTATAAACAGATTTACAGAATTACAAATCTTGATGAGAGATGAACATTGCTTTCTGATTGTGAGATCAGACACATGAAAATTTAATAAGAACATAAAGAGATTTGAATAATCCATTTAGCAAGCTTATGAAATGGACACAGAGAACCCAGCACTTAATTACAGAATGGATATTCTCTTTAAGGACACACAAATACTTTCACAATTGTCCCTGTACAAAACATAAAGCAAATCTCAGTGATGAAGAATTGATATCGTATAACTGATTACAACTTAAATTTTTAATCAGTAATAAAATTTCCCATACTTCAAATTCCCATACATTCAGAAATATTTTTAAAAACTAGATCAAAGAATAAACAATAATAGAAATTCAAAATAGCACTAAACATAATGAAAATGCTCAATGCCAATTGCAAAACTTGGAAGAAAAATTAATGCCTAAAATTTCCACATTATGAAAGAAGATATAATGAATTAACAAAAGAGCTAGAGCAGTAGTAGAAAAATGATAAAAGTTTAAGAATCAAACCGATAAACCAGAGGGGGAAAATTCAACAAAAAGTCAATAGTTGGTTTTTTGAAAAGATAAGCCAGACATACTCTTAACAAAGCTGTTTGAGGCAAGAGAGAAAACACTGTAGAGGTTATAAAGAAGTACAGAATATCATGTACAACTTTACTTCAGTTTTAAAAGATTTAGATAACCCAGTCAATGCTATAAAAATACAGTTTATGAAATCTGATTCAAGTAAAACTAAGGAAGCTAAATGACTACTGAAGAGCCAAAAGGCCTAATAATACCCAATAAAAGATCACACCATTAAACCAAATAGAATTGGGGGGGGGGGTGCCAGGGATCGAACTCGGATCCTTTCGCTTGCGCAGCAGGCAGCAAAACCACTGAGCTAAATCCCCAGCCCTAGAATTTTTTTTAAAAAGACATTATAGGGAAATTACTGTAATGTAGAATTCAGAATTCAAAAAAAAAAAATTTAAATTCTCTCTCTCTCTCTCTCTCCCCCCCTCTCCTCTCCACTCCCCATCCACCACCACCCCCGCCCCACCCCCACCCTGGTCCCTTCTGCACACCCCAAGGCAGTTTTTTAGGTGAGTTATTCTATATGTTCAAGTAACAGATGATATTACTGTTCAATGGTGCTAGAAGAGGAAAAAATATTTTTAATACTTATTTAAAGCTAAGGTAACCTTGAAATCAAAACCAAAAACTCAGAGTAAAACAGAAAGGTACTGGCTATCTCTCTAATGAGCATATGTGGATGTTGTAGTTTGGTCTCGATGTTCCCCCAAAGTCTCATGTGGATGAAGTGGGGCTTTCTTTTTCAGAGGTTGTTGAATCTGGAATGTGATGCTGGGGTTAAGGGCATATGATTACTAAACCACTACATGTGAGTGATTAGTTAGGCATTGCCTAAGTAGTCTGAATAAGATAAAAGGGGTAGAAAGACATTGTTAAACTCTCTCCTCGTGTCACTTTTTCTGCCTTGTGCGCACTATGTTGTTTCTCCTCTGTGATGCCTGTTTGCTATCCCTGCCTTGGAGCCAGTCAATTATGGACAGAAACCTCTATGAACTGTAAGCCAAATTTCCCCTCCAACTTTGGGCGTCGGGTATTGTGTCTCAGCAATGAGAGAAAAGTAACCAACACAGTGGATAATATGAAATGAAATACAGATAAAAACTGTCCATTTAAGAGGAAGTTGAACAAACTACAGCCCACAAGCCAAATCTGGACAGCAGAGCTTGTTAGCAAATGGCCTATAAGCTAAGAATGCTTTTTGTGTTTCTAAAGAGTTGAGAAAGAAGAGAAGCAACTACAGCCTTAGAACCAAATGGTACCTACTAGGCCTAAAATATCTATCTTCTATTCCATTATAGAAAACATTTATTGATCATTCACTAGATAAAATTAATCCATTAGATCAGGTATGTCCTTATGATAAGGGGGAAATTTAAATACAGAGGCATGCACACAGATGAAACACCATGTAAAGATAAAGGTAGAGACTGAGTGATCATTCTACAAGCCAACGAATATCAGATTGCTCCAGAAACTAGGGGAAAGGCGTTAAACAGGTTGTTCCTCATGGCCTTCAAAAGGAACTGAAATGAATAGATACTTCTCAGAAAAACACAAATGGCCCCTATATACATGAAAAAAAAAATGTTCAACATCTCTGGTCATTAGAGTAATGCAAACTAAAACAATATTGAGATTTCATTTTACTACAGGAAAAATGACAGTCATCAAGGAATCAAATAATAACAAATGCTTGCAAGGTTTTGGGGAAAAAGGAACATTCACATATTGTTGGTGGGATTATAAACCAGTACAACCATTATGGAAATCAGTATAGAGATTTCTCAAGAAACTAAAACCAGAAATTTCATTTGATTCAGCTATTCCCCTTCTAGGTATCTTGCCAAAAGAGTTCAGTGCATCACATTACAGTGATATATGCATACCCACGTTTATAGCAGCACAATTCATAACAGCTAAATCTTAGAAGCAGCCTATATGTCCATCAGCAGATGAGTGGATAAAGAAAATGTGATATTTACACACAGTGAAGTACTACTCTGATATAAAGGATAAATTTCAGTCATTTGTAGGAAAAGGATATGCCTTAAAAATATATGAAGTGAAATAAATCAAACAAGCATAAATACCACATGGCTTCTCTCGTATGAGAAATCCAAAGTATAAATAAAGAGCAAAATAATAGATGAAAGGAAACAGGAAGACAGATCTACTGCAATTTAGATGATGACTAAGAGTGGGAAGGGGGAAGGGCAAGAGGAGAGGGGACATAAAAAAGAATTAAGATGTGTCAGGTACATGTACCAAACACCCATGATTAAAGTAATTATGTATCACAAATGTGTACTAATAGATAAATTTTTCTAAAAGTTTTTTAAAAGAACCATATTCTGCTGACAATACCTTGATCTCAGACTTATAGCCTCCAGAACTGAGGCAATAAATGTCTCCTCCTCACATCATTCACTTTGTGGTATTACTTTGTTAAGACAGTTCCAGGGAACTAACATTCCTTTCTTTAAAGATAACACATGAGGCAGTGTCTTAGAGAACAGTGACAGAAGCCCCAACAGAACAGCCAGGGAAATCTTCCTGATAATGCCTGCTTTAGGCTGACATCAAAAAGATAAGGAAGATGCAGGCAGGCTGAGAGTTTGGGTGCAGAGCATTCAGGAAGACTGAGCAGTGTAGATGTCACCCACCCAGTTCAAGTAGGAAAAAGCTCATTTTTAACTAAAAGGGAATGTGATGGGGTGGTGGTGACAGAGTATAGATTTTGAGATCTTTTGAAGGATAAATGATTACCAAAACAATAGCTAAAGTTTAGTCTTTCCTCACAGGCATTGGGCCGCCAAGTCCTTGCTTGTGGTGTAGGATCCTCAGAGACCCCTCAGAGACAGCTCAGCACGTTCAGGTATTGTCTTCAGGGGGGAAGACAGTGAAACACCATTTCTAGAGATGTCACAATACAAAATTGCAGATTGCTTAGAAGGACCCCAAGTCCAGTCTCCTCTCCAAAGTATTCTTTACACTATCTGATATACTTTCCATTTGACTATTCCCTTTCAGACCCATTCTGATCTTCAGCTCTACCTTTAAAAATGTGTGATGAATTGGTTATATAAACATGTGACACAAAATTCAGAAGACAAAAAGAAAATGGTTTAGAATGAATATCAAGTCTCCTTTTTCTCTTGTCCCTTTTCCAAATAGTTTCCTTGCCCAAGGCGACCCCTATTTCCAGCAAAGTCTGTGCATTTGTCAACATATATGTAAATCGTATTTTTGGAACATAATAGCAGCAATTAAACACACACTTTTGCCCCTTGATTTTTCCTCTCTGAATTCCCATACTAATGTTAGAGAACTGCTCATTCTTTTTAAACAGCTGCATGTATTGTGTTCTATTGTGACTCTAATTTGTTTCTGGGTTTTCTATTTTACTTGGTTGAACTGTGCATCTCTGTAATTTTTCCCCATTTGTTTTCTTTCTCTTGAAAATGGAGCTAATCCCACTTATATTCTACTGAGCTCTTTCATACAGTAAGGAAAATTTTACTCACAGAAGGGTAGCACAGTATTCTTTGACATAAATATCTGCAAAAGACAAAGTGAATTCTCAAAGGTTAGGAATACAGGTGGTCCAAGTTCAACTCTGGACTCTGACACTTACAGCTAAGTGAACTTGGATATCTTATTCAAACTCAATCTCATCAATTTTCTGCAACTGTAAAATGGGACTAATAATAGAGCCCATGCAAGCAGGGTGAGTGAGTAGATTAATGAATGGCTACTGTGCAGTAAGAGTTGGATCAGTGCTCACTGTTCCTGTTGCTCTCGTTGCAGAGAGCATCCAAGATCTCTTGGACAATCCTCTGAAACACAAATACCAGTGCAGAGAAACCCCACTCTCACCTCGCACTGTTGTCTCCTGAACCTTACTTACCCAATTTCCTGTGTTCTACGGGATGACCACATGTCTTTCTGTGTTTGCTGATAAGAAAGGTGGCAGTGGCTGGTTGCACTCCAGAACTCTGCCTGCTAGCTCACTTGCAGATCCTGTTCTCACTGGCTGCTGACTTTGACCCATGTTAAGGGACCTACACAGTTGGGCAGTTGAGCTTAGTGTCTGGGGAGTGTACTTTGACTTGTATTAATCTTCACACAAAATCCCCATGCTGGTAAATTTTATAGATCAATTGACTGGGCCACAGGATGCCCTGATATCTGGTTAAACATTATTTCTGGCTGTCATTTCCAGAGGGGATTGGCATTTGAATCAGTGGACAGAGTGCAACAGATCTCCAATGTGGGTATGCTTCATCCGATCTATGGAGGGGCTGAACAGTACAAAACTGTGGAAGAAGGGAAGAGTTCCTTTTCTCCACCAAACTGATTGAATTGGACTTTAGTCTCCTTCTGCCCTCAGACTCAGGTTTAAACCATTGGTCCTTCTGGTTCCTTGGCTTTTGGACTTAGACTGAACCTAACCAGGACTGGCTCTCCGAAGTCTCCAACTTGCACAGGGCAGATGGTGAGAGCATACAAGTGAGCCAGTTCCTCATACCACACACACACACACACATCTTATTGGATCTAGTCTCTGGAGAGCCCCGGCACACTCACCACCCCAAGCCTGGGCCATCTGTTCACACACAGCTGCCAAACAGACACAAGTTAGTACATCTCTGGGAGCCCTGGGACTGCCCCAAACACTGTGTAAATGGTTTTAAGAGCTTTATGTTTCACTGTTCCTGGAGGCCTGGCAGGCAGTAAGACAGGTTTCTGGCTCTGAGGCTTGGGTTAGTCCCAGGAGCCCTTCCTAGGCAGGTGTGAATCAGTTGGTGTGGTCACCCAGAAGTGTCCACATGGACCTGGCAGACTACAGCAACATTATACGCAGCTCTTCTTCAACTTCTACCATGAACAGATAGCTAAAACCCCAGTGATGATCTAAACAGTTTAACATGCACTTAACTCATACTTAACAAGACAGTTAAATTTTAACAAGTTAAATTAAACAAGATATTGTTAAATACCAGTGATTGTTTAATACGGATATATTGAAGAACTTCTGTGTAGAAGATACACATTAGTATTCATTACTGCAACATTATTTTAATCATCAGTATTTAAATTTCAATATTTCATATCAAATTGGGATGTACAATGTGCAGAATCTAAATTAATATGTAAAAAACTTTACACAGTCTGAAAGTCCTCTTCCACCAAAGGACAACAAAAGCTCATCTGTATAACATGTGGGCTTGCCCAGTGTCTCAAGCACTTTTTCAAGTAGTTCACAAATATTGGAAATAACTTGCACAATAAAACCATAGGGTATTTCTGTTTTTGTTTCTATTTCATATATAAGGAAACTAAGTCATGGAGTGGGCCTGTTCCTCCAAGGCCCAACAGGTGAGAAGTGAGAGAACCAGGATATGAGCAGACTGATCCTAGAGCCTACAAACTCCCAGGTGGCTGCACACTTGAAAATGTCAGGTTTTCGAACTCTAGTCTCATACTAAAGCACGTAGGACTTTGGATCAGGATGATCTGGATGAATACTGACCTCCAATGCTGTATGACTGTGGGTTCCTAAGCTGGTTTCATCTTCTGGAAAATGTCATTACAGTGGCACCTCAGTACTTGTCATTAACAAGTTCCAGAAAGTGCAGCAAGTACCAAAACGGACCAGCACTGAACAGATTGTTTTGACTGGAAAGGGTAGCAAGTTGTGAGGCAGTGGACCCAACAACCTGCAGCTTTCACATCAAGAGCCAAATGACAAGTACAAGGACACAATTTTCATACCAAAATGTGTCCAGTACCAAGCTTGATGAGTTTCAAAGCAGGCAAGTACCAGGGCATGACTGTACTAATGTAGACTCACATGGTAAGATAAGGTTCCAGAATGCCCCACTTAGGGGTGAGCACAGAGTAGGCATTCACTCATTGGACAAATATTTATGCAGCATTCTATATGTAAGGTCTCTGGGGTAGACACTGGGTGCCAAATAATAAGCAAAAGCAGTAGAACACAGCACAGTGTGTCTCATCTTCTTATCACACACACACAAGCGAGGATATAACTAAGACTGGGTGAATACTGTGAAGGAGAGATGCTATTATGAGACTGTATAAAGTGGATTTTGCCCAAGACAGAAGTTGATCTTGAAGAGGTGATGAGAACATGTAACACTCATCCATTTTTCGAGTAATTTGACTAAACTTATCTGTGTATACCTTGGTGCAATTTTAGAACACTCGAATGTTTTATGCAGTTTTTGGTTTTCTTTTGACTTGTTTTTGCTTTTGTTACAAATTTAAGCCTTTGAACTCAGAAGACCATCAGGGCATGGCAGAGTGGGACAATAGCTGGTGTCAGCGTTTGCACTCTGCCTCCCTGTGAATCCCCCAGGGACTGCTTTGAAGGAACTCCCTGTTGATGTCTAGCATAGCCTCTAGAATGTAAGAAGTGTGCAGCAAATATTCAGTTAAGTCAAACAGAGAGATGCTCGATAAATTTTAGATAAATGGATAAAATACAAGCCAAGCAAAAGAATTCTAGGATTTTCATAGTACCTCCCATTATCCAGAAAATTTTTCCTTTATGTTAGTAGATAGAGCTCAAAGGTTAGATTACTAGGTTTAAATTATTCCACCACTCACAAGCTGCAAGATCTTGAGCAAATAATCTTTTTCTACTCTTCAGTTTTCTTCTCTGAACAACGAGTTACGGTGAGAATTAAATCAGACAACGGGAACTGCACTTAGTATAGTTATGGACCCACAGTCACTCTCATGGTTGTGTTCTTGGTCAGTGGCAGGTGAGGGTGTGATTATTTAATCCACGTAGCATAACCTGATTGGTCATAGCATCCTCCTTCTACAATACATAAAAGTTTGGAGGCCAAAAGCATCTAGTCAAACCCAGGCCAGCTGGTGACACACAAAGCATGCAAGGCAAGCCCACAGAAACTCTTAGATCAAGGACGGACCATGGAGAAGGCACAGAGGAAAGGGCTGTTCAGGGAGCATGTGCAGAGAGTGGAGTCAGCTGAAAGTAACTCCTTCCTTGTAAGCAGTCAGCTGAACACACCATATGTTGACCATGGGTTGTTCCCCTCCTGCCTTTCTCTGGAATGTGTTTGGAAGTTGCAGAGTTGTAGAGCTGAAAAACAAATTGATTCTTCTCCCTGGAATTCAGCAAGAGAAAAGTGAGAAGCCAAACAAAAGCAACCTTCCTGACCCCACTCAGGGACTTTGGATCCTTTACAGCAGTGACTTCAAGTATGAAAGCAAGCTGCCCCTCTTAGCAGTCAGGAGGCTGCTGCAATTCACAACCAGCCACAGGCCAGAGGAGAGGGAAAGAACTAAAGAGCCTTGAGCAGTAGGCACCAGGCTCTGTATGTGAACTTAGTAGTCTCCTTTGCCCTGTGTTTTGGGTGTGTCTAGGCTAGGGTTTCTCAACCTCAGCACTATTTATGTTTTTGCTGTGGGGATGCCGTTCTGTGCATTTACTGTAGGATGTTTAACAATCTGTCTGGCTTTGTTCCGTTTAGTTACTGATAGAGTTTCCCTGATAATGACAATGAAAAAATGTCTCTAGACTTTGCCAAATGTCCTCTGGTGGATAAATTGCCTCCAGTTAAAAAACATAGGCTGACTGGAAAACAGACTATAGCTATGGATTAGGCATATTCTTGGATTTTATTTAAGGTGAGGCCAAGATTTTATGGCCTGACATTACCCAAGGAAAGAGTCCCATGTGGTGAGGCTAGATATTTTTGTTCTGTCTTTGCTAACCAAAGTACTTGAAGTACTTGGCTCAATCCCTTTCCTACTGTAGAAGGAAACAGTCATGAAGCACTCATCTCAGTTTGTTTTAGGTTTTCTATTGCCCATCTGTATTTCTAGCACAAAGTTTCTCACCATCTAATGTAAGGTAATATGAACTATGCCTGGGGAGATAAGCCAAATGATAAAAGGGTTTCAAATGCCTTCTCCACAGATGTAGCTGGAAGACCTCTGCAGATCAATGGAGACTCTACCACACTGGCCAATATTCATCTTGGCCAATGGGACCAAGGTCCAATATTTACCATGCTTGTCCTTGGCAAATCTCTGCTAGGCATTGTGACAGACAAGTAGAAGGAGCTAAGATGAAAAAGGAATTATTGCTGGGGATTTAGCTCAGTGGTTCCGGCGCCTGCCTAGCAAGCACAGTGTCCCAAGTTCGATCCCCGGTAACCCCCCCACACACCCCCAAAAAAGGAATTATTCCCAGCTCCAAAACTTCTGATCTGTTTGAAAGGACCACAGGGCTATACATCTCCTGACTAAAATTAAGACCTGAACTTGGAATCCGAATTTGGACTCTAGGTGATTAATAGTCAATTTGCAGTACATATATTTCCAGGAGCCAGTCTTGGTGGTTATGTTCTTCCTTGGTATTATTGTGAAGGAGAGCTTTTATCTTCCTTTCTTAGGCCACTGGAGTGTAGGTTCAGGAAAACAAAATGATCAGTTATTCAACATATTTACTAAGCACTACCAGGTGCAGTGTGGGGCTATTCTGAATACGAGATGATGAACAAAACACATTCAGTCCATTCTCTCATGGAGTTTATTATCTAATGGGGAAGATAGGCATTGGACAGAAATCTCACAAAATAAATGTGATTTCCATTTGTAATAAGAGATGCAAGGGAAATATCAGACATCTCCTTGTTGTTTAGCCTGTCTACAGCCTGTGGCTGGAGGGCATGAGTCCTATAAACAGAGACTAAAGCTGCTGATAACTGTTAAGGGCTCAGAGATGAACACAAGTAGAGCTACTGCAGGCTCAGTAAGACAAAGTGAAGTTGTGGGTTACAGAGAGGGGCAGAAACCACATTTCTAGAGGAGAAGAAGCTTCATTTTAGTCCCTAATCAAGTTTGTGTCTTTGTGACCTCCATGAACAGAGAATCAATGTTCACAAAAGGACACTGGCATCGGGATTCTGGTGGGTACTTGGCCACAGAAACCTAGGAGGCCAAGGTTTTACAAATTTATGTTATGCTCCCCCAAGAACTGCTGGAAGAAACTCTAGGGGACTGGAGACTGACAAAGATTCTACAGCATTTAAGTGGGACCAAGGTCCAGCAAAATTTTCACTACCAACCTATTAGGAAGAATCAAAGAAGAATTGAAAGAGGTGGAAGAAGAGGAAAAGAGGAGGAAGAAGGAGAGAAGGGGATGCAGGAAGAAAAGAAAAAGCAGAAGCAGCAGAAGCCCAGGGAGTGAGGGCTCTGTAGGACTCCCACTGAGAAAGAAGTTTCAAAGCTTCCCGGAAAAAGTAGGTATTCACCTGAGCTTTGAAGAATGGATGTTTTAAATGTGTTTCTTCCTCTGATAGCGTCTTTCTCAAATGATGGCTAGGAAGTACTTTTTGCTCATACTTTGCAAAACTGAGAATAAAAGAGGAGTGCTCTATCTTTGCTGAAGCCAGTGGAGGAAGGAAAGAAACCAAATACAAGTTAAGACTATTACACAAGATCCAAATTTCTACTCTGGGAACAATATATCCCTATAATTTATCAATCCAAAAACATTTACTCAGCATGTGCTTTGTGAAAAAAAAATATAGTAAAGTTAGATTAAAACACCAACAACATACAGCATTAATCGGTTAAATCCTAGCTCTGCCATATTTTATCTATATGAAAAGGACAAGTTTCTAAACCTCTCTGCTTTTCAGTGTTCTCATCAATAAAATAGGAATAATAAAAGTTTTATTGTTAATGAATTCCTGGCATATAGTGAATGCTATACAATTGCTACCATTATGTATTGTTATCACTTTTGTCACCATTATTATAGGCCATGCTGTACTGTATAATTTCATTTAAGCCATATAAGTTTTTTTTTTTAATTTTATTTTATTGGTACATTTTAGGTATACAAAATAATGATGTTCATCATTGGAAATTTGCACCTTTACATAATCTCTCTTGGTTCTTATTTTTCCCCCTTCCCCTGCCCTCCCTTCAACACCTCCATCCCTCCCTATTTACAAAGACTTTGTTTCCATTTTTTTCATTTTCTCATATTAATTCCATTCCCTTCTTTCCTTTCCCCTACCCCTCCCACTTCCCCTTCCCCTTTTCTTTCTATCTCACATTATCTATTATATCTTTTAGTCTTTATTTACACTTTCAGTTTCTCACACTAGAGAAACTATTCAGTATTTATGTGTGTCCTGTTTATTTCACTTGAGTATTGCCTCAGTGTGCATCCATTTAGCAATAAATCTCTCTAATTTCTCATTTTTTATGGCTGAGTAGTACTCCATTTTATTTTTAAAAACACCACATTTTCTTTATCAGTCTCCAGTTGATGGGCAATTGGGCTGCTTCCAAGGTTTAGCTATTACAAATTGGGCTGCTATGAACATGGGTGCACATATATCACTGTGGTATGATTCTTTTAATTCTTTGGGGAAGATACCCAGCAGGGGAATAGCTGAGTCAAATGGGACTTCCAGTCCTAGTTCTTTGAGGTATCTCCATACTGATTTCCACAGTGCTTGCACCAGTCTACACTCCCACCAGCAGTGGAGCAGGGTTCCTCTTTCCCCACAGCCCTGCCAGCATTTGTTATTGGTTGATTTCATGATAGCAGCCATTCTTTCTGGAATGAGATGGAATCTCAGCATTGTTTTCATTTGCATCTCTCAAATTATCAGTGATGTTGAACACTTTCTCATATATTTCTCTGCTATTTCTACTTCTTTGTCTGAGAAATGTCTGTTCATTTCAGATGCCCATTTTTGGATTGGGTCTTTAAATTTGGGAGGTCTGATCTTTTTATGTTCTTTATAGATTCGAGATAGAGTAGACTTTTGTCTGAGGAATAGCGGGTGAGGATATTTTCCCACATTGTCTCTTCACACTGCTGGTGGTTTCTCTTGATGTGCAGAAGCTTTTTAATAAGAAGAGATCCCACTTGTTGATTGTTTGTGCTGGTTCAGGGGCAACTGAGGTTTTGTTCATAAAATCTTTTCCAACACCAATGTCTTCAAGAGTTCTACCTAGCCTCTATTCCAGCCAATTCAGCGTTTCTATTTTAATATTTAGATCTTTAATCCATTTCGATTTTTAGTTTAATGCATGGTGAGAGATATAGGTCTAGTTTTAGTCTTTGACAAGTTGAAACCTAATTTCTCCAGCACCATTTATTAAAGAGGCCATCTTTCCTCAAGTGAGGGTGTTTGGCTCCTTTATCAAAGATGAGGTGGCTGAGTGTGTCTGGAGTTGATTCTGCAACTCCTAATCTGTTCCACTGGTCCTCAAGTCTGTTTCTTTGCCAGTACCATGCTGTTTTTATCACAGTAGCTTTGTATTATAGTTTCAAGTTGGGGATTGTGATACCTTCTTCCATGTCTCCATTACCTAGAATTAAGCCATATAAGATTAACGCTAATAGGCCAGTGAGGCCCGGCTAAAGGGAGCCATGCAGGGCCCCTCTGCTGCTGTGACCCTAGGGCTCTGTGCAGACCCCACCCAGGCATGGAATGCCCAGGCTACTGAGAGGGGTGAGGAAAAGTTGGGGTTGAAGCCCTGCTGTGCCAGGACCACCATCCCTGAAGAAATGAGTGGTGGCTTGGCTCCAGGTAAGAGCACAGTGTATGTGTCCAACTTGCCCTTCTCCGTGACAAATAATGACTTATACTGGATATTTTCCAAGTATGGCAAAGTTGTAAAGGTTACTATAATGAAAGACAAAGATACAAGGAAGAGTAAAGGGATTGCATTTATATTATTTTTGGATAAAGACTCTGCCCAAAACTGCACCAAACAGTTGTTTGGTAGAGTTATAAAGGCAAGCATTGCTATTGACAATGGGAGAGCAGCTGAATTCATCTGAAGACAAAACTACTTTGATAAATCAAAGTGTTATGAATGTGAGGAAAGTGGACACTTAAGTTATGCCAGTCCAAAAAACATGCTTGGAGAACGTGAGCCAACAAAGAAGAAAGAAAAAAAGAAGAAAAAGAAAATTGCTGAAGCCAAAGAAGTTGAGGACGTAGCAGAAAGTGAAGACGAAGGGGAAGACCCCGCTCTCGACAGTCTCAGCCAAGCCATCACCTCCCCGCAAGCCAAGATTGAAGAACAGAACCAAGGGAACCCAGTGCAGGGGGCCCCTCAATGTCAGAGGATTCACGACGCCCGAGGATAAAGAAGAGCACATACTTCAGTGATGAGGAAGAATTCAATGATTAGAGTTGTATAATGTAGATGTCAGGAAAATAAAAACCATCTGCAGTACAAATTATTTGCCCATAGGAACATTTAATATCAAATATTTTTTACCATAAAATAGTACGTAGAAAATAAAAAAATAATTTTTAAAAGTATCATGTTTTGAGCTGGGTTTGGTGACACACTTTCATAATCTGGGAGGTTGAGCCACGAGGACTGCAAGTTCAAGCCCAGCCTGGGGAATTTAGCAATTTAGCCAGACCCTGTCTCAAAATAAAAATCAAAAAGTTATACCAAGAATATAGCTCGGTGTGAAGGCCCTGGATTCAATTCCCAGTACAAAAAAAAAAAAAAAAAAATCCTGTTTCTACCTTGCCTTGGTATAGTACAGACTTAACATCTCTAATTCTTTTTTTTCTTTTCTTTTTTTAAAGACAAGGTCTCACATTGTAGGCTGGCCTTGAGCTTGCACTGTGTAGCTATGTAGCTCACTGTGTAGCTCAGGCTGGCCTCAAACTTGCAGAAATCCTCCTACCTTAGCCTACCGAGTGCTGAGACCACACCCGGTGTAACATCTCTAATTCAAAAACCTAAAATGCTCTAAAATCCAAAACTTGGAGCACCAATATGATTAATCAAGTGGAAAATTGTACACCACGCAACTATAATTCATGTACAACATCATGAAAATCCTATATTTTTGCCTTCGAGTTATGTACATAAGGTATTTATGAAACATAAATGAATTTCATGCTCAGACTGAGGTTCCATCCAAAAAATAACACATCCTGTATATGTGCATATTCCAAAATACTTCTGGTCCCAATTTTTTGCTGTTGGTTTGGTTTGGTTTTTTTGAGACAGGGTCTTGTGTGGTTCAGGATGGCCTTGAACTCCATAGTAGATCAGGCTGGCCTCAATCTCAAAGCAATCCTCCTGCCTCAGCCTGCCAAGTTCTGGGATTAGAAGGTGAGCACCACCAAGTATTTTGGATAAAGGATACTCTACTTGTACTAAAACTCATTATTTGTTAGTAATAAACAATCTTGAAAATAACTAATTTTAATAAAAACAAAACAAATACTACCATAGTAATGCTATTGTTATCCTATAAAGAGGTAGGAATTAAAATGATTTATTTGAAAAATTCACTGTAAATGCTTTAGTCATGTCTCACTCATTTATAGTACTTTTGAAATAAATTTAATCTTTAAAACAAACTTCATAAACAGTGAAAAATTAAATGATTTATTAATAGTATTCTCTATAAACTTTTCGAAGGGATGTTGTCTTTAAATATGGGTGCCTCATCGTCTTACTTTTAGCTTTATCCCAGTCAGAATGTATAAAAGTTGTAAAGATCCATAAAATACCTGAGTATAGTGGCACATGCCTGTCATCCCAGCACTTGGGAGGCTGAGGCAGGAGGACGCTATGAATTCCATGCCAGCCTAGATTATATAGTGAGTTCAAGGCCAGCCTGAACTACAGACAAAAACCCTGCACCCCCAAAATCCATAAAATATAAACTAGATCTAACAGGTTTATAACCTAACATAGCCTACTTTGCCTGTAATAACAAATTCTGTTCCCAGAAGCAACTACTTTGCATTGCTTTATACACACACACACACACACACACACACACACACATATAGCCTACAATAAAATGCATATATTTCTGTCAATTCACAAAAGGATAGAGGAGGATTTTCAAACCCAAAATACTGACCCTTTGCCTTCCTCCATCTCCCCAATGTGGCTATGTTAAAATTTCCATTGAATCCATATTAATGTTTCAGTTTTTGTAAAAGATCTTGTGGGTATAGTACTTTTAATTTCATGTATTTATTACATTTCTTTGTATTTATGAGTAAATCTTCCTGTAATTCTGTAATTGGTTATATAAGAGGGATTATGGAGTCTTTTTCTACTTTGTATATTTCTATACAGTTTAATGCTTTGTAAAAACACCTACATTTACCTTTTTAATTACTAAAAGCAATAAAATAGGGCCAGGGATTTAGCTCAGTGGTTCTGGCACCTGCCTCGCAAGTGCAAGGTCCCGAGTTCAATCCCCGGTACCAAAAGAAAAAAAAAGGCAATAAAATATTTCCACTTTGAAAAAAAAAAAAGATTAACACTAATAAAATTGCCCACAATGGAAAGAATGATGTTTCCATTTTATAGATGAGAAAACTGAGACTAAGAGAGATAAGGAACTAACTAAATCACTTAGCTACAAAGTCACAGAGCCAGAATTTGAACCCAGTATGTTGGATTCCACGTTCATACTTTAACTACTATCCTGCAATGATGATTATATGAAATAATGTATATGATCATCAACCAAGATTATGACACTCAGTGTCAGCTATCACTGTTTTCATTATCAAAAATGTCCATTTTCCTTCTTAAATGATAGTGTGAATATGCAGCATTTGGTTCATTAACTGGAATATCATATTGCTTCAGCTTAACAATCCTTCTGTGTGAGTGGTGTGTGTGTGTGTGTGTGTGTGTGTGTGTGTGTGTATTGTTGTTGTTGTTGTTGTTGGAGATTGGACCCAGAGCTTCATGAACACTAGGCAAATGTTCTGCCACTCAGCTACAACCCCAGTCCTCAAAAGTTCTTACAGTTGGTAATGAATGAGGTTCAAATTACCACTCAGAAAAATTTATCATCTTAAATGAGTTCTATAAGTGAATCCACCAATCTTAAGAAAAAAGGAAAATTATTTTCTCTAGGACTCTAAAAAGGCAAGACTTCTAAAATCTATCTGCCTGTATAAAGCTGTGCTCTTCAGGCTTTTGTCCTATTTCCCCATGCATCCATACTGCCCCTTGAGTTAGGTATTTTTCCACATGAGTTAGACAGCAAGCATTCATGCATGGCTTAATCTGGATTGCAATTGGGCACCTGAATCCAGCCATCCAGTGGTTTCTAGTCATACTAATAATTTGTTGAGAATTAGATGTAAATGCACTCCATCCATTAAATATGCACTTTTTACAGCAATGTCAGCAAAGAAAACATTAGCATTAATTAATGTGACTTCAGGGGGCTAGAAGCATGAGGATACGAGATAACTGTGTCTCTAGGGAAAAGGAGCTAAATTCAAAATGCAGAAGTAGACTCCTGTCTGCTTAAAAATAAGAGGGCAGTGTTTTGAAACTCAAGTAGCTAATGATGGAGCCCTTTCAGCCAGTGACTGATCTTCAGAGTTCTCAGTCAGTGGGCAGTCACATCGCCTTGGAGAAAGATGTGGGAACGTGTTTTGAGCATTAGGACTTCTCCTTTGTTTGATAGACCTTTTTAACACATAAATCTGGAAAAAAAAATCAGCTCCTATTAGATCCCAACACCCTTTGATGGATTTCTATTTCACTAATAATAAAACACAAACTTCTCTTGCCCTTTGCATTAGTTTCCTGGGGCTGCCATAACAAATTACCACATTTGGTGGCTTTAAATAAGAATTTATTCTCACACAGTTCTAGAGGCTAGAGTATGAAATCAAGGACAGCAGGGATCTTCTCTCTGAAGCTCTAGGGGAAGAGACTTCTTAGATCAAGTGATGGTCAGCTGGCCTATGTGTCCCTCACCTTGAGCATGTGTTGCTCTCTTTTCTGCCTCTGTCTTTATGTGGCTCTTGTCCCTGTGCATGTCTCTTTTATCTAATAAGGACACAACTCTTTGGATTAGAGCCCCCCCCATCCAGTATAACTTTATTTTAACAAATCACACTGGCAAAGATCCTATTTCCAAACATGGATGGATGGTCCTGGCTTTTTGTGGACGTTACTTAACCCAACTTTACTCATTGAGCCTTAGCCATAGTAGTCTCCTTTCTGCTCTCTGAATGCACCTCAGCTTCTTTGAACTACTGAGTCTTCTTGTCTAGAAATGTGCTTCTTCCCTCCTCTTGCTTCTTGTCCTGGCCAGCTTCTTGCCAGCCTTCAAGGCTCAATCTAAATATCAAAAGAACCCTTCACAGGTCCTCCCTCTCAAGCCATCTCTTCCCATTATCTCTTCTCGTTGCCATACTAATTTTCTAATGTTAAGAACTATGTCAATGCTCCCCCCTTTCCATGCATGTGCATGTGCGCACACACACACACATGCACACACGTGTATTTTCTTGGGTTCCTCACTAAAATGTAAGCTTGTCTACTGAGAGTTCCATGAGGTTTTCCCCTCCTTATTCGCATGTCTAGCACCTTATAAAGTTCCTGTCACATACGTACTCAATGAATAGTTGATTAGGAAAGAAAACACTGAGTATCCATTACATGCAAGACTAAATGCTTTGTATTTGAGGACATGAGGTACACAAAACAAAATCTCTGCCCTCAAAGTACGTGAGCTGGAGTGAAGGTCACAGGGGGACACAAATAATTCTGAACTAGGATATGTGAAGTTCAAACAGAGAGGACTAAACAGTGTTGTATCAACAACTTGGGGCACACAGCTCAGCCAACCTGGCAGTCTCAGGGGAGTGGAGGGACACAGGTGGGGATAAACATGGAAAGTTGCTTTCAGAGCAAAAGGGAGCTGGTATTAATGCAAAAAGTGAGAGTAATTGATTGTGTATGCAGCTGTGGATAACCTCAGGGGCATCTGGCACATCTGTGGATGGATTCAGTGGAGCCATGTGGAGAGGGTAGCTAACCCCAGCTGCTGTGGCAGGCAGGGCAGTCAGGGGGAAGGTGCAGCACATGATGCCTTTCCCAACCAGGGATCTCTGCCCTCATTCAGGGCTTGAAGCCATATGTGATCACTGAGTCCCAGCACCCACAGGCAACCTAGGAGGAGTTTCTTCTGCCACCCTTGGGTGCCCCAGTAGCTGGAACAGATTGTTCATGCCAGCTCTCTTTAGGTTAGTGGTTTTCTCTCTGCCATTCTCAGACTAAGAAGATAAACTAAGTCCTAATGTTCCTGAGACAAACGCCATTGAACCTTTTGCTCCAAGAAACAACTGGCTTAAGAGAGAAGAAGTCTTTTCTACCTTTTTTCCTACTCATTCTGCACTCCCTTCTGGTAATCAGATGCCTGTGGGTAGCACCTGGGTGAAATGTGCTCTCAGGATTCTCACTTGCCATAAGAAGCTACAATCGACAATATAGCCAAAGAGAAGGAAATCACTTAGAGTGCAGCAAACATAATATAGTTTTCTTGTAATTTTCTGGTTAGAATCAAATGTCCTCCTGGTATAGAGAAGTCCTTCAAGAGCACATGTAAATGTACAGCAAGACAGCTTGCTGAGGATTCCTGAGATGATGACAAGGTTCCACCTTTTAGAGGTTTAAAAAGGTCCTATAAAAAAGTACTTAGCAGAGAAGCTGCCACATACAGCCAGTTACTGTTAGCTACTGTTATTACTACCATCATGATTAATACTCATTAATACTACTTCCGTACTGTTTGTGGAAGTAGAAATTTCCATACCATCAAGGACAAGACTGGACATTCCATAAACTCTGGCTGAGATAGTGGCTGAAAGAACTTGGGGAGGGGTAGAGATGAAGAAATCTGAAGACTGGTGGAGGTAAGAGATTTTCAAGAAAGGAGCAAAAGAAAGGAATAATTATATGGGGAAGTGGGATGTGGACATTGAAAACTGAAGGAAGCTTTTTGGTGCAATGTGAATGATGTCCTCCACATCTGTTTTTGCTAGACTAAGCATCAGTTGTTTCAGCATCTAGAGATGGTCTCATGAGATGTGATGACATTAGAGATTGAACTCAGAATGGGCTCTGAGATAAAGAGGCTGGTGACTCCCAGTCAGAACTATAATACACACGAGAGCTACATTAGCTTCATGTGGTTGCCATAGAAAACTACCACAAACTTGGCAGCTCAGAAAAACAGAAAGGTATTCGCTAGTGGAACTGGAGGCCAAAAGTCAAAAATCGTGCTAGTTTAGAGGCACAAGGCAAGAATCCATTATTTGTCTCTTCCAGCTTTGGGTGGCTCCTAGAATTCATTCATTCATTCATTCATTTGTTTATTCGTTTATTCGTTTATTCATTCATTCATTAAACCCAGGGCCTTCATACTTCATACATACTATATTCCCAGCCCTTTTTAATGTTTATTTTGCAACAGGGTCTTGTTAAGTGTTTAAGTTTCCCAGGCTGATTTCAAATTTGTGATTCTTCTGCCTTAGCCTCCCAGAGAGCTGAGATTATAGGCTTGCACCCACCCTCCTGGTTTGGCTCTTTGCAGTCTTTAACTTGTAGTCTCATCTCTTCAATCTCGACTTCTGAGGTCACACTACCTTTTCTCATGTCTCAGGTCTCTCTGTGCCTTTCTCCTATAAGGATACTTGTCATGGGACTTAAGGGCTACCTGAATACTCTAGTAGGATCGCCTCCTCTCTGTGTCCATAAGTTAATCACATCTTCAAAGATCCCTTTTCCAAGTAAGGAAATACATTAAAATATTTTCAGGTTCTAGAAATGAGACATGGACCTATTAGGAGCCACTATTCAACCCAGTATGTTTACCCTGAACCCCAGAGAGCCCCCACGACTTGTTAAAGGTCTCAGCACCAGCAGACAAAGGTGCAGAAATCTGAGGTACAGAAGCAGAAAATGATTTAGCTGAGATAGTAAGCTGATACCAACCTGCGTCAGGTTTTTATTTTTCTATTCCACTCTTCAGTAATTTTACTTGATTGCATGACTAATGTAGCAATGTCCTGTAGTGTCTGGAAGGTACTGTAAATAGATGAGGGGTGCAAGATAAAGGAGTGGAGTGGCTGATGAACTATGTCAGTGTTGCCGTGGACAGGGACGACTTCTACATAACATGGACATCCACCCTTACAATCACCATAAGCATTCACCTTTTTAGGTTTCACTCATTTATTCATTAGATAACTACTGAGGGTATTGTGCCAAGCTGTATTCTTTTTTTAATCCAACAATTTATTTATCCATTCTCTTATTGAAGGATTTTGAGTTATTTCCAGTTTCTTTTATTAATCGGTTATTAAGAAATGTATTATTCCCTGGGTTTAATCTCCAGCATCACAAAAAGAAAAAAAAAAAAGAACAGAATAAAAATGTTTTACTTTCCAAGTGTTTTGAGATTTTTACTATTATTTTTCTATTATCTTGTTTAATCTTTTGAGATCAGAGAACACAGTATGTATGATTTCAACTCTTTTTAATAAAGATTTTTTAATGACCATTTTAAAAATTTATTTTGTTTGGCCTTTTTTATTTGTTTCCCTTTTCCTGTCTTCTTTCTGATTATCTGAACTTTTTTAGTATTTCATTTTAATGTATCTATTGTGGTTGTGATATCTATTTGTATATTTTTTTAATTAACTTTATTGGTACATTTGAGGTATACATTATGATCACATTCATCAGTGAGAATTTCTACCTGTACATGATAGATCTTAGTTCTTGTTTTTTCCCATTCCCCTGCCCTCCCTTCCACCCCTCCACCTCTCCCTATTTACAAAAGTTTTGTTTCCATTTTTTCCTTCTTTTCTCATATTTTTTCTCTCATTGGAGAAAAGATAACCTATTTAATAAATGGTGCTGGAAGAACTGGGTTTCAATTTGCCAACGATTAAAAGTAAACACATATCTCTCACCATGCACTAAACCAAAATCAAAATCAACCAATAATAAATGCTGGTGGGGCTAAGGGGAAAAAGGAACCCTTCTCCACTGTTGGTGGGAGTGTAGATTGGTGCAACCACTGTGGAAATCAGTATGGAGATTCCTCAAAATACTAGGAATAGAAGTCCCATTTGACCCAATATTTCCCAGCTGGGTATCTTCCCAAAAGAATTAAAAGAATCATACCACAGTGATCTATGTGCACCCATGTTCATAGCGGCACAGTTTGTAATAGCTAAAACTTGGAAACAACCCTGTCAACTGGTAACTGGATAAAGAAGATGTGTTTTTTTAATAAAAAGGAGTACTACTCAGCCATAAAGAATGATAAACTATGGGCCAGGATTTAGCTCAGTGGAGCTGCTCCTACCTCATAAGCACAAGGTCCTGAGTTTGATCCCTGGTACCAGAGGGGTGGGGGAGAATGATAAACTAGAGACATTGATAGCTAAATGGGTGCATATTGAGGCCATGCTCTTAAGTGAAATAAATAAGACACACGTGTAAATACCGAATAGCTTCTCTGGTGTGAGAAACTGAAAGTGTAACTAAGGATCAAAATGTATAAGAGATAATGTCAAATAGGAAGCAAAGGTTCAAAGGGGAAGGGGAAGTAGTGGGGGTGGGGGAAAGGAAAGGAGGCAAGTTGTATTCTTAATGCTAGGTAGAAAATAAAGTTATAAGGTGCATGTGTTTCTGACATTTATGGAACATAATATAATATGGGGACACGGGCAACAACAACAATAAAACAAGAGCGCTATTTTGAAATTTGAAAATTGTTATAAGTGAAATAAAAAGTGGACTAAAGGAGAGTAATTGTTGATTAAGCTACCCTAGGTAGAAGAAATAAAGATGGTCTCTGTGAAAGTAAGATAAACTTTGAAGGAGCCCAGTATTCAAAGACGCTAGAAAAGACATCACATTTCACACATGATGGCTTAAGAGGTCAATAATCTTGGCATGGTCTTGTTATTTTCAGATGGCCACATGTTGGCCAGAACTTACACTTTGAGGGGAAAGGTGAATGATGTAAGATTAGAGAGCTAGATGCCACTTTTCACCTTATAATCCAGGTAAAAGATTTTGAATAAAATTCAAAATAATTGAAGTGTTTTTAATTATATGTGTTGGTAGAGGAGGTGATTTAATTTTCATTTCTCAATGTTCTGTGGAGAACAGATTATAAGAGGGCAAGAGTTGGCATAGGAAAAGACTTTATGAACAAATCCTCCGTAGCACGAGAACTAGCAGAAAGAATCAACAACTGGGATTTCACCTTATTAAAAAGCTTCAGCACTGCAAGAGAAACTACCAACAGAGCTAAGAGACAGCCCACAATGTGGGAAAAAAATTTCACCAGCTGTCCCTCAGAGAAAGGTCTATTAGCTAAAATATATAGAGAACTCAAAAAAATCAGACCTCCCCAAATATAAAGACCCAATCCAAAAATGGGCATCTAAAATGAACAGACATTTCTAAGACAAAGAAGTAAAAGCAGCAAATAAACATATGAAAAAATGTTCAACATCACTGGTCATTCAAGAGATGCAGCTGAAAACAACACTGAGATTCCACCTCACTCCAGAAAGAGTGGCTGCTATCAAGAAATTAACCCTTCTCCATTGTTAGTGGGAGTGTAGACTGGTGCAGCCACTGTGAAATCAATATGGAGATACCTCAGAAAACTAGGATTAGAGGTCCCATTTGACCCAGGTATTCCTCTGCTGGGTATCTCCCCCAAAGAAATAAAAGAATTATACCACAGCGATGTATGTGCACCCATGTTTATAGGAGCATAGTATGTAATAGCTAAAACTTGGAAACAGCCCAATTGCCCATCAATTAGAGACTGGATAAAGAAGATGTGGGTTTTTTTTATAAATGGAGTACTACTCAGCCATAAAGAATGAGAAACTTGAAACATTTATAGCTAAATGGATGCACACTGAGGCCATACTCTTAAGTGAAATAAATAGGACAAGCATATGTAAATACCAAATAGTTTCTCTGGTATGAAAAACTAAAAGTGTAAATACGGATTGAAATGTATAATTGACAATTGAACTAGGAAGAAAAGGTCTAAAGGAGTAGGGGAAGTGGGAGGGGTAGGGGAAAACAAAGAAGAGAAAAGAAAAAAAATGAGAAAAGGAAAAAATGGAAACAAAGTCTTTGTAAATAGGGAAGCGTGGAGGGGTTGAAGGGAGGGCAGAGGAATGGGGAAACAATAAGAACCAAGATACTTCATGTAAAGGTACAAGATCCCAATGATGAATGTAACTGTATTGTATACCTAAAATGTACCAATAAACTTAATTAAAAAAATAAAAGGGCAAAATTAAAGCAAAGAGAACCCAGTGGAGTCTTTAGCAGAGGTCTAGGTAGCAGATGGTGGGGGTCTGGACGTGGGCAGTGTCTGTGAAAAAGGAAGTGAGAGAAAGCCCTGATTTGAGTTTTGATCAATTTTGGAGTCTATTCTTCTGTCTTGCACATACATTTTCCTCTGCAGCTTTGAGCCCCATGGAGACTCAGAGTCACATGACTAGAGCATAGCAATACCTATGAGTGACTTTGCATAGAGAAATCAAAAGGTTCAAGGTCAACCAGAGTATAAAGTAACTGGGCATGATTTGTAGCTCTGCCCTTCACAAAGGAGTTTGATCTGTCACTTCTCCAAAACACTGCAAGGGTTCACACACAGGTGGACATTGTACTCAAAGCAGTTTAATTATATTAAATTCACTGGTTTCTCTCATGTGGGCAAGCTCATGTTTACCATTTAGTTGTCACCTGCTTTCTTAGTGGAGAAAGCCTGACACAGAACATTCTCCCATCTCTAATTACAGCAGCAGGTCTGAGAGATAGTTAAAGTGATCATACACAGTGCAAACCACCCAAAACTTCTTTTCAACAAACTTAGTAAGACCAGGTAGGTTGAGAATTTTTTAAGGTAGTTTTTCTATTTCCATGCATGGATTCCTAGTTCTTAATATTGCCCTTGCCCCATAGCACAATCAGTTTAAAAGCCTGGAGAATGCTCCCTCTCTCCTGCTCTCCCACCATTCTCCTTGTCCTCTTTATACCCAACTAGACAGCCCCTTTTCCATTTCTCAAATACACTGAGCTCCATTTCAACCTCGGTACCTTTTCATTTTGCAGTTCACCCTCCCTGGAGCACAATTTCTTTTTGTCCTCATGTAACTAACTGCCTTCTATTGGACTCGGATCTTAGGTTAAATATGATCTTCCCTTAAAGTCCTTTTCTGATCAGTCTGGAGGCTCCATTTGTTTCTTTTCCTTTTATCTTCATGGCTTGCATTACTTCTTCCAATGACTTGGTCATCTATTTCTGTTCTGCATTGTTCCCTTCTCCCTCCACTAGAGCCACAGATTCTTGAGGATAAAGATCTCATCACCTCAACCTGCTCTAGACACAAGGTTAAAATAGTGTCTGTACATGGAAGACACTTCAGTAAAACTGGCTTAATGAATGAAGGTAGCACCAGAGCCTTCGGGAGTATGTCAGCTGCCCTGTTTAAACCTTCACACTCACCTCATACCCATATCAAACACCCTCAGGAGGTCATCTTTATTATTTTCTCAACATTTTATAGCTTTTTATTTCTGAAAGCAGACATCAAAATCAGGCCTGCTTCATGTTTAAGCACTTTCTCTTTATTACCATTCTAAATTGTGGTTTTTGAAATACGAATGAAAATTATGGTAAAATAAGATGGTGGAAATTTTCCATTTTAATCCCGTTTTTACCTAGCTGAAGGCCTTATCAACACAGTATCATTCATGCATCCAAGAAGTACAAGCAGCTTCTTTTTTTTTTTTGTACCGGGGATCAAACTCAGGTCCTTGCACTTGCGCAGCAGGCAGCGAAACCACTGAGCTAAATCCCCGGCCCGGCATTTTTTGTTTTCAATACACTGTACTGGATGATGAAGGCTCCTAGACTAAGGGACGAAAAATAATGTCCAGATTTCTTTTTTTATTTGCTATTTCAACAAACGTGTAATGGGCACCCACTATGTGCCAGTTACTATTGTAGTATCTGGCCCTACTACTCTCTCTCCTCCCAAATTCTGTGGCTGCCTGTCTTTCAGTGCCTGCTTTTCCATGCTTCCATTACCTATTTTTCTTGGCTCCACTTTTCAGCTGCAAAAAGTCTCCATCCATGTGGCAAAACAAACTGTCACAGTTTACTGTAGGACTACATCATCTCAGAGCAGTGATGACAAACCAGGAAAGAGCTTCTGCCTCCTCCTGCTTCTTAAATTCTAAAACCTCAAAAAAGACTGATTGCCTTAGACTGGGGCCATGTGACTTCACTTGGTCCTAGCGCTGTAGCTGGAGCACTCTAGTGCTCAGAAAAGCCAGACCTGGATGACCTCTTGTCCTCTGCCATCATCAGTCACATGGAATCATATGCAGTAATTGGAACAGCAGCCAGACAGTTGCCCATAAGAAGGGTGAGCAGACACTTGCTCAAATATGATGATTTAGCAACTGCTCACTAGACATCTATGAGCAGGGATAGTGACTGTGTGTTGGCCAGATTTCTCTTGCTGTGACCCAACAGTCAACTTAGTGGAAGAGAGGCTTATTTTGGCTCAAGGGTTCAGAGTTTCAGTCCATGATTGGTTGATTCCAGGGCAGAAAAATGTAGGGGAAAGAGTGTGGTCAGAGAAAGCTGCTCTTTCCTGGCAGCCAGAAAGCAGAGAGAGCAAGGAAGAACCACAGAGGAAGAGCTGGGGAAGAGAAATACCCTTGAACGCCATGTCCCCAGTGACCCACCTTATCCAATCAGACCCTACCTTCTAACAAACTCATTCCACTATGAACTCATCGATACGTAATCCGCTTGATGAAGTTGGAGCCCTGTGATCCATTCAGTTCCTCAAATTCCATCAGTGGGCAAATCAGCCTTAAACACAGTGAGGCTTTGGGGCCACATTTTGGATCCCGACCATAAGAATCTGCCTTATTCATCACTATTTCTCTCATTTTGAGGACAATTCCTCATCTTTGGACCTGTGAAATGATTTTTTAAAATATTTCATTACCTGCAAAAACATTTGCAATATAATGTACTTCATAATGGATGGCTAAACCAGGTATTATTGAGGCCTGCTGATCTACAGAGTGGGAATACTAATACTTAAGCTATATAACTTACCAAGCTCTTCTGATTAAATGCTATTAGATTGTGAAAAGGCTTTGAAAAGCATTAAACAACATACAAATACAAGGCATTTTGTTGTTAATAGTCAGCTAGGAATGAATGCTCAGCAGAATTGCCTAAATAGGCTCCTCAAGGGGTATGACCAAAAAAATGGAACTTTGCAGAGAAAGTTTTCAAGTGGCAAGAAATACTTAGGCAGCAAAAGACAATTTTCTAAAATGATGGATTTGAGAAGAATGAATCAGCGATGCATGTCAGTGCAAAGCATTATTTAAGAAGTCTGAAGATACTCCTGATTAAAAATATTTTCAAGAGTGACTTCAAACAGAAATAATAAAATTCTAGGCCCAAACTTGTTTATTTAACCCCTATGAATAACCACAATGCAAAAGCCTGAGCCTACATCATTTTAGGTTAGATATATGTCACCATCCTGGAAAAGGACAGGCAGAAAACAAGTCATATTTCTGTCCAAAAAAGACAAGTTCTCTTAATCATGTGAAGGAGTTAAGGCATAGGTAAACTGCTGCCATGGACCCACATACAGCATCTTAGAAGAGCAAGTTTGCATATCCCTCATAGCCCAAGGGTGGGAGGGGAGGGGAGAGGATTTAGCTCCATGGGGTTATTCTGAGTCACAGTCTGGCTGATTGGTTCTGCCGTTCTCCTTACTGATCTTCCATCTCTGGGTCCAGAGTGGATGCTACATCCTTTTTTCAGCCAAATGGAAGAGACCAGGAGAAAGAGTCCAGAGAGGTAGATTTGTCTTCCTGGAGACGACCCAGAATTTGCAAACATCACTCTGATTTATAATCCATGGGCCCTAACATAGTTGCAAGGTAACAATTAACCACCAGGGGGACTGAGCACTGATATCTCTAGCTGGACAACTATATACCCAGGCAACTCTTGGGGGCAAGGCAAAGGGATTGTTTCTAAAAGGAAAGAGGACTATAGCTACTCTAGGACAAAATAGGGTCTTCGTTATGCATGGGTCATGCATATATTGAGTTCATGCCATGTTTGAGGCACTGTGGGAGGTCCATCAGTGTATAAAATGATGGCCTGCATTCCAGAGAGGGTGTGGGCATGAACAGAAATAACTCATCTCTAAAGTTGAGTGTGATTGGCAGTAAATATAAATTTAGTGTTATGAAAGTTTAATGAAGGGAGAGATTCTTTTCCTCTGAATAGAATTTAGGAAAAATTCCTGGAGGAGGTAAGATTTTAAATGAGCCTTTACGAATGGACAGGACTAGGATAGACTAGTAGCTGGAGTTAGGGAAAAGGATGAGAAAGAGGGAGAAGGACCTTTGGACAGTGTGGAGGAATAATTTGCATCCCAGCCAGAATCATTTTCAGAGCTATAGCTCTCTGAAGCCATCCAGTAATCCTACAAAAATGACCACATGAAAGCTAATACTGCTGGTTGTCTTTGAAAATCCAATTTTTCCAATTTCTTAGTAATAAAAATCCTAACTTTTTTTGAAACTTTATAATGGTAGATGTCAATGTCAATTGTGTATGATTACATGTTTTGATGTGTGTATACATTGTATATTGATCACATCAGAGTTTTTAGCATATCACCACAGCATGCATTTATCATTTGTGGTAAGAATGTTCAAAAGCCTCCTTTCTAGCCATTTTGAAATATGCTAGAAATAGTGTTAACTACACTCACCCTGCTGTGCCATAAGCACCAGAACTTAGTCCTCCTATTTCCTCATAACTTTGAATCTCTTGACTGCCCTGCTGAAAAACCCTCTCCCGATCTTCCCCTTCTCTGTCACCCCCAGTCTCTAGTGACCACTGTTCTACTCTCTACTTCTATTAGATGATGTTTTTTGGATTCCACACCTGAATACAATCACACAGTGTTTGTCTTTCTGGGACTGGCTTATATCACTTAGCATAATGTCTTCCGGGTTCATCCACGTTGTCCCAAACAACGGGACTTCATTCTGTGGTTGAATATTATTCCAACATAGACATGTACCACAGTTTCTTTTTCCCTTCATCTATTGTTGGCCATTTCAGTTAAATCTAAGACTTAGCTATTATACAGGATGTGATAAACATGAGTGTGCAGATGTTTCCTTGATGTACTAATTTCATTTCCTTGGAATATATACTCAGTATTGGGACGGATGGGTCATACAGTAATTCTAGTTTTAGTTTTTTAAAGAACATCCATGCTATTTTCTATAATGATAATACTAATTTACATTTGCACATATAGTGTATAAGGGTTCCCTTTTCTACCTTGATCAACTCTTGTTTTCTTTTGTCTTTTTAATAACAAGCATTCTAACTGGAGTGAGGTAGTATTTTGGTGTAGTTTTACTTTGCATTAATGATACTAAATATGTTGGCTTTTGCATGTCCTCTTTTGAGAGATATCTATTAAAGTCTTTTGTCTATTTTTTAATTGGGGTATTTTGTTTTGTATTTCTGTTGAGCTATTTAAGTTTCTTATGTACTCTGTATACTAAGTCCTTGTCAGCTACTTTCTTCCTTTCTGTAGATAGTCTCTGATCTCTTGGTTGTCTTCTTCACTGAGCAAAAACTCTTTAGTATGAGAAAATTCCATGTATCTATTTTACTTCTGTTGCCTGTGTTTTTGTGGTCTCATGTTTAAAAAAAATCCTTTTCAACTGCAAGTGTAAACAAGGATTAAAATAATTAAAATGAATAATTGATAATTTGAAATAGGATAAGGTCCAAAGGTGTAGAGGTGGTGGCAGGGGACGGGAAAAGGGAAGAAGGGAAAGGAAAAATTACGAGAAAAGAAAAAAAAATGGAAACAAAATCTATGTAAATAGGGAAAGGTGGAGAGGGTGAAGGGCGTACAGGTAATGGGGGAAAAATAAGAACTAAGATACATCATGTTCAGATACAAGCACCCAATGAGAAATGTAAATGTATACAATGTACCAATAAAAGAATTTTTTTAAAAAATCCTTATCTGGCCCAATGTTGTGAAGAATTTCCCTGCATTATCTTCTAGCTGTTTCAGTTTGGAGTTTTACATTTGAGTGTTTAAATTCATTTTGAGTTGATCTCTCTATATATATGAGAATTGGGGCTTCAGTTTCAGAGAATCCTAAATATCAGTTGAGCAGATTGAGCTTTCTGTAGAGCTGTATGTGATCATGTGACCAAGTTTTGGCCAGTCCAGTAGACATGAAAGTACTGTAATGCAACTACTAGAATATCTTGTTAAATAAACAAAATTCCTCCCCTTTTCTTGCTGTTTGGAATTTATATGTGATGGCTAGACCTCTTTGAGCCATTTTGGATGAGAGGAATGAGAATCAGCCCTGGAAGGGGTAGAACAGAGAGTTGTTCCCTATAAGTCTTTAGATGCATAATCAGAAAATTTGGAAATCTTTTATCACCTTCAGTTGTATCACATTCTGGTGTATACCAGCAGCTCTCAGGCTCCACGTACTTGTAAGCCAAACTTAAGAATGGAAGAGAGTTTACCCAACAGACAGTATTATTTTCTTATTATTATCGCAGGAAATTACTACAAACTGAGCAGCTTAAACAATATAACTTTACTTTTCTATCTTGTTCTATAAGAAAGAAGTCCAGTGTTACACACAGGCACTAACTCCCCACAAGGAATGTAATCATTATGTAATGCAGAGATGTACTAATAAAAGGCAAAAACTGGAAAAAAAAATAGGACAACTTCTGAACATAAATTAGACTTCAATAAATTTGTTAAAAAGTGAAAAATAAATCCATTATTTTTTCCAAAAAAGGAAGGAAAGAGGAAGGAAGGCAGGGCAGGCCAGCCAGCCAACATAGCCCTCCATAGTCTAGAATCAAGATGTTGGCAGAACTATGTTCCTTTCTGAAGATGCTGAGGGAAAATCTATTCCTTTTCTTGTGCAGGTTATTGGTTGAACTTAGTCCCTTGGCACTGTGGGACTAAGACACCGTTTCCTCCCTGGCTTTCAGCTGAGGCCTTCAGAGGTTCTTGTGTTGTTTGCCTCGTGATCCCTTTCCTCCATGTTCAGTCCAGCAACAGTGCATCAAGTAGTCCACATTACTCTTCAGATCTTTCCTTGCATTCCATCACTACATGTCTCTGATATCCCTTCTGCCTTCCTTTTCACATATCTCTGATGATTCCTTCAAATCTGAGCACATTTGAGGACTGATGTGCTCATATTGTGCCGACCTGGATGACCCAGGATGATCTCTCTATCTTAAGGTCTGTAACCTTACTGCCATCTCCAAATTTCCAGTGTGTAACATATTTGAAGATTCTGGGGATTGGAGCATGGACATCTTTGGAAAGCTATTATTCCATTTACCATGGCTAGAGAGTATGAGATTCTCTCAGCACCCTCATTCTCCTGTAGATTTAAGATACTGTTGCAGCTTTCTTCCTAATTTACAATTGGAATAACCCAGGGAAAAGTTAACTCTGGATACATACATATTACCCAGACCAGTCAGGAACCCTGCCCTGTTGTAACTCTCTGGAAAAATGTAGCATCTTTGCTCAGTCCTCATATATGGTGTGTGTGGTGTACCAACCCCCAAAAGACACCTAATGGATGTTTCTAGGCCTTAGTTTCAAACCAAATTTGGTGAGTGCACAAAGTAGTTCGCTCCAGTAAGTATGGAATGAGGACCAGGGTAAAAGACTAGGGTCTTTCTCTATCCTTAAGCCTAGAACCTAAAGGAGCCTGAGCAACTCTAAAAAATTACTCAGGTGTTGCAGAAATCTCGGAAACAAATATACAGAGACACAGAATTTGGATAAAATAATAAAATTTCTTCTCGCGAGCTGACAGGAATGCCAGAAACCAGTCTGGTCAGTATCCGTGCCCCCTTCGTTCAGCATTTCCCTTTTTATATACTTTTTAGCCATTATCTCATTCCTAGTGGTCTTTGATATGTAAATACAATTCCAGTTCCTATTTACAAGTCACAGACACAAGATAGGCCATATACATTGTAAATTCACCCTGGCATGGTAACTTTGTTAGGTTAATGAAGTTACTGGTTAGAGTCAGATAATCCTCACCTTAAACAAGAAGTTACAGGAAAAGCAAATCTTAAAAGAACACATTACTTATTTTGCTTCTACAACTACCTTAATATTCAATCTATTAAGTTATCTAAAACTTTTCTTTATCACAGGTTTATAGAATGGGTTACAAAGTACAAATTCCTTAGAGATCCTCTCAGGTTAAGGCTGAGATAGGATTGGAAAATTATATATCACATCAAGGCAGTAATTCCAGAGAGAAGAGAAAAAAAGAGGTAGCAATTGCTCCTTGAAGAAAATAAGGAATTGGAGCGCCATCCAAATGATCTGGATGGATCTGAGGAAAGGTAATGGAATTAGTAGTCCTCTTTCTACTAATTCAACTGTGGCTTGATCTTCGTGATTTCTCCCTGTATGCTCGGGGTAGGAAGGCGTTTCAATGTGCTGTTTTGGATCCTTGCTTACCCTGTTTCCTTTATATCCCTAACTTTGAGTACTACTTTGCACAGAGTACTCAACATATATGTATTTGCATAAATAAATTACTGATTGGTGGATTGACTGGTTGGTTGGTGGGAACTCAAGTGCTTTAGCTTTTGTTTCCCACTGGACAAAAAAATTACCTAGCAGTTAAAGCTTGTGTTTTGAAATCAGACACGGATTTAGGTCTCACCTCTGTCTTTTATTCTGCCACCATGCTTCCCCAGGAACTTACTTGAGCCTGTTTCCTGTCTATAAGTTGTAGCCAGTGATTGCTATTTGGCTTTGTGAGGTTTCATTGAAATAAGAGATGAAAAGTGCTTAGCATAATGCTTAGCAGGCTCAAATTAGTTACCTTTTAATATCAATGCAAACCCTCTGCTCCTGCAAAAGTGGTCTCCCTTTGATCTTCAGACTTCATTCCCACTACCTGCCTCTGCTTGTGTTGTTGGCCTAAACCCCTAGCCTTTCATTCACAGCTGTAAGTACATGCATACATACAAATAACATCGGGGCCAAAGGCAATTTAAGTGCCATTTTTCTCATGAAGCCAACTCTTATGGCCCCAGCCAGAAGATATTTCTTCACTATAGAATCCTTGAATAATGATTAAGTCATTTTAATATTTTCACATAACACAGTATCTGGCATAATATAGAAATCTAACACATTTTGGAGGGATGGGTGGATGAATAGATGAAAATTCAACTTGGTTACATGCACTGGCAACTCCACAGGGACTTATTATCTTTATACCCCTGACTAGTCAGCATAGTGCCTCACCCATGGTAGGCACTCACTAAATGTTGGGTGGATGGGGATTAAGGAAAAGAAAAATCAGAGAAAGAAAATTAAGACCAATACCCACCTGGAATCTTTCTCCTTTCAGGGCATCCTATTGAAAGGAGTTATTGAGTAGAGAAGCAGGGAGTTGACAGCCGCTCTCTGGACTCTCTCCCAGGGCCTTTTTAGAACAGGAAAGTTAATTAGGGAACCAGATTAACAGTTTCTTTTTTGATACAGTCAAAGTAAAACCAGCAGGATGCAATTTAGCTCTTCCCCACTTTCCAAATAGCAGCAAATTTTCATACAAAACAAAGAGACACTTGAATTGCAAATTACTTAGAGAATCAGCTAGCAACCCCAACGGAAGAACATTTCTGCAACTTTCAAAGCCAGGCTGTTGCCTTTTCAGATTTAACCATGTCGTGGGACCTTCCCAAAAGCGAGGGCATCTTGATACTTCAACTCTAGGCCAAGTGGAAAGAAGAAGCAATTGCTTGAGGTTTTGTGGAGCAGTCTAGCATCATCTTTTGCTCAGAAAATGATCCTCCTCTCCAGATCATCGCTGACACTCAGACCACCATGCTTTACTCATGGAATGAGGGTCTCCAGGGGTCATCTCATTCTTAGTAAGACCAGATGCTCATGAGGTGAGAAGGAACACTATGAATAACGCAAGTGGTGAGGATGTGTGAGGCAAAGATAGTGTGTGAAGATTGGAGTGAACCATATATCCCACTGTTGCCATACAGGAACTCTGGACCGTTATTGAGTGTTGCTGGAAAGTTCTGAAAAGTCTGTAAACTGGATTGTTAATTGAAATATTCTTAGCTGTTGCATCTAATTGGAAGGAAAAGAAGGAAGGAAGGGGAAGGGAAAGGGAAGCAGACACACATAGACCGAACACCTATTTGTTGGACATGTCCTGTGGATTACCAGTTTATAACTTCTGACCTGGTATAATTTCCTTATTTGAAACATAGGGAAACTAAGGTCAAGAGAAGAAAGTAACTTGTAAAAGATCAGAGTAGTATCCTCCATCGCCTAGCTGATTACACCACAAGCCTCTCTCCAGTCCCTGTCTCTGGGAAGACATAAGGCAGTTTCATTTTAACAAGAGCATTTTTAAACTTTTTCTGATTTAAATGAATTTCTATTTTCTGCAGAGAATTCAGAAGACAGAGCAAGGATGATAAAATAAAATAAAATTGCACAATGGTACCATTTTCTTTATGGAGGGACTGGAGGCTGGGGTGGGAACCTAGCTAAACACAGGCTGCTTCCAGACACAGCCACTGGAGGGCAAGGTGGCACCTCAGTTGGGTTAACCCCAGCAGGCAGTAGGAGAGTTAGAAATGCTTACAGCAGCCAGGCAGGTGGCAGAAGTGTAAAAGAAGCCAGCTGGGAGACATGGTGAATGAAGGAAATGTGCCCTGCTTAAACGATGTAGACACTGCTCAGACTCACCCTACACTGCCATGTGGGAATGTAGACAGTGTTGACAGCCCTCCTCAGTTTTTCTTATAAGGTCTGAAGTCTAACTTTTCATGTTAAAATTTTCAGTGTTTAAATATAGCTCAATTATTTTTTAAAGTGAGTCAGATAAAATACATGAAAATGCAAGGATCATGACCATGGCTTAGTGACCTTTTGCCCTTAGCCTGGGCACTGGGCAGATAAGTCAGCTGGCTAGAGAGCTTGTTTGTGATCAGTCCAGTCCCTATCCAGCACAGAGAGGCCTGGCCTGGAGATGACCAATCAGGAATGAGATTAAGGAGACCAAAGCTGTCTGTAGGCTTAGGGAGCAGTCACCTGGGGAGAGAGGCCTGCACCAAGAGCCAGCTTCAGCTGAACACATCCTTCGAGGGACCCGCTCAGTTCAAAAGTACCTAGTGTAGCCTTTTACTATGTATGTGTGTGTGTGCACACATGTTTGTACGATCTCCACCTTGTTAAAACAATATAAATTTTCTCCCTCAGCAACCCTGCAAAGAGTATTGTTTTCTGCCAAGGAAAAATGTTTAAAGTCAGTGAAGATAGCATTTGATCTGTTAATTCTTTATTGTACTGTAATGAATAAATGAATGAGTAGAAAGCAGAATTTGGTGGAAGGTACCCTTCAACTGGGGTTCTGGACCTCCACACTCTGACCTCTCTGAGCTTCCATTTCATACTCTGCAGGGTGAGAATTATGATGTTTGCCCTATCTCCTGTATAGTAAGAACTTTTGAAGGGAAGAGACAAAAATCTAACAAGTTTAAGAAAACATAAATAACTAGCTTAAGTAGAAAGGTATATGTCTATTCAAGCATTTCAATCATAGCTGCATCTAGGGGCCTAAGCAGTGTCAGGTCTGGGGACTTTTCATTCAGAACTACAGTCTTGACCCTCTTCGCCATCTTTCCACCACTGTGGACTGATAGCCACTTCCAGGAATTTACCCTCACCATGCCATGCAATAGACAGAGATCTTCTCTTTCCCTGCATTTTCAAAACAGACTTTTATTGGTCTAAATCAAGTCCCAGGCCCATACCCAAACCAACAATGTGGAAAAGAAGATGAAATATACTTACTGAGTGACCAGACAAGTTTGCATTCCTTGGAGCAATGAGGCATTTATTTGGGGGCTCAATGGAACATAATTTGTATTCTGGATGGTGGCAGATAAAATAGTAGACCTGATTCCCTGGTTGGAATGAACTATTTCTATTGAAACAACTTCCTGGGAAAATGTCCAGCCTGCCCTATGAAGTTTATTTAAAGCTGGAGTCATCAGCTAGAACGGAAGGGGAAAAATACTTAATTGCTGCCTGATGCCAAAATGAGATGGTATACTTTATATTTATTGTCTTTCTTTTGTCTTTCAGGCTTGCTTTGACAGGAGGATCAAGACTGACTGGTTCTTATTTCCAATGAGAACAAGATTGTGAATGGTGAGTAGCATTTGTTATTACTCTTCAGTTGTAGGACATGGATTCCTCACTAATGCCAAGATATTAAACTATAATTCCTTCCTACAATCTAAGCAAATATCAACTGACTTCACTGGTAAATAAGATGCCAAGAATCTGGCTTAATTTTTCTCTATTACAGTATGTATTTATTATGTATATTACATATAATATATATGTATATTCTCCAACACAATGCAGGAACTATCAAGGTATACACCACTAAAGATGTGTTCTTGGCTTCAAGAAACAAAATAGACACTCAAAGTGGCTTTAATAATAATTTTTAAAAAGTTCTTCACTCTCATAACAAGCAGTCCTAAGGTAGGGCAGGTCCATGGATGGTTACTGGGTAGGTCAATAATATCACCAAGACTTGAATTCCAACATCTTTGGAAGGATATTTCTTCCCCATCTCTCTCTTTATCCACCTTTCTGGAAAGTCTCTCAGCAAACATCTACTCACATACATTTGCCAAAATGTGTCGTGTACCCTCGTGACCAAATACTGTATATGGGATGCTACCCCTAACCCTAACCTACCATGATTACACCAATCATTAACCTCTGCATAGGGATGGGACTTACATCCCCTGAAGTACATGGTTGCATATGAGAAAGTGACTGTGTGGTCAAAACTGGACTTGTTAGAAAGGAAAAAAAGGATGAATATTTATTGTGAAGGTAATCAATAGCATATGCTATACAGTGATATTATGCAAATCTCAGCAGGGCTTCCTCTAAAATGCAGCTTATGTAGATACCCAAGTTCCAAAATCTCATATGCTCCATCACTGCTTAAAAAGTAGGCTCCCAGCCCTGGCTAACCTTCCCTCAAGTCATGGGTAAAATTAAAGAAATGCTGTATGTAGAACTACTTTTGACTCTGGATATAATACCCAAGGCATTATCATTATACCATATGCAGACTGTTTCTCCAATTTGCATAATTATAAACTCCCCCTTCAAAGAGTAAACATTGCAGCTAACTTAAAAAAACACACAAAGAAGCATTAAATATGCATTGCTAATTTGACTTTCTAATTTGTATGGGATCTTCACAAAGACATGCACGACTCCACAGACACTGAGTTCTTAGTAAAACCTTCCACCTGTCTAAGAAGAAGTCAACAGGAAAAGAAAAGTTAAATATTAGTTCTCTTAGCTAAAGAATTTGAGTTGATGCCAGAAAATTACCTGTAGGTGTTCATTCCATTAAAATGACTCTCAAATTTATTCTTCCATGCATTGACTAAACTCTGCAAGTAGATAAGGTAATTGCTTTGTGCAGCCAGAGAAAGATAACATTTCTTCACAATGTCTCCACTCAGCTTTAAAAGTCAACTGTGAACTGAAAGTGTAAATAAGGACTAAATGGTATAATAGATAATGTGACATAGGAAGAAAAGGGGCAAAGGGGAAGGGGAAATGGCAGGGGTAGGGGACAGGAAAGAAGGGAATGGAATTAATATGAGAAAATGAAAAAACTGAAACAAAGTCTTTGTAAATAGGGAGGGATGGAGGGATTGAAGGGAGGGCAGGGGAAGGGGAAAAATAAGAACCAAGAGAGACTATGTAAAGGTGCAAATTTCCAATGATGAATGTCATTATATTGTATACCTAAAATGTACCAATAAAATAAAAAATTTTTTAAAAGTCAACTGTGAGCTGGCCACCTATTTTGACAATTATAGGAAGGGATTTAATTGGTGCAGAAAGACTTTCCTGTCCCCCATATCTCTCTTCTTGATCTGACTCAAATATCCACGACAATCCCTGAATTGGGCATTGAAGTTCTCAGCTACATTTATAAATAGCTACCTGGAGCAGGTGCAATATTGAACTTTTATAGTCTTCAAGTTCATTAGTGCCAATGATGACTGGGCACAGAATATACATGTGTATATAGGTAGAACTCCTCCTGGAGTTATATTACAAATTAAATCTAAAATACATGTGTGCATCTATATGCAACAGAGATTTATGATATGTGTAAGCACACAAACTCATAGTGACATGCAGTTCTATCTGAGGGTGTTTCTTTTATACAAACTATTTCATAACCTGCTTTTTAAGCTCATCAGTACATTACAGACAGCCTTCCATTGCTGTGTATATGTACATTATTTTTTACTGTTAATTAGTATTGCTTCCCAGGAATAAATGGTAACTTATTCATTCAATCCCTTACTAAAGGTTATCTTTGTAGGTATATGATTATGATTTTAAATTATACCAAAACATTCTAGTCCACAGAGGTCTATCTCCACACATATGGTTAAGTCCTTCATCAGTTTCTGGAAGGGTGATCACCAGGCCAGTGAGGGTCACACACTGTATGCAGCAGTGCCATCAAGGGCTGAAATCACACCAAGCAGTGGACAGGCCTTTCTGGGTGCCCTGGGTCTGCCTGTGGAGCCCTTGGCTCCTACAGAAAGGAAAAGTTAAATGTCAGGAGGCAGAACATGGGGACAAAGTATACCAACAAAATAAGGGATCTGCTGTTAACACAGGCAATCAGTATATGTCTCTGGTTTACATAAAATATTGTCCATCTGTCCTTTATCTAGACTGTAAACTCACTGTGGAAAGGAGCAAATTCTGGTTTTGGTGGTTGTTTTTGCTCATTAGTATATAGTGAGTGTTTAACATATTTATATTACAATGTATGTGTGTGTATATATATATATTGGGGGTAAAAAATTGAGTAAACTATATAGACAATCTTTCATGAAGGAATGGGATTTGGAAGCTCCTAAAGAGTGGAGTTTCTAAGGATTCTATTCGTTTCCTAATCTTCTTACCCAATCCTCAGTATCTTTTTTATTTATCTTAAAATTTTACTTCCCTTTCAAAGCAACATGAGGCCCTGCAAGATTATGAAAATCAGCCAGGCTATACATAAAAATGTGGTTTTATTCTAAATTCTATCAATTTAAATCCATCCATGGACAGGTTCTATAGTGATGTGCCAGTTTGCTTTGCTATAAAACACACTGAATAAAGAGGGATTTTTTTCTTTCCATTAAAGATATTTACTTGTCTTTTCTATTTCCAAAGATATTTCCTATTCTATAAATCAGGGCTGTGTCTAAGTTTTTAAAATTCCTACAGTTCTTCCCAGAGCTTTAGAGTGACATTAAAGCTAAAGTGACATTAAAGGTAACTCACTCACCCCTACACCCATCACACATTCTGAGTAAAGACCCAATTCCAAAATGGGCTTCTGAAATGAACAGACATTTCTCAGACAAAGAAATAGAAACAGCCAATAAACATATGAAAAAATGTTCAACATCACTGGTCATTCAAGAGATGCAGGTGAAAACAATGCTCAGATTCCACCTCACCCCAGAAAGAATGGCTGCTATCAAGAAATCAACCATAATAAATACTGTCAAAGGAACCCTGCTCCACTGCTGGTGGGAGTGTAGACTGGTGCAACCACTGTGGAAATCAGTATTGAGATACCTCACAAAACTAGGATTAGAGGTCCCATTTGACCCAGCTATTCCTCTATTAGGTATCTTCTCAAAAGAATTAAAAGAATCATACCACAGCGATACATGTGCACCCATGTTTATAGCAGCACAGTTTGTAATAGCTAAAACTTGGAAATAGCCTAATTGCCCATCAACTGGAGACTGGATAAAGAACATGTGGTGTTTTAATAAAATGGAGTACTACTCAGCTATAAAGAATGAGAAACTAGAGACATTTATAGCTAAATGGATGCACACTGAGGCGATACTCTTAAGTGAAATAAATACGACACACGTGTAAATACCAGATAATTTCTCTAGTGTGAGAAACTGAAAGTGTAAATAAGGAATAAAAAGTATAATAGATAATGTGAAATAGGAAGGAAAGGCCCAAAGGGAAAGTGGGAGGGGTAGGGGAAAGAAAAGAAGGAAAAGGAATAAATATGAGAAAGGGAGAAAATGGAAAAAAGTCTTTGTAAATAGGGAGGGATGGAGGGGTTGAAGGGAGGGCAGGGGAATGGGTAAAAAAATAAGAACCAAGAGTGATTATGTAAAGGTACAAATTCCAATTGATGAATGTCATCATATTTTATACCTAAAATTTACCCATAAACAATTTTTTAAATGACAAAAGAGTAAAAAGATAAAATAAAATTACTTTCATCCTTTAGCTGAAAAACAGAGGGATTCTGAGCCTAGAAATGTAAATTTAAACCACAATGAAATATCACCCCACATACTAGAATGGCTGTTAGCAAAAATATAAAGATAATTGTTGGCAAGGATGTAAAAAGCCTTGAACGTTGTTGGTAGGAAAGTAATTAGTGGAGCCATTATGGAAAACACTAGCCAAGTTCCTCAAAAAATTAAAAAGAGGACTCCTGCCTAGTCCAGTAATCCCCTTCCTAGGTGTATATCCAAAGGAAATGCGTCCAAGTGTCAGAGACATCTGCACCCCCACATTCACTCCAGTGTTATTCACAATAACCAAGATATGGAATCAACCTAAATGTCCATCAACAGTTAAGTGGACAAAGAAAACAGGCTGTGTGTGTGATGACTTAGACTGAAGGATAGAATGCAGGTGCTGCTTTCAAGAAAGGCCATTGTAAAGAGCCATTATTTGTTTTAAATTATTTAAACATGTATTTTAAATAGGTGATTTATGTGTATGGCAAAAACATGTGTAATGCATTATGAATATTTAGGAAAAATTTCCACACAGCCTATCTTAAAAGCTCTTCACTCTCTCCCCCTAAAGCAACCAGTGAAAGTTTGCATCCACACACATAAACATGAGGATGTCCTTGTTTTGTAACTTACACAGTTTCCCCATTCTCTGTACCTTGTTTTTATTCACTTATTATTTCTCAGCAATGATGTCACATTAATACAACCCTTAACTTACTCTCTTTAATAGCCACATAACACTTGGTGTCATGAGTGCACCAAACTTACATAATCAGTCCCCTATTGATAAATATTTCGATTGATTACAATTTTAGCTCTTATAAATGATTCTGCAGTAAATACATCCTTTAGAGAACTGTTTTTTACAACTATTAGTGTCGATCACATTTTTTAAATCACATGAACCACATACCCATTTCTGGAGCCAGCCTGGGGGAGCAACCTTGAGTAATGGGCATATAACCCCCTTTTTACTTCTTGAATGTGCTTCATTGCAATGTTCCCCTTACTCCAATACTTGATTCCTTAGCTGAGCAAGCCCCACAAGACCAAGTGAGAAAACATGCAACTTTCCTGGAAGATTAGAGAAATTTCCATTTTCCATCTTTGGATTTCTTAATGCCCTGGAGGGAACCATGGATAGAAAGACCTGCCATTGACTGGCTACAAGTTTTTAGCCAAAGTGGCACAGGTGTCCCTGAGCAGTGGCAGCATGAAATGGTGGGGCAAGCACTAGCTTCAAGTCAGCATCTGGAACTTGTTTTGGTGATTCCCAAACCAAGACATCGTCCCCAGAAAGTGGGGGAATGGATGCAGCCAGGCACAAAGGACAGGTACCTGTACAGGAGTGTTCAAGTACACCATCCAAAGTTGACCCTTCGTCACCACTGCTTACCTAGCTCTGAGCCCTCTTCCTGCCTGCTCCTCTTTCCTTTGGAGGACTAGATGACTCCGCAGGTCCCATCCATTTCAAGCTTTCTGAGGCTTCACATATAAGGGCATGAGGTCTGCCTCAGGCCTTTACTTTGACCCCTATCTTGTGAGATGACTTAGAGATGACCCGTATAGAAATCTGCCCTTCGTCTTGCCTTCTGACTGGCTGCCTGTGGGAATAATTAACAGCTGCCCTTCTGAAACGCATGGTATTCTGGCCACGGTGACAAACACGCACACTGAAACCTCAGCCTCTGAGTTCTGACTGGGAAAATTTTTTCAAGTATGGGTTTTTCAAGTGTTACAAGCATGGAGCTGACTAGGCTGACTGAATATTTCCCTTACATTAAGTGTCACAGGAAAAAACATTCTGTATAATAAACATCTACAGCAGTAGCATAGGCTACCTTTGAGTTCCTATTTTATGGTAGAGTCTGTATGAGACATATATTATGGTGGCTGTGACTAGAGCTAGAACAAAAAATTAAGTCATCGCTGTACTGTACATCTAATCATACATAAGGTAGACCCCTTTTTTAATACTCTAAGCTCCTGCAGTTACTCTAAGAGATTAAAAAATACTGGAAGTGACATTTATTTATTAAAATAAAGAAATCAAGGCAGTATCAAATTAAAATCAGACAAGAAGACTTACACTGACTAAATCTGCACTCCCAAGCTTTGCTTAATCGCACTTTCATCAAGCTTGGTTAGGCTGGCCAGTGGTAGATACTGGCTCCTACCATTCCCAGACATGGGTTTGTGCGTGTGTGTGTGTGTGTGTGCGTGTGGTGGTGGTGGTGGTGCTGTGTTTGTTTGTTTGGTTTGGGCTAAATGCAGACAGGCATGACCTGGGAAGACATAGGCCAAGACAAAGCCCTGGAGTCTGGCAGAGAAATGTGACCATAGCCCATGACTTCTAACATGCTGTCGCAAATCACAGAGAGGCTGTGTTCAGAGGAGGCAACAAACTTCAGTTCTGCCTCCCTGACCCAGAAGATTCATTTGAATCTTACAGGTGTCTGGCGGGGCCAGAAAGCGAGTGATGCCAGCACAAAGTAAGAGCCAGCGGCATGATTGCCTCCCATTTGCTGGCTTTCTTCATGGCTCACAGTTCCTAGCCAGTGAGGGAGTGCTATGCAATCCTGAGACACTGTGAGATTGTTGACTATGAGTAAAAACGAGGCAGAAAAGAGAGGCCCCCTGCAGAAAACAAAGGAGGCCTTGCCCACCACAAAAAGACAAAGCCAAACACAGCTGGACCCCAAGTTTAGGTCTGTGTTACTTGCCAAAGAGAACACACAACAAAAACACAGCTTAGATTTGTATTCTGGTTCCCAGCCTGAAATTAAGAAATCTAAACAATAAGTTCTTCACTGCCCAACTCCCCTCACCTGCTAGCCAAGATAGACAGTCTTCTCAGGAACACACAAAGAATGGCCCAAGCCTGCGCTGAAGTGGTGGGACACAATTAATAGAGCTGTGCTTTGCAGACAGGGTCTCTCTGAAGCCTCATGGCACAAAGAGAGGGGTCACTGTGTTTTTAACTCATCTTACATGTGTGCAAATTCAGAACATCCAGTCAGACTGAGATCTGCCTAAGGTCATACAGCAACCTGGTAGAAGAGAGAGAACTGGAACCCTGATATCTCGGCTCCTAATGCACACTTGGAGCTGCATTGCTCCTCCAGGGGACAGGTGATCATGCCTGGAGGGTCTTACACAGCCAGTGCAGCCTAAAATGCACTCAGTCCTCATTAGCTGTCATTACATTGCTGAGCCCCCCAGTCGCTCTTCCTGCAGGGCAGAGCAGAAGACCAATGTCATTGACTTTGTATCTGCACCTCCTGGGGTCCCACTGGCAACACTGCTAATGAACCACAGCAGAGAAAAACATCGTCCTCAATTAGAGCCCTTAGGAAAGTCTGCTGCATTTTTCTACCTGCAGAGGAAAACACTAAATGGGGAGTCTGTATATGAATAAAAAGAGGAAAACATGTTGGCCCTATAATTCCACAGAAGTTCACAGGAGTCTTTACAATGCCAAATGGCCCATCAGCCTTCAGAGCCACTATATTTGTGCTTTGTAAAGTAGTTTTCCTTGCTGCTAATGGAAACAATGAGCTTTAACTTAGATTCTGCAGTCATACACCAAAGGAGCCAGGAGATCAGGCCTCATGGGTCAGGGACATCTTGTGACCTACTTGCTGTAACACAAGCGGTGCCCTAAAACTCTCCTATCCAGAACTTGGTACACACAGCTGAAGCATAAACAATAGCATAATGGTCAAGAGTCGGAGAGAATGGGATTTGAGGCCTGTATCTGCCACTTTCTAGCTGTGTGACACTAGAAAAAACGATGAACTATTCCAAGTTTGTAATTCTTCAGCAGGCTTAGCAGATGGTGCTGCGAATGTACTCAACAGATTATATTCATTGAGTGAAGGAGCATTTGCAGTAGTAGTAGTAGTAGTAGTAGTAGTAGTAGTAGTAGTAGTAGTAGTAACATTTTAATAGAGCCGAAAATGATCGCAGAAATCTCCTCACCCACAGGTTCACAAATGTGGTTGCACATTAGTATCACGTGAGATGTTCTCTAAAAAGGTGTATGGCTGGGTCCCAGACTTTGTACCTATACAGCTTGCTTTCATGCTCTCTTATCCCAGTCCTTTGATAAGCAATTATAAAAGTTTTTAAGGGCTAAAGCATGATGCTTCCATTCACCAAGGCTACAAATACTGTTCAAAATCTGAGTCTAGGAACCAAGCTTCTGTATTTTTCAGTTTCTCAGGAGACATTTAAGCAGATTAGCAGCAGGCATTAGGATGATGCTGGGAAACCACTTATCTGAGTCCTAGAGAGGCTGAGAAGTTTGTAGTTCACAGAATAACACTCATTATCAAAATACTAGTAATCATAAGGACAACAAATGTGCACATGGCTTTTCTGATTTCCAATCTTGTAACTTTCTCAATGAGTCAGCACAACAAAATTAAGAGAACAGAAGTGGTTGTGGTTGATCATTTTAACTGTAGTCCAGACAGTCCTGGTCTTTATGTGTTAGCAACTGTGTAAAGCAGTCAACAGGTTTCTCCTTCAAGACTTATGCTGTGGCTTTTGATGAGAATGGCAGGCCCAGGGAGATTTGGGTATCTTTCTGAGTGTTAAAGCATTGCTGCACTGCCCCCATGGAGAGAGCTGATGTTTTAGGACAGAAGGCCTCAGTCTAGGCATCTCAGTCATATCCCATAGACATCAACCCCAGACACGGAATGATACTACAGTGCCAGGAGAAAATAAAAAAGTTGGAAGAGCAAATCTGGCTCACAGACCCATGGGGAGTGGCACGTACCAGAGACATCATCTGAGGATAATATTCAGAAGAGCTTGTGGACAAAGGGGAGCTCTCATATACTGTTAGTAGAAATACACTTCAGATCATGAACTTAATTCTTTCCATGATTTTGATCACAAACCAAATTGGACAAGAATCGAATCAAATTCAATGGTTAGGCTCAATGTTGACCTTATAGGGAAATTTGATTCAGTTCTCATTCAATTCAGTTTGCAACTAAAAACACGAAAAGAACTAAGTTCTGAACTGAGGTACTACTGTATAGCCATTATGGAAAATAGCATGAAGATTGATGGTTAAATTTTTAAGAAATGTATTACAATAAGAAACCATTGCCACATACGATACTCTTAAGTGAAATAAATAGGACACATGTGTAAATACCAAATAGTTTCTCTAGTGGGAGAAACTGAAAGTGTAAATAAGGATTAAAAGGTATAATAGATAATGTGAAATAGGAAGAAAAGGGGCAAAGGGGAAGGGGAAGTGGGAGGGGTAGGTGAAAGGAAAGAAGGGAATGGAATTAATATGAGAAAATGAAAAATGGAAACAAAGTCTTTGTAAATAGGGAGGGAGGGAGGGGTTGAAGGGAGGGCAGGGGAAAGGGGAAAAAATAAGAACCAAGAGAGATTATGTAAAGGTGCAAATTTTCAATGATGAATGTCATTATATTGTATACCTAAAATGTACCAATGATTAGAATGAGTAATTGATAATGCAAAATAGGAAAAAAAGGTCCAAAGGGGTAGGGGTAGTGGGAGGGGCAGGGGAAAGGAGAGAAGGGAAAGGAAAAATGATGAAAAATGGAAACAAAGTCTTTATAAATAGGGAAGGATGGAGGGGTTGAAGGGAGGGCTAGAAATGGGGAAAAAATAAGAACCAAGATGCATCATGTAAAGGTACAAGTTCCCAATGAGAAATGTAAATGTGTTGTATACCTACAATGTACCAGTAAAAGAATTTAAGTAATTAAAAAAAAGAAACCATTGCCACTAATCCCCTTTGAAATGATCCCCCTTTCTTCAAACATTTATCCCATTGTTCTTCCACTTCCTGAAACAGTTCTGAAAATCTACTTTTGTGAATGTCTGATTGCACTGTAAGTGGCTACTTCAATATCATGAATCAATTCAAAATGTTTACCTTTCATGGTCATTTTGATTTTGGAAAGAGCCAAAAGTTGCACAGTGCCAGGTCTGGTGAGTAAGGTGGATGAGGACACTGTGTAATGGTTTTACAAGTTCGCCTTTCTGTTGGATGGTACTCAGTAGCACATTCACTTTATTTTTTTATCACACCTCCTATAGACACAAAAGAAGATTTCCTGAACTGCTTCAGAAACTGGCAAAAACAATGGGATAAGTGTGTTCCAAATGGGAGTATTCTGAGGGGGGTTGACGATATTGTGTCTTTACTAAAATATATTCTTTTTTTAAACTTTTACTGGATATTTTCTATTACCCCTTATGTGCTAAGTAAATTAAACTGGCACAGAAAATACCACAGGTTCTCACTTACTATGTAGAAGTTGAAACAATCAAACTTGAAAGAAGCAGAGAACTTGGTGTGTGGCAAGCTTATAATGTCAGTACTCTGGGAGGCTGAGGCAGGAAGATCACAAATTCAAGACCAGCATGGGCAACTATACAAGACCCTGTTTCAAAATAAAAAATTACAGCCAGAGATGTAGTTCAGTGGTGCCATCAGGTGCAAGGTCCTGAATTCAATCCCCAGAAACTGGAAAAAAAATAAAAAATAAAAATAAATAATTACAGGAATATAGTGCAATGTAAAGGCCTTGGGTTCAATCCCAGATACTGAGAGAAGGAAGAAGAGGAGGAAGATGATGAGGATGAGGAGGAAGAAGCAGAGAGAGTAGAATGGTAGTTACTGAGGCAAGAGGAGTAAAGGAATGAGGAAATGCTGGTCAAAGGTTACACTTGTTCAATTAGGAAGACAAAGCTTTTTTATTTTGAGACATATTACACAAATATAGTAAATAATGTAGTATACATTTCAAAACCACTAAGAGTAAACTTGTAATTTTCTCATGACACAAAATGATAAATATTTAAGAAGACGTTAACTGCCTTGATTTAATTATTCTACTTTATTGTTTCTTGCTTGTTTTCATTGTAGGAATGAGAAAATACAAGTTTGGGGGGTTAGGATTCCTGTCCAAGAAGACCCTAAAGACGTATAAAAATCAGATAGAAGAATCCTACTTTTAGTGAGGAGGAGAAATGGTTTTCAATAAATTTCATAACTGTTAACAATGACTTTTCCTTTAAGCAAGAGTATTTTCATTGCCCTCAATATTTCTCTATGTTCTAATTTTCTTTGTTGTAAAATAAGATTCATAATGTGTGCCCACTTTGTAAGGTATGAAGGCTAAATGATTTAATGCACATAAAACAGTAAAATGAACACATAATTGTCCAATGAATGTTAGATATTATGATTATTATTAGACTGGATTTGGTTTTTATAAGCAGTAAAATTTATTCCAGTCTACAACTGAAAAAAAAACGTAGTTAATGATTCAGTTGAGTGCATTTACATATAATAAAAATATTACAGTTATATAATTATGGTTACCATTTAGGGTTTTAGATACCATATTATCTTTCTATTATATCCAACAAATTACTATAACCTTCACAGCATAAAACAGTACTAATTTATTAAGTCACGGTTTCTATGGGTCAAAAGTCCATAGAAGGCATGATTGGGTGCTCTGATCAGGGTCTTACAAGGCTGAAATCAATTTACCCACTGGATTGAGTTCCTTTACAGAGGATCTGGAGAAGCATATGCTTCTGAGTCTATTCAGATTGTTGGACAAGTTTAGGTCCTTGTAGTTTTACCATCAAGGTTCTCGTTTTCTTGCCAATTGTCAGAACTGGGAATATCCTTAGTTCTAAAAGCCATTGGCATTCTTTGCCATGTGAATCTATCAATCTGTCCATCCATCCATCTGCAATGCCAGCAATGGAAAATCTCTCTCATGTTTCAAATCTATCTTGCTAGGAAAAGACCTTTGACTAGCTCACCATAGTGGTCAGACTCATCAAGGTTAATCGCTGTACCTTAAGGTTAACTGAGTTGGGACCTTAAGTCCATCTGCCAAACTCCTCCCCATGGTACCTAGAATAGTAGTGTGTGAGTAAATGGAAGAAGGTGTGTATAATACAGGGGATGGGAATCTTGGGATCATGTTAGGATCATCCCACCACAGATTCATTTTCTCATCTACTCTGACTTAGATCAAAGCAAGGTGGGGCCGAGCTAATGGAAAGCATAAAGACTATAGTTGATAATACTGTTATATTAAATTTGCTAAGATTTAGGTGCTCTTATTACACTCATACACAAAGGTAACTCCGTGAGATGATGCATATGTTTGCTTGACTCTAGAAGCACCTCACTATGCATATGTATATCAAAATATGTCATGCATCTTAACTACATGCAATAAAGAAATCAAGATACATGTATCTGCAAAAAAACAATGGGACAGTAATATAATGAGTGACTTACTTTTATGCATAGTTTTTAAACTACTTCTTGGAAGATTATTCTCATTGTTTTATAATCATGCCCCATGTGTGGGATAAACCAAGATCCTTAGCCAGCATATAGCAGGCATGAGGATTACAGATGCTAATGATAATGTGCTGTATTATTAAATCATATTTAAGAATAATCCCCTCACCCCTCAATTCTGGCAGTAAGTTACTTAACCTTTTTAGGTTAAGTCTCATAACCTGTCTCATAACCTGTAAAAGGAAGAAGCGAGTCGAGAGTGTAAGGGTAGGTTTTACAGACGGGATCATGCTGATGAGCAGCTGTCATTTCTTGCACACTTTCCAAGTGCAGGTAAAGCAGTGTAACTGAAGGCATGGGGCTTCCACATGTGATTCACCTCCAGTCCTGTCTATGTCAGTAAGTTCATTAACTGCTCAGAGCCTCAGACGCTAGGGTGGTGACAAAAAGGGTTGATGGTAGCATAAATATGGACCTGGTATTTGTTCCACCCAATTTATGGTGAGTATATAAAGACTGACTCCTTCTAAAACTGCAGCATTTAAGTAATAACTTTATGATCTTTGCCCAGACTGCAGAACATTTCTTTGATTTTCTTAATATTTCTTTAAATCAACTTTTTTCTTATCCATGAAATTATGGTGTTTTTTTATTCACTAAGTTTACAGGTACATTTCAGATATACAATATGATAACATTCATCCTTGGGAATTTGTACCTAATGGATGCACATTGAGGCCATACTCTTAAGTGAAATAAATAGGACACACATCTGTAAATAACAAATAGTTTCTCTGCTGTGAGAAACTGAAAGTGTAAATGAGGATCAAAATGTATAATAGAAATCATGGTTTTGATGTGCTTATTTGATTCATTCTAAGATCATGTTAAAATGCACGCTTATCTGTTAAAATGTAAAAGTATACTGACTAATTGCCATCTGTACCACATGGGAAATGCTACAGTGAGGAGGAAAAGACTCATGTTAAATGAAAGAGTGTTGCTTGAGGTCCCTGAGGAAAAAATGGAGAGCAACTCATATTCTTGGTTTTTTGAGAAAATATCTTGGAATTAATCTGATTTTTAAATTTAAGGAACAGGTAAAGAACATGTGCTCAGTTAAAGCTAAATGAAAATATGCCAGGGCCAGACTTTGCACTCAGACAGTGCTAATTCCAATGGCTGTGTTTTTCACAACACACAAAATATGGAGGCAGTAAGGAGGCCAGTGAGGAGGGTAGAGTGGAGAGAAAAAGAGTTAAAAAATACAAATGCAGAAGAAGAATGACACAAATGGACATCCAGAGAGACGGAGAGGGGTGGGGAGAAAGACAGTAGGAAAGAAAGGTTTGGACAGTTCTTAAGTAATTATAAATCTTTATCATCACCCCGTTCTGGGCTCCACTTGGCTGGAAATGCATGACCTCCTTGTATGTTAATTAAGTGACAGAACAGTCTGCTGCCATCAGAGCAGTCTGACTCCAGCATCTGAATCACCAGGCTAGGATCCCTAACTCAGACTACCTTTGGTCTGTAAAGTAGTGATCCTAACTGCATGATAGCAACCAACTGAAAAAGATGTGGAACAAGAGAATGAGATGGTTTCCTTTTGACTTTCCACTCCTTGCTAAGTGGGTCTCAGGAAGTGGATTTTATGCAACCATTTGCTTCTACAACTAGAATTACATCTGTGGGCTTTGCCATTTCCTGTCCCAAGAAGCCCAGCGGAGAAGCACTGCTTGCTCAGTATCTAGGGAAGAGCACTTTCATTCTCTATTTTAATTAGGCCCTGACATCTGGTGTGGGCTATGAGTGCTTATTTGCACACCTGCGGGCTATTGGCTGTAAAGGAGCCCAGCCTATGTGGAGATTACATGCACAGATGGAGACTGCAGTCATTTCATTTAATAGAGCAATTGTGTGGGCCTTGGTGATTGTGCTGCAAGTGTAAAATATGGGCCCCGTCTTGGCTCCAGGTACTCTGCACTGCACCTTATGTGTGTAACGACATACATTTCACCTCTTCTGCTGATCTTCATAACAAATGCAGGCAAGACAGAAGCTTGGCAACAGAGCAATCTTTGAACATTTCACTGCAGAGGGAGGAGAGATGTGGGTCTGGGAAGGAACTGAGTTTATAAATGAGATTTACCAAGGCTTTGAATGATCATCCTCTCTCCTCCGTTAGCAAATGTGCTGTGCACAGCTCCACAGACCTGATGAGAGTCTGCCTTGCAGTGTGTGGCAGGAGGTGCACACCAGGTAGGAGCAGGAGGCAAATGTGGCAGGGGTGGGTGGAGTGCCCTTGTTACATTGTGCTTCTGGGACACCAGACAGGACCTCTCACTTTCCCATGCCCGGAGTGCCAACTCAAGGCTCAACTCCTGCTTGACGGTGTCTTGCCTCTCACGTCTGTTTTTATTTCCCCTATATTCCTAATACCTCCCACAGTGCTGATATCCTATATCACATACAGCTGAGATGCTCAATATACTATGTCAGACATAGTGTATATGCTCAATATACTATGTGAGATATAGCTTATATGTTCAATAATGATTCGTGGAAAGAATTAAAAATAAGCCAAACCACTGAGACTCTACTTTCCTGAATGTGTCCTTCTGGATGTTCTCTAAGCTTTGGGCCCACCCCATGTAACTTGCTGGAAAATTCCACCTGTCATTATATCCACTGGGATGTAAGTGGAATGCTCTTAGTTGGCTCATTCCCTAATTATCATGCCTGTGGGATCCCAGCTAGCTAACATTTTGCCTAAAGACACAGGGCCCACGTGACATATTGACAAATGATACAAAACAGAATAATGCCTAGTGTTATAATGAAATGTTGAAAGGACAAAGAATTCTCTATGGTCTAAAAAAACTGAGGAAGACTTTTTTAGACCTTGGCATATATATAGCCAGGGTCATTGTGGAAAGTGTCTCCAATAAAGAAGAAAGGAAATACAAAGTAGTTAAGGATGTGAATTGTGAACAGGCCTATCTTTCATTCCCAGCTTTACCATTTTCCAGCCATGTGAAATTTAGGTAAATAGCACAATCTGTCTAAACCATAGTGTTTTTTTTTCTTTAAAAACTGGGAAATACAGTGTTCACACATGACGTCCAGAAACAATTAGGATTAAAAGAGGCAATATATATAAAGGAATTAGCACAATTCCAGACATATAAAAATGCCTAATAACAATGATCATAGGAAAGAAGAGATGGAAGATAGTGACAAGGGTGACAGTGACCGAGAGCCCAGAATTGAGTATCGGCTCATCTGGAAAATAGGGACAGGGACAAGGCTCATGCACTTAGGGAAGGAGGTGGGATCTGAGGAAGGCATTGAGCTCAGGTGGGCCAGGGAAACAGGTGAAAGAAAACCAGGAACACTGAGGAGATAAATGTTGAGGCAGAAACATTCAGGACAATAAAGAAAAAGTTTACTTGCAAAGAAAGCAATGGAGTCAGGTTTCAAAATGTTGTGTTCATAAAATGCAAAACAAGTATTTAGGGGAATAAATGGCAAAATTACCAAGGACAGCAAGGTTACATTTGACTATTCATGTTGGTAAAACAGCATCCTTCTGTCTAGATCACCATATTTGCAACAGTCAAGACAGCCACAGGCACCATCGCAAGAGTCAAAGATTAAATTGAAAATGATCATGGTTCTAATATTTGGAGGACCAGATTCAGTCAGAGTAACCCGTTGTTTGGGGATTTTCTGAGGCTATGCCTCCCAAATCCTAGATTGGAAGAAAAGTGACCATTTTTGCTTGTACTGAAATAATAGTTATCGTTCATTTCATAGCCACAGATAATGAATTCCAAATAACTTTGAAGTCAGACTTGGGCTCAAATTCTACAATTACTAGGCAGTGGTACTGTGAGCTCCGACTAGTTGCTTCACCTTCTGAAACACAGTCTCTTCATTTGTCAAAAGGAGATAAATACTTCCCTTGTGTCCATTTATGGATTAAAGTATAGGTAAGCATTGAGCACAGGGAATGACACATTGGGAATATTCAGTCAAAGATTGCTCCTTTTATGTATTACTCAAAGCAGAACTTCAGACTACCCAAATACCTCAGGGAAAATGAAAACTTGAAGGTAAGAATATTGCCCAGAAGAACCCAGGAGCCTGGAACTTCTCCAGTAAGACTGGAAAATCCCCAGGAGACAGAGTAAGGGTATGTGTCAGATTCCAGCTGCCTTTTACCAAGATGTGGATAAATGTGTTTGTATGAAATAGCACCATTTTTACCCTCAAGGCAACTGCAGCAAAATGAGGAAAATATAGGCAATATATTTTTCATAATATTTAATTCACTTAAGGCCCATCATTTATTCTAAATCACATCCTCCTTAATGTTTTATCAAAATAGAATATAATGAGATTGAACGTAGCTTGTTGTATTCATTTTGCTTTTTTAAATGACTTTCATTGGGACAATAAAAGCTTGATAGTCCTAAATTCAGCTAACAAAATTCCATTGGAAATTTTACTATATTATGCAAAAGTATGGAAACTTTAGTATGGGGATCAGAAATTCCTTGTTTTGCTGATGAAGACATTAGGAGGGATCCCAGTACCATTTACCATTTATCCATTGATATTATATATTTGAGTATATCTGGGAATCAAGGATTTAATCTGGGAAAAAGAATTCTATCATTTCAAGCAACAGGTCCATAATTTAAAAACAAGTTACACCTCCGTTTACTAAAATACTATGGCTACTTTTATAAGTGTTTGTAAAGTGCCTGTTAGTAGTAGCAAGTGGAGGTGGTCTTACATCCAGGGGATAGTATGGTGCAGTATTCAGATTGCCTGATTTTCCTAGAATAAGAAAAGAAATTGTTGGGCAGGAATTTAGTTCAGTGGCACCACAACTGCCTTGCAAATGCAAGTTCCTAAGTTTGATCCCTGGTACCAAACAAAAAAAAAAAAAAAGAAAAGAAAAGAAATTGTTGATCAAATGCTTGATGTTCAGAATTTGAAAGCCATATTGTCAAACCAGTGGCAAACAATTGCCTAAAGATATAACTCTCGGAACATGGTAAATTGCTCAAGACAGGGTCCAGAACCTCAGAGCATGGGCAGCACTCTGCCTCCATGGAAGTGCCTGTGATGGAAGTGTCTGTGGTTGTTGAATCACTCGTGTTCCTGTTCACAAGTGAATCCTGGAGTACAGCCAGATCAAAAGTGAGGGCTGTGTTACCATATTCAAACAGGCAACAGAATTTTGAAAAACAGGTTCAATATTCAGCTTTCTTCTCTGAAGGAAGATGATTCTCAAAAGAAAAACATTAGCACTTGGTGACAATGGAAGGTGAAGAATGAGCTGTTCTGTATAGAGGAGAGATGAAGGGATGGTTAGAGGGAGCTCATAAAAGAGCAGACATATGAATATTCCTTTGAATCAGTACACAGCATTACACAGCCTATTGTTATAAGTTTCTATATAACACACCTCTAATATGTGGTGTATTAATAAGTTTCCCATTACTATGACAAAATACCTGAGATAATCAATTTAAAAACAAAAAAAGGTTTACTTTGGTTGATAGTTTCAGTCAGTGGCTACTGGGCCTTGTTGCTTTTTGGGGCTGTAATGAAGCAGTATGTCATGGGGAGAACATGTGGCAGAGAGGGCAGGAAAGCAAAGAGAAGGAAGAGGAATGACTGGGATCCCAATGTCCTCTTCAAAGGCATCACCCCATTAACCTAAGAGTCTCCTACTAAGGTCTCACCTACTAAAGATTCCAGCACCCCCCAATAGCACCATAGGCAGGGGCCAAACCTTCAACACCTGGGCATTCATGGGACATTTGTGAGACATTCAAGATCCAAACTATATTGAATAGGAGTGGTGATAGTGGACATCTTTGTCTTTTTCCTGATTTTAACATAAAGGATTTCAGCTTTTGACCATTCAGTATGACATTGGCTGTTGGTTTTTCATAGATGGGTTTTATCAGGTTGAGATAAAGAGCTTCTATTCCAATTTTCTTTAGGGTTTTAAGCATGAATGGGTGTTGAACTTTGTTGAATGCTTTTTCTGCATCTATTGAGTGATTTTTAATATAGTGTATGCCATTGTTTGATTTGTGTATGTTGAACCATTCCTGCATCCCTGGGATGAATCCCACTTGGTCAGGGTATGTGATCTTCTACATTCTGTTTGCCAGTATCTTATTGAGTATTTTTGTGTCTGTGTTCATTAGAGAGATTGGCCTATAGTTCTCTTTTTCAGTTGGGTCTTTCTCTGCTTTGGGGATCAAGGTGATGCTTGCTTCCAGGAATGAATTTGGGAGTATCGCTTCCCTTTCTATTTCATTGAAGAGCTTAAACAGTAATGAGAATAGTTCTTCTATAAATGTCTTGTAGAATTCAGCAGCAAAGCCATCAGAACCCAGGCTTTTCTTTGTTGTTAAGTTTTTAATTATGTTTTCAATTTTGTGGATGGATATTGGATTATTTAGAATTTTTATATCTTCTTCATTCAACTTTGGTAATTCATATGTATCTAGAAATCTGTCCATTTCTTCTGTGTTTTCCATCTTATTGGAGTAAAGATTCTTAAAGTAGGTATTGGCATTTGGAAAGACCTCAGATGTTCCCCTATGCCTTGATAAGCTCATAAAACCACATGAAGAAACAACAATTTTTTTAAAAGGGAGAACTGGTTCCTTTTTATTTTCTTCTTCAATATCCAGGGAAAGATAATTACATATACATCATTCATAAGTGACAAAACCATTCTCTTATTATCTAGGTTAAAGCCTTGGAATAAATTACTATGTTTACCTATATTACCTTCATGATACAATTTCAGAACTAGCAGGTATTATTCTAAATGTGAATTGCCATTCCAGAAAAGGCTTTGAGAATTATAACATAGATTGATCCACCAAACAGATAACAGGCAAAGCTGCCCTTATTATGAAGGGTATGGAAGATTTAATGGTACCTCCACTTAGAATTCTATTCAGAATCAGATAATAAGGCAAACTCAGAAAAAAATAATTAGAGCTTAACAGGACCATGAAAGCCAAACCCAAGCTTCTTTTTAAAATTCTTGAATTGCAATTTTTTATGACTCAAAAGGAATTCTAATGACTGTATACTAATTAATTATGGATTGAGTGGCTGCTTCGATGATTACATTGAAGTTAGAGAGTCTAAGGTCCTACTACTCTGTGGCTTTCCCAAGAAAATCAAGTATGATGGCTAACAGGAAAAACAAACTGGAAAATACCTGATTATTGTTACCTGTGGAAATGTTGCAAAACTCTAACAAAAAACTTAGGTTGAATCACGGGTCTTATAGATGCTAAATTATTCTCTTGTTTGTATGCTCATGTGCTACATGCAAACTGATGCACATACGCACACACATTCTCTCCCTCTCCCCGCCACCTCTCTCTCTCTCTCTCTCCACCTAAATCTTGACCTCTTCTCCACCTAAATCTTGACCTCAGTATTTCAAGATATGCAGGTAAAAAAGAGAGATGGCCAGGCCCCCAGAGGGGCCCAAATGCACTCACTCACCTAAGGACACCAAATCTGAAAAGAGAAAGGCTGGCAGTCTCCCCAACTCCCCGGCTTGCCTACATCTGTTTGTCTCACAGAGACAGAAAACTCAATCAGAATGGATCAAAGACCTATAAATACAAACAGAAAAACTGGAGCTACTGGAAGAAAACTTTGTGAAACTCTTAAAGACAGTGGCTCAAAGACTCCCTGAACAAAACCCCAGTTGCACAAGAAATAACACCAACAATCAACAAATGATATTGCATCAAATCAGAAAGCTTCTGTACAGCAAAAGAAACAACAAACGGTGAAGAGACAATCTACAGAATGGGAAAAAAATTTTACCAGCTGCTCCTCAGACAGAGGACTAATATCTAGAATATATAAAGAACTCAAAAAAGACCACCAAAAATAAAAGACCCAATTAAAAATAGGTAATTGAAATGAATAGACACTTCACAGAAAGAGAAGTACAAATGACCAAGAAATCAATGAAAAAATGTTCAGATCTTTGGCTGCTAGAGAAATACAAATCAAAACAACACTGAGATTCTATATTACTTCAGTGAGAACGGCCATTATTAGGACTCAAAGAACAACAAATCCTGATGAGGTTGGGGAGAAAAAGGAACACTTATACCTCATTGGTAGGCATGCAAATTAGGATAACCACTTTGGAAATCAATATAGAGATTTCTCAAAAGATAGAAATTCTAGGTGACTCAATTCTACTTCTCCTGGGTATTTTGCCAAAAGAGCTAAACCATCCTACTACAGTGATAATGCATACCGACTTATAAACACAAGAGCCTAACTCACAATAGCTAAGTCATGGAAATAGCCTGTACACTCTTCAAAAGACAAAGAAAATGTGATATGTGTATATATGAATATTACTCAGCCATAAAGAAGGATAAGTTTGAATCATTTGTAGGAAAATAGATAGATCTTGAGACCATAATGCTAAGTGAAATAAGTCAGTGAGTCACAAGAGGTTAAATATTGCATGATTTCTCCAATATGAGAGACCCAGAGTAGAAATAATTTAAAGAGCCATATTAGTAAGCAGGAAGGTAAACTCTATAGAGATGGGAAGGAGGTCTGGGGAAGAAGGGAGAAAAGAAGGCAAGGTTATAGAGGGAATAAAAATGATCAAAAAGCGATACGTATATCTATCCAGCCCCCACACTGACTGGAATCACTATGTATCACAAGCACGAACTAATACAAAACTTTTTAAATCTTTAAGAAATACAGTGAAAGAGACTGATGCTTTTCAATATAAAGTGCCCGGACCTCTTTTGACCTCTGTACCAATGTATTGATCAGCCAGATAAGCATCTTCTCATTCTTTGTAGAGGAACCAGAAGGAAAGTGGACAGGAGAGAAGCTTTCTGATGTGGAGAAGCATTTCTGGAATGCAAGTGTTTCCATACAATAACACCTACTTAGTATTAAGTATGTACATGTGTTTGATGCTCTTCAGAGGGATTTATGTAACTTTGATCTCCCCGACTCTTCACAGAAGCCTGTAGTGTTGCCATTCTTACACTCAGGTTACAAATAAGAAACCTGAGGCTACTCTAACCCTCAGCAGCTTGACTGGTGATTCTTACCATGATCAAGTTACTCCTGCTGTTAAAAATGTTGCTTCTCTATAGTCTACGACGCTAAATGCTGCTGTACTCTCTGTAGCAGAGGTTCTCAAACACAGTGGTTTTGCCCCAGTGGACAAAATTGTTTCTCTAAAAGCAGAGGCTCCGAAAGCTAAAGAATTCCCCAGGTCCAATCTAATGAACACTAAAGGCAAGACTAGATTTGAGATTACCTAGCACCTGTTTCAACTATCTTCCAATTATATCATGCCTAATCTTTAATCTGTTCATTGAAAATAAAGGTAAACAGCATAATCTGTCGACCCTCGCTAAATTTATACTCCTGTGAACATTAACCCAACATATTTCCTACCCATATATGAATCCTGTCTTCTTGCCATTTGCCTTGGTCATGTCTACTTTTAAAGCCAATAAAAAATTCCCAGAATCAAGACCCTCAAAGAAAAACATGGCTACTTTTATGTCAAATAAAAGTCTATGTCTATGGATCAATAGAACAGAATGAGAAGTCCAAAAATGGATATAAACAATTGATTTTGGCAAAAATACCAAGATAGTTCAGTGAGAAAATGACCAACTTTTCAACAACTATGCTAGAACAATTGGAAAGTTATATGTAAAACCTAAATAAATAACCTTGAGCCTTACTTTACACCACAAATAAAAATAAATGAAATCTAAATGTAGAATCTAAAATTACAAAACTTCTTCTAAAGGGGAGGTCTAGTGACCTTGAGCTTAACATAGATTTTTTAAATACAATAGGAAAGCACGAACTATTAAAGGAAAAAAATCAATTGTTTAGATTTCATTAAATCAAAAACTTTGTACTTCAAAAGACGCTGTTACAAAAAATTTAAGAAGCATGCTTTAAACTGAGAGAAAATATTTGCATGACATAGTTAACAAAGGACATATATCTAAAATATGCAAAGAACTCAATGTAGTAAGATAAACTGTAAAAAATAGGAAAGAGATTTAAACGAGCTCATATAAAAAAATTGCAGGTTGCAAATAAACACATGAAAAGGTATACAATATATTGAGTCTCTAAGGAAATGAAAATTAAAACCACAATAAGATACCATTGCAACCTCTAAAATGAATAAAAATTTAAAATACTAAACTATACCAACTATTGTCATGACTGAGAAGCCCTTAAAACTCTCCTGCACTGCTAGTGGGAAAACCAGAAGGAAAAATTGCTTCACAAAATGGTCTGGCAGCTCCTTGAAGAGCCAAACATATACCTACTATTCAACTGAGACATTGTCCTCATAAGTAGGAAAGAGAACATCCAGTCACACAAAGACTTACAAATATTCAGCATAGCTTTATTTATAATAGCCAAAAACTGTAGAGAATCCAAATGTCTATCAACAGTTGACTAGATAAACAAATTGTGTTGCACCTATAAATTTAAAATGAAAGAATTATTGGTCCACACAATATGGATAAATCTCAAAATAATTACACTGAGTGAAAGAAGGCAGACCTTCCTAAAATAAAGAAAGATACATATTGCAAGTAATTTGTGAAACTGAAAATAAATCAGAAGTTTCCTGGAAGATGGGTGGGGAAGGTGGAAGGCTTAATTAGGGGGCCAAAGGAAAATTCAGACGTAATGAGTATGTTCATTACTGTGATTGCAATAATGATTTCCTGCATGTATACATACATCAAAACTCATCTAATTGTATTCTTTAAATATAAATAGTGTTGTACTTCGAGTATACTTCAATAAACGTGTAGGTAAACAAAATAAGTTTAATAAAATAAAAGGCTCTGTGATAAAGAGGACATGTAAGGGACCTTTGCCTTCCATCCCCCATTTCAAGGGCTGCGGCATCTTTGTCTATCCCTGCATAGTGCTAAGTGACTAAGGTGGTCACATCAGTGCCTGCTCTCTTCAGCACTAACCCAGTGATATCTCCTAACCTCTGCCATCTCTAGGAAAATACAATTATGTGGAGGTCAGCTCGCTCAGCTGCAAAGAACTAAAAAAAGGCAGAAATTGCTTCAATATTGCACATTGGTGACACCAGTGGCCTCATCTTGGGTAATCTTCGTCATTAAATATAATCTGAGTTATACCAATCATTCCAGAGTCAAAGTCATAGCTTGCAGGTCACTCGAGTCTCAGTCTGCCGAAAGATGGTATCGAGCACATCTTTCAGTTCTAAAGAAACTTGCCATCTACATGGATCATCCTTGATTCTCATTTCCCATCTTTATTTGTACACCTCATTACATGTCTGAAAATGTGTTTGTTTTGAATCTGTGTCTCATTCCTGAACAAGAAGCAATGAGATCCTGAGCCACACAAAGACTGTAATTCATCCAGATGGGTTTATTATCTTCTTGGTGTAAGTCAAATATGTGTTCGAGAGTTAGGACTTCATATGGACAATGTTTGGGGAGATAATGATGATGCTCTTTGATAAAATGGTATTATCCTAATATTAGTTTCTCAAAGTCTGTTTACATTAAGTAGAAAGTGGCTATAATTTATATTATAGAAGACAGGCTTCCTGTGTAGTAGAAGTTACCACAAACATTGGACCCCAATATCATCTCAGTGCTTATATGATAGACTTCCTAGATGCATAACTTTGAACAAATTTTTTAACTTCTGTGAACCTCAGTTTTCTGTTGCATGCTATAATTGCTGTATGGTATAGTAAGATACCATATTTAAGTGACCTTGTACAATAAGAAGTCATAATACAGGTCATGGAAGTCATATTTCAGATCACTGAAGGGGTAGTCTAATTCCATTCTAACTTTGCCCCTTGTGCTGTAACATTCTTTCCCTTAGATTCCTCATAATAATAAGACATAATAAGAGCATCTAGCTCATAAGTATACACACTGGGTTGAATGGGTTAAATTTATATCTATAATTTACAACAGTTCTGGCATAAAATGGAGACTCATTAAATAGCAGCTAATATTATCATTATTCTGGTTATTTGTTATAATGACTGCCACATAATAGATGTTGGATAAATGATAGGTATTTGTCATTTAAAACTACTTGGTTTTTAAAATAACTTTTGTCCTGGACAGCCACCCCATAGATATTTCTAGAAAACTGCAAATATTCTTCAGATTGCTGTAAGAACATCTCGCAGTGTGTGTTGCTCAGCAAAGCAAATAAGATAATAACTAATGAGAGATTTTAATTATCATGTATGTCAGTGATGCTGCTTTGTAAATCGAAGCTAATTGATTCAGAGTACTTGCTATTTCTTCAACCCTCCTACCAGCTCAGGAGTAAGCATGCTATTTTCTGTGTAAACAACAGGCTGCTTCTAGGAAAGGTTTTCAGATTCATCTACACAGGGCATTTCAAGGCCACAAATTTAGACTTAATGTACTGAGTTCCACTCCTTGTCTTCAGAGGGAAGCTCAAGGCTTCCTTTCTATACCGTTAAATACAGCACAGCTTTCTTTGGAGGCAATCCTTTGGCTTATCATTTAGAAAATGGTCCAGACTTTTGAGTGAGTGATTTTGCCTTAACAACCATGTGGAGCACTACTTAATTGAAGGGGTTCAGTAATTTCATTGGCTGTTAAATAAAGCAGAACTTTAGTTTATCTAAATGCCAGATTTTCAAATTTATATTCATACTTAATCTTGCATAGAAATGTAATTCACAAAGCAGAAATTAGAGGATCTGAAAGGTACGGGTTGAACTATAAAGCCAAAATAACCACTCAACCAAATCCCAAAGCACACATCTGTTCCATACTGGTGGCCCTTGAGAATTTTTAAGAAGTGCTAAATGTTGTTCAGATCACAAACTAAAAGTTTTTGCTTTAAAATAACTCTCCTCGCTCAGTTTTCCAAAGAAACATCTTGATCATCATATTTACATATTTTATGAAATGCCCCCTGCTCCTTGATTTTATACATTATGCTTTCAAACATATTGGCTTTAGACTATCTACTTTCCAAAGTGAAAAATCCAGGGTCTTGGACTATAGCTCAGCAGGGGAATGTATGAATATCATGCTCAAGGTTATGGGTACAATCCCCAGCACCAAAAAAAATCATAAATTTTTCAATATGTTTGCTCATCAACTTACAATGGAATTGTGTCATAATAAACCAAAAACCTACCTTAATTTGAATATGTCATAGGTCAATCCATTTAATAAACTTAATGTACTGAACACCATAGCTTAGCAACAGAGCATGCTATGGAGTATCAGGTGTTCACTTCATGATCATGTAGGTAATTTTTTTAATTAATTGATACATTTTAGGTATACAATATAATGACATTCATCATTGGAAATTTGCACCTTTACATAATCTCTCTTGGTTCTTATTTTTCCCCCTTCCCCTGGCCTCCCATCAATGCCTCCATCCCTCCCTATTTACAAAGACTTTGTTTCCATTGTTTCATTTTCTCATATTAATTCCATTCCCTTATTTCCTTTCCCCTACCCCTCCCACTTCCCCTTACCCTGTGCCCCTTTTCTTATTTCACATTATCTATTATACCTCTTAGTCCTTATTTACACTTTCAGTTTCTCACACTAGAGAAACTATTCAGTATTTACACATGTGTGTCCTATTTATTTTATCATCTCAATGTGCATCCATTTAGCTATAAATGTCTCTAATTTCTCATTTCTTATGTCTGAGTAATGCTCCATTTTCTTTTTTTATTTTTTTTTACTCCATTTCATTTAAAAAACTACATTTTCTTTATCCAGTCATCAGTTGATGGGCAATTGGGCTGCTTCCAAGTTTTAGCTATTACAAACTGTGATGCTATGAACATGGGTACATATCTATCACTGTGGTATGATTCTTTTAATTCTTTGGGGAAGATCCCCAGCAGGGCAATAGCAGAGTCAAATGGGACTTCCAGTCCTAGTTCTTTGAGGTCTCTCCATACTGATTTCCACAGTGCTTGCACCAGTCTATACTCCCACCAGCAGTGGAGCAGGGTTGCTCTTACCCACAGCCCCACCAGCATTTGTTATTGGTTGATTTCATGATAGCAGCCATTGTTTCTGGAGTGAGGTGGAATCTCAGCATTGTTTTCATCTTCATCTCTTGAATGACCAGCGATGTTGAACATTTTTTCATGTTTATTGGCTATTTCTACTTCTTTTTCTGAGAAATGTCTGTTAATTTCAGATGCCCATTTTCGGATTGGGTCTTTAAATTTGGGAGGTCTGATTTTTTAAAGTTCTTTATAGATTTAAGACAGTAGACCATTGTCTGAGGGATAACAGGTGAAAATTTTTTCCCACATTGTGGCTGTCTCTTCACACTGCTGGTGGTTTCTCTTGCTGTGCAGAAGCCTTTTAATAAGAAGAGATCCCACTTGTTGATTGTGCTAGTTCACAGGCAACTGACGTTTTGTTCATAAAAATCTTTTTCTACACCAATGTCTTTAAGAGTTCTAGCTAACCTCTGTTCCAGTCAGTTCAGCATTTCTATTTTAATATTTAGATTTTTCATCCATATCGATTTTAGTTTAGTGCATGGTGAGAGATATAGGTCTAGTTTTAATCTTTGGCAAGTTAAACCCAATTTGTCCAGGACCATTTATTAAAGAGGCTTATCTTTCCTCCAGTGAGGGTGTTTGGCTCCTTTGTTGAAAATGAGGTAGGTGAGTGTGTCTAGAGTTGTTTCTGCATGTTCTAATCTGTTCCACTGGTCTTCAGGTCTGTTTCTTTGCCAATACCATGCTGTTTTTATCACAGTAGCTGTGTAGTATTGTTTCAATTTGGGAGTTGTGATACCCCCTGCCATGTCTGTGTTGCCTAGGATTTCTTTTGCTATTCTAGGTCTGTTCTTGTTCCAAATGAATATTTGGATTGTTTTCTCAAGGTCCATGAAGTATGCTGCTGGAATTTCAATTGGGATTGCATTGAATCTACATAGCAGCTTTGGAAGTACGGCTGTTTTCACTATGTTGATTCTTCCTACCAGGAGCAAGGGATGTCTTTCCATTTTCTGATATTGTCTTCAACCTCCGTTTTCAGAGTGCTATTGTTTTCAGAGACGAGGTCTTCGATTTCTTTTCTTAGGTTAATTCCTAGGTATTTCAGTTTTTTGGATGCTATTGTGAAAGGAATTGTTTGTCCTATTTCTGTCTCAGTGAGTCTGTTGTTGCTGTAGAGGAAAACTATTGATTTTTGTGTGTTGACCTTGTATCCAGCTACTCTACTCAATTTGTCTATTAAGTCTAGAAGGCTTTTGGTGGTGTTCTTGGGGTCCTCTACATAGAGTATCATGTCATCTGCAAATAATGACAATTTGACTTCTTCATTTCCTATCTTTATTCCTTTTATTTCTTTCTCTTGTCTGATTGCCATGACTAATGTTTCCAAAGCTATATTGAACAAGAGTGGTGATAGTGGACATCCTTGTCTTGTTCCTGATTTTAGTGTGCAGGATTTCAGTTTTTGACCATTTAGTATGATATTGTCTGTTCGTTTTTCATAGATGGCTTTATCAGATTGAGGTAGAGATCATCTATTCCAATTTTTGTAGGCTTTTTATCATAAATGTGTGTTGGATTTTGTCAAATGCTTTTTTTGCATCTATGGAGATAATCATATGGTTTTTGTCCTTGGCTCTATTGATATAGTGTATTACATTGATTGATTTGCATATGTTGAACCATCCCTGCATCCCTGGGATGAATCCCACTTGATCATTGTGTATGATCTTCTTGATGATCTTCTGCATTCTATTTGCCAGTATCATATTAAAAATTTTTGCATCTGTGTTCATTAGTGAGATTGGCCTATAGTTCTCTTTTTCGGTGAGGTCTTTCTCTGCTCTGAGGTTCAAGATGATGCTTGCTTCCAGGAATGAATTTGGGAGTATTGCTTCCCTTTAAATAGCATTGAAGAGTTTAAACAGTAGTGGCAGTAGTTCCTCTCTAAATGTCTTGTAGAATTCAGCAGTGAAGCTGTCAGGACCCAGGCTTTTCTTAGTTGGTAAGTTTTTAATTAGGTTTTCAATTTCATGGATTGATATTGGGTTGTTTAGAATTTTTAGGTTTTCTTCATTCAACTTTGGTAATTCACATGAATCTAGGAATCTGTCCATTTCTTCTGTGTTTTCTATCTTATTGGCATATAGGTTCTGGAAGTAGGTATTGATGATCCTCTGGATTTCTGCTGGGTCTGTTGTAATTTCACCCTTTTCATTCCTAACTGAATGGATTTGGGCCTTTTCTTTCCTTTTTCTGATAAGGTTGGCTAAGGGTTTGTCTATTTTTGTTTAACCTTTTGAAGAACCAACTCTTGGCTTCGTTGATTTTTTTGTATTGTTCTCTTTGTCTCCATTGCATTGATTTCTGCTCTGATCTTTATAATTTCCTCCCTTATGAGCTTTGGGTTTGTCCTGGTCTTCTCTTTCTAGAAACTTGAGGTTCAGCATCAGGTTGTTTAATTGGGCTTGCTCTGTTTTCCTAATATGAGTATTCACTGCCATGAATTTCTCTCTTAAGACTGCTTTCATCGTGTCCCATAGATTCTGATATGTTGTATTGTCATTGTCATTTAATTGTAGGAACTGTCTGATTTCTTCTTTAATTTCCTCTATGACCCATTGGTTATTCGTAAGTGTGTTGTTCAATTTCCATGTGTTTATGAGATTCTTGTGGTTTCTGTTGCTATTGATCTCCAATTTCATCGCACTATGGTCTGCGAAGATACAGGGGATTTCAATTCCTTTGCACTTAAACATGTTCTATGAGCAAGTGTTTGGTCTATTTTGGAGAAGGATCTGTGTGCAGCTGAAAAGAATGTGTATTCTGATTTTGTGGGGTGGAACACTCTGTAACATCTGTTAAGTTCATTTGCTCAATAGTTTGAGTTCTAGTATTTTCTTGCTTGTTTTTTGTCTAGTTGATCTATCTAGTTGTGACAGTGCGATATTGAGGTCCCCCCTTACTATTGTATTAGTGTTTATTTGATTTTTCATGTCTGTTAGTATTTGTTTTATATAGTTGGGCGCACTAGCATTTGGTGCATATATGTTTATGATTGTCTTCTCTTCCTGTTGGATTGTTCCCTTTATAAGGATGTAGTGTCCTTCTTGTCTCTCTTAATCGGTGTTGGTTTGAAATCCACTTGATCTGCAAAGAGGATAGCTACTCCTGCTTTTTTTCAGGTTCCTGTTGCATGGAGTATTGTTTTCCACCCTTAAACTTTCAGTCTATGAGTCTCTTTTTGAATTGTGTTTCTTGTATGTAGCATATTGTTGGATCTTGCTTCTTGACCCATTCTGCCAGTCTATTTCTTTTGATTGGTGACTTGAGACCATTAACATTGATGGTTATAACTGATATGTATTGATTTATCATTGTCATGACTTTTTCTTTTTGTTGGATTCTCCCCTTTTGCATTTAATTTCTTGTCATGCCTGATGGAGTCATTCTGCTGGGCTTTCTGGGGTTGTGATCCTCATTGTCTTTTCCTAGGGTATTGTCTAAAATTTTTTGGAGTGCTGGTTTGGTATTCATGAAGTTCCTGAGGTGCTTTTTATCATGAAAGTATTTTATTTCTCCATCAATTTTGAAAGATAGTTTTGCAGGATACATAAATCTAGGTTGGGGGCTGTTTTCCTTTAGGGTTTGAAATACATCACTCCAAGCTCTTCTTGCCTTGAGGGTTTGCATTGAGAAGTCTGCTGTGATTCTGATGGGCTTTCCTTTGTATGTGATTTGTTTCTTTTCTCTAGCTGCTTGTAGAATTTTGTTCTTCTGTTGGGTTTCTGGAATCCTAACTATTATATGCCTATGTGTAGATTTTTTTTTGATCAAAGCTAGTTGTAGTCCTATATGCCTCACTTATATGTATGTCAAGTACTTTTCCCCTGCTTGGGAAGTTTTCTGCCATCACTTCTGTGAACAGTTTCTTTATTTCATCTGCACTCTCTCCTATTTCTTCATTGACTCCAATCGGTCTTATGTTATTCTTCTTTGTATTGTCTAGCAGCTGCTGGATTGATATCTCGTGATCCCTTACTATTTTAAAGCCATGTTTCTTTTCCTGGTCACTAATTGCAATCTTATCTTCTATATCTGAAATTCTGTCCTCACATTGGCTCATTCTGCTGCATAAACTTTCAATGGAGTTTTTAATCTCCTGTAAATCTATTTGCATCTGTTTTATGTATTCCATTTGTTTCCTAAGTTGGGATTCTATCATGTTTCTCAGCTCCTCTTTTTTTTTTTATCTGTGTCTTCTCTAGATTTTTTAATCATGTTTTGCACTATGGCCACAATCTCTGCTGTTATCTGAGAAATTATTTCTGATTTCATTTTTTCCAGATCCTCTTTTGTTACCAGTTCAGGGAGTCCAGGTGGTTGAGTATCAGATTTTTCCATCTTGTTTCCCATTGGGTGATCTGGAAGTCTGGTTTTGAGACTTACGTGTCTTCTCATTTCAACCGGGGCGGGGGGCGGGGGGGGAATGTGTGCTGTTGGTGCCCATGCAGCTCACCTTCTCATTGCTGGGGGCGGTGGTCTCATGTAGCTAATTGAGCTATGGTTTGCTGCTGCTACCCAGGATCATAAGACAGTAATGTAGCCAGATATGTATCCATCCTATTCAGGAAGCTGAGGCAGGAGGATCATAAGTTCAAGGCCAAGCTGAACAACTTAATAAGTCCCTATCTCAAAAATAAAATTGACTGGGGATATAGCTCAGCATTCCTTGGGCTCAATTTCCAATACCACATCAAAAAGACAGAGAGAAAGTTGTACACTAGCATCACTCATCTGGGAAAAACAATCAAAATTTAAATTATAGTTCCTAATAAATGGATACTCCTTTCACATTATCATGAATTAAATTGAACCATTGTGATGTACTATATGTAAATCAAAACTGCTTCCCATTACACTGTTCATTCCTCTAATCACTTTAATGAGTCAGGAGATAGGGTAAGATAGGAGAGAGACACAGACAGACACAGAAAGAAGGGAAGGAAGAGAGGAAAGAGATTAAATTCTCAAGTTTCTTTAATCTGGAAAGATAAAAGAAAAAAATTGAAATGACTGAAGTCTGTGATGACATCATGGCACTGAGTGGAAGGAGGGTAAGTTTGTTCAACAAATTCTTCACTAATGGCTCTAGTTAAAAATGTGTTTCCCTGTAGCTTGAAAATAAAGACTTACACAGAGTATAAGTATTTATTAATGCAATCTATACATATCAAAAATAGAAATCATCTTGGAAGAGACTGAGAAAGATGATAAAACTCTGAATGTTCAGTGATCATTTTGCAAGAGGTTGGCAAACCTGTGCATGTGTGCTCCCATTCCCACCTACAGTGCCTGAGGCAGAGAGTCAAGGTGTGGATACATGCTGGGAGTCCTGCACAACACCACATTCCAGGCAGCCATTACCTTAATATTAGCATGTGATTTGCAGATTTCACATAGGAGGGCAAAGGTCCAAAGGGTAAACAGTTTACCTAGCATTGCACAGCTCACTGTGCCCTTCCACTGACATAGCTCAGAGTCCATTTTACTAAACATGCTAAAACATTGGTCAAACCCTGTTTGAGATTTCTTCTGTTCTTACTTGCATCAATTGAGGGAGCGAAGAACATCCTCGCAGCCTTCTTCCCATTCTAAAATTGTCATATGGAGTTCATACCCCTGCAGCCTTCCAAAATTGGTATCATGATGCTATGTAGAAGGTTGAGTCACATGAAGGCCAGGAGTACAGGCTTTGCCTGCCTAGGTAGACCTGGCCTTCTAGTCCTGCTTTGCTGATTCCTTGCTGTCTAATTTCCAGAATGCAACTTAACCTCTTTGAACTTGTGTTTCTTCATGTGTAGAATATCCACCTCAAAGAGATGCCTAAGATTTAATCATTGACTGTATTTGAAAGTGCCCCTAGCACAGGGCCCAGAACTTGGTGGGCCCATGAGAGCTTTTCTTTCTTCTCTTCATTCTTTCCTTTTCTCTCTCCATGTGGTTCCACAAGTTATTTGTAAGGGATTTAACCCTTCTGAGCTTCTTTCTTTGTTTTTAAAACAGGTATCACATTTCATTGCACTGTGAGGAATAAATGAGATTATACAACAGCAAGAAACTCAGCTAAAAACATGGGTATAGATCTATAAGGAGAATCTTCTATGCAGCATCCTATGCTCAAATGTCTAGCCCCAGAGACTTGTGTCATGAATGTTTCTGTTATGGCTTTCCATAGAATGCAAAAGAGTGGCTACTGTGAGGCAGCCCAGCTCTCTCTTGAGAGGGAGTTCTTCTATAGAGGGAGAAATAATGTCTTAGTCTCTTGCTATCACAGAATATCTGGTAATTTTACAAAGAATAGAGGCTTATTTAACTCAGTGCCGAATGTCCAGAATATGGCATCCACATCTGTTTGGCTTTCAGTGAGGTTCTCACAGCACAAAGTAGAAGAGAACTGAATGCATGTAGAAGACAAGCGACATGGTAGAAGAAAGGAAGAGACAATTCTGCTTTATAACTACTTGCTCTTCTGGTGAACAGTCCAATCCCACCAGAGCAAGAATTCACTCACTCCTACACAATATCCTTAATCTATTCATAAGTGTTCTGCCCTCGTGGCTCAAATGAGGCACCACCTCCCACCACTGGAGAGGAACTCAGCTTCAGGGTGAGTTTTGGTTGGGATAAACCATGTTCGAACACAGCAGATAGTCATTGGATCACAAGTTTGTAGACTTCAATTCCCCCTGAGCCTGCCATACCTTTGTCTGTGACCTCTAACAGATCACTTAGTCTCTCTGACCTCGGGGTAGTCCACTATGTCCACCTTATAGCACTCACAACCCAAATGAGATGCTTTCCAGAAAGATCCAAGGGCTCTACAAATAGAAGGAATCCTATTTCACTTTCCTTTTTCCCATAACAAAAAGAGGAAGGTATGCCCCTTGTGTGTAAATTGAATCTACCTTCTCTGTATTTTTTGCATGTATACATTTTTACCACATGTTGATACTTTTCTTTGTTAAGAATTGGGCCAGGGATTTAGCTCAGTGGTTCCGCTGCCTGCTGTGCAAGCGCAAGGACCAGAGTTCAATCCCCGGTACAAAAAAAAAAAAAAGAAGAATTGGAAACATGGATGCCCTACTTAGAGTCAAGAATGTCTGTGAGCAACTGTCTTTAATTCCTACACATATAGCAAATTAGAGCATTGTGCTCTAACCCTGCAGCTCAAAGAATCTGCTCCTGATCTTTATAGTAAGGACCTCATGTTTAGAGAGCCCCTGCATTATACATCTCATGACCTAGTTCAGCGAGAATGAAAATGTGGACCATATCTTTCCTTTGTCCTGTTCCTCACCACAGAGACACATACATACCCATGGGGAACACACACACACACACACACACACACACACACACACTCCTCTCTCTGGACCTCTGGTGTCAAACATTTTAGAATTCCTCCTGCAAAGCCTTTATGAGGCTCCAGAGCAACTATAGGAATGGCATCAGTGACACAGGTTGCGTTCTGGTAGAACATTTTCACCAGCAGTAACAAACTTCCAGAACAGTATAAAAGCACTCAGTAATTGAAAACAAGTCCTTTCAGTTATTAGGGAACTTGCAGATGGTAGGATAAATTCTCACGTCTTGCTAGTTATAGGAAAAGATATTTTTCCTCTACAAAAGAAAGTAAAAAGACTAAACCATTATCAGTTACCATAGCAACTGAGATCTACTACATGCTTAGCTCATCCTGTCACTATGGAAGACTTGAGAAAGAAAAACAACATTAAGCTTCTCCCTGTGCTGTTTTGTCAAATTTTTCAAAGTGGCATTGCATGGCATGAGCCTGAGACACCTTTGTGAGAGTGAGAAGGAGAGGAGAACAGAAGCAGGAGATAAAGGAGGAGCAGTGAACCTGGAAACACTGTGTGTTGGAGAGGAGCTATGACTGATGTGGCCAGTGTGGAGGAAACTGAGAAGTGAGGAAAAGAAAGCAAAAAGCATTTATTGAGTGTCTACCCCTCAGTCAGTGCTATGCTTCATAACGCATGTCCTGTGATCTCTCCAAGCTCTGTGTCTGGAGAGAACGGTAGGTAAATAAAGCAATCACACGAAGCAAAGTCAAGGCTGCTGCATCACAAGTGCAGGATAGAATGGGAGTCGGTGGCGGGGCTCAGCGGGGTGGTGGAAGGGAGATTTCCCACAGGAAATGTCTGTGCTAGTAGCTGAAGAATGCCTTGGCAACACCAGATGAAAAATTCCTGGGGCCTTCCTGTTTGAGAGAGTTGAATGTACCAAGGCCTTGAAGAGAGAGAAATTTGGGGTTTGGAGGACTTCAGGAGTTCATTGCGGCTGGGGTAGAGTGTGAGAGGGCTCAGGATGAAGGGGAGCTCACCTGGAGATGTTAGTGACATACACTAAGTCATATTTAGGCCATTGAAATTGGGAAGGTACTGCAGAGCCATTCAAGTCTTTGAAGTAGGTTTGTGATGAAGTCATACCAGCCCCAGAGTCAAGGATGATTCTGGATCCAGGCTGTAACTGAATGAAGGAGACAAAGCATAGAGCAAGGGTGATAGATTAGGTAAGACTAATGACAGTGGGGAATTGAAGGGTGTAAGTGAATTCTAGAAAGTTAATGGACTTAGAAAAAATAGCACTTGTTGAGGGTAAAAGAGAAGAGCAAAATGAAGCCCATGTTCCTGGGTGAATAAGTGAATTTCACACCAATCACTAAATAGAGAGCAGTGACAGAAGAACAAGGTGGAGCCATTTCATTGGCCACAAAGGAGCAAAGTTGTCTGGGTAATGTTAAGCCTTCAGAATGGCATTTGTCTAGCTTTCATGTGAGTTTGGGCATGGTTAAGAGTTTTAGACAAGTCTCGTGGACTACTATGAGAAGGTGATATGTTTAGCTTAGAACATTGACGAGGGGGTTCTAGAAGGAGAACATGTGTAGACCCCTCCATCAGGTGCATGACCACAGCAAAACAGTTCAGACAGCTTCTTCTTCTCTGTCTTTGACCAAAAGCTGCATGCCTTCTACAGCTCTCATTATTGCCACCTGCACATGAAAGACCAGAGGCAATCAGAGGTCCTTAACCTTGGAAGGAAGAGGAAAGTTAATTGCCCTGTTTGCAATTTGCATTGATATTCGGGAATTTAGCTCATGGAATTCAACATTCTTGGGTTTGGAGAAATATATAGTAAGAGTGCCAAAGGCGGCAGATGGAGTCCAGTAAGGGTGGGAGGTGGCCTGCTTGAGTTGTTTCTGATGGGGAACCACGGGGCTGGCTAGAGTACCCATTTGTGACCCTCATTTGTGTGACCCTCAGAAGTCGAGGGCCAATCCCATCATCTTCCTCTAGTGGCCCACAGGCTTCTCCAAAGGCTGAATTCATCCATATGTCCAACCACGGGAGTCCTTGGTTTCTGCCATTGGAAATGCCAGAGATGCACATGAAGTCACAGGGTTTGTATTTGAGATCCAGCACCACAACTAACTGATGTGTTTATCTTAAGCAAGCCTCTCATATTCTGTTTCCTTCCCTGTATTGGAGGGATAACAGTATCGACAGTGAGTCCTGCCCCTGCAGCTAATAATAAGATGAGGTGGAGAAGGAGGTGTGGCTTACTGTCACAGCACGGAAATGACAGCTGGATTGGAGAGAGAGGAGGAACACCCCTCAGCTCCCTCTTGCTGCTGCCCCATCATGTACCTCTAACCCTGCCTGGGAGGCATCCCCTCTGACTAACCCTGACCCTTCCGTGGGAGAGAAATGAGGTCCGAGAACATAGAATTCCGCATAGGTGATGGACCTCCCACTCCCAGGTGAATAAGACAATGAATGAATAAACTCTCTTCTGCACCCTCCCTACTGTCAGCTCTCTCAGAGAGCCTTGAACACAGCCCCTGAATATGATTACTCTATGTTGCCCAGGAAGTAGTGATAAGTCATTCCGAGAGTAGCAGAGAAAACATGGATTTGGATTCAGATTATCGGAATTCATCTCGGACATTTACTAGGTGTGTGGTCTTGGATAAATCATTTAACTTCTGAGAGTATTTTCTCATCTGTACAACAGATAACCCTTTCCAGATGGGAGAATTGGAGATAATTTATGCAAGGGGCCCAGGGCAAGGCCTATCACAGAGCAGACACTCACTAAGCAGCAGCTACAGTATTTTATTTCTAATAATTTATAATAATAAATAAGATATGCTTCCCCAGACTTAGGCCTCCCGCCTTCAGATTTTCTATGAGTGACTACAGCAGCATAATAACTTCCCCCGGTCCTGAGAGAAGCATCGGAATTCAGTGGGTATGAAACCAACAAACATCAGAGAGGATCAGGAAAAATCTTGTCTCACACTCTAGTCCTGTGACTGTCCAGAAATCTCACCCCACATCCTTCTGGCTGTCAGCTAGAAGGTACCCCTGCTTCTCGGAGCACCTCTGCAGGGCCCAAGCCCTGGGCACTGGGTGGTCTGTGGTCTGCACAGGCAGAGTGAGGAGGAGGCAGGAGAGCTAGAGAGCTGTCACGCCGGGCCTGTGCTCCCAGCATTTGTTTTGTACCCAGTGGTTGTGTGAAGGGTAGATGAAGGGTATTTGGCTTTAATTGGGAAATGCTATAAATTGTCTAGGCTCATTTAAAAATCCATTAGTATCAGGAAGTGGACAGATTAAGCAATGAGAAAGGGAAAAGAAAAAAGCTGTCAGTGCTCTGCTTTGTAGGGAACATGCGGTCTGTCTAAGCCTCACCAGTGAGAGCTGTGCTGAATGCTAAGAAGCTGCGAAAGTCGATTCCAAGATGCTGGGGAGGGAGAGGAGGTGTCTGGGCCAATTCACATGAAGTCCTGGGCAAGCTTGCTGTTCTCGCAACTTCCAGAGATGATACTGCCGAGATGTTCACGGCATGTGTCAGGTTCTCACAGCTGTTTCTGGCACCCTGGCAACTGTGCCACCCAGCTGTGAGCCACATCAACCCCCACACAGAGTTACTCCTCTGTGCCCCTCCCTCCCTGCCAAACTCTCCACTGGCCTGGGCCACCTTTCCATCCTGGGAGCCACCAGTCAGGCTGAGGCCCTGGCAGACCCGAGGCAGACAGGGAGAAGGGAAAGGGAAAATGCTGGATGGTGGATGGGAAAAGACAGAAGGGGGACAAAGATAAAGGCAGGCTCTGAGAACAAGAAATGAAAGAGGCCTACAGCGGGGCACTGCAGATGAGGGGCCTTAAAACAATAGAAGCCTATCCTCTTATCATTCTGAGGCCTAGAAATCGGAAATCAAGCTGTCAGCAGGACCAGGCTCTCCCTTTATAGCTCTAGTGACAGATTCATCCTTGCTTCTTCCAGATTCTGGTAGCTCGGCAGCCTCTTGGCTTGTGGCAGCATCACTCCAACCTGTCCCTGTTGTCACATGGCCGTCTTGCCTCCGTGCATGTGTCTGCATGCTGTCTTCCTATAAGATCAGGTTGCTACTGGTTAGAGTTTACCCAAATCCAATATGATCCCATTTTACTTTGATCACTTCTAAAAATGCTCTATTTCCAAATAGGGTCACTTTCATAGATACTGGGGGTAAGGGCTTCAACACATCTTTTGGGAGGAGGATACAATTCAAGCCTTACATGGTGTTTAGAGGGCTGCTATCTGGTTAGTTCAGTCCAGCACTGTAAAAAAAGTACTCCTCAAGAATTGAAGGTCACAAATTGAAATGCCTGCAGAGGCCAGGCAGGAAATGTAATGGCTCTGGAACAAGGAAATTGGCTGTCACTTAGCCTGGAGTCCCATTGGGGCAGCAGTGAATTTAGGGTGCATGGCCTGGCTACTCAGCTCCAGCCATTGTCACTTTATGGGGCTGAAGCCCAGAGATGTCAGATCTGATAAGGAGCTAAGAACCCAGATTTCTGAATGAAACCTCTGAATTTTACAACCTGGACAGTCTCTCACCGCCCCCACCCAGACATGGTGGAAGCCAAAGGAAGCCCATATACAAACAAGGCAGAAGTGTATGGATAGCAGTTTTTCACCACTGGTGATAGAGCCGTAGGTTCAAATCCTAGACTTGTCACTTTCTGTGTGACCTTGGGAATTCACCTTCTATCTCTGGGCCACAGTTTCGGAGTCAGAGATGAGATGGTGTTAATCATCCCACAGAGCAGTGTTGGTGAACCTTTTAGAGCTTGCAGTGATACAAACAGCTCTCTGCAGCATGCATGCCACAGATTTTCCACCACTACCATAAAGTATGGTGGTAAATGGTGGCAAACATTCAGATGTACAGGTTGCCAGACCCACACTGGAGATGCTTACAAATTAGTGTAAAAAAATAAAAATAAAAAGACATCATCTGGTTGCTCTGACATTATATAAGTGGATTGATTCAAAGCTGCTAGAAAGTGCCTACCCCAGCCTAATGCTGATAATTCTTCTCCTTCCTCTCAACTCTCACAGGGCCGACTCTCTGGGTAAAGTTGTTTACCACTAGAGTTAAAAGCATGAATTCTCCATGCAGAGACGTGAGGAGGGATAAGGTAGTGATTAAGAGAGACAACAGCTGGGCGTGGTAGTGAACACCTGTAATCCCAGCATGGACAAGGCTGAGACAGGAAGGTGCATGGGAGTTTTAGGCCAGCTTGGGCTACATAGGGAGTTGAAGGCCGGCTTGGGCTACAGAGGGAAACTTGGCTCAAAAATATCAAGAAAGTTTTTAAAAGCAAGAGACAGCAGTATAGTGAAAATAGAAAGCTTTGAATCCTGATTTTGACACTACCAATGACAACAGCTAATCACTAAGGTTCTTTGTGCATATTCTATATGTGAGGCAGTAGTAGTTAGAGCTTTCATGAATTATCATAATTAGTTCTTATTGCAAACCTTGTAGATAGAAGTTAGATATCATAATCACCCCTATTGAATTGATGAAGAAACAGATAAGCTGTATTCCAGAGTTTAGGAGATAGATAAAATCTCCTAATTCCTTTAAATTGTGACAGCTACACCAAATATTTTTCAAAACACAGTACAGCCTAAATTTTAAGATTCCAGCTGGATCCAGCCCATGAGCAGCTACTTTGCAAAGTTCAGTTGTCCGCCTTAGGCTCTAGTTCTAGCTTTTTCATATTCTATGTGACTTAGGTGAATTACATACCCCCTCTGAGGTATAGGAGACATTTTCCATAACTGTCAATGTCACAGAAGTTGTAAGTGGAAAAGGCCAGCATTTGAGCTCAGGTAGCTTAGCAGAACTAAGTTGAGCCACAGTATAGTCTTCTCTAAGTGCTTCTGACACTTTAAAAAAATCTTTCTACCAACCTATCTATCCAGATCTAGAAGGGACATAGGATACTGTCTTATTGACATGGGTTGATATCTTTAACAAACTCCAGTGAAGGACAGAATGAAAGTGAAGGCCTGAATTCTGTAAGCAAGAAAGGCACAGAAGAGGCAGCAATGTCCTGCAACCCTGGATCAGTTGGCCTAGGATTGCATCATTGAACTTTTTTTAATATTGAATGTCATTTGGTCTTAAAAGCTCTTGATGTGAAAATGAAGCTGCCCAGTGGTTTTCCACCTTTATTTTTAGCAGAAAACCTTTTCTAAAAGATGAAATCTTACATAGAATGCAAGCATATAAAATAGAATCAGCTGGTGTCCATTATGTGCCCCAAAGTCGTAACGATGATGATGGCACGAACAGCAGCCGCTAATCCTTGCTAAGAACTCACAGTGTGCTGGGCACTATTCTAAGCCCTGCCCCATGATAACTCACCTAAGCCTTATGACCCCATAGGAAACCAACGCACAGTGACATTCAGTCGTTTGCTCAAGGTCACAAAGCTCAATGTGGGAGTAGGCAGGCAGCTCTGGGCTACACTGCGTGGTGCAATCTTCCTCATCTCATGCTCTGCAGTTCACCCCAGGACTCTGCAGCTTTGTCCCCGTGAAAAGCAGCTGATTGTAAATGACAGCCAGTAACGGAAGCTGTGACTTGGGGTCAGACTCTACTTCTAGAGGGACCGAATACATGTGAAATGTCTGGCCAAGCTGACAGTCCCAGCAGCTTGTCACAAAACCCCAGTCTTAGCTAATCTGTTATTAAAATATTTCACAGGTCTCTTATCAAAGGGAAATTCATGTCTGCCTCAAAGCCTATATTACGTCAGAACATCCCAGATGTTATTCCCCAAATATGGCAAAAATACCTTTGGTTTTTAGTGTGGTGAAGGAAAAAATTGGCTCAAATTTCATTTATATGGACAAACGCAGAACTCCACTGGTTGAAGGGAAAAGGGAACCCAGGGCGTGCCGGCAGTTGGTGGCTGAGGTGTCTCGTTCCAATTTTAGTATATGTGCTGCCAAAGCAAGCACTGGCTGAGGTGTCTTCAAGGAAGTTTGGGCTCCGGGAATTCAGAAAACCATGGTTGTAGCCAGGTGGAAACACACTTGTCTGCAGTCTCTGGGGAAGGAGAGTTGGGTGCTGGGGCAAGGGAGAAAGGAGAGCTTAAAGGGGATGGGATAGGGAGACCCAGCAAGCTTGGGGCACTACCCAGGCAAGAGGGAGTTCCCCAAACTGAGACGCTGGTAAAGACTCCTTAGATTTGCACAGACGGTGCTGAGCTCTGCTTTGTCTGAGACCAAGTGTTAGATGTCTCAGTTGCTTCATTAGGCAGGAACTAATAGCAGAAACAAATGAGGTGTCTTTCTACTTGACCAATAAAATATACTTTAAAATTAAACATGGACCGTAAATATTAAGCTTCTAGAGAGTTGAACTAGGAGTGGTTTTCCAACTTTTACATTGCCAACATTATGGATTAGATAATTTTGGAGGGGTAGGGCTGTCCTGTGCATTGTAGGATGATTGGAAATGTTCCCAGCTTCTACTCACTACCTGTCACTAGCATAACCCCCCTCCACTGTGACAACCAAAATTAGTTCCAAGTAAACCCCAGTTGAAAACACTGTTAGATTATTTTAGAGGTATTGCTTAACTATAGCCATAGGATTGCTGTACTAAGATATTTTAGGTAATTTTTAAATAAAAAGTTTGACTCAATATATATGCATATTTTTGCACTGCTGAATTCGTGGTTGATCCAGCTGCCTGCATCACAGGTGAAGCTAAGGTCACAGTGATTTACTGTTACTCCACCTGCTCTTGGTGACTTGACCCCAAATCTGTTGCTGAAAAACACTGCAAACTGACCTCTCTCACCAACTTGTGCTGCTTATACTTCCCTCTTTTGGTATACCTGCCCTTTCCATAGTTGTAAAACTGGAAGAAATATGAAAATAAATATTAAACATCTTAGCTAAGGCAGCCTAGCTCATCCAGACAGGTTTTCTTTTATCAAGGGTATTGTTTATTTTTTACTTTATACTTTTAAATTGTCTTTCCAATCAAGTTAATCTAGTAATTACTGCTTAGTGGTTTAAAGGTTGAAGGTGCATATTTTATGCAAGCATGAAAACTAACAGTGGGGACTTCGTAATCAGACCACAGCCTCAGTTTGAATCCTAGCTCATCTATCCAGTAGTTTCAGGCTGTGAGCAAATTCCTGAAACTCTCAGCTTCAGTTTTATTATCCAGACAAGGGGGACAATACAGTGGATAAAATAATGCAAGTAAAGTTGTTAGCAAAGTACTACACATAGAAAAAAGCATTTGGTACATGCTATTACCTCTCTCATCATCACAATCATAATCATTTTTAATTATTACTTTTCCCTTTCCTCCTATATCAGCTGGAAGTATCTAGAGGTAATGGCTTCAGGCAGCCAGAGGATTGCTTTAGGAACTTTTGTAAAAATACACATTTTTAAAAGCAATTAAGCTTTATTTCATCATACCTTTCAGTCACTCTGAGATCACCAGCCAAGATATCCATAGAATGAGATGTCATCGAAATATACAGAGAATGTTTAAATGAAAATGTTTAAAGTTTTTATTACAATAGAAGACACATTGCCATTCATTCTTTTTATAACATGCCCCTTTGCTTCAAACACACATCAGTCCTGGAAGTCCTTTTTTGTGTGTGATTAACAAGGTCTGATCAAAACTTCAGTGAATGTTGCTGCTGAGTGCCATCCAACAGAAAGTCAGGCTCATAAAAACATTACAGTGTGTCCTCATCCACCTATTCACCAAATGTGGCACTATGTGATTCTGGCTCTATGCCAAAGTCAAAATGACCATGAAAGATAAATGTTTTGAATTGATTCAGGTTACTGAGGCAGCCACAAGAGCTCAAAAAAGACACTCATGAGAGAACTTCCAGAACTGCTTCAGAAAGTGGGAAGAATGATGGGATGAGTATGTCTAAAGAGAGGGGGATTAGTGGTAAGGTGTCTTTTATTGTAATGAATGTTTCTAATTTTAACATTTACTGTATATTTTGATCATAACTCCTACCCACAAGGAACTCAGCCAGGACCAGAAGCTAGGAAGTCCCAACAGATCTTCTGAAATCCCTCAGATCACTCTTCCCTCCTTTCTTTCCTATGCTCCTGCTCAGGGTCTCCCCCACTCCACCCAACTTTTATTTTCCAAAAGTAGCTGCTAACAGCTTGTGAAATGGTTACATTTAAATTCAGAATGACAAAGGAGAAAAGATCTTAATTTCTTGGTGCTGCTTATTTGCTTATAAGTGAAAAGCACAGTCTTGAAGAGATGAATCTCAGATGCACCTATGATAACTATTATCCCTTATCATCAACCAGCTTTAACTCCTTGCTGATTATGAGTCTAGCATGAGGGAAACAGGTCAGTGTGATTTAAGAAGAGTTCAAAAGACTTGCTAGCCTTTTAAAAAATCAACAATATTAAGTGTTTACCATGGAGTACCATTTCCTTTGTGCACTTGATCAGCTGTGAGGGGTCTTGATAATGGCTTTGGGGAAGATGTCATTGGTATTTAGTATAGCATGATGCATACACCCGTGGTTTGGAAATACACAGATTTAGGGTTTCATCCTAGCTCTGCCATTTACTAGCTATGAGAGAAAGATTATCACCAGACACACTTCAAGATGTTTTCTCACCAGAACATGCCGAATCAGCCCGCTGCAGACAGGCAGGTCTGTGCACGCCCTACCGAGGTCTTGAGTCGCGCGGAAGATGCCGAATCACCCCACTGCAGACGGCTGGGTCTGCCCATGCCCTACCGAGGTCCTGGGTCCCACAGAGCACGCCTAGTCGGCCCGCTGTAGACAGGAAGGTCTGTGCACGCCCTGCCGAGGTCCTGAGTCTCACGGAAGACACCGAATCACCCCACTGCAGACAGGCAGCCACCTGGTTCCGCACTATAAAGACGCAGAGGGCACCAGACCACCAGACCAAGGTACAGAGTCCAGCTGTTCCGGCCCAGAGATAGGGGCTTCTGAGCCGCCGTCCCACTGCTCCTAGTCCAGAGGAAGGTGCTTCCCAGTCACCATCCCTCCCGCTGCTCCCAGCCCAGAGGAAAGGGCTTTTGGGCCACCTTCTGTCCTGCTACTCCTGGCCCAGAGGAAGGGGCTTCCAGGCCACCATCCCTCCCACCGCTCCCGGCCCAGAGGGAGGGGCATCTGAGCCACCATCCCACTGCTCCTGGTCCAGAGGAAGGGGCTTCCTGGCCACCACCCCTCCCGCTGCACCCCACAGGAAAGGGATTTTGGGTCACCATCCATACCGCTGCTCCCAGCCTCTGTCCCACCTCTCCCAGCTGAGAGGAGGTAAGCCGTGCAGGTGCTAACAACCCCCCACCCCAGTTGAAAGGAGAAAACAGGTAAATAAGTCTCAAAACCAGACTTCCAGATCACCTACAGCAACCCCAAAGGGAAATGAGATGGAACACTCTGATACTCAACCACCTGGACCCACTGAACTGGCAACAAAAGGGGATCTGGAAAAAATGAAATCAGAAATAATTTCTCAGATAACAGGAGAAATTGTGCCCCTAGTGCAAGACATGATTAATAAATCTAGAGAGGAGCTGAGGAACATGATGGAATCCCAACATAAGAAACAAATGGAATCCATAAAACAGATGCAAATAGATTTCCAGGACTGGAAAAACTCCATTGAAAGTCTACACAGCAGAATGAGCCAATGTGAGGACAGAATTTCAGATATAGAAGATAAGATTGCAATTACTGACCAGGAAAAGAAAAATTGCTTCAAAATTATAAGGGAACATGAGAAATCAATCCAGCAGCTGCTAGATGATGCAAAGAAGAAAAACATAAGACTGATTGGGCTCAGTGAAGAAACAGGAGAGAGTGCAGATGACATAAAAAAATCTCTTCACAGAAATAATGGCAGAAAACTTCCCAAGCAGGAGAAAAGAGCTTGACATACATATAAGGGAGGCAGATAGGACTCCAAATAGCCTTGATCAAAAAAAATCTACACATAGGCATATAATTGTTAAGATTCCAGAAACACAACAGAAGAACAAAGTTCTCCAAGCAGTCAGAGAAAAGAAACAAATCACATACAAAGGAAAGCCCATCAGAATCACAGCAGACTTCTCAACACAAACCATCAAGGCAAGAAGAGCTTGGAGTGACATATTCCAAGCCCTAAAAGAAAACAGCCTCCAACCCAGATTGATGTACCCTGCAAAACTATCTTTCAAAATGGATGGAGAAATAAGATACTTTCATGACAAAGAGCACCTTAGGAACTTTGTGAATACCAAACCAGCACTCCAAAGAATTTTACACAATATCCTAGGAACAGACATTGAGGATCACAACCCCAGGAAGCAAAGCAGAATGAGCCCATCTGGCACAACAAGAAATTAAATGTAAAGGGGGAGAACCCAACAAAAAGAAAAAGTCATGGCAATGACAAGTCAATATGTTTCAGTTATAAACATCAACATTAATGGTCTCAATTCACCAAACAAAAGAAATAGACTGGCAGAATGGATCAAGAAGCAAAATCCAACAATATGCTGCATACAAGAAACACACTTAATTCAAAAGGAAACTCATAGACTGAAAGTTAAAGGGTGAAAAACAATACTCCATGTGACAGGACCCCGAAAAAAACCAGGAGTAGCTATCCTCTTGGCAGATCAAGTAGATTTCAAACCAACACTGATTAAGAGAGATGAAGAAGGACACTACATCCTTGTAAAGGGAAGAATCCAAGAGGAAGAGATGACAATCATAAATATCTATGCACCAAACACTAGCACACCCAACTATATAAAACAAATACTAATGGACATGAAAAGTCATATATGCACTAATATAATTGTAGTGGGAGACCTCAACACCCCACTGTCACCAATAGATAGATCAACTAGACAAAAAATAAGTAATGAAATACTAGAACTCAATCGAACTCTTGAACAAATGAACTTAACAGATGTTTACAGAGTCTTCCACCCCACAAGATCAGAATACACATTCTTCTCAGCTGCACATGGGTCATCCTCAAAAATAGACCACATACTCACACACAGAACATGCTTAAGTAAGTGCAAAGGAATTGAAGTTATCCCCTGTATATTATCAGACCATAGTGCAATGAAATTGAAGATCAATAGCAAAAGAAACCACAAGAATCTCATAAACACATGGAAATTGAACAACACACTTCTGAATAACCAATGGATTACAGAGGAAATTAAAGAAGAAATCAGACAGTTCCTTCAATTAAATGACAATGACAATACAACATATCAGAATCTATGGGACACAATGAAAGCAGTCTTAGGAGCGAAATTCATAGCAGTGAATATGCATATTAGGAAACAGAATGAAGCCAATTAAACAACCTGATGCTGAACCTCAAGCTTCTAGAAAAAGAAGAGCAGGACAACCCCAGAGCTCATACAACGGAGGAAGTTATAAAGATCAGAGGAGAAATCAATGCAATGGAGACTAAGAGAACGATACAAAAAAATCAATGAAGCCAAGAGTTGGTTCTTCGAAAGAATCAACAAAATTGACAAACCTTTAGCCAACCTTGTCAGAAAAAGGAAAGAAAAGGCCCAAATCCATGCAATTAGGAATGAAAAGGGTGAAACTACAACAGACCCAGCAGAAATCCAGAGGATCATCAATACCTACTTCCAGAACCTATATGCCAATAAGATGGACAACACAGAAGAAATGGACAGATTCCTAGATACATATGAATTACCAAAGTTGAACGAAGAAGATCTAAAAATTCTGAACAACCCAATATCAACCAATGAAATTGAAAACGTAATTAAACACTTATCAACTAAGAAAAGCCCGGACCCTGATGGCTTCACTGCTGAATTCTACAAGACATTTAGAGAGGAACTGCTGCCACTACTGTTTAAACTCTTCAATGAAATTGAAAGGGAAGCAATACTCCCTAATTCATTCCTGGAAGCAAGCATCACCTTAATCCCCAAAGCAGAGAAAGACCCAACCGAAAAAGAGAACTATAGGCCAATCTCACTAATGAACATAGATGCAAAAATCCTTAATAAGATAATGGCAAACAGAATGCAGAAGATCATCAAGAAGATCATACACCCTGATCAAGTGGGATTCATCCCAGGGATGCAGGGATGGTTCGATATATGCAAATCAATCAATGTAATACACTATATCAATAGAGCCAAGGACAAAAACCATATGATTATCTCCATAGATGCAGAAAAAGCATTTGACAAAATCCAACATGCATTTATGATAAAAACCCTACAAAAAATTGGAATAGATGGTCTCTACCTCAATCTGATAAAAGCCATTTATGAAAATCCAACAACCAATATCATACTAAATGGTCAAAAACTGAAATCCTTTCACACTAAAATCAGGAACAAGACAAGGATGTCCACTATCACCATTCTTGTTCAATATAGTTCTGGAAACATTAGCCACAGCAATGAGACAAGAGAAAGAAATAAAAGGAATAAAGATAGGAAATGAAGAAGTCAAATTGTCATTATTTGCAGATGACATGATACTCTATATAGAAGACCCCAAGAACTCCACCAAAAGTCTTCTAGACTTAATAACCAAATTCAGTCAAGTAGCTGGTTACAAGGTCAACACACAAAAATCAATAGCTTTCCTCTACACCAATGACAGACTCACTGAGAGAGAAATAGGACAAATAATTCCTTTCACAATAGCATCCAAAAAACTGAAATACCTAGGAATCATCCTAATGAAAGAAATCAAAGACCTCTTCTCTGAAAACTATGGCACTCTGAAAAGAGAGATTGAAGATGATATCAGAAAATGGACAGACATCCCCTGCTCCTGGGTAGGAAGGATTAATAGAGTGAAAATGGCCATACTTCCAAAACTGCTCTATAGATTTAATGCAATTCCAATTGAGGTCCCAGCAGCATACTTCATAGACCTTGAGAAAACAATCCAAAAATTCATTTGGAACAAGAAGAGACCCAGAATAGCAAAAGCAATTCTAGGTAACAGAGACATGGCAGGGGGTATCACAATCCTTGACCTGAAACTATACTACAAAGCTACTGTGATAAAAACAGCATGGTACTGGCAAAGAAACAGGCTTGAGGACCAGTGGAAAGATTAGAAGATGCAGAAACAACTCCAGATACACTCAACCATCTCATCTTCGATAAAGGACCCAAATACCCTCACTGGAGGAAAGATAGCCTCTTTAATAAATGGTGCTGGAAAAATTGGGCTTCAACTTGCCAAAGATTCAAACTAGATCTATATTTCCCAGCATGCACTAAACTAAAATCAAAATGGATTAAAGATCTAAATATTAAAATAGAAACTCTGAACCAGTTGGAACAGAGGTTAGGTAGAACCCCTGAAGACATGGGTGTAGGAAAAGATTTTATGAACAAAACCTCAGTTGCCCCTGAACTAGCACAAACAATCAACAAGTGGGATCTCTTCTTATTAAAAGGCTTCTGCACAGCAAGAGAAACCACCAGCAGTGTGAAGAGACAACCCACAATGTGGGAAAAAATCTTCACCTGCTCTTCCTCAGACAAAGGTCTACTATCTCGAATCTATAAAGAACTTAAAAAGATCAGACCTTCCAAATTTAAAGACCCAGTCCAAAAATGGGCATCTGAAATGAACAGACATTTCTCAGACAAAGAAGTAGAAATAGCAAATAAATACATGAAAAAATGTTCAACATCACTGGTCATTCGAGAGATGCAAATGAAAACAAGGCTGAGATTCCACTTCACTCCAGAAAGAATGGCTGCTATCAAGAAATCAACCAATAACAAATGCTGGCGTGGCTGTGGGAAAAGAGGAACCCTGCTCCACTGCTGGTGGGAGTGTAGACTGGTGCAACCACTGTGGAAATCAGTATGGAGATACCTCAAAGAACTAGGACTGGAAGTCCCATTTGACCCAGCTATTCCACTGCTGGGGATCTTCCCCAAAGAATTAAAAGAATCATGCCACAGTGATATATGTGCACCCATGTTCATAGCAGCACAGTTTGTAATAGCTAAAACTTGGAAACAGCCCAAATGCCAATCAACTGGAGACTGGATAAAGAAAATGTGTTTTTTTTATAAAACGGAGTACTGCTCAGCCATAAAAAAAATGAGAAATTAGAGACATTTATAGCTAACTGGATGTACATTGAGGCAATACTCTTAAGTGAAATAAATAGGACACACATTTGTAAATACCGAATAGTTTCTCTGGTATGAGAAACTGAAAGTGTAAATAAGGACTAAATGTATAATAGGTAATGTGAAATAGCAAGAAAAGGGGCAAAGGGGAAGGAAGTGGGAGGTCTAGGGGAAAGGATAGAAGGGAATGGGATTAATATGAGAAAATGGAAAAATAGGAACAAAATCTTTGTAAATAGGGAGGACTGGAGGGGTTGAAGGGAGGGCTGGGCAAGGGTGAAAAATAAGAACCAAGAGAGACTATGTAAAGGTGCAAATTTCCAATGATGAATGTCATTATATTGTATACCTAAAATGTACCAATGATTAGAATGAATAATCGATAATGCAAAATAGGAAGAAAAGGTCCAAAGGGATAAGGGTAGTGTGAGGGGCAGGGGAAAGGAAAGAAGGGAAAGGAAGAATGATGAGAAATGGAAGGGATGGAAATGGGGTCTTTGTAGATAGGGAGCGGTGGAGGGCGTGAAGGGAGGGCTGGGAATGGGGAAGAGATAGGAACCAGGATGCATTATGCAAAGGTACAATTCCCAATGATAAATGTAATTGTGTTGTATACCTACAATGTACCAATAAAAGAATTTAATACAAAAAAAAAAGATGTTTTCTCATAAACACAGATTATCTCTGTGCTAGCTGGCCTTTGGAGTATGATGAATAGATATCATTAACTCCATTAAACCAAGAGTCAGGGAGGTTTTTTGCTGCTCAGGATTGTGCATTAGTTCATCCTGAGTTGATAACCACACCCCAGGCAATCTGACCTATTGAAACCTTAGTATTCACAGCTGTATTTCTTCTGCACATGATAGTTCTAATGAGTCAGTATATAAACAGTGTTTCTAAAGTACTTACCCCAAAGCCTGGCACTTAATAAGTGATTAATAAATAGTTTTAAAAACAGTTATTCAGATGATGATCAAGATGGGCTATACGAAATTGTTTATGAAAAGACCCTTGAGGTCTTTTCAATTAGGAGAGCAGATAGATCTGAAAAGTCAGATCTGTCCCTAGTTCTTAAGTTATCTTGAGCTACTGTCTCAACTCCTGTAGCATAGTCTTAGCAGACTAAGATGGGGTTAGTTAAGATCATATACCTCTAATTGCTTATACACAAGGTGAGAGGTTCCACTGAACTATAGGGACAGAATGGACCCCTGAAAAGTATAAAGTACAAAGTACATCTAGCTAATTAATGATTTTTTAATTCTTTGCAGGCTGCTTGCTATATTGTTACTATATTTGTTATGGTGATGGTGATCGACAAACTGGTTGACCTATAGCCTCTTCTAGAACATTTATAAACAAGGAGAGACTGTTAAAACCATCATTGAAGGCAATTCGAGGCAAAGTCAGGAATAGGGACCAAGTCTCTGACCTCCAGTCCAGTGTATTTCTCACTTACAGGGTGGGAGGGGTCCCATACAGAATGCTCCCAGCTTCCCTGTGGATCTTGGAGGGAGGCTAGGTATATCTACTAATGGCATTAAGATGATGAGAGGGATCAGACCATTCTGTGTAGCCATTCTGTTTGCTAAATTTGCAGAAGTATTTCTTCAGAGCTATTTGTCCTTCCATCTCTAGCTCTTTAGGGTAAAAGTATGTGTTGAGGCTGACAGCTGGTGATATGCTTGCTTTGAGAACCATTCATAAAGCATGACTGCTTCCAGGAGAGCTGTTTCTACAAGCCTAGGAGAGAGCTCAGTCCACTATTGGAGGCAGCAAAGAATACCAGCAAAATAAACATGCAACTTTTCTTCAAGATCATTCTTGAGTACTGAATAGTTTCCTCCTGGAAGCTGGAGTAAGGTTTGGGGAGCCTATTTCTGTTCTGTGAGCTTATAAAGTCCCATTGAGCTGGGAGCCGAGTCAGTCAAAGTTGTCAAGGGATGGTTTATCTCCCAACACAAAAAGAAAACAGATGGGGGCTGGAGGTCAGTCCGTGGTCCAGAGACACTCACCACTGCCGTTCCTTCTCATGGAGCTCAGTTGGGAAAACACAATGCAAGAACTCTTTATTTCCCAAGACCTCAACTACCTTAAGGCAGCTGAAGTTAAATAACCTGAGGAACAATGTGCTGTGACCTACTTCAGCATTTGTTTTGAGTTGAGGTCACAAGCTATTGCTGGGTCAAGTATGGAAGGGAAGAAAAGAATCAGTTTAGTATTGAGATTGCTTAGCATTAGAAAGAAGAGAACAGATGTGAACTCAATAACCCTTCAGGTATTTAAAAGAGAACTCTCAAGGGAAACTCGACATTATCCTTAGAGCAAAACCAGAGATGATAAGTGGAGGTCATAGCAAGAAACCCCACATTTGGAAAGTTGACAGTTCAGTCATCCGAAATGGAGTGAGATGCTTTGTGAAGGAGCAAATTTCCCACTTAAGGTGTACAAGCACAAAATGTCTTCTGTGTAGACTTTTCTCCTGAAGTTCAGTAACATCATTACATTTGTAGGAATTAGCTTCAACAGTTGGCCCTAAAAGCAAAAATTATTTTTGGTCAAAAATACCTTTGAGGGTCTGGGAATTTAGCTCAGTGGTTCCAGCGCCTACCTCACAAGCGCAAGGTCCTGAGTTCGATCCCTGGAACCAAAAACATATATATATACACACATATATATACATATACATATATATACATATACATATATATACATATATACATATATACATATATACATATATACATATATACATATATATACATATATACATATATATACATATATACACATATATACATATATATACATATATATATATATCTTTGAAATTCCTTTATAGTGTTTATATAATATAATATAAACTTGGTTTTATCTTCACAACCTGGGACAGTTATGCCAGGATTGCCTCTAGGGACAAAGTTCTTGAAAAGAGGTTTTTATAAACAGTAGGATAGCTTCCAGTGGGGTTAAAAGCTTGAGGATTGAAGAAATCTTGGCTCTTTCATGTCTTTCACCTAGGGCACATGCTCTATGAGTGCAGGGAATGACAAGAGGAGTCACCCACATTATTCAAACAGATGTACATGAGTGTGTGCCATATATGGGTCAATGTTCCAATATAAAATGAGCTACATTACTGGTTTGTGAACTCATGGAATGGGGCATAAAATCTGAACCTACTCATCTTTGCTAAAATTTAAGACTCTTCTAACTCTGTCTTACAAATTAGGAATAAGTTTCCCTGTTTTATTAAAGATATAATTTAAATAGAATAAAAATTATCCATGTTATATGTGCAACCTGAGTTTTAATAATTGCATATGGTTCTGTAGCACCACTACAAGCAAAATATAGAGCATTTCCATCACCACCCAAAATACCCTTGTGTCTGCACATACTCCAGACAGTGTGTTGCAGTGAACATACTCCCTTCCTCTTGGCTGCTGGGAGCCACTGATCTGCATTAGGGAGTTGCGTCTTTCAGAACTGCATACTAATGCAACCATATAGTGTGTACATTTCTTGTGTTTGACTTCTTTTACTCAGCATAATGTTTTTGAGATGAATTCACATTCTTGGGTTTATCAGTTTTTTATTCTTTTTTATTGCTGAGTGACAGTCCACAGTAAATAAATATATAAGTTTTTTTTTAATTTAAATGTTTATCTCATCAGTGGACATTTCGGTTGCTTCAGTATCTTACTATTTTGAAGAATATTACTATAAATATTTACATTTAAGTCTTGGTGTAAATATATATTTTATTCCCTTATGGAGAAATACTACAAGCAGGTCTTTGTATAAACATATATTTTATTTTCTCATGAATAAATACTAGAAGTGGGACTTTTAGGTTGTAAGTTAAGTATACATTTAGCTTTGAGAAACCGCCAAACTGTCTTTCCACTGTCATATATTGCATTAGCATCATACTATGTAAGTATCCCAGTTATTCCTAATTCTTTCCAACATATAGTGTTATTTTTAATTTTAGACAACATAAGATGTTAAGTGATTTTAATTTGCATTTCTCTGATGCCTAGTGGTGTCAGCATGTTTTAACATGCTATCTGCCATTTATTTTCATTTATGAAATACCTATTCAGATATTTCATCTATTTTCTAAATTGGGTTAATTCTCATATAACTAACTTTAAAGGTCTTTATATACTATATTTGAGATAGAATTCTCTTATCATATACATTTTTGCAAATATCTTTAATAGTATGGCTTTTCTTTTGGTTTTCCTTAAACACAAAAGATTTTAAATTTGCTATAATCTACTTTATGAATTATTTTATTTTATAGTTGTTTTTGATGTCCTATTTAAGAAACCTTTACCTAAACCAAGATCACAAATATTGTCTATCTTCTCTTCTGAAATTTTGTTTTTGATCATTTTAACCTGGTAACTTTTATTCATCTATCTTCAGAATCACTGACTTTTTATCACCTCCATTCTAATAAATCTTACCAGTGAATTTATTTTTTTCAGATATTTAACTTTTGGTTTAAGGTAATTAATTTGGTTCTTTTTCATTGTTTCTATGCATCTGCTGAGATTTTTAATCATTCACTGCAATCACTTTTTCTTTTATGTCATTGGGGTTGAGTAAAAATAGTGCATTTAAGTTTCTTGTCTGCTAATTTCAACATCTGGGTCATTTTGAGATTGGCCTTGGTTGATTATCTTCTTTGAGATTTGGTCCTAATTTCCTTGGTCTTATATTTTCAGTAACCCACATAGAAAAAAAAAATGTTGAGTTTAGAGATCTGGATTCTGATATTTTTCCACAAGGACTATGCTTTCTTTTCTTTTAGCAGAGGCTCAACTTGGTTAAAGTTGAACTGCAAATTCTTCTGAGGGGAGGTTGCAGCTCCCATCTAAGTTTGAATGGTTTTTGTTTTTTTGTTTTTTTGATTTTTTTTTTTTTTGGTACGCGGGATTGAACTTGGGTCCTTGCGCTTGCGCAGCAGGCGGCAAAACCACTGAGCTAAATCCCCAGCCTTAAATTTGAATGTTTTTGTTTGTTTTTAGCTCATCTTCTTTTAGTCTGTTTTATACATGCATGGTTCAGGGTCAGTAAAAGATGAGATGACAGAATTCAAGGATCCCCTTTCTAAATCTTCCCTTCTGGAATTATTTCCCCTTCTTTCTACAGTGAGTATGGTTGCCCCAGAATTAGTCTCCAGTTACCTATGTCACAAAGAATGATTTTTCCACCGCCATCACCAATTCTACTGGCCCTCGTGCCAGCAATAGCAAAGCAAGAACACAGTCCACTCAACTGCTGTTCTCCACACCACCCATGTGACTACTTCACCAGATTGACCAATCAGATCTGAGGTATCCAGAGTTCAGGAAGCCACTGCATGTTGCCTAGGAAAGACGGTCTTCCTATCACCTTACTCTAACTCGAATAGTGTTGGGAGCAGCTACCTATATATTCGCCAGACATTGTCCCCAGGGCAGAGCTAAACTCACCCACTGAGGATTACCCAGTATAACACGAGGTGCAATCAGGACCACATGGCTACCCTGAACTTCAACACATTAGAAGCATTTTGATTCCCCATCTTCTCTCGCAGACTACATCCATATGACTCGTCTTACTAGGTGTCCTGGGCTTAAGACTGTAATATTTAAAGTGAGCTGAAAATAATAATTAGTCTGCTGTTAAATAAAACAGTAGCTTCTGCATCTTCTCTATACATTCTGTAATCAAAATTAACTATTTCCTTATGTAAATTTATTTGGCTTGTTTCCTTCGCATAGAGAAAGGGGAGGAAGAGACATGCATAGGAAGGTTAATAAGTTTTCAGATAGAACCCAAAATGTGGCTGAACTTAGACTTTGGGGAGGGCAGGGGCCAAGGGAACCTCAGAGCCTTGGGAGAGGAAGCTTAAATCAGCCTTGATCTGCCATCAAATCCAAATCTGGAGAGAATGGAATTGGCCCATCTGCTTTGCTGATGCCTTCATGTTTAATCAAGCCACAAGGGGCCAGGTACTAGGGGACAAATGGGGTTTGGGGATTGCAGGGCATAGTCTTCAAAAGAGGGAAATTAACTGAATGCAGTATCTAGAACATATAAGATACATAAAGGGACATTAGGAGGGCAGAGAGCAATTTCAGAGGAGCACATTTGTGGCCAATGGTCAATTGCAAAAGAAAAAACCTCTTTGTATTCAGTCACCCAGTCCAAAAACAACAATAAACAATGACTTTTCCCAACCTCTCCTTCAGGCTTAAGCATATTCAACAGCAGTTTTTGCATAATTAACAACTCCAACAAGCAGAGGGAAAGCACATTAGGATGCCAAAGAATTAATTTCCACTCCTGTTGTGAGCCCTTGAGGTAATTACTTCATCATTATTTGCCTCAAGTTCCCCATCTGTAAAATGGGCAGAGTTATATTTCCCCATGCAGGATGAGAATGAAGTGAGATAGCAGATAGAAGAGTGCAGAAGGTAAGAACAGTCTTAGAGTTTGAGCTCTGGTCTTGTGGTCTGGGGCTGTGGTCCCCTGTACATGCCCTACCTTTTCTGAGCTGTGCTCGCCACATAAAACAAAGACAAGTAAACCCATTGTAGGCTTTGCCAGCATTCAATGATTGATGTAAATCACTACACATTGTGCTAAACAGTTACATGACTTAAAATTAGTTAGATACTATTTTTAAGAGGCAGTGCTTTGAAAATTGTAAGCCACCTGCAGATGCACACTGTGGGTTTTTATATTATTACTATCACTGTGACTCTTATCATTGGCACTCTTGCTGATTTAAGGAACCACAGGTGGGAAGAATTAAGAAAGCATAGCTTCAAAGTATAATCTTATCCTTCCTTTTTCAAAAGACTCTTCAAGGCTGTCAAGACAGGTTAAAATGCCTCGCTGTGACAGACAAGGCTGTCTGAACTCTGATCGCTGCGTTTCCAGCCTCATTTTCCTCTCCTGTAGACTCCTCTGCCACACTAGAAACCAGGCTCACCAGCTATGGAGCATTCCCCAAATATCATAGCAAATCCCTGGGCCTTTCTTCTTTCCATTCCTACTCTTGGAAAGACCCTTTGAGGTATCTATACACACTGCGATTCCTCATTCAAATGCAATATGACCTCCTCCTGGACCCTTTCTGCTGCCTCTGCCATGTCACTTCCTGAATAACTTGTTCACTCTTTCAAACTTTGCCTGTACTTCTACACTGTTTAACCCTTATTTGAATGAGACATTTTACATCTTATTTAGATACACTATTCTCATTAGTTGCTTGGATGGCCCATCCTTTCCTCCAACTCTATTCAAAGTCCCTTTAGGGCAGAAGATAAAGACTGTGCCTTAATCATCTTTGTAATCCCTGTTAGTTTGGTGGCTGACATACAGGTAGAATGCAGTAGTCACTGGAAACCAAAAGGAAGGACAGAAGGAGTTGTGCTGTAAACTGACCTTGCGGGGCTTAAATCCATGATCATAATAAGCATTGTCACTGTGTTCCAACCAACCAACCTTCTCAGCCCAGTGAGAATATCCAAAAATGGGAAAAAATGTCCTTTTTTTATAATCCTCCAAAACATTTTTAATATTTTTATGCTGTCAGATCATGAAATCTCAAGAAATCTGAAGTATTTAGTGACCTAATGATAATTTACTGTCTCTATATTACAGATAGATAGATAGATAGATACATACATACATACATACATACATACATACATACATAGGGCCGGAGATTTAGCTCAGCAGTTCTGGTGCCTGCCTCGCAGCGCAAGGACCTGAGTTCGATCCCCGGTACCAAAAAAAAAAAAAGAAAAGAAAATGTGGGATGGATAGATAGATAGATAGATTAAAGCCAAGACAGATTTCACCTCTGTCCCCCAAAGGCATTCAGCTAATAAGCAGCAGAACCAAGACTAAGATAAGAGACCCTGTGGCTGCCACATGGAAACCATCCCTTTGTTAGCACCTCGCTACCACTCCTTGGCTTTTCCGGATTTTCATCCTCCTGAGCTCGATGGCTGGCCCCACAGCCCCAGTTCTCCACTGGACCAGCCAGGCATGGCCCTGGCTCATTCCAGCAGCTTGTAACTCAGACAAGAAAGGAAGAGACTCTATGTTCCAAGGTAGTGACCCTCCCTGGGAAAGAGCTGAGACTGCACAGGTAGAGGGGAAACAATCCCTAAGACCACTCACTTCTGACCCCAGTTGTACAGCTAGGGTCTCTAAGACCACACTCCGTGTTTTAGTTCACTAACAGAATAACAGAACTCATTAAAAGCTGTTATATTCCTGGTTATGTTTCGTTCAGGGAAAGGCTACCAAATTAAAATTTGCCAAGGGAAAAGACTCGTGGGGAAGAGTCTGAAAATGTTCTAAATGGAGAGTTTCCATTGCACTCTTCTTATAGAGCCGTGGACTGCTGCCTTTCTTTGAAGAAGATGTTTGCCATACATAATGATCACATTCATCATAGGAAATTCATACCTGTACATAATATTTCTTAATTCTTTTTTTCCTATTCCCTCTCTTCAACCCTTCTTTCCCTCCCCATTTAGAAAAGTTTCTTTTTTTCTTTCTATTCTTTTTTAAATCCTTTTTCCCATTCTTCCCTTCCCTTTCCCCCTTTCACATTCCCCTTCCCATTTGAATAAGTTCTACCTACTTCCCAAAATCTATCCTTCATTCTGCTCCTTATTTACCCTTTAAGTTTCTCACACATGAGAAATAATGTGATATTTAAACTTGTGTGTCTGATTTATATCGCTTATAATTATGGTCTAAGTGCATCTGTTTACCTAAAAATGTCTCAAGTTTATCTTTATGGCAGAGTAGTACTCCACTGCATATAAATACCACATTTTCTTTATCCATCTGTTGATGAGCATATGGGCTGTTTCCAAGATTTAGCTGTTATAAATTGTGCTTCTCTAAACATGGGTATGTATATATCACTGTGCAATGATGCTTTTAATTCTTTTGGGAAGATGTCTAGAAGAGGAATAGCTAGGTCAAATGGTACCTTTAGTTTTAGTTTTTTGAGTAGTCACCATACTGATTTCTGTAGTGGCTGTACCAATTCACACTGCTACCAACAATAGAGAAAGTTTCCTTTTTTCCCTACAGCCTCGCCAGCTTTTGTTATTGGTTGATTTCTTGGTGATAGCCATTCTTTCTGGAGTGTCATGAAATCTCAGTGTTGTTTCAATTTGCATTTCTCAAATGACCAATGAATTGAATATTTTAAAAATATTTACTTGGTCTTTGTACTTGTTCATCTGGGAAGTGTCTACTCATTTCAGATGCTCATTTTTGGATAGGGTCTTTCATTTGGGGGGACCTGATATATTTGAGTGCTCTATATACCCTAGATATTAGTCCTTTGTCTAAGGAGTAGCTGGTTAAAAGTTTTTTCCACTCTGTGTGTTGTTTCTTCACTCTGTTGGTGGTTTATTTTGCTGTATAAAAGCTTTTTAATTTTATGTGATCCCAGTTCTTGATTCTTTGTGATATTTCTTGTGTGATTGGGTTTTGCTTATAAAGTCTTTGTTTACACCTATGTCTTCAAGACTTTTACCTATTCTATCTTTCAGAAGATTAAAGATCTAAATATAAAAACAGAAATAGTTAATCTATTTTTATGGTAATTTAGTGCATGGTGAGAAATATGGGTCTAGGTTTAATCTTTGGAAAGTGGAAAGCCAGTTTTCCCAGCACCGTTTATTAAAGAGGCTATCTTTCTTCTAGTGAAGGTGCTTGGCTACTTTGTCAAATATGAGGTTCCTGAGTGTATTTAGAATTGTTTCTGCATCATCTTTTCTGTTTTATTGATCCTTGAGTCTATTCTTATGCTTGTACCTTGCTGTTTTTATTATAGTAGCTTTGTAGTATAATTTCAAGTCAGAGATTGTAATGTCCCTGCCTTGTCCTTATTGCCCAGAATTGCTTTTACTATTTTAGGTCTCTTCTGGTTCCATATGAATTTTAGGATATTTTTCTCAAGTTCTGTGAGGTATGTGATTGGGATTGCATTAAATCTCTATAATAGTTTAGGAAGTATGGCCATTTTCACTATATTGATTCTGCCTATCCAAGAACAGGGGACATTTTTCCATTTTCTAATATCATCTTCAATCTCCTTTTTCAGAGTACTGTAGTTTTCCATGCATAGGTCTTTCACTTTCTTTGTTAGATTGATTCCTATGTATTTCATTTTTCTTGATGCTATTGTGAAAGGTGTTGTTTCCCTAATTTCTCTCTCAGTGAATTTGTTATTTATGTACAGTAATGCTATTGATTTTTGAATGCTGACTTTGTATCCCACTACAGTACCAAATTTGGTGATGAATTCTAGGAATCTTTTGGCAGAGTTTTTGGAGTTTTCTATGTAGAATATCATGTCATCAGCAAATAATAATGATTTAACATCTTCCTTTCTTATCCATATTTCTTTTCTTTCTCTTGTCTAATTGCTCTAGCTAATTTTTCCAGAACTACATTGTTTCTTATTCATATTCCTTTTCTTTCTCTTGTCTAATTGCTCTGGCTAATTTTTCCAGAACTACATTGAACAAGAGTGGTGATAATGGCCATCCTTGTCTTATTCCTCATTTCAGGGTGAAAGCTTTCAGTTTTTGACCAGGTAGAGTGATGCTGTCTGTTGGTTTGTCATAAATGGCTTTTATCAGATTGAGATAAAGACCTTCTACTCCAAATTTCTGTCGGGTTTTTATCATGAATGGATGTAGGACTTTGTCAAATGCTTTTTCTGCATCTCTTGAGATAATCATGTGGTTTTTGCATGGACTCTGTTCCTTTCCTGGCATCATTGTGTGTTAATATACACAAACAAGGAAGCTCACCCAAAGCTTGACATTCTGAGTTTTCATTGGGGCTCTGTCACATAGATACAGTTCAATACCCCATAGCTGGTCTCAGACTCCAGACTCTCTGGAGATTGATCTGATACCATGTGATCTAGAGTCCCAGCCATAAATCACATTGTTAAACCATCTGGCATGACCTGTCACCTGCCAGGTAAACAAAAACAAAAACATTCTCAGACATAGAATTCCAAGGCTGAATACTTTCAAAATTGTTACACAGATTCAATGCAATCCCAATCAAAATCCCAACACCATATCTCACAAAATTAGAAAACAATCCTATAATTCGTTTGGAGCAAGAAGAGACCTACAGTAGCAAAGGCAATTCTGGGTAACAAAGGCAAAGCAGGGGGCATCACAATCCCTGACTTTAAATTATACTACAAAGTGACGGTAATAAAAGCAGCATGTTACTGGGAAAAAGAACAGACCTGAGGATCAATGGAACAGACTAGAGGATACAGAAACAACTCCAGACACACTCAGCCACCTCATCTTTGACAAAGGAGCCAAACACCCTCAATGGAAGACAGATAGCCTCTTTAATAAATGGTGTTAGAAAACTGGCTTTCCACATGCCAAAGATTGAAACTACACCCATATCTTTCACCATGCACTAACCTAAAATCGAGATGGTTCAAAGATCTAAATATTAAAACAGAAATACTAAATCTGCTAGAAGAGAGAATAGGTAGAATTCTTGAGGACATTGGAGTAGACAAAGACTTCATAAATAAAACCCAGACTGCATGAGAAATACTACAAAGAATCAACAACTGTGACCGCAGCTTATTAAAAAGCTTTTGCACAGCAAGAGAAACCACCAACAGAGTAAAGAGACAACCCACAGAGTGGGGAAAAAAATTTCACCAGCTCTTCAGATAAAAGACTGTTATCTAGAATATATAAAGAAATAAAACCCCCAAAATTTAAAGACCCAATGCAAAAAATGGGCATCTGAAATAAAAAGACACTTCTCAGATGAAGAATTAGAAATAGCAAATAAATATAGGAAAAAATGTTCAACATCACTGGTCATTCAAGAGATGCAAATGAAAACAGCACTGAGATTCCATCTCACTCCAGAAAGAATGGCTGCTATCATGAAAACAACCAATAACAAATACAAGAGGGCCTGTGAGGAAAAAGAAACCCTTCTCCACTGCTGGTGGGAGTGTAGATTGGTGCAACCACTGTGGAAATTAATGTGGAGATTTCTCAAAAAACTGAAACTAGAGGTTCCATTTGACCCAGCTATACCTCTTCTTGGTATCTTCCCAAAAGAATTAAAAACAGCATGAAACAGTGATATATGCACACCCATGTTTATAGCAGCACAGTTGGTAATAGCTAAATCTTGGAAACAGCTCATATGCCTATCAACTGACAAGTGGATAAAGAAGATGTCAGGTTTTTTATACAATGGGGGAATACTACTCTGCCATAAAGGATGAGCTTCAGACATTTTAGCTAAATAGATGGACCTTGAGACCATATGCTTAAGTGAAATAAATCAGACGCATATGTTTAAATACTGCATTGTTTCTCTGCTGTGAGAAACTGAAATTGGAAATAAGAACTGAAATGTATAATAGATGTTGGGAAATGGGAAGAAAGTATTCAAATGGGAAGGGGAATAAGGGCAGAGGGAGGGAGAAAGGAAGGGACAAGAAAAAAATGGAAACAAAGCTTTTGTATATAGGGAGGGGAGGGGGCTTGAGGGAGGAATGGATAAAAGAATAAATAAATTTTTAAAAAATAAATTAAAAAAAGAATTCCAAGGCTTAGATATTAATCCCCAGAGGCAAAAGACTAACCTCTTTGGACAAAGTTAGATTCACTACTACACAGAGCCGAGCACAGAATCCCTTCCTGGCCTTCCTTATCCTCACCTCAGCAAAGCATATCAAGAATGCACACGCTTCAGGGTCAGATAGGCCTGGGCAGAGCCTTCCTTTAATTTTAATACCTATGTGGTTTCAGCTTGTGAGACATGACTCTCAGTCTGTTTCCTTCTTTGGGAAATGCAGAGCATCCCTTGCAGTGTGTGTAAGGATCAGAGTCCACGCTTTCACTGTACTTAATACAATGCTAATGTGTAGTACATACCTAATAAATGAGAGCTTACATGAATAGCATTGTCCTATTATTCAGTCTCTCCTCCTTTCATCTTCCCCTCTCTTTCCCCCCTCCATCCCACTCTCTCAATCTCTTCTTTCCATTCTTCCATCTTTTCTCAGGATAAAAGGATGTTCATTTGGTGTGAAAAAGGAAATGTCAAATTCTTTTTTTTCATTAAGTTTATTGGTACATTGTAGGTATACAATACGATGACATTCATCATTGGGAATTTGTACCTTTACATGATGTATCTTGGTTCTTATTTTCTCCCCATGCCCCTGCCCTCCCTCAACCCCTCCACTCCTATTTACAAAGGCTTTGTTTTTGTTTTTTCCTTGTCTCATATTTTTCCTTTCCCTTCTTTCCTTTCCTCTATCCCCACCACACACACACACACACACACACACACACACACACACACACACACACACACACACACTTCCCCTTCCCTCTTTGGGCCTTTTCTTCCTATTTCACATTATCTATTATACATTTTTGTCCTCATTTACATTTTCAATTTCTCGGAAATGTCAAATTCTAGAGAACCAAATTCTTACAGCACCCTTGGGATACCCCACCCCCTAGAGATGGCAGCGGAATAGAATCTATTTAACAACGCTAGCAGTCCCGGGTTGAGATGAACGGTGCTAACACTTTGTAATGACTTAGCTCCTCTCTGGATCTGGTGTAAATTGAAGATGAAAATGTGTTTTCCAAAAATACACAGGCCGCTGCTGATGTCTGGGCCTGTCTCACCTCTGGTTACACAACGCTCTTGTTTGGGCTTCTCTTTGGGGCTCACGTGGCTGGGCTGGCATGCCACGAAACTTTCCAAAGTAAAGCCCTGTACCTTTCCCTGCTTTAAGCAAACAGAACATGTACTACACAGAGAAAGATTAAACCATCCTAGAGAATCACTGACCATGTGATGAAGCACAGTTAGTGGGACCACGAAACTAGCACCATCTTGGGTTAGCCTCATTGGCCTGCCACTGGCTCTTCTGATATTTTCAGGAATTGTTCTGTGGCTTGGGGAAAGGCAGACCTTCTCCAGACCCATATTTCATGCTTAAGATAAGCCTTCTGTATTTTCTTTTTCCAAATTATCTTCTCCTACTTCCAGGCTCCTTCCCTGACTACACAGCCACTCTTGACTGAACTATAATAAAGAAAAAAAAAGCAAAAGCAGAATTCCTGGCTCAGTTTCAGTTTTGAGATTATTAAAAGTCTAAGTCACAAGTTTTACCCTTTCCTTCCCTTCACCCCTTGGCACAAATGCAGCTTTCAGAATGGTCAGTAACAATAGGCCTGAGAATCCTGTAGTAAGCCCATGAGGTAGAACAAGATATTACAGCTGGGTAAGAATAATTAAACACTCATGCACTGCCTTTGCATGGCCTGAAAATAAAGACAGAAAGTGATTTCTCCAAGGTCACAGACATTCTTGATGAGCAAAGCAGATAACCTATGCAGAATGAACCAAAGTAAGAGCAAGCAAACTTTCCATATGTTCCGTATGAGACTATTTTTGTACCTGGTCTCTCATGTTTAGCTTCAAATTATACTTCTTCTGTAAGCATTCTCTGCTTCTTTCATGCATTTTATAATCATTCCTCCTTCTCTTTATCTTCTAGATCAGACACTATCGTCGTCTTTTTAGTATTGAGCTTTTCTTATTATCAATCCAGAAGAATAGGTCTTCTTCCTTAAATCATTAATTCAAACAGATATTCACTAAGTATTTGGAATTAGTCTAGGCAGTGTGTAAAAAGAAAGGAACAACAGACAGAAATACATATGCTTTAGTTTATATTTCTTCAGTGGAAAACAAGCAAAATGTAGACAAAAAGTAGTAAAAATATTCATCAGACTTTGGCAAAAGCTTTAAAGGAAAAAAGTATATAGAAGGCTGATTAAGACTATTGGAGTAGAAAGAGATTATAGTTTTAGGGGCAATCAAGGCCACTGTGGAAAAGAACAAGAACTAGAGGAGGTGATGGGGGAGCCTTGTGCATAGCAAGACAGCAACAACTGCGAGTTTGAAGGTGTTGAGGTGGCAGAGTGTATGTACTTAGAACAACTAAAAGGCCAGTTGGCTGGGGCAGAGTGAGCAGGAAAGAAGGAAGAGTTAGAAGATAGAGAAGAATGGAATCAGGATGTGTAGGGCCTTCAGCAGTAAATTCAGGGCCACAAAGGAATGCAAATGCAAAAGAATTATGGTTACTTTTACTCTTCACATACAGGACACCGTTGCAGGGTTTTGAGAGCCAAGAAATCACTTGATTTTCATTTTTGAGAATGATTATAGCTACTCTTTTTGAGAATAGAATCTAAGGAGGCAAGATAGAAGTACAACCAGCTAAGAATTTGCACTAAGACAGTAGAGAGAAGATGGTGGCTTGGACCACGATAGTGCCTGTGGAGGTGAAGAGAAGTGGTCAGGTGAAACAGACAAGTGGATAGATGGATTGACTTTTGATTGATTGTATATGTTTGGGCATTGGATATGAAAAAGAAGAAAGATGCCAAATTTTTTGACCAACAACTGGAAGGATGGAATTTCCATGGCCATGTGAGGACAAATTATGCTTCACCTCTCTATGCCTCAATTTTCTGATCTGCAAAGTGGGGGAAATAACCAAAATGATAAAGTTGCTGTGAAAACTAAATAAATACAAGCAAAATGCTTGGAATTGTGCCTGGTGTGTAGAAAGCATATGTTAACTACCATTTCTTCAGAGAATTCTGCACAGTTGGGTATGATTGTGTTTATATTTCTTTATGCTCTCCATCCAAATACAGGCTTCATGGGAGCTGGAACCTCATCCATCCAGGCCATGCTGTTTCATCAGCTTCCATAACAGTGTTTAGACTACTATACATGCTGGATGAAATCCCATGAGTAGAAGCATGAAAAGGCATAAAGCCTAGGTCAGATCACCTGAATTTTCCATGACAGCTTTCCTGACACATGGACTTTTTGCTTCATGTATCCACACTTTTGACTTGGGAGAGTTGATCCCTGCCACTTGTCCACTGGGAAAAAACTTTCTGTGCTATGCCTTCTGATGAAAGAAATGCCAGCTACACACAGACATCTGTGAGAGCTCTAAGATTCCACATATAACAGTGGAGCCAGATCCCTCAGAAGCAGAAATCAATGCATCTGGTTGTGCTTTAATGAGCAAAGCTACTGCCCTGCTTCCATCTCCTGGTTGTGCTGTCAAAGTGTCACACATCTCCAGGATGGCTTCCCATCCCAAGATGGTTTAGCTTGCCATGCATGGGTGGAGGAAGCAGGAAAAGGGCATGGAGCCAATTAGATTGAAAGGGAATCTAGTCTTTGGAGGCCCTTGTCAGGGTGAAGAGTATCAGATGTTCCCAAAGATGACAGATGCTTCTTTATCTGGGCTGATCTCAGGAGTTAAATGTCATTTGTAAATAAGATTTGCTCCATTTGGTATGGCAAGTCCTATTCTCTGTGCCTTATTATTATTTTTTTAATCCCTGAGTCTTTTTTCCCACGTTTTGACATGCTTGTGGTCAGCAGAAAGGTCATTTATGACTATTTTAAATCCTTTGGAGGAGCTATGAAGCAATCAACAGTTAGACAAGTTCCTAAAGGTACTGATGACCAGTTCACATGGTGCTGAACAACCCAGTGGGAAGGAAAAAGCAGAACAAATGGTTTGATGAATAGAAGAATAAATGAGTGAAGTCTTGATTATTTTAGCTGGGGAAGGGGAAATAAGCTAAATTCTATTATTTTACCTTTATGTTGTTGATCTAACTTGTATAGATGATATTATGTGAAATATAATCTTCAAGGAAATGATATCCTAATCCAAGTATAAATAACAATGTTTAATCCAAATTAGGGAATTTTTAACCCAGATCAATGGACTCAAAAATCCAATGTGATCATTTGTATATAGTTAACAATTTACGAAGAGGGCACTTACTACATGTGAGACAGTAATTGTTCCAGTTTTAGAGATGTTATTTCATGAGCCTCACAACCTAAGAGGTGAGTTTTAGTGTTACATGTACACAAGGAAAGTACCTAAGATTCTTAGCAGTTAAGTAGGACTCACAGTTAGTAAATGGCCTTTTCTTGAGATTTATAAACAGGTAATATATCTCTAACTGTACACAAAACGGCATAATAGGTCAAACAAGGGGCCTTTTAGGTTGGAGGAGTGTTTGTTTTTGTTTTGGTTTGGGATTTTTGGTGGGGGCGTTGTTTGGTATGTTGCTTGGATTTTTATTTTGTCTTAGAAAAAGGGCATTTTGAAAGAACTCAAGACCATCTCAAAGAATTTAAGAGCCATGATAATAGTTGTTAAGGAACAGTAAGGAATTGGCATCAGGGAATGGTCAGTCACTAGGAATCTTTGCAACCACCCACCTGGTGTTGTAGCGCTTCTGTGTGTATGCTCTGCAACCCTATGCACTCAGCTCATTGTGCTGATGAGCTCAGTAGTTCCAGCTGCTCAGCCTTTTCCTTCTGGAAATTTTCCCTTTGATAAATGTTGATGTTATAAATCAGGTCAATATCACCATGACTTCCTTTGGATGTTTATTATTCAGAAAGTGTTAACATCTCATAAGGACAGCGCCACACTGTCCATGAATCCCTGGGTGTCCCTCAGTATCTGTTTAAGTATCCTTTCCTATGATTCACACAGACCAAAATGTGTGCAGTTTCCAATCTATGAAGGCCCTTTGGCAACTTTCCACATTTAAGGTGTTTTTTAATCATAAATAGCATAAAGACATACACAAGTGAATGCACACACTTCTCAACAACCCCAACTTATATTTACAACTGGCCTACTTACTGCAACAGCCTTCATGCTAATCCTCAGCTGAGTGGGTTGGCCCAAATCCAGCATAATCAACAGTAATGAGAGCAATGGGCTGAGTCATGCGATGGAATAATTTTTGACTACATGGCTTTGTGAGTAGACATGCAAATCATATGCTTTTTCACCACAGCCACAATGTTGACCACAGTAACAGTTCTCTTTGAAAAGCTACGAACAGATGTGGTGTGACATCAAAGAAGAAGTTTTCAGAGCAAAGGATCCTTTGAGCTCCTTAGAAAGAGAGGGCTATAAAACTCAGAGGAAAGCTGCAAATAGAGAAAAGAAGCCAGGAATGAATCTTCCAGAGCTGAAATTGTTGAAGTAAGAGGCTAGTAATTGCAAAAAGTATTTTATGTCACAAAACAGGGATCAAGAATTCTTGCTCAAAGTCTTATTACAGAGGCATTCATGCATATTGACTCATAAGAAAAGTTTTAAGAGTTAACTTTAATTTGAATCCATTTCAGCGGACCCTGGAGTGAAGAAGAGTACTTAAGAGGCTTGTTAGAGACAGCTTTTGCAGGAAAGGAAGCCAGTGTTTTCATTTCGAAGTTCACTGCACTGAGATTTGTAAAGCCTCTCTAAAAAGAAAAAAAAATTATAACGCATGTTTTCCATTTAGTGTTTAATTCTCACTCCTTAATAAGTGTTTGCAACAGCAGGTATTGGGGGAGAGGGTATTTTTCCTTCATTTTTTATCACGGTTAGTGTTAGTATTTTGTCATACAAAGAGTTTCCATAAGCATAATACCAATTCTTAACATCACACCATTGGGAAATAAGAGCTTTCTATTACATCCTCTAGATTTGCCAACAGGAAACAATTAGGTTAGGTATTGTAGCCCAAGTATATTCAGACTGTCCATAAAGTCAGCATTGCCTCGGGAAGAGTTACAGGACATTTCAGAGTCTTTCCTCAAGGAGAAATGCAATTTCTTTACTGCCAAATCTTGAGGTTGCAACTCCTTATGTGAAAGTGAAAAGGTCTAACCACCAAAGCAGCTCTAATAATTTTCTTGGAATGGCAGAATTATAGGATCTAGAGCCCAAGAAACCTGTTTATAAATCCTAATAGGTCCCTTTATGATTTGATCTTTGGGAACTCAGTTCTCCTTCAGGATTGGATCTCTTAGTTGCAAAATGGTAAGAATAATACTTGCAGCGGAAGGCAGTGGTACTTTTTAAAAACAAGCTTCTCAACAGTTCCTGACACAATGGATGGACCAAGTAAATAGGGACTTAGTTATTTTCTTTTTGATTATGAGAATAATGAAATTTTTGTTAGAAGGTTGAGATCATTTCCCCAAATTGTGTTGCTTTACAAATGAATCGTTGGAATGCCCCATGTTATTCTAGCCCATTGTTAGAAATCCCCATTTTTATTTGGTAATTCAGTTCAATTGCCCTGGAAGAACTTTAATTTTGTACTTATTGTCCTGAGCACTCAGTACCACTCCACAGAACTCCACTGAGTCTCCATCCTATTGAGTTTCTTTTAGTCATTTGTTTCTCCATCTGTTTATTCAACAAACATTTAAGTTCCTACCATGTGCCAGCCTTGAGGTAGATCTTGAATCAGACACAGTCCATGTCTTCAAGGAGCTCTCTAACAGGGAAGCAAAGTGAGCATGAGCATGCTCCAGGAAGGCAGTGACCAGTGTCATGCCCTCATTTAGATTTCAGAGAGAAAAGGCACTAGGAGTATCCATGCATGTAAACTATTTCTGGTCAGTTTCCACTGTGAGTGCCTCACTGCTGCCTGCCCTGCACAGGCAAGACCATGAACAAAGTTTAGAAACCCTCCTAATTCCTTTAGGCTACAGATCAATTTCCTCTTCTGAACAGTTGGGCCCTGATTGTGTTCTCCTTCATCTTAGCCTGGCCCTAATGCGGCCCTCTTAAATGAAGACCCCCTCACTAACCACACAGTAAATCCATCCTGTTTTTCCATTCCATACCCAGCACCTGCCTTTTCCCTTGTGTCTTGTTTTAGGTGCAAATCAGAGAGCCCTTCCTAGAAGTTCTGGCAGGAAATGGGGCAGGGTGTGTTGGCTGAACATCAATTATGCTCTTGTAGTGTCACAGGGTAGCATGATAGTTTCAAGTCCAGATTAAAGTTAAAAAGGCGTGGATACAGCCTGAACACTCAGCACGAGCGAAGGTCTGAGAGAAAATATTTCACCTCTCTGAGCCCTAGTATCTTCCTGTTTAAGCCAGTTGTTGTTATTATTATAAAATATAGTTGATCCTAATCCTAAATAATATACTATCAGCCTATGTGTATCGCCTTCCAAGTTGAATTTTTTGTCCAACATTATATTTTATTGCTCACCATTCTGTTTGTTTCATGAGGCAAATGTAGTATTTTAAGCACCAACTCTGGAGTTAGACCAGGTGGTTTACAGTTTAACTCTACCACTGACAGGTATGAGATATTTGGATAATTACTTAAACTTCTCTCTATCATATTTTGCTCATCTATAAAATGCAGGTGCTAACAGTACTTCTATTACAAGGTTGTCTCTAAAACTACCTGAGTTAATACCCACATAAAAAGTACAGTACTTGCAATAATACCTACAGCAAAATAATAACCCCTAACAAGACCTCTTAATTCTTTTGCCTTTTATTCATGATAATATAGCTTGGTTTTAACTGCCATATAACATTCCATTTTATAAATATGCTACCGCTTATTTTTATTCTACTGTTGAATAAATATTTAAATTATCTCAATTTTTAACTTTCACGAAATGATGATGCAATAAATATTTCTCCTATGCACATGTGTACAAACTTCTCCAGTGCCTACTAGATGTGGAAATGATGAGACTAAAGGAACATGCTCTTTCACCCTGGCTTGATAACACTAAACTGCTTTCAGAACTAGTTGTAATTGGGGCCGGGGCAGGGGGTTAGCTCAGTGGTTCCACTGCCTGCCTCACAAGCACAAGGACCCGAGTTTGATCCCCAGTACCAAAAAAAAAAAACTAGTCATAACCATTGATGTATGAAAGTGCCTATTGAAGCTCATCTTTGACAAATCCCAGTCAAATTCTCTTTGCCAATCTGATAGGGTAACAACATACAACTTGACTGTTGTTTTAATTCATATGTTCCCTATTACTAGTGAAGCTGGAAATTACTTCACATATTTAGAACCATTTGGGTTTCCTGTTCTATGGACAACCTCTACCTATTCTTTTTTTTTCTACTGGGTTATTTATACTTTTCTCAATGTTACCAACATCTCCTCCCAATCTGTGATTTGGCTTTTTGTGTTGTTTAGGGCACAGAAAAGTTGAATTGTTGTTTCACATCTTTTTTATTAGTACATATTGGTTCTACAGAACAATGGATTCCATTGTGGCAGATTCCTATGTGCAATAATATTGATCACTTTCTTTACCCATCATCCCTGTTGCCCCTCCTCCCCACCTGTCCACCCTAATTCATATTTGAGGGAGGTTCAATATATATAATAGATTTTGATTGTATCAGTCCTCCTTATTACCTTGTCTTATAACTTCTCTCTCTCCCTTTTATTCCTTTTTTTTTTTTTTGTACCAGGGATTGAACTCAGGACCTTGCACTTGTGAGGCAGGCAGCAGAACCACTGAGCTAAATCCCCAGCCCTATTCCTTTCCTTTTAAGAATATTCTCCCTTCTACTTTATTATCATTTTTTAAAGATATTCGTCTTTGTAAATTTGGCTTTTTTCTTTCAATATGATGATCTACATATCCATCCATTTTTCCTGAAAGTGACACAATTTCATTGTGCCTTATGACCAAATAATATTCCATTGTGTGTAGAGACAAATTGCTTTCTGTATCCATTCATCTGTTGATGAGCACCTAAGCTGGTTCGGTATCTTGGCTATTGTGAACTGTATGGGAGTAGACATGGATTTAAAGGTATCTGTATATCATGCTGACTTGATTCCTTTGGGTACATACCAAGGAGGGGTATAGCTGTGTCAAATGGTAGTCCTTTAGTTTCTTAGGAAACTATCATATCATACTGATTTCACTAGTGGCTGTACTAATTTACATTCCCACCAGCAGAATAGAAGGGTTCCCTACTCCACCACCACTGCCATCCTTGCCAGCATGATTTGTTTTGGTTTTGTTTTTGAGACAGGTTCTCAATATGTAGTTCATGCTGGCTTTAAACTCACTATGTAGCCTAGACTGGCCTTGAACTCCACTCAGTCCTCCTGTCTCAGCCTCCAGAGTGCTGGGATTGTAGACATGTGCCACCACACATCTATTTTTGCATCCTTGATAATAACCATTCTGACTAAGGTGAGATGGAGTCTCAATGTAGTTTTAACTTGTATTTCTCTAATGGCTACAAACATTGAACATTTTTTCATATACAGTAATACCTCAGTTCATGAATGCTTCTGTTCTCAAACAATTCAGTTCACAAACAGAGGCATTTAGCAAAATTTTGTTTCCATTCACAGATTCCACATGGGGTGATACACACTACCACAGCCATCCTCCCTGCACAAACACAAAGATGGCTAACTTCCCCAGAATTGCAGAACAAATTAAGTTCGTGAACTGAAGTACCACTCTATTTATTGGCCATTTGTGCTTTTTCTTTTGGTGTCTGCTCAATTCTTTTGCCCACTTATTGATTGAGCTATTTGATTTTTTTGGTGTTAATTTTTTTGAATTCCTCATAAATTCTAGATATTAACTCTCTATCAGAAGCATCTAGCAAATATTTTCTCCCATTTGATAAGCTGTCTCTTCACTCTATTGTCTTTCTTGCTGTGAAGGAGCTTTTTAATTTGATATAGTTCCATTTGTTGATTCATGCCATTATTTCCTGTGCTATTGGAGTCCTATTTAGGGCATAGAAATTTTAACAATGTCAGATTTATCAATCATAACTCAAAGTATTGATACTGATCCCCTTAGAGTTCCTTCCCTATATCAAGATCATAAGGATATTCTCCTATATTTGTGTTACCTCTCCCCTCCCTATAATAGAGGAATTTATGACCTGGAATTTATTTTGAAATGACATGAAGTAGAAACTTTGTTGACATGAAGTAGAAACTGCTGCTGCTGCTATTGTTAATTAGTCATCAATGAGCTCAACATTTTTATTTAGTAGTCAATGTACTGACTTGCAAGGTCATACCTGTCACTTATCAAGTCCCCGTATGTACCTCCAGAGTGTTTCATCTGTCTGCATGATTTCCTGGCCCAGTACACACTGTCTGAGTCTCAGTCTCTCAGGATCCTTTAATCTATGAGATAATTCAAGAACTTTGGTTTGTTGGCATCATGCAGATAAATCAAATCAAATCATAGGATGACTATTCCCCAAGCAAGATAACTTTCTCAGCACTATCTAAGTCATGTAGCCTCAATGCCAGAGAAAAGCAGAAGGGAGGATTTGACTTAACCCAAACATGTTGCCTCTCTGCCCAATGTACACCTTGACTCATATTCCACAACCCATGCTCACTTTCTGCCACCATCAGGAGCTACCCTGCCTGACCCTGTGCTCAGCAGTCCCCCACCCCATATCACTGCATGGCAAAACTATTTGTCTTACTAATGGTCCAAAGGAAAGAAAAGTTGCCAGGATACAGTATTTATAGCCTAGATAATTATGAAGCACTTATGACAGAAAGCATTATATTGGAGATGTAAAAGGTCAACAAGTCTCCATATACACAACTCTAAAAAAATGAGAAATTTGAAAATAAATTATCCACTCACCAGATCTCCTTGGCCCTTTCATGAAAGGATAAAATGAAATTACTAGGGGAAGGGGCTTAATGTTAATTTGCTTTTATCTCAATTTCTTATATCAGAAAAACAAGCCAAAGTACCCCAGAAATAATGCTAGTTTCATCCTATAAATCAAACAACAGAACACCCTAAAAATGCTCAAGTGGTTGCCAACCCCCACCCCCCAGGTACTATGCAATGTCAGCAGGTGAGCTTCAGGAGCCTTAATCAGAATGCAGTCAGATGGGAACATAAAAAGCAGTGCCCGGTGGTTTTTCTAAATACCCAGAGTCTCTAGCCAACAGTTGAAGTTTAATGAAGAGGGGAGAATTAAGGCCCCGAGACTGCCTTAAGAAGGGGTACATTTCCCAGAGGCATGTGGGGCCCCCAAGCCCCATTAGGCAGTGCAGGCAGGGCCCACCTCACTGGCTGATTTCTCACCATTCTATGCCTCTCTGTGTCTCCCAGGGCCTTTGCCATGTAAGCCAGAGGAATGTTTAAGCACTTGTTTCTCTACTTTCTTCCTATTTCTTTCTGTATCTTTTCTTTCTTCTGCTTCTGGGTTTGTGGTCACATCATAGGATATTCTTAGTCATATTTTTCTTTTTAATCTTACATATGCTTTTCCACTGGTTTCTTAAGATTAGGAGGATGGCAAGTGATGGAACTCTCTGTTTTATCTTTGAAATTTTTCTGTAAGACTGAAATTACTCCAAAATAAAAAGATTATTTTAAAACAAATCCACTAGGGCAGTTTCAGATGTCTTGGGCTATGGCAGTAAACATAGGTGAAATTCTGCCTCACAGGGAGGCAGAAAAATGAAAAGCCAAAGTGCTCAGGCTGAGAATAAGGGACTGATTTTAATTCTGTTACTTTGTCACCTTCCACGAGTTACCTAACCCCCTCTTCATTTTCATTGCTTATTATTACATGTTATCTGTTATATATAATTTTAATAGTATATTATTATAAATACTTATTGTCTCAGAAGGGCAATTAGATCTCTCTGTACAATATGAAAAAATTCAGACTTACCCACAGTTATATATTCTAAACCACAGTTTCATCATACATGAAAATACAGCATAAGCAAATTTACTTCTTCGGCTCTTTTGGTTGACCTAGACAATTTCAGTTCCAGTTTATGCAAATACTATCTCATTTCCAAGAAAAGAGTGAACGAAAGGACTAAGGATAAATAAAGATGGCCTACTGGAAATGAAAGAACGGAAACCTCAAAAGCATGTGAAGTGTGAACCTGGGTCTGCTGGAGGGACCATGTCATTGCTGAGAAGTAAAGGACAATCCTGTCCCAAGTGCTTGGACCAGGAGTCGTGATGAGCAAGGTGAAGGATCTATGATCCTGGCATATGGGAAAGGAAACACTTCAGAAACACTTCCCCAATTACTTACGTCTCTAAAATCCAGTTGTGTATAGTCTCTGAGATCCAAGAAGCAGAAAGTCAAAAGCCTGGAGTCACAATATCGGAACAATTTTCCTTTAATGCTTTATAACAGACGTCAGCTATGAACAAAATTAATTTCAAGTTGTCAGGAGCTGCAAGCATTAAAAACTTCTAGGGAGCAGATCCTAAGTGAAATTGCATCATACATACTGTTATTGAAATGAATGAAATGTCATTTATTTTGATGCTATCTTGATAGTTTCATTCAAATGCTTTTCATTATACTCCCAAAACTCTGTGCCAAGAAAAGGAGATTTCTGTGAGTTCTCAAGTTCCTTAAGCACAGATAACTTCTAAAGGGGAATATTCAGGAACTTCAGTTCTGCACTAGGGAGGACCACTACTATAGGTCCAGCCTATCTCAAAGGGTTGTTTAGGGACAAAACGGGACGCTTAGGATGAAATTTTTTTGAAAATTTTAGAATATTTATTACAGTTTTTTTGTAATAAAATATGACATATTTTTATTCATCTTACAAAGGGAGCACTCCATGGTGGTAGTCATTATTCCTAGAAATGAAGAGTAAGGTAATGACTGTCCCCAAGAGGCACTGAGGTAGAGTGGTGGCTGCCCCAGGAGGCATTAGGGTAGAGTGGGACAGCCTGTAGAAGCCCTTACTTCAGATAAGAGCACAGCTCAGTACACAGAAGTGAGAGCTAAAATGGAAGGACAAAGACTGCAATCACAGGAGTGGCCCAGAATTCAGGGATCAAGGAAGCCTTCCGGGGGGAGGTAACATCTATGTCTGAAAAGATTAACGGAAATTCACAAGGTGTTTGGTGGCAGTAGGTTGCAGAGTTACAGAGTGCTGGTGGTGACAGTGTCACAGTAAGAGGGAAAGATGAAAACATTTGGTTACGACTAGGGTGTAAAAGAGAGAGAAACAAAAGATGGGGCTGGGCTGGGGATTTACCTCAGTGGTTCCAGCACCTACCTAGCAAGTGCAAGGTCCCGAGTTTGATCCCCAGTACCCCCCCCCAAAAAAAAGATGGGTCTGAGGAGGAGTGGAGGATGTTGGTGGGGGAGAGAAGCATGCATCTGAAAATCTAGAGAATACTGAACAAGAAAAGAGGAAGGCAAAGATAGCTAGTTCATATGGAGTAATGTAGGCCATGCTGAGAAATCTGGAGTTTTACACAAAGGCAATCATAACTGTTGACCTTTAAGAAGAGAACTGGCACCGTTTCATTTCTACTTTAGAAAAATAACTAACTGCGATATGAAGATTGATTAGAGAGGGAGCAAATGAGGATACAAGGACCAACCAGAAGTTTATTGCAGCAGTCCAGGTAAGAGATAATAGTGCCTCTTATTAGATTGGAAGCAGTAGAAACAAGAAGCAGATGGCAAAACTGGATAGTACTTTAAAATAAATTAACTGGGCTGGGGATTTAGCTCAGTGGTGCCACTGTCTGCCTCGAAAGCACAAGGTCCCAAGTTCGATCCCTATACCAAAAAAATTAATTAATTAAAAATAAAATAAATTAACTATGGTAAATATCAAAGATAACTTTGAAGTTGCCAAGGTTAAATAAAAATGCTATACATAGAAATGAATGCTACTGGAACCAAAGTAAGCTTCAGAGAGTCTGAAAATTTCAGAAATGTTTGCATTGAAATACTTAGAAAACAAGTAGAGGTAACAGGTGAGATACTGTGACCTAAAACTGATGAGAGAGGTCTAAGCTCCAAATATACCAAACGAGAGACCAGCTTGCTGGGTAACTGGTGATACCCTAAACTACTGGTCTTGGGAGACAGTGAAGTACAACACGGTAGACTAGAAATATATCTTCTTGCCTGTTTAAAATATTCTCTCTTGAAAAACTTGTCAAAGTAAGTCTCCCATAGGTGGAGGGGCAAGGAGAAAAGCAATCAGGGTTTATAAAAAGAAGAGTGACAGAGGCTGAGCATGCCACGTGATGATGATTGAGTTGTAGAAAGGTCTCCTCTTCCATCGTTCCTTTCCCACAAAGATCCGTTCCATGAGATTTCATTTGTCATATATTTCTATTATCTTCTACAAGAGTGCGTCCTTTGATTAATTTTATTTAAGGTAGTTGCTATTTCTTTCTCACTTTCTCCTTCCCTTTCCCACTAAGTTCCATGCTCCCCAACCAAATACAGCAATCCCCACCCTGCACTCATTCAATATTTCTTCTTCTTGAGACAGGAAGTCAGCATCTGGCATCCTAATTGTAGGAGATGTTTCGTAGTCTGTGAATGAGGCACAATCACAGCTCTTGCTCTTCCCATTGGGAAACTGTGTACGAGCAGCTATATGTAGACTCCTGTAGCTAAGTACAATACAAATGAGAATTCTGAGGTTCAGCCTTCCCCCAAGACTTCTAGCCTACTGGAACTCCACTGTGGAATAAGGTCTCTCTTCAATATGCACCTTAATGAACTTCCCTGAGGAGCTTTCAGGACCAGATATCTTACTGGGGTCTTCTGAATGATGACTTCTGTTTCTGGCATTTTTTTGGCATCAAAAAGTATTTTCACTGACCCCCACCCCACTCTCTGTTGGTGAGTATATATCTAATTCTGTGAATGTGCGTTTAAAATCTCTCTGCCGTGACCAGACATGGCAGTGCAACCTTGTAATCCCAGCACTGCGGGAGGCTGGGGAACCTCACAGCCTAGGCAATTTAGGAAATTAGTGAGAGACTATCGGAAAATAAAATTTAAAAAAGGCCTGGGAGTGTAGCTTAGTGTGAAGGCCTTGGATTTAGTCTCCTGTACTACAAAAATAAATAAATAAAATCTCTGCCATGCCACAGTAAGCTGAGGAAGGAGGAATGTGTAGATTTTACATATCTTGTCTAAAACAAGTGTTCAATGAGTATTTTTGGATTTAATGAATGACTGTTTGGTTGACCCCCTCACCATAAAAATAAAATTTGCTAATAATGGGGGTTATTTGGGGTCAGTAAGAGAAAAAAGGAAGGAACTGAGGTCAACTGGAAAAATGAGGTAGGTAAAATGGAGAAAGTTTGGGTATGAAAAATAAGCTTATTCAGAAAACTGTAGCTAAACCAGTGTGTTAACTAATGACCCACTTTCTAGGAATGTCCCCCTCCAATCTAGAGGACATTCCAGCCAGAAGAAAGCAACACTGGTGCTTGAGGATGACTCCTCTGACGGAGTCAGAGGTGATCTGAATGTGAATTAGCGACACTAGGTGAGCCTTGGTTTATTGGTAATGGGAGGCACCATTTCCAAAACCAGCACAGAGACTTTATAAGGGGAAGGACCTTGGGCTGTCAGGGTAGGTGCATCCTTCCCTAAAATTTCTGAAAGCAGTAAAAAAACCACACCTCAGATAAAAGGTTTGCACAATCCCCCTTTGTTTCCTGTTCTACTGTTGGGAGGGAGCACTTCATTTAGAGGAGAGAGAAACAGTGGGCTAAAAAGTTGCCAGTCTCAGTCCCTCCAGCCCATTCTTTTTATTTTTTTTTTATTTCATTTGACTTCATTTTTTAAAAATTTGATTGGTTCATGTTTGTAGTACCTCCCCTCCTAACCTGCTTTTGCTCAGAATAATGTGAAGAGTCCACAGCTCACAGCGAGGCATTTTTCTGCCTAAAACTCTTCAGGACTCCCTCTTCCCCTCAGATAAGAGCTTAACAGGCCATCTGATCCAGATCTGTCTCTCTATCCTCAACTTCTGCTATTCTTTCTTCCCCAGCTCCATGTAACACGACTACAGACTGCTTTCTGAATCTAAAACCAGTTCATGTACTGGGACATCCTTCCCCAACCTCTCTGTCTGACTAATGCTTACATGGTATTTAGGAAACTGAATAAATGTTTCTTTGTCCAGGATTCTGCCACTGTTTGTGAGTGTGTATCTACTCAAACATATGCACGCGTTTTCTGAACCATGGTGATATCTTGTCCTTTACTCCAAAATATTTTAGGAAGGATTTCCTAAAAACAAGAATATATTTTTGTATAGCCACCATATAAATACCAAAATCAGAACATTTGATATTGCTACAATACTATTTCCTAACTGCCATTCACATCAAATTTCACCTATTGTCTAATAAAATCTTTTATAGCTGCTTTATCTCCCTACTTCAAGATTCAATCCAGAGTTAAGCATTATACTTACTTTTTATATCTATTTAAGCTTTCTTCAATCATAAACAGTTCCTCTGCCTTGCTCTGGCCTTTGACACTTGAAAAGCTATGTTGTCAAATAGCCCCTCACTGAGATATTTTTAAGACAGGGTCTCACTGCTACCCAGCTGGCCTTGAACTCATGTGTTGAAGTGATCCTCCTGCTTCAGACTCCAAGTAGCTGAGATTTCAGGCAGTGCCACAAACCCACCTTAACTTTGTTTTTTTAAAAGTTTTCTACCAGAAATAAGACATTGTGTTCTTCTATACATATCCTATTGGGAGGCACAAGATGTCAGCTTTTCCCAGTATTGATGATATTTACTTTACTCTCTTGAGTTACCTTGTGTCTGCCAGGTTTCTTTACTATAAAGTGATTCTGTTAATCATTGGAATATAGACTACCAAGGGAGGATACTTTGAACTTATGGAAATATCCAGTTTGTCTTCAAACTTTCATCTACTAACATGACATCCATTTGGGCCAGGGATTCAGCTCAGTGGCACCGTGCCTGCCTCAAAAGCACAAGGTCCTGAGTTTGATCCCTGGTACCGGGAAAAAAAAAATAGTTGAATAACATGACATCCATTTTACATTGGCTTTATTTTTAAAGAAGCTTATTTTATAATATTAAAAAGAAAAATAAAGGTTATGATTATGATAAATGGATGTTTAAATCGCACTTACCTAAAATAGCTGTATCCCCTGTATCAATCCAATCTCTTCATTTAAAAAGATTTTACCACCTAATATTAAGAGGAGTTTGAGATGTAAGACATTAAGCAAGCTTTCTCATTTGCATACTCAACTCTATTCATGAGTTATCGTCTCATTTCCTTTTGTTTTGAAGAAAAAGAAATCCATGAAAGGAGTGTATTTTTTTATAAGAAAGAAGCTATTTAATATGATTTCTGGTTTGCCAAATGTCATAATATTGCTTTTGGTCATGTTATGATGAGCATCTATAATTGTATTTTTTAATACTTGCTACAAGGGCTTATTTAGACTCTGAAGAGTTCCTTACAACCTTGAGGTCTGTGGGCTGAAAATCACTTGGATTGATTAAAACCCTGAGAAGAATGATGATGAGGGTCAAATCATATGAGCATCAGGAAGGTAAAATATTACCATTTAAACTAGAGATGGAACTCTTTTCCCTAAGTGATCATATTTACAATGACAGGCTGGCTTGTTCATTGTAAGATTATTAATAACTGTAGTTATTCATTCAAAAGAAAACCATCCTATGAGCCTACTAAGTGAGAAAGCCCATTGAATACAAATTCTACCTTTAAAAGTGTGTCTTTCAATAATATACTTCTGGGTATTTAAACAAAATTTGGCCAAAATGAAACTTCTTGTAGGTTCTACTGTGAGATCTCAGAAACAGGAAGATGGTCATAGGTGAAGCAGCATTCCTCTGCCATCTAGAAAGAGGATCTGCTTGGCCAAGTGCTATTTCAGAAATCACCCAAATAGAGTGGGGAATAAGACAGGGTCCCCACCCCTAGCCTAGTCAGCAGGGATTAGCCGACATTCAGGATGACAAGAGTCAGCCAGCCCAGTGGCCTCAGGCCCAAGAATGTTAGAAAAGGACCCATCTTGTATTCCATTCATCATCCACACTTGAGGTTCTGACAATACATGAGCTTGTCTGCAGTGACCTAAGTTCCAAAAAATTTTAAAGTTAAAGAAATTCTAGAATGAATACTTTTCCTTTCGTTTTAAAACATGTCAAAATACCTTTATGCAATGTTCAATTTGTCCCTCCCAAAAAATCACATAAAGTATAGTCAGAATAGTTTTCCTTATTTTACAGTAAAGTGAGGAAACTGAAGATGAGCAGGGTAAAAGCAGCACAGCTCGGAGTTAGGACTAAATCAGTTCTAAAATTCTGAGCTCCAGGGTCACAGGCCACTGAGCCATGCTTTTGCTTTTCCTTGAATGTCTCAACTAGGCACTCAACAGCACTCATCCCCCATGACTGCTTCCAAGACATGTATCAATGTTAGCTGTATATCTATACAATCATTTATTCAATGTCTCTAACTCAAGAACATAGGGGTTACAGTGTGAGAACCTGTTTTTCTAGAATTAGATGCCAACATCTACCTTGCATGCACAAATGACCAGGCCAAGGTGCCACCCGCTTCTCCTGACCACAGAGGCTTCCTATGTCTCTTTTCAGACCTGAGGCTGCCGCTAGAAATGACCCTCTCCATGGACTCCTTTTGGTACCGGTGGCAGTGGCGAATCCAAGATGGCGCCCCCCAGTCTCCATCAGAAACCACCCCGCTGCTGTCTCCAGACAGGGAGAGGCAGAGCTCTAACCTGGCCCTGCAGCGGGTCGTGTTTCCCAACAATGGCACGTGCCACCAGGACTGGGAGAAGACCTCCAGGAGCTATTCGGGCAACAGGATCTGCACCACCAAATACACTCTCCTCACCTTCCTGCCGCAGAATCTCTTCGAGCAGTTTCACAGGTACACAGCCACGTCTCCAGACAACACACATTTTAATCACGTATTTGCCACTTAGGTGAATTCAAATAATGCTGTCTCTGAGGGCCACCATTCTTTTCATATCCAAACACATGTGTCTTGGGAAATTTTTCTCATTCAATCACTCATTAAATAAATATTTATCCCTTCATCTGTTGGGCCCTAGAGATATATGAGAAAAAAAAGAGAGAAACAGAACTCATTGAATGTACTGTCTAATCAAAGAGACATTCATTTTTAAATTTTACAACAATGTGAAATTACAACTAGGATAAATATTTTCATGGAGAGATATATGGTGCGACTAAGGTGACTAATAGGGAAATCTGGACTATCACCATTTTATACAGGGAAAACTAGCCCAAGAAGGTCAATCTTCTAGTAATCAGTAGAAGCAAAATTGAAATCTGGATCTATTGGCTTCAAAGCCCTTACTGTAACATTTAAGGTGACACTGAAAGAGAACATCCTTTTCATTGGTAAGGGACAACAATAGAGGAGAGTGTTTTTCTTCTCTGTGATTTTCCCTCACACCTTGCTTACCCCTCGCAGGTGGGCTAACCTGTATTTCTTGCTCCTGCTGATTCTGAACTGGATACCGTCCATGGAAGTCTTCCACAGGGAAATTACCATGTTACCGTTAGCCATCGTCCTGTTCTTCATCATGGTTAAGGACGGCATGGAGGATTTCAAGAGATACCGTTTTGATACAGAGATAAATGGTTCCAACGTTCAAATATATGAAAGGTAAAAGAAAGCTCCCTGTGTTTTCTCTCTTGCAAATAGGTTATACTAACTTACCAGCATGTTCAAAAGATGGGTTTCTTTTTATACATTATATTTTCTTAAGTTCATTTCATTCAGTGACTCTCAATTGAAGGCAAATTTGACACCCCCCACCTCATGAGCATTTGGTGATATCTGGAGATATTTTTACTTGTCCTACTGGTAGAAAGGCCACTGCTGGCCTCTAGTGGATAGAAGCTATGTGTGCGGATACAGTACGTAATACTGACACCCTCACACACACAAACACACACAATAAAGAATTATCAATCAAAAATGCTAATAGTGCTAAAGTTGCAATCCTTGACTTGTGAAAATACTCATATTATTAAGCACAAGGACATTGTATTAGTAAAAGTGGATTTGGCAGCTCAAGAATTAGATTCTATGATAACTAGGAGCGTCTCAGGAGACTAAATTCAGGTGAAAGTCTTTGGAGGGTGTCAGGCAATCCCTACCAAACAAGAAAAGTTATGCCATTTTCAAAAGCTTCTACATTTCTTGGCTAAAAATCCTTGCTTTTAGAACTTAACCTGGTAGGTTTTAGGACCCAGAGTTAGTGCATCTGTTCCTGGCTTCCTCAGATAGAAAAGGAAGACACCTGCAGATGGCGTCTACATTCCAACAGGTGGAGTCTCAGACAAGTAGAAGGAAGTGGCCAGGTAGATACACACCCATTCTCTACAAGCTGCTTCCTCGTCGTATTTCTCCCCTGGTGTTTGTAATGTGGGCTTCTCATGTTTAATTTTCTTTCTGAAAGAAGAGAAAAGAATATTCAACCAGGAAGGCAAGTAAAAGATGAGAAGTAAATTATGAGGATTACAGAGGGAGGACTGAGTAGAAATGAGAAAAGAAGGGAAGAAAAGGAGGAAAAGGAAAGAAGACAAGAAACGAGTGGTGGTCTCCAACCTGCCTTTTGAAGGATGGTCCCAAAAAGAGAATCCCAACCAACAATATCGTGGGAATCAAATTAAGACCAGCAAGTATACCATATTGTCCTTCATACCCAAGAACATCTTTGAGCAGCTGCACCGGTTTGCCAATCTCTATTTTGTGGCCATTGTGATTCTGAATTTTATCCCCGTGCTCAATGCTTTCCAGCCCGAAGTGAGCATGATACCAGTTTGTGTCATCCTAGCAGTCACTGCCATCAAGGATGCTTGGGAAGACTTCCGGAGGTACAAATCTGATAAAGTCGTCAATAACCGCGAGTGTTTCATCTACAGCAGGTAAAGCAAATGGCTCCTGGGCTGTCTTTCTGGCCCTCTGTGTGTCTGCTACTGCTACAGCTACTGTTCGTAGAAGGAATGGGGTAGGGAGATACCATTTTTCTAATTTCAGTGAAGGTTACAGTTTAAAAATCCAAAGGGGATTGAGTCAGTCTTAAAATTAGGAAAACTTCATTATGTGGCATTTTCTTTGTTGTTACAAATGTATCCAACATTTTTAAATTTTGCATAAATTCTCCTCCCACTTTAGTATAGTGCAACCATGAGTACAGCTGAGCATGTTTAGGGACACTGGGAGGAAAAGCCATCACTGTTTTTTAGAGAAGTAGCAGGACATTGTGTTAAGGGAACCAGAGACATTGCTGGGGTTAGGCATTGTCTCCAATCCTACTAACTACTGATCTTTGGAAAGTGATGTAACCTCCCTTGGCCTCATTTTGGCATTTGTAAAACTAGAGTAATTCTTGGAGTGGTGGTGAGAACTGCACAAGATAATCCTTAGAAAATGCTTAGCATTATTCCTGAATGTAATAATTGCCCAACAAATGCAGGCTGCACTTACCTTTAGCATGGAAAATTCATCTTTTCTCCATCAGGACTGTCCCTGAATGTCTTCTCTGATGTCCCAACCAAGCAGAGCCTGCATGCCACCATCTTGCCACATCATTTAATGTCACTTTATATATGTTATTATTTTACAAAGTTCTACTGGGCAAATTACCAAACTGGACTGCTAGGCATACCAGAGCATTTTCTCTCTCAGTAAGGGAACAAGACAGAGTCAGAGTGTATGTCCACTTTGTGACAATTCACAGAGCCCTACAAGAAATACAGGGAATCAAGCCTGGCTTCCTGAAAGATTGCAGTGAGAGAGAGTATTTCTGAGCTGGAAGTTAGCCGCTTTAGATGATTGAATCGCCATCAGACAGGAGCTTAAGTTCTTACTGATAGGGAAAGCACCCATCTCCCTGACCTTATCTCAGTGCAGTAGAAATGGTGCAGCTACTGTGGTCACTGTTAGGATGAGAGGGGCTTCGAGGTATCCACCCTAGCCTACTAGGAGCTGCTTGCTTCTAAGGAGGGGTTCTCTTCCCTGGGGAGTGAAAAGTGGTGGACTTGGAGGGGGCTGGTGAGAGAGCTTCTGAGCAAACTCCATCTACAATTGCAGCCAGGGAAGCCTCCGAGGAGCCCGGATAATACACAGACTTGTTTGTCCCTGAAGAGCCCCTAAGTCCAACTCCATACTCACCTCTCAGCAGCAAATGAGCTTCTGGCCTCTTTGGGCCACAATTTCCCATCTAGAAAAATTAATCTGAAAGTTGTGTTTCATTTTGTTTTGTTTCCCAGCCAGAGCTAATTATCCTGAATGTTCTGAGCACACTGGAGACCTAGAGTTGAGATTTAAACATTCTTCACCTCTGAGCAAGGAAATTATAAAGAGAGGAGGAAATAACTACCAGAGTGTGATGCCTTCCTTGGAAGAGTCAGTTTTTATTTGTCCTCGGGCACCAATCTACCTGTTGCTTTTTGCTTGCCACCTTTCTCCTTTACTGTTTCTCTTTCTTTTTTTTTAATGCAAGATGGCATAACAGTGATCCAAGAAACTGACTCCTTGGAGAGGAATGCAAGTGGGCCACTGCAGGCCTGGTCCTGCTCTTCCCACTTTGCCAGAATTTCCCAGAATAATGAGCCTCTTCCTGTGGGTAATCCCAGTGTTGTTCAGATCGCAGGCTCACCTGTCCCGGGAACCAAACTGACCTGTGCCATTGTGCTTGTTATGTTATTAAAATGGCTTCCAGGGACATCAGAAAACCAAAATATAGCAATCTAGAAAAAGAAAGGTATTAGTCCACCAGCTCACTAACAGGAAGGAACACACAAGGTTCTCACTGCAGTGTCTCCAAGAAAGAAGTTAGTGCAATGACAGTGGCAAAGAGATCATCCTTGAAAAAAGATGTCCATGGACAAAAAACACACTAGCCATGGGGGAGCTGAAAAAAGGTTGCACAGTAAAGAACCTGTACATTAACTCACAGTTGCTCCAAATCTACTGGATTTGGGGATTTTTTTTAAATACACACATTTGGGAAACTTCACTTTTTCAATTATAGCAATCAAATATGGGGCAATTAGGGAGTTAAATAAAATGGACCAGGTGTAGGGAATGAGAAGCAGTGTTACTTGGGTACTTGCTTCGGTGTCCGGATACAACGGGGAATCATAGAGACCATGGAAAACTGGGGAGCCAATGGATTCACCCCAGGAGGCAGAACCAACCATTCATCCTGTAGGTAGAAATATTGGTCTAGTGTTGCCAGATTGAGTTCTTATTAAGGGAGCTAATGTTGATGTTTTTTATTTGCAATAACCTGATTTTTCAGTGTTGCCAACTGATACAATTATTTCAAACACCTCAGACCTATTTTATTTGACCTGAAGTTCTATTCTCTCTGTGAAACCGCTCATTTGCAGCATATCCTAGGAATCTGGGATCTTTGGAAAAGAATAGATTCTTCTGAAATTTGTCCTCACTGAGTGAACCTCTTCAGGACGAGAAGGAGTATGACCTAGATGTAAGAATAGAGCCCCAGACCTACAACTATACAATAATAAGAGGAAAGTCACTTAGCTGTTGGCTCTTGCTTCCCACTTTTGTAAACCTTGAAAGCAAGACTAGATCTTGTCCTGTGAGACACACTATGAAAGAGCTGAACCCACAGCCCAGTAAATTGGGGCAATGGTTATGGATGATGTTTCTTTTGAGTCTTTTCAGCACATGTTGATATAAGAAAGGCCCAGTAAGTATCCTGTCCAATTTTGTTTAACTCAGCTGTGTCAGTTGAGATGTTTTGCCCTGCAAGTAGCAGAAACTTTGACTTAAACAGATTTAAACAACAAAGGGATTTTGTTGGCTGAATTCATTACAAATGTCCTGAGGTAGGAAAGTCAGCATGGTTTAATCAGCATTCTAGACCATGGCTGGGCAGTCCTTTTTGTTTATCCTCTGTCTGTGTCATCTTGACCTTCAGGCTGACTTGCCTTATGACAATGAGATGGTAATAGCGCCAGCCCTTACAATTACACCTGATAACCCACAAAGGAAAAAAGACATTTTTGTTAGTCCTCTTGGAAGATCAAGGAAGCATACTCCCTAAACCTTCCTCACATCTCAGTGGACCCTGCTGGGTCACATGCCCACCCCTGACCGAGTCCCTTAGGACAGGGAACGGAAGTGTTGTAGTGAAGTTTATTATATCTGAGCCAACAGAGTTCGGTATACAGTCTGGGAACTATTTAGGCTATTCAAAGAAGTGTAATCCAAATGTGAAAAAATGAAATAATTTCTGAGAAGGGAGATCAGGTGTTGCAGAGGCTCCTCCTAGGTCCTCGACTCAATTACTTCAAATCATCTTCCAATCTAGACTCTTTGTAAATTGCTCTCCACATATCCAAGGAACGGACCCCCTTTGGGACCTTGTATACTGTATGGCCCAAAAGTTCTTTAGACTCTGAAGTAGATTGATTCTATGAAAGTCCCTGGAATAGGAAGCTAGAAATGCTACATAAATGTTAGTCATTACCTTAACTAATGGAGGCTGCAGGGCATATCCTTTTGCCAAATATCAATGACATGCGGGAGAAAGTCACACAAAGAACACAAAATCTGAGAGGACAATATTTTTTCTAAGAGCTAAGAAAGGCTTATATCTCAAGCAGCAACTCTTTCAGATTCATCTCAGATTCACACATTTCAGAAACCAATGCCCCTTTTTTTTTCCTTGCTCATTTCTGTGCGCTTGGACATGAGGGCCCTTAAAATTTCACTCATTGCCCAATCCTATGCATCATCCAGCCCAGACTTGTTTATGCTGTGAGAAAATATCTTTTTGCAAACAGCAGAGGCCTTGTTAATAGAATTACAATCCTGTTAGAGTATTTTCTTTCAATATAGCAACTGTGCTGGTGGTCTAAAGGTGAGCCATTAATCAGATGTGTGGAACGACTTTGAGGAGAGATTAGCTTCAGAATTCTATTAGCTTAGTTTCTCCCAGGGCTCAGTTTAATGAATCTGAAAACCATACCCAGAAAGATATTTGTATTTTTCTATGTAGCTTAGTAAATTTTTATTTAATTTTAGAAAGCATGGGGTATGGCAGGAGGTGTGAGAACCAAGGGAATCCAGGATGGTTTTTGTTCCCATACTGAAATGAAACAAAAGCCATCTAGATTTCAGCTGCTGTCATTCGCTTATTCATTCATGCAGCAAATATGAACTCAGGCCCTGGTGTGTGTGCTGCCTGCAGGCCCCGTGTACCCACAGGGGCTCTCAGTCCAGTGGTCATGAGGAACTCAAACAGCTGCAATGTCCCATGTGCTTCAGTGGCCTGGGTACAAAAGCACAGCACAGTGCACATGACGCAGTGACTACAGGAAATGTGAAGGCCAAGGGACACCTTCCTGACAGAGGACATTCAGGAGGGCATTGAGAGAGCCCACTTCAGTTCATAGCAAGAAGTGGTATATGTGGCTTATGCTGATTTCAGAAAGGTCAAGACCAAGAAATGCCAGAAATGTAGAGAAAGAATCACAAAGACTAATTTTCTTTTCAATTAATCTGACTTTTCACTAAGATTTAAGGAGTCTCTGTAAGTCAGGTGGCACCTTACAGATCACCAAAATAATTCCAACATCAAAATAATTCCATCTACCAGAAAACAACCAGTGTTCCAACAGCGTGGCATGGGGGCCCTACCTAGGCTGGCCTGGAGCCTGATTTTGACGATTTCCTTTCATGCCTGTGTCCTCAATGGAAAACCTAGGGTTGAGAGAGCCAGAGGTCCTGACTGTTAGGCTACTAATTCACTCTCAGGTGCATACAACTTTTCAGCTTGCCTGGGCCACGTTGAGTTGAAGAGCAATTATACATATATAAATATACAATATACTTAATGTCTAAAAACTTCCCTTTTTATATATTTGTCACTGTAATTTTTTTTAAAAGAACATAAGCAGTATGTGGGCCACCAGTGCCCAATTTAAGCCACTTCAGCAATAGGGGCCTCATTGGTATGATCCTTAAATGGTGATCACAATCTCTCTAAGGTCTATTTTGTGAAAAGATACGCAGACAGCATGCAGGAGGGCTTGGAAAAAATGGTGCTCTAGAAACAAACTGTAGAGTGCAGTGCGAAGAAGAGTGAATGAAGCAGCCCTTTCAAGGGCATCACTGAATGCCTCCATCAGGCACTTTGGCCCCAGAGCCCTCAGTGCAGAGCTGCTGCCCTGGCCATGTGTAGCTACTCGATTGCTTGGGCCTCTGTTTCAACATCTGTAGAATGGGGACAATAGTAACACCTATCTCAGGCTCATGAGATCAAGTGAGGTAACCCTTATCACCTGTTCAACTCAGTGCCTGTACCACAAGTAGCAACAGTACTTCGTTCCCAGCCATCTCAACACTATTTTTCAAAGTCAGTCCCAGCCTGAGCTTTCATCTTTCTTGGTATATTTCACACTGATATAAGAGAATTGCTAATTTCGTTGGTAAAAGCCGAGCATGCTCACTGAGTCCCCCCTTACCTGTGGGCAAGATCTCAATGTTGTAAAAACAAAAACACATGCTCTTCTCTCTCGATCTTTTCTCCCATTGTATGTGGCAGGATTTTAAAATCTGAATTCAAGAAACTCCTGTGGATCTATCCCATCTGCAGCACACCTGAACATCAAGATTTAGATGCAGGGAAGGGTAGCCTCATTCAGCTTAGAGCCTAATCCATTTGGCACGGCCCAACTTTCTAACACAGTCTGCGTGAGGATTTCACATTTGCACAGCAGTTACTAAAGCAGCTTTTGGATCCCAGTTCTATACTTTCTCAGAATAACAGAGAAACCCAAAAGGAAGTGAAGTGAGGTGAAATCTAGACTTTTCCAGAACCTTCCTAACATCAAAATACAAGCATAAACTCACCTTTATCCTAAAACTACCTAGGTTGTTTCTGGTGTTCAATAAGATAATGCACATAAAATGCTCATCATGGTTCCTGGCATTCAGTAGCACTCATCAGACACGAGCTAAATTATTGCTGAGGAAAATTCTAAAAACTCAATAGCCAGGAATTGCCATGAACTTGACCCATGGGTAGTATGAAAGAAAGGCCGCTACTGGAGTTTGAACGTGTAAGACAAAAATCTTTAACCAAACTCTAATAACAGCAATATGGACCTTGGGAAAGAATCTGAAAAATACAGATAGTGGAGAAGCACCCAGTGTCATGTGAAAGGTGCCATGGGGTGGACTCACAGACCACCAGACCAAGACATCCAGCCCCAGGTCTTTGTTCAGCATTTGGCACCAGTCACCCTGGCTGGCTCCTCTCAGAGGCTTCTGTTTTGCAAATGCCCAGCATTCTACTGCCAAAGCCTTGCCCATGGTTGCAGAAAGCTATAAACTATTCGGGCTGACTTCACCTTGTCATTGCAGGAGAGAAAGCATTCAGTCCTCCTCAAAACTCATAGGTGGGAGAGTCATAAACAAGAATCCAGGGGGAAAAAAAAAGAATCCAGGTGTCCCTGGAGTGCTGCACTCTTGTCACCAGGCTTGATTTGTGTGTCAGCAAGTGAGGATTTAGAGCCTCTCCTGCCACTACAGAGCTCGGATGCCAAAAGGCGAGACACGTGCTCTCACGCTGGCCTCAGATGGGTTTATGCCACCTTCTTTGGAGGTGTCATCGACTTTGTACCTCATTCCCAAACAGCCAGCAACCACAGAGCTACACCTCATGTGTCCTGGGTGACATACTTGTGTGGCCTTACCCGAATTAGATCAACTTTCTCAGTTTTCTCATCTATGAAATAGAGAAACTGGTGATGACACAAGTTATTTTATTGTTAGGCAGCTAAATGGTCCTGTGGCTGAGGCCTGCACCCATTATAGGTGCTCCACACATGTAAGCCAATAACATGAGTCTAGTATCATTAGATGACTCCACTGGGCAGTCCAAAACCAAAGACATAGACTGGATGTTAAAATGGTTAAAGGTCAGGAAAAGCTTCTCTCCTCCTTTCCTGCAGACAAGTCTATAAGAAATTCGTTAGTAAATACTGACTACTCCCCGTGGGCTAGACAACATACCCAACCCCGTATGGGTACCTAGTTGTGAGATCCAGGATCATCCTAGCTCTCGGCAAGCTTACTGCATAGTTGAAAATAAGAGGTGGATGAAACAATTAGGAAACAGAACTATGATATGCAAGCAAGGGTGGCAACAAAATGTGCCCCGTTGATGTTCAGTGAAAGCTCAGATTTGGATCTGCACAGGTTACAGGAAGGTACCTGGGGTAGCACTACATGCCTGCACATAACCCACTGCTTCGCATAACTTGTGCCCATGACCTTGCAGGGAAGCACCTGTGACTGCCTGTCCTCTAAAGCATGGTGTTCCGTGACCATCACCTCTTGGGGACATTCTGGACTCCATTCTGCTTTCTGTTTGTGACAGCCACAGTCAAGGATAGACACTACCCCAGGCCTGGGACTTCAACATCCCACTGTGTGAATGTGACTCCAGTGTTCCAGGCCTCCCCAGCCTCTGGATGAGAATGATGTCACATTAATACAAATGCCACACTGATAGATATGTTCTGCCCCAACCTGTTACCTTAGGACTTCTGTTCTCCCACCCCAAGCCTCAAGTCTTCACAGGTAGTGCAGGCCATCTCAGGTATATGGAACATCACTCATGTTCCCCAGGGTCTCCTACGGTACCCCTGGCCTCAGCTGTTCCCTTTTGAGGTGTCTCTGAGTCCTCCAAGATTTATACGTGCCCTTTATAGACTGTATCAAACAGGTAGGTGCAGGGGGCCAAGAATGGCAGGGTGGGGGAACCCTGTTGCCCTGTCTACCTTCTGCCCCAGGACAGGCTCTCTTCATAATTCCTTCAGCTTCTGTGCTATTTCCTGGTGCCAGCTCAGGCACTAAGGTTATACGGCCACATCTCCCTTTCTTTAATTTCTACTGCCTCTTACCACAGCCCCAAAGCACCACGTCTCCTTTGTATCAGATAATGAAAATAAACAACTTACAGCAGTCCATAGACTACTGTCTCCAAAGCATTGATCCCTTCTGCTCCAAGTTACATAGTAACCACAGCGATAGCGTTAGCAGCCATAAACGCCATTTGCTCTGAGGTTATTTAGGCACTTTAGTACCTGAAGTTCCACTACAAGCTGTGGAAGAGATTTGTCCATTTGATAAAAGCATAAACTGAGGGTCAGAAAGTTAAGTAGCAGGTTCAAGGTCACACTTCTCAGAAAAGATAGTTCCCAGTTTCACTTGCAATTCACCTGACTCCAAAGCTCATGGGCTACCATATGTCTCCAGTTTAACACAATGCTGCTCAACAGGAGGCATTACAAGGATTCCCAAATCAGCCAGCAGCCCCTTGATTCTCCTTGGCACCACGGGAAGAGCTCAGTGTCTAGCCTCAGGGTGCAATAACACATTACTGCGCACCGTGGCCAGGTCATTCCCTTTTCCCAGCCTCAGTTTCCCCACCTGAAGAGTGGGGATTGAACTGGAGCTCTGTCACATCTCCAGACCAGATCTTAGAGATGTACACATCGGGGAAAGTGTCCTGGTCACCACCCTCCAGAACCTTAAGTGTTCAACTCAGTCCTGCTTTTCTGGGCTTAACAAAGATTTGGATTTTTACAGTTTCCTGTGTTTACAAGTTGCTGTTTCCTGAGCCCAAGCCATGAAATGTAGTTTAAAGCAAAAAATAACATGAAGGAGAAAAGTCTGGGGGCTGCAGACTGATTTTGCAGCCACACCATACCATTAGCAATCATTTTTGCTATCGCCCTCCTCATCATAAAGGAAGCCTGTATTTATGGAGAACTTCGAAATGCAGAGCTGTGACCTCAGTCCTTTCTGGGGGTCATGTCGCCCAAACCCTCTCGGCAGCTCTGTGAGACAGTTGCACACACTGCCTTCCAATGGCAGGTGAAGAAACGGAGGCTCTGAGAGGGTAAGTAACTTCCCCAAGGTCACACAGGTCTGAAGTGAAAAAGCTGGGATTCGAAAATGTTCTTAATCCACATGCTGCACGCATTCTTCTCAGTACGCTCCACCCACCCACCCAGGGCCGGCGCTTGGAGAGTCCTGGGCCTGGCATTTAAGCTTTACATGACAGCTTGAGTCAACTCATTGTCCTGTTTTGAATAGCAATTTCCACCAGACAGCTTATCCTCCTGACAGATCTCCTCTCCTAGAGTTCTCCAAGATTCTTCTTATAAAACCCAGTTACCAGAGAAATGGAGCCATAAGCGTCCTCTCCTCCTCTCTTCCTCCCCTCTCACCTGTTCCAACCTGTGTGTTGGTTACAAACCTCTCTTGCTGTTTATCTACCTCTTAATAAGCCCTATCCCCCTCAGAAAGCTGCTTAACATTGCCCCACTTAATTTCTCCTCGAGGCAGAATCTGCCAAATGGAGTCTTTGTCCCGAGCCATGTTGATTTGCCTTATTTTTAAACACCAGTGAACATCACAGGAAACTAAAATAGCAGTCAGGTTCCAGGTGCAAACTCGCAGAGTGGGGGCACGATGGAGAGTGTGTGGACGGGTCCACCTGGGGCAGCTGTTCCAAACGGGCTGGATTCATGAGGGAATGACTCCCTAGGGCAGCTCGGCCAGCTGCCGATCACAGCTGGGCATAACGCCATGCAGAAGCACCCACTTCACCGCTTCAATACATTCTGCCACTCATCACCTCCTCTGGCTCAATCCCTCTGGCTGTGCAGCCCTGGCTTCTCCGTAGACACGTTCCTGACAGTGGAGAAGATAAAGGAGACCCCAGAGAATTGCATGACCTGCACAAAGGGGCCAACCGCAAGAAGGAAATTCCTCTTGTGTCTCATTTATTTTATCACTAAATGTTCTGTGAGTGTTGCCTCATATTCCATAGCTATAACAAGGTTGCTATAAATGCACTTCTTCAAATTATGTGTTACAAAACTGTGTCCACCACTGAAGCTTTTTTTTTTTTAATGAATACCTCAAAATCATGTTGAGCCTATAGCTTTAGTCCTCTAAAGAAGTGGCATATGGTAGTTGTGCCTGTCTGAACAGCACGAAACCAAAGATAGGCAGGCCCTGTCTCGAGGAGGGCAAACCAGTACCTGGAAAAGTCCTTTCCCTGCTGTGTGCTGTCCTAAAGAAGAGAGGATTGCATCTGGGAGAATGGCAGAAGCAGCTGTTGCCAATACAGTGGTCAGTGGTGACCTCCTTGGAATCCAAGGAGGAATGGAAATAAGATGGAGGCTGCTCTGGCACACGGCTTGGGAGTATCTCATCAGTCTTGTGACCCCTCCATCAGGGTGGGGATGGACAGGACAGCACCACAGCCCCATTTACAGAACTGACTGCTCATAAACACCTGTATGCCAGAGCTCACGTCCAGAGGCTTCTACCTTCCCTCACCTAAATGACCCACCTCCCGTAATAAGCAGCGGAGTCTTTTATTAGAAAAGGAAGAATGAGATTCAGTATTCAAAGACAAGGTACTGGGCCTTTGACTTTGCTTTATCTCAGAATACAACAATCCCAGCTGCCCTTTGCCAAATCCTTCATCCTTTGGACAGTGTGCTCTGGAAGTGCTGACCATCAGGACATTGCTCAAAGATGTTCTTCCTAAATCCAACCTCAAATACCAGACAGAATGTTTAGGTTATAGTGCAACTGATACCTCACAGCCCCAAAGCATTGTCTGATAGAACACAGAAGTCCAACAAGAAAAGGAAGGGGAAAGGCAGATAAAAGGATTGATAATCTCTTGCTCCTTGTGGCAATTTTGCTGTAATGTTTAACAATCCTTTCTTAAAGCTGTCTCTGAAAAGAAAAACAGTACAATAGAAAACCAGTCCCTCCTTCACTGTATGAGAATCCTTTCCTCCCTGAGGATACCGGCCATTCTGATGCCTTTAAAGTACCTTATGCTTGAATGTTTAAACAGCAACCCCAGACCTACTCTGAAAAAAACAGTATGGTCCCCTGAGTCAGCAAAGAGACTGACATGTTTGCCGGTTATCTCGATGGAAAGGCATCCACCGTAAACATATAAATAAGCAAAGCTTTAAACATAGGTATTTCTGAGGTGACACAGGGAAACAACCCACTGTGACTGGCCCTATTCTTCATGTTTAAAAAAGTGACATAAGGTAGAGTAGAAGCATAGACTGAGATAATCAATTCAGAGGTGCTTGTATGCTTATGCATGTGAGGGAGAATTGTGGCTAAAATGCTACAGGCACATTGCCCCCAAATGCTCAGAAGTGGTCTCAGTAGCCATTTGTGTGGTGTTGCCCATGGATTGGTTGAACTGGGTCCGCAGCACTGAGACCTCAGGCCCAGGGGTCACCTCTACTCAGCCGCTCCCCAGCTGTAATGTCTCTGATTATTTTAAAGATTGATCAGTCTTCCCTTGGCCTTCCAAATGGAAACACCTTCCTTTCAGGGGCTCAAGGAAGACTTCTGGAAGGATCCCTTATGACCAGGAAAGGCCTGTCTGGGTTTCTCCAGAGAGCCCCAAGAAGGCAAGGAAGACAACAAATACCTCATCCTTCTTGGGGCTTCTGTTCACATCTCTGTCTCTGTAATAAAATGGACATGTAAGGCCCAGGGCTGCTCAGATTCCAACAGAAACAATAACTTGCCCTGAGGGCCTCAGCTGCAGTGTAGCAAGAGCAAAAGAGAACCCAATGGTCCAGGCCTGGTTGTGCTCAGGAGGTGCCCAGCTTCAAGCCAGCTGAGCTCAGGTAAAAAGACCACATGTGGAACATTGGAAGGGGTCCAAAGGCCAGATTGAAAGAGGAATATTCCAAATGCAGCCCTAGAAGAGCCCCAGCCTCCAGGATAGACACTGAAACTGTTATACAGAGAATAACTCAGGACACTTTGAATGTGGATTGGCATTGTACAAAAGGCTTTATAGGACCCCTGATGGATAACTTAAAATATTTTTTTAAGTGGACAATGAGATAGACCAGATCCTTTAGGAAAGCAGAACACACCTTTAAATATTGGACTAAACCAAAAGAAGATGTCCCCAAGTGATGTGAAATTGGAATGTTCTGGACACCTGTGCCGGAGGAGAGAGAGCTGAGCTGACAGTGCCGAAGAGGGGGTTGCAAACTGAGCCTTGCAGCTGTGGGCTTTGGTGTCGGGTTGAGTCCAAGCTTGTGTTTCATTTCTGTTTTTGGAGGCTTTGGGGGAAAAAATATTTATGCCAACAGATGATTATGTGAGTAAATGAAATATTAATGACATTAGTGCTCAGCTTGGTAGAAATGCTAAACTCCTGGTCATTGCTGCTCCTGCTATTATCCAGCTTAATAAATTGAATAAGAAGATAGAGGATGTCATTGCCTCAGATTTCCTCAGCCCTGGGATGCTATGGTTACTGAGTCCCTTCCCATCAGTTTCTGGTGCCTTCTTCCTAATGCCATGGCTGTGGAGAGTTCTTTTTTATCACTGCCCTAAATATCCCTAGATAGTGGCCAATGTCTTCACCTTTATTACTGCTACTTTTCTCCCCTTAATCAAAGCCATCTAGCTGGGTGTCCTGTCAAATACCTATAATCCTAGCACTCGAGAGGCTGATGTAGAAGGATTGTAAGTTCAAGCCCACCATGGGCAACTCAGTGACTTAGTTAGACCCTGCCTCAAAGTTTTAAGAAAAGGGGGCTGGGAAGGTAGCTCAGTGCCAAGGTCTTGGGTTCAAACCCCAGTACCAAAAAAAATCTTAATCCCAGTTCTTTATAACTTTGCTTTCTTTGGTCTTTGGTGATTAGTGGCTATGCTGGCAAGTGACATACATTAATAGTACCATTCATACATAATTAAGTCCCTTTTAAATTTTTTCTCTTGCTAAGGAAGCAAAAGCTATACACCGTACCTGTTCAATAGCCTGCAGTTAATCAAAATTCTAAATAATCACAAGGACAAATCCTTTACTAGTGGAATTGTATAAATCATGCCTCATTGTCTTGCAGAGATGATGACGGTGGCCATTTGGGGTCAGGGAGAATCCAGAGCAGTCTTGTGACAGGCAGACGTGGGAAATACTTAGGTACAGATGGGACTTCACCAGTTAGTTTCCTGAGGCCCGGTAAAGCTCACTGAGATCCCTGTCTTTCTCCACCCAAGGACAGAGCAGAGCTTCGTGCAGAAGCGCTGGAAGGATGTGCGCGTGGGCGACTTCCTCCAAATGCAGTGCAATGAGGTCATCCCAGCAGACATCCTGCTCCTCTTCTCCTCGGACCCCAGTGGGATCTGCCACCTAGAAACTGCCAACCTGGATGGAGAGACGAACCTGAAGCAAAGATATGTGGTGAAGGGCTTCTCACAGCAGGTATGGCCCATTCTACAATCGTCAGTGCAGAGGTCGCAAGGCGGCACCAAGCTAATGCTACTGGAAAGCTGAAACTTACAGACAGGGGAAAGCAGCCGATACCTCTTTCCCAAGCATGTTAGAAGTACTGGCTCCTCTGAGACAGATTTTATGCCTATATCCAGACAAGGAAACTGAGGCTTACAAAAGCTAAATAACTTGCTGATGGTGTCAGAGTTCCTAAATGGGGCCTCACTCTGTTCATCTTAAAAATTACTCTGAGCTCAAAACCAAGGAGTCTAGGAACTGTTCACATACTTTTGTTCAGCCCTCTCTTCTGTGTTCACCCCAGCTCATCCTTCCCCACCCAGCTCTGGCACCCCCCACTGCTTTGCCCCTTCCTAAGCAGCAGTAAGGTATGAGTAACTATTTTTCCACTTCTACCTTCCTTTTTAAGGGCAGGAAGTGATCACTGAAACTTTCATTGAATCCTCAAACTTACGTGGGTGGTACCTTGGACATGCTAGGGAAAGCATTACTGTTTGGTGGTTATGAGTTCAGGCTCTGGGATCTGATACCTGGATTTAAAGACCAAACACCACCACTAATTAGCCATTTCACCTTAGGCAAGTTACTACCCTGCCACATCTTTGTTCCTTCACCTGGAAAATGGGGACAAAATGATACCTTCCCCACAGGGTAATTCTGGACACTACATGATATGTGCATAAATCACTTAGCATGAAGGCAGCCATAGGATAAGAGAGTAATAAAGAGCTGGTACTAATAGAAATGGTTTTCGCAGGCAATATATGTTGATTTATTGAGGCTGGGTGTGATATTCTGATTTTCAATTAAAACTTCCCTTGTGGGGCTTCATTTCCAACCTGGCACCTTTCTCTAGCCATAGGAAAGAAACACATTCTATCACTTTTCTTCACTCTGCCACTCTTTGGGTGAGATGAAATCAGAGGACAGGGGAGAAAGAAGGCACAGTCACCATTCCTCAGAGGGTCTCACAGGCTGGAGTTCACTCATCCAGACGGATCCTTCTCCAAAGGAGACGGCACAGCCTGCCTCACCTTGCCCTTCCCAAAGCACCTGATGAGCAGTTCTCATAAAATCGTCTTTTAGCTGGACACTGTAGCATACACCTGTAATCCCAGCAGTCTGGGAGGAGGATCACAAGTTCAAACTCAGCCTCGGCAACCTAGTGACTTAGTAAGATCCTATCTCAAAAAACAAAATGAGCTGGGGATGTACCTCAGAGCAAAGGCCTTAGGTTCAACCCCCAGTACCACCAAAAAAAAGTAATAATAAATCCTTTGGTTGCATTGAGTCCTCAAAATTCTCCTCTTGTTCTTTGAATGAGAATCCTAACAGCTGTCCCACAGTTTTGCTGCAATATTGAAATAGGATAAGGAAAAGTGAAGAACAAGCTACAGAATTTGCACCCTACTTTGTGAACTATTCCTGCTCCTGTGGCTGCAGTTGCTGCCATGGGAAATGGGAATGACCCTAACCAGGTCACCACGGTCATCCTCGTACGGCTGTCTGCCCCTCATTCTGCAGGCTGAGTCAGTCTCTGAGCTGAGGCGCGGCCTCTGGGTTTGTCACCCCTTTGCTTGTCCCTCCCATATTCACTGAGTTACCACAGTGTTTACAAAAAGCAGGAGCAGCTCTGGTCTAAGCTCACAGAGTTCAAGACCAGCAGCAGCAATCCACAATGGGGCCCAGGGCCTGGTGGCTGGGTTTCTTGACTGGAAGTTTTTTAACCTTTTTCATTGTTACTTAATACATAATAAATACATGTTATATACACATGCAGGTATGAATGTGTGTGTGTGCATGTGTGTAAGCCTGATACCTTAGCCTGACTACATGCATGACACACTGAGGCTTTTATTATTTCTTTTCTTTAAGTTCTAAGGGTAGGAAACTCGCATTTGCTTATGACTCTCTCCTTCACCCTCCCTAACCTCAAACTCCACATCCAATTCTGAATCTTTTTCACTCTTTCTTGGGCAATCATTTCAGTGTTGTTGCATTTCAGCCAGTGCCTTTCCTGTCTGTCTTTGGCAGTAGCTCCCAAACTATTTCTTGCATATTAATTAATAGCTGGGGATTTAACCAGAATGAAGTCAGGTGAAAGGGTCGTTCACACTCCAGTGCTATGAACCAGCCAATTTAATAAGTCTCTTGAACTCTAACCCTGAATTCTCACAGGACACTTGGCATTTTAAAAAAAAAGTAAGTTCATATTTGAAAAGAAGGTTTATTTGACCTTGAAGATTTCCAGAGTTCTCTATTCTTGTTTTGACTCTCCCCACTTCCCTTTGCTCAAGAGTATCCTTTTCCTAATTCAAAAATAAGCCTGAGCCCACACGATGGGCTTTGTATGATTATCTCATTTATCATCACAACAACCTTAAACATAGGAACTATCACTGTTCCCATTTACACCTGAGGATGCTGGGCTGCAGAGTGCATGTAACTTGCCTACTGTCACTGGGTTGGGACAGTCGGAACCAGAACTCAAAGTTATCCAGAGCCCCAGCTGTGAAAGAAGTCTACAGTCACTCAGCTCCCTGGCCCTTTGTTTACCTAGAGATGCTGACTCGGACCCACATGTTTATCACTTTCAATATTCTTTCCACCTAGAAGTACCGGGTGGCCGGAAGGATTAAAGTAGTAGAATTAAATGTCAGCCCACTCCCTGGGGAGGAAGACTTTGGGCTGCTCTTTGCTACCTTGCTTCTCACTTTTGTAACACAAAAAGATTTCTGAGGATGGATCACTTTTGGCTAATGCTATACCATAGGATTGCCCTGATGATTTGAATGAAGATGTGGGTAAGACTTCCAAAGCACCACATGAGTGTTACAAAGTCAAGATCAGAAGACAGTAGGTTACAAGTTGTAAATATCGTGTACAGCAAAACCTCTCTGATTTTTTTTTTTTTGATACCAGGGATCGAACTCGGGTCCTTACACTTGCGCAGCAGGTGAGGAAACCACTGAGCTAAATCCCCAGCCCTCTCTCTGATATTTAAATAACCCCCAAGAAGAAAAGGAGCGAGTACTAACATGCATTTCTAAACATTTAAGCATAGCAACTTTTTACTCCAGGGATTATATCCTAAAACTATCATAGGGTTGATAGCTCATCACTTAGAGATTTGCTGCAGATAACATTAAGAAAATTTAGGAGTATATCATAATCATCCCTGGGGAAACATTTTAAAATGTACATGCATCCATCCTTCCCTACTGCCACCACTAACTTATGATTCACCAGGACTGAGCAGGGATCTGAGCACACATATTTTGAAAATGTTCCCTCGGGTGATCTTAACATAAATCTATCATCATGTCTTTGAAATCCTAAAGTCACTTGTCACCATGAGAACCAAGCTACCCTCTGTGTGCTTCTTGCTGTGTACTCATGATTGTGTTCTCATCATCCCCATTAGTCCCTGCACCGCCCAATGAGGTGGCATCACTATCTTCATTTGCACATGAAGCTCGGGCCCAGAAAAGATGAATCTTACCAATTGTCTCAGATTTCGAACACCTACAAATATAGGTTTGTTTGGAAACCTAATGTGTTAAAGAGTATCAGTGGCTTTTATTAACTTGTTTTTTCTCTAAATCTCAATAGTCTATGATGCCTTTACTTTCTCAAAAGGGTTTTTGTTAACCACTGATATTTCCAGAAATTTCCTATCCTGTACATCCACCCACTCAAGTTTCTACTCTCTCATTTATATTTAGAGATTATTAAATTCTGCTGAAGTCTGTTAAATCCAGCCTCTTTAGACCAGCATTTTTCAAGGTAGAATGTACCAGTTTAGCGTTTTGATGTTGGATTTCTGTTTCTGGTTAGTTGGTTGGCTTATTTTTCATTCTGGGGATTGAACTCTTTGCATTGTTCACACCGATGTACATCTTCATTTTTTTAAGGCAGGATATTGCTAAATTGCCTAGGCTGGACTCAAACTTGCAATCCTCTGTCTCAGCCTCCCAGATTGCTGTAATTACAGATGTGTGCCACAATGCCTGGATGCCGAACACTTACTGAAAGAAACAGTTCATAAAAAATATGGCTCATGGTCAAGTCCAGTCAAATGAGGAAGCTAATGTTTTGTACATCCCTCTTGGAGGATCCAGTGTTTATTAACATATTAAGGTTTTTAAGAAGGCCCAGAGACAGCAGGTCTGTTAAACTTTAACTCTGGGTGCTCCAAACTTATTTAAGGTCAGAATCATTTTTCAGCACAAATATTTATTAACATGTCTATGGAAATTGGGAATTTGGGGGAAATATTAACTGGATGGTGCCACAGACATCACGACAGGTGGAGAGGGACAGAGAGATTGAAAATCCTCAAGGCCTAGGCAGTTATCCTGCCCTTTCTTGATTAGAATCAAACAGAATTACAAACATAAAGAGCTCCTGAAAAGGGTCTTCCTTCCTTGACACTCTGGTTGCCAGTCTTTTTCAATCCTCTTCTCAGAGTTCAACTCAACCAAACTAATTACTTTTTCAATTGGAAACTTTACTAGTGATAAGCTATCTTTGAATTCTCAAAATTATTGACCTGTTTTTGAAATACTAATTCTCAACTTTCTGGAAAAAGAATGAAAGGGAAAGGATCCAAAATTAGGATTATGCTAAATTCTATCCAGCAGGCAACACTTGATTAGAGAATTAAATTGAACAGTTTTCTCTTTGGTAACATTTCAGTTCCTCAAACCTCTTCTTTAAAAGGGTTTTAGCCTAGAATTTAACATCCAAAAGTGAGTAAGTGTGACATTCATTTTGGTAAGCGGAAAAGTTACCAAAGCAAAAGATCAGAAAGGCATTATTCTTCCAATTAATACTTTAGATCAAACATGTTTCTGGTTATCCATCATCCTTTTCCTTGACAGCTAAGTCCTACTGAAGCATTCACCAGATCATTTCTCAGCACCGGTTTGGAACTTGCGAAGCCAAGTCTGACCAAGGACTATTTATGTCAGCATCAGGTGGGAGCTTACCAGAAAGGTGGAGTCTCAGTCCCTACCCAGGGTAAACCAGATGCTGCATTTTTAACAAGATCCCAAGTGACCCATGGGAACTCATTAAACTTTGAAAAGGACTGGCCTAGAGCATCATTGATTAGTGTAATAATTGTGCCTTTTCTATTTATTGTTCAAGTTAAAAACTTCATTAAGTCTCCCTTTTAACTACCTTGCATCCACCCAGTCAGTACTTAAAAGCCATTTGCTCAGTGAGGAACAGTTGTAGTGTAGATCCTCGGGAGTGAAAATGTGCATGGATTTGAACATATGCAGACAGAGGAGCATTTGCCAGCAAAGGGTTGAGGTCTGGTGGGCAAAAATTGATCACCATCTCAGTTCAGTGATAATAAACTTCAGAGGGAGCAAAAGTTTGTTGCCAGTCTTCTCACACTTGTATACCCTGCGACCCAGGGAAGAATCCTCTCTCCTGCTCGATTTTCTAATCGGTCCTGCCCCATGGGTTCTTCCAAATTTCCATTAAGGATGATATTTAGTGCATTCTATCACTGATTACTTTTGTAACTGTTAGAGATCATATTTTCTTGGATTATTTTAACATCAGTATAACAACATATAACAAAATTAAATGATATCAATAGATAACTTGATTGGATACATACTATATGCTATAGGCAGCTCTTTCAAATATTTTACAGCTATTCACTTTTTCTGTTCCTCACAAATAACTCTATGAAGCAGGTACTTTTTTTTTTTCTTTTATGGTACCAGGGATCGTACTCAGGACCTTGTGCTTTTGAGGCAGGTGCTGGAACCACTGAGCTAAATCCCTGGCCCAAGCAGGTACTTCTATTATCCCTATTTGACAAGTGAGGCAAGAGCGGCTAAGTAACTCTGCTAGAAATGGATTGATCCCAAATTTAAACTCAACCAGGGCTCATTTTTTTCTTTTCATTGTGGAAATTTTCAAGTATATACAAAACTAGAGAGGATAATATGATAAATTTTTACATATTCATCAGCTAATTTCAAATCATGACCAATTTTCTTTTATCTGTATCCCCTTTCTCTACACTTTGAAAATTATCTTGAAGCAGATCTTAAGCATCACATTTCATCTGCAAGTTCAATATGTATCTCTAAAGGATATTAATTTAAGTACACCATTATACCATTATTATATCTTTTTAAAAGGCAATAATCCCTTGATATTAACTTTCAAATTATGGTCAATATCTTTCAGTTTGTTTGAATCAGGATCCAAATAAGGCCAAATACTGAGATTAATTTCTTAAGTTTCTCAATTAGTATGTTCATATGTTCTCTCTCCCTCCCCCCCCCCATTTAGTTTGTGTTGCTTAGTATGCTGCATTGTTTGTTCTAAAAAATTTCTCATGGTCTGGATTCTGCTGATTTCACTGTCTCCCTGTGGTGCCATGTAAAATTTTTCCCTGTCCTCTATATTTCTATAAACTAGTAGTTGGCTACAGTGTCTCAATCAGACTCAAGATAGATTTGGGGGGGGGTGTATGTGTGCCTGTCAGTCTGTCTGTCTCAATATTATATCATAGGAAATACAGTGTATTGTCATTTTGAGTCACAAAGTGACTGTCATTTTTCAATGTTGTAGTCACTGATGGTTGTTTAGATCCATTAATTCAATGAGTAAAAAATGGTGATATTCTAATGGATTTATTTTAAAAATCTCCCTTAATCAAGTATTTCATTACATTGAGATGTCCCCTGTATAGCAAACGCAGGATGTGTTTATTTTTTTCTTCCATTTAACAGTTTTAAAAATGAGTTGATTCTCTAGCATCCTCCAAAGGTGTCTACTGAGTTTTTCTTTTAATGTCAATAAGAATTATAGGTTTAAACTGATCTGATCCCTATCAAATCAGTACAGTTGTTATCTATATTGACTGCCTATCTTTTGCCAGTAGGAACATCTTCAGAAGTGATCTCCGAGCTCTTTTGACATGACCTCAATCGTCTTTGATAGATATGGTTTCTTTCCATAGAAACGTGTATGTAGAAACGACAGTAAGTACTTGCTAGAAGTACATATTGCTATCTGGAGGATCATTATTTCTATGCCATCTTGGACAGAACTAGGACTTTTAAATAGTAAATACATCAGGATCCATTTGATAACACAATTCAAATTCAGGACTAGAGTTTTGTACTCCATCTCATCAGTTCTCAATATGGACTCTTCTGCGCATTGGATGAAGCCCTACACTACTCTACTGTATCACCTCTTTTTGAGAGTTAACACAGAAATTCTTTGAGGTAGAAAAGGAAGGAATTAGCAGTTTTTTAAAGATGAGACTTCTGAGAGATTCAATTAGTCAGACAATCCAATTAACATAGCATTTAGTCAGGATTAGAACTCAGTTCTTATTTACCTAATTATTTTTCCATTTAAAATAATTCTTAGATCCACTTATATGCACCTTTCATTTCTGAGATAAATATAATTTTATAAATGTGAAAATAATAAAGCTATATAAGTTTTAGGTTATGGTCATTTATAATAATAATAATTTGATGATGACAGAACAACCCTATAAAGAACTGTTACTTTTATATTTTGTGGCTCTGTAGCCTCCTTTTAGTAATTTTCTCCTCCAATGTCCTATTGAGGTTTGTCACACACAAACACACACCCCCCACATGCACAACACAGATATGGAAGATCCCTTCTCACCAGTGTGTAGCATTATTTGCACATTTGCATTAAAAATCTCTTTTCTATTTTTATCCCTTCAGAGTCTTGTGAGGCAGATCTACTAGGCTATGTGAAAGATGTAATCACACTAAGGTAACAGTGGATGATAGCTTAAAGATTTCTACCTTCCCACTCCTTCCATACCTCAAGATAATATATTTACATTTTAATATTGGCCTTCACTGCCTTAACCCTTGTGGATAATTATGGGTAAGGTCAATATGGGAAACATCTTTTGTATCAAATGATAGCTATACCAATATGATATATGGATTAGTCAAAATCCTGCAAAAGAATACTCATATGAAGTAGCTTGAAATAAAAAGGAGCTTAATGGAATAATGTAGGGGTGAGTGAGGCCTTAGGGTCATGAGCAACCAGGAGGTCAGATTCCATCAGTATGACCTTCATCTCTCTTCTGTGCTTCTCTACGTTTTGGCTCTATTCTCTCAGACCAGCTTCCTTCATGTGGAAGGAAGCAGGGCACTAACAATACTTCAGCCTGCACTCTAACCCACAGAGGAGGATTAGACATCTTCCCTGATATCTTCATTGAAAAAGCATCACAGAGAAAGAGACTGATTGGCCTGGCTGGCAGCATGTGTCCATCCCCAGACCAACTCTAGCCAGAGAAGGATTCTGTGACTGGCATCCTCCATTTGACTTTCATGGGTGACCCTGGCCAGAGGAGTGGGAGATTTCTGAACAGCACAGCAATAAATATTCATCACACCTACTACACATCAGGGCTGTACAAGTCTAATTTATGTATTCCCAGAGTCACCCATCCTTTTAGAAAAGGGCTGAATAGCCTCTGTGTCTCCCCTATGGCACCTGGTGCAATTCCCTCTTCCCAAAATGCTCTTTCCTGCCTGAGCTTTCTCTCCCTAGGCAACATTCTAGGTGGTGCACCAGAGTTATTCATCCCTTTCTCTGTGTTCCCATGCAAGAACTTTGTTCTTGTCTCTCTCAACTATTTTATTTAATAAATTTACTTGCTCAACCTCATAGGAGCTCCTCCTGTTGCCAAACACTGTGCTACGATTGTTTTTAGTGTTGTTTATCAGCAGAAATGGCACCTTATGATTATATCTTCTGTGAACACCTTAATATAATTTCTTAAACTGAAATTCATACTCTCTTCTTTGTGACCTCTTTGGCCAAAAACATTGACTCTTATAGCATTTTTCTTGTGTCTCATTTACCAAAGCAAGGAAAATTGGTACAGAAAAGTTTTGACTGTGCAATATTTTCTTAAGATGCCACTACCCATCCACTGGCAGCAGCCCATATTTCAGGCATTGTGTCATTTATTCACTCATTTATCCACCAAGGATTGACCAGGGTCCTTCTATGCAGCGGATGCTGTAGATATTCTAGACCTCCAGGGGAGACAGGCTGTGAGTGTTTGTTCTAACAGGGAATTACACTGACAGTTATTAACAAACTCTGCCAACAAGTAATGTCTGACAGAAAGAAAATCATCCTTTTTGCTATATTTGCTTGGAAGGCCACACTCATGTCTTACACGTTGGAGAAATGCCGTAACAAGATTTCAAGATCAGTCAGCCCTTGGAAAAGAGGAACTCAGATGATAAGGAATTCTTGGATAGTCACACAGCCCTCCAGCCCAGTCTGAGCACTGTGTGCCAGAATGGCTGGGGCAGAGAGGCCCCTCAGGGTGACTGAATTATCCACTTCCTCATCCAGAGTGGAGGAAAGTAACTGCCAGTTGCTCTGTTATGAGTTATCTTGAAAAGAACTCTCACCAACCAGGAAACAGAAAGGTTATCAAGTACTGGTGTCTTTAGATAAGATTCTCAGAAATCCTAGGGTTGTTGAATTTGTATTCCTGGAAGAAAAAGTTCAATCACCTAGCTCAGCAGCTGGGGTGTGAGGAACATTCGCTTTCACCATTTAGACAAACTGCTAAAGGAAGGGAGGAAAAAACCCTGTAAGTGGTGTTGTTCTAAGGTTGCGACATACCTTCCACATTGATTTCTTGGTTGCCATACTTTGCCTACTCCGTGACTCCTACTAGTTGGTTCAGTCCAGGTGAGCAGACAACAGGCTAGGTTCACTTCTGCTTCTTTGTTGTGCTCATCCCAGGCACCAGTGGTTGTTCTTGATGGTGCTTTAGCCTGGGCATCATGTAAACACAAGCTCAGAGCTGCACCTAATTTAGTGATCACTGATCCAACCCTTCTGTTTTAACAAACATCCTTGGCTTGTAGTAAAAACTCAATTAAATGCCCTCTGTGTTAGAAGAGTTTGGCTGGTTTCTTTTCAATCAGCAAAATCTTTATTGAATAATATTTTCTAATGGCCCTAGAGGGGTTTCAAAGTGATTAAAACATAGTTTCAATCTTCTGAGAATTTAGGACTGTGGCTCCCTATTTTCTTTATAGCATAAAGACTGTTTTGACAAAAAAAAGTAGTAGCGCTTTCAATGTCCATTATTTTATAATGTTCATATTTTTTAAAAGCTCCTGAGTTTGGTGACCTTCCTAAATGAATTTGTAGTTTACTAATCTCAAGGATTTCCACAGAAGTCTGAAAAATAGTGGTAGAGGTGTGTATGAGACTTCTTTTTACTCCACCTGCCAACAGCATTTTGAAATACATAGGGAAACTGTGGACAGGTTACAATAGCTTAGTTTACCAACTGGGAAACACTGACTTACAGAATCAGCTCGGTATTGGACAGTTTAAAAAGTAAGACATAGCAAGTTAGAAGTGAGTGGTTGGACATTAAGAATTGTACAAGTTCAAAGAAGAAGAGATTGCTATGGTCCAAGGTAGCCGGGCATGGGTTCCTGAGAGGTGAAACCCTTGAACTTGAAAATCAAAGTTGAAGAGGATGGCCAATATAGAAAATGTAGGACTAGAGCATTAAAATTCCCCAGAGTCTGCTTTTGAAACACAGACAGCACTAAATGCTTCAAGTAAAGAACAAGTATAAAGTTGAGAATGAGAAAAGCCTGAGTTCTGATGAGTAACTGGGGCAAGTAACTTAGTGTAATCAACACAGTTTCCTCCTCAATAAAATAGGCCTAGCCTGTCTCAAATACTTCATAGGTGATTTGGGAAAATCAAATAATAGAAGGTAAATAAGGGGCTCCATTTTGTAAATTATAACTTTAGCAAATAATATTATTTTTAAGGCCCGGAAGTTATTTAATATGCCAATGAGACTGAGCAGGCTGTCCTGTTGGATAGGACTCTTTTGCAAGTAACAGATGATTTTAATAGAAACAAAACAGAGTTATTGCAAGAATGTCCTGGGGAAGTAATAGAAGGGAGAAGCATATGATCTGACACACAGAATAAAAAATAATCTGAAGATCCATGCTCAGAAAAAATAAGAATCAGAAAAAAAACTTCAGGGTAGTGGAGTATCGATAGCAGGAATTGCTTGATGGTCTCGTATTTTCCTTTGCCTTCCTTGAGCATTACACCCAATTCAAAGTCTCATAGTGGAAGAGTCTAGGGGGCAGGGCATCTAGACTTATAGTGCAATTGAGATTAGGAACCAGGAAGATAAGGTAATTTCCCAAAAGGAAGTCAAAGGGTTGTTATGTAAAAAAGGAGCAAAGGAAGGTGGGTAGACAGAAAACAAAGATCCAGCAGGAACAATTTCTAAGGATTGCACATGGGTTTACTTAACCACATTTTTTGATCAACTTGATATCCAGTTGAGAAAAAATAATGGTAAATAAAGCTTGGGGCACATGCAAAAGAAATAGGTGTGTTCCAGCTACTAAAATGTATTTCAGACTGATTGCTTCATTCGTGCCTTTCCAGTGGCCCTAGGCAGCAGCGAGGTTGCTCTATCTGGGACATAGGTCTGCAAAGGGCCTCCACCCCAGGGAGTAGTTATACCCAGCCCTTGGCCCGCTTTCTTTGGTTTCAAAGGCATGCCACTGACACACCTGAGCGAGACTGCGAACCTTGAGTTGTTTTATGGCTGCAGGAATTAGTTTGAGCCATAGCCTCTCTCTTCTTTCTGATTTTGTCTTACTTCCCCCATGGCCCATATATCATGAGTATTCAATAAATGCTTAAATTCATAAACAAATGAAAGGGAGACTAGGCTAGCCCAAGTTGGGATCCAGGGCATTGAAGATATTTTTTGTTAGTTGAGCCAAAGAATGCCCAGAAAAAAGTGACTTCATTCCTACAAATCAAAGTTAAGATTACAACTGAGATTTCCTTTAATTTTGTAGATCAGTGTTTACAGTGATTGCTGCATTGTATCTCCTCATCCATCATCATTAAATATACACCTTCCTAGAACTACCCTCTCCAGTACTAACCTCACCTCCACAAATCTTTATGGTGCACCTATTAAACCAAGTCTTCTGGGAGCTGCCCCTGAGGAAGCTGTCAACCTTCCAGCCAGTGTGCAGATTGAGACACCATCATGTTAAACAGAAGCATAAACATGATGGGGTGGAGCCACATTTCTAACTGTTGGGGGTAAAAACATATATGGGGATTAGAGTAGGCTTTATAGAAGTAGAAAAAAAATCTTAAATGCTAAAGTAAAAATCCTCGAAAGAATTTTTTTTTAAGTTTATTGGTACATTTTAGGTATACAATACAGTTACTTTCATCACTGGGATCTTGTACCTTTACGTGATGTATCTTGATTCTTATTTTTTCCCCCTTCCCCTGCCCTCCCTTCAACCCCTCCACCCCTCCCTATTTACAGAGACTTTGTTTCCATTTTTTCCTTTTCTCATACATTTTTCTTTCCCCTCTTTCCTTTCCCCTATCCCTCCCACTTCCCCTACCCCTTTAGACCTTTTCTTCCTATTTCACAATATCAATTATACATTTTGATCCTTATTTACACTTTTAGAATGTTTTTTAAGGGTTTAATGCCTTAACTTCTACCCTTATCCTTTAAAATGTAAATATACTTGAAAGAGTTAATATTGAACTAAATATGTAATTTTTATATATTTTCTACTGTGTATTAGGGAAGGAATTCATTATATCAAGTACAAAGATAGGTAAGTAGACCAAAGCTAGCCTTAGCAATTTAGAAAGATCCTGTCTCAAAATTTAAAAATAAATGGGAACTGGGCATTTAGCTCAGTGATTCCAGTGCCTGCCTCGAAAGCGCAAGGTCCCGCATTCGATCCCCGGTACCAAAAAATAAAAAAATAAAAAATAAAAGGCTTGGGATGTAGCTCAGTTGGTTGAACACTTGCCTAGCATGCACAGGGCTGTAGGTTCAATATTAGTACTGCAAAAACAATAAAAAGTAAAAGGAGCAGAGATGAAAATAAGGCCAAGAGGAGCACTTGAACACTAATCTTTCATCAGAACATATCTGGCAGAGCTCATCATGAGAATTAAAGGAAGTAGCATGTATAAAATATGTAGTTGGTCCATGGCATATTCTAGGCACTCAACTAAGGCTGCAGCAGTAATGAAAATAGGAGAAAGAAGAAGAGGAATACAGGTATGATGCCAATGATGGCAACAGTGATTGGCTTTCTATTCCATTTATATGAGATGCAATCCTAGCTCTGCTACTCACCAACCATGAAATAATCGCTTTTCTTCAGACTCTTTGTACACATGTGAAAACTTCTTAAAGTCACTGTGAGAATGTACTGTCAGGGGTCCAGTCCATAGTAAGTTCTCAAGACAGGTAGGTCTGCCCTACCTGTGAAAGGCAGAGGCATATACTCTTCTCTGTTCTCCGTGTGACATTTTCTCCCTGTGCCTTGACTATAGTCAGTGGAACTTGCATCAAAGGCCAGTGCCTTAGATGAGAGACTGAGTCAAAAAGGAAAAGTTAATAATTTGAGCTTCATTCATATACTAAGAAAAACTGTAGGGTGGTAAGGGGAGCCCTGCCCCTCTCAGAAGGGAGTCAGAGTTCCTGAACAGGGTTAAAATGAGGGCTCTGGCAGATTCTATGCAGCTTGGTAGCTCCTCCATCCTCGGGTTGTATCGAGGCAGCTCCTTGGGAGTGAGCTGCCACAGCCCCTTACAGGCAGGGACCTGAGGGGTAATTTCTGCAGTCAGCAGGACCCATGTGCCTTTCTCAGCACTCTATCTTAGAAAGGGCAGAACAAGCCCAGGGACTAGGTAGCTAGGACTAAGGTCACCTCTCCGTGCAGAGAGAAGACAGGCAGAGGATCCCTCCAGTGCCCAGAAGGAAAGGACTTCAGGAGGATGTATACTCAAAGCTCCCCTCAGAGCACCAAGAGAGTCCAGGTCACCTTTTCTGTGGATCCGAAGGGACTCCAGGGACAAAGAGTCACTGCGGAAGGCCCTTTAGCTCTGAGACCCCACTGCCACTCATCTCCGAAATGAGCCTGGCTTTTGAAACCAGCCAGGAGCTGAGTGGTGCGGATGAGGAATGAAGCACACACCTTAATCAGGGGAGGGAAGCAGCTGACAAATTACAGCATGATTTGTCATCATCTCAGAACTTGGCAAGTGTTTGTCCCTGAAGGAATTGATACCTGGAGGGGAAAGGGCCATATATTTAGAAACTCCTGGATGGGTAATTTATTTCGAGAGTGAAGAGTTTAGGCTGGTTCCCCTACAGGTGTGATGGACAGTATATTCACACAGAGACAGAAAATCCTATCATTTCTTTGCATCAATTTGGCCCTTTGAACAAGGGTACCTGGCAGCTCAGCGATAACTTCACTCTCCATGCTAAAGGCTTCACTCCAGAAACAATTTCCAACCCACCTTTGCACTCCCACCTTCTACTTGCATAGTATGTGACACATTTCAGAGCTTTTCCACACTGATTCTACCTTCCAAGGCACAAATGAGGGGCAAGTCAGGTGCTGTTAGCCCCACTGTACAGACAAAGAAACTGAGGCTTGAGAGTAGAGCATAGGATTAGCCAATGAGAAACAGGGTTAGGAAACAAGATCTCACCCTTTCTATAGTTTGCCCCTATTGTACTATAAAACCTTGTACAACTGCAATACCATTTTTAAAACGTGTTTTAAATTCTTATTTACACATTTCTTCCCCAGGAGGCAGTGTGCTGGGACAGTTAAAAAACAGAGGTCTGCAGTTAGACTTAGATGCAGATCCCAGGCCTGGTATGACATAGACAGCCTACTCTACCCTTCTGAATCACATACCTCCTGCTCTCAAGAGGGAATAAGTGAAGTTCCTGTTGCATAGCCTAATTGTCAGCTTTGAAAATAAGTACCGTGCATAAAGTTCTCCACACAGGGCAAGCAGAAATAAGAGTCCAGTAAGAGCGATTTATTTGGTTTCACCAGCTCCTATTTTTACAACAATTTTCTAATAGCAAAATAAAGTGAAACACTATAAATAGTCAATGGTGAAATGGTTAAAGGAAATACGGTGCATTCATATAGTTAGTAGGTTTCTATTCAAGTATTAATAAAGATTTTTAAATTAACAAATATGTTGAAGATATAAGAACACTAACTCATTTTTGAAGTGCACAAATGTGTATATGCATAACTATATATGTGGGTGTATCTTTTAATCCCTGATTTTAATCCCTGAATAAAAGATATATGAAAGGTATATAGAAGTGTATCAGATGTGGCCATCTCTAGATATGCAGTTTACAATCCCTTTCTCTGGAGTCTGTATTGCTCAGTACCCTCTAGGTACATGGGGCTGTTTAACTTGAAATTAAGCTTAAAAACCAATTCCTGGGTCAGACTACCATCCTCGGGGGCTCAGAACCTCGTGTGACCCTGGACAGTGCAGACTTACAACGTGACCATCATGGCAGCAAGTTCTACTGGACCGCATGGGGCCAGGGGCTCTGAGCCAGGTGTGCCAGAGAAGCATGTTCAGGGCAGCCAGATTTCTCCACCCCATATATGACTTCTCATTCGTATCTACTTTCTCCTCCTTACTGAGGATTTTACTCTTTTCTTCTGACACATTACAACTACTACAGGGTGGCAAAACAGGGATCACCTCACTTCCCATGGTTCTAATGGTGATTAGCTCTCTGATTGTCCTATTAAGACTAGATCCCTCTGACTTAATAACCTCACAGTTCTCTCTCTCACAGGAGGGACAGTTCCAACCAGAGCATTTCCACAACACCATCGTGTGTGAAAAACCCAACAACCACCTCAACAAATTTAAGGGTTACCTGTAAGTATTGAATGCCCCTTTAGTATTAGTAAATATCACTTTGCAGCTGGAAAGTATGTTTTCTCAAAATGACCAGATAAGTACCTAGATGCTGAGGGAGTTTTTCTTTTTATTATAAAGAAGAACTAGAGAGATCTAAGTTGGGAAATATTTTCTTTTTCAGTTCTGAGTGGCTGTTAATTATTTGTCAAGGTTAAATACACTAGTGGTTTATTTAGAACTTTGGTGGACTAGCATCAAAATTAAGGCCATGCTGTGATTCAGGAGGGGAAAATGTTGTAACTCAGGTGGATCTTATGAAAGAGACTGTACTGATTTGGGGGACTTTAGCATTTGACAGTTCCGGGGTTGAATCAGGGTTCTTCTTCCAATCTTAAGCCATGTGAGCTTGGGTAAAATGATTAACTCCTCCATTGCCACATATGTAAAATACTAATCATAACAGATTCTTCTTTTCTAAGATTAAAGTTTACCATTTGCAAGGCCCTTAGCAGAGCAACTGGCAAACAATAGATGTTCAATTAATGGTGGCTTCTGTAGCTGCAATTATTGTTATTCATCTTCTTCAACTTTGGTTCAGCCTAAGAATTTTATTGTAATTCTCTTGATATATCAGACTACTGGTTTTTCTGCAAAATAAGAACAATGATAGCAGGTGTAAATAAATGTGCTTCTCCAGTGTTTTCATAGTTCTTAGGGTGCTCACAGAACATCGTCTCATGCAGCCTTCACAGCTGCCCAGGAAGTGGGGACATGATCACCACTTTCAGACAGGGAATTTGGGATGTAACACTTCAAAATTCATCCAAATTCACACAGCAGATGCAGGACAAAGTCAGGACTTCCATGTGAATCTTTTGACTCCAACCCCAAAGTGTATTCCATTGCCCTGGTTTACTGAGCTCAGCCATATTATGGCAATTTCCTAGTGACAGGGCCCAGGAGGAGGCTTGAGAAGACTTATGGGCACACAGGTGGCTCTGTTTTCTTCTACCCACAAGTTCTTTTGCCATATGGGATATCCAAAGGAGAAATATGAGCACGCAAAGAACAATATAAGAGAAAGAGAAGTTTATTTTTGGTGCTGGGAACTGAACCTAGGGATTCACATGCACATGCTCTACCACTGAACTACATCCCAGCTGAGCAGCAGTAGCTTTTAAAGGCAGATTACTTTGAAATGCTCACAGAAAACAGATAGAGACTGGCAGAGAAAGGCAGGAGCTGGAAAAGAGGAAGACTTTATTGCAGGCACCTGGCCAGGCAGAACTGGTCACAGGCACTGGCAAGAAATACACCCCTTGTGCCCAAGGCTTCTGCAGTTGGTTCATCCCAAGTCATGTGCCTTGACTCCTCCTCCTTATTCATTCAGAGGACAGCTTTGTTGCTAGATACCTATCTGTGACCCTTTCTCCTTCTAGGCCCTTCTGTAAGCAGCCAACCTTTCTCAGCTGTCAACCTGGGCTGCTGTCCACCTTCCTCAGATTTTAGGACAGAACCTCCTCAGCTCCACTCAGTCAATACCTCCTTTTCCTGAGCCTCACAGATGAACAGTGAAAATGCAGCTGGTTAGCCAACCCATCCGTGAGTGATGGAGAATTCTTGCATGTGGTCCCATATCCCTGCTGTGCCAGCAAGAAGAATGCCCCAGGCCAGCACCCACAGACAGCCTACACTCTTTCCTGAGTAAACCCTGGTCTGATGTACTGGGTTTCCAGAAGCTTGTGTGGGTCACCTTCAAGAGTTCTCTGTACCTGCACAGGTTGCCTCAAAGAGAAACAGCTTGTGGTGATCTGGCTGAAGTATTAGCAGTGTCAGATTTGAAAATGCAACTTTTAAACAAATAACTCTGTATAGAGCAGTGGTTCCTCACCAAGGGACATCTCCCTCTTCCCCAACCAGGGGACAACTAGCAATGTCTGGAGGCATTTTCAATTGTCACAACTGAGGAGGGGGACAACTGGCATCTTGTGGGTAAAGGGCCAGGGATGCTGCCCAACTTCCTACAAAGCACTAGATAGACCCACAACAAAAATCATCCTGCCTAAAATGGTAATGGTGCCAAAACTGAGAATTGCCCCTCTGCAGTCTGTTCAGTGGAGCATCCCTATAAACAAAGTGCACCAAATGGTAGTTCTTCAAATCACAAGCTACAGACAGTGACACAGTCAAGATTTATCAGCTGGGCATGGTGGTACGTACCTGTACTCCCAACTCTCGGGAGGCAGAGGCAGGAGGATCACTGTGAGTTCAAAAAAGAACAACAAGATTCCCCATTCCACTATTCAGTCCACAGCCAGGCTCCTCCTTGGTAAAGAAAGGGGAAATTGGGTCCCCAAAAGCCATTCTTGGACCACTTTCATGATTTTTAACATATTTGTCAAAAATCTATACTTTTATCTACTGAACTTTTAATTGGCTTGATTTTATTAAATTTATTTAAAAAGGAAAATTCCTATCACTGGCCTTGTGGGAAACCAGTATCACTGGCCACACATGGACAATCATAGTAAAAATGTGTATAATGAAATCAAAATTGTTATTATTCCAATTATTAAATTCCAATTATTCTCCAAAGCCCCTTCTTTATTACAAAGTGTAACAAAGCCATTCCACTGCTCCCAGCCCAGAGGAAGGGGCTGCTGGGATGCTGTACCATCGCTCACAGGGCAGAGGTGAGCTGTGTGGGTGCCAACAGCACCCACACCCCGAGACACATAAACAAGTCTCAAAACCAGACTTCCAGATCACCTACAGCAACCCCAAAGGGAAAGGACATGGAACAATCTGATACTCAACCACCTAGATGCCCTGAACTGGCAACAAAAGAGGATCTGGAAAAAATGAAATCAGAAATAATTTCTCAGATAAAAGCAGAGATTGTGCCCATAGTGCAAGACATGATTAATAAATCTAGAGAGGACACAGATTAAAAAAAAAATAGAGGAGCTGAGGAACATGATGGAATCCCAACATAGGAAACAAAAGAAATCCATAAAACAGACACAAACAGACTTCCAGGAGATAAAAAACTCCACTGAAAGTCTGCACAGCAGAATGAGCCAATGTGAGGACAGAATTTCAGATATAGAAGATAAGACTGCAATTAGTGACCAGGAAAAGAAAAATTGCTTCAAAATTGTAAGGGACCATGAGAAATCAATCCAGCAGCTGCTAGACAATGCAAAGAAGAATAACATAAGACTGATTGGAGTCAATGAAGAAACAGGAGAGAGTACAGATGACAAAAAAAAAAACTGTTCACAGAAGTAATGGCAGTAAACTTCCCAAGCAAGGGGAAAGAACTTGACATACAGATAAGTGAGGCAGATAGCACTCCAAATAACCTTGATAAAAAAATCTATACATAGGCATATAACTGTTAAGATTCCAGAAACCAAACAGAAGAACAAAGTTCTACAAGCAGTTATAGAAAAGAAACAAATCACATACAAAGGAAAGCCCATCAGAATCACAGCAGACTTCTCAACACAAACCCCCAAGGCAAGAACATCTTGGAGTGATGTATCCCAAGCCCTAAGGAAAACAGCCTCCAACCCAGATTAATGTACCCTGCAAAACTATCTTTCAAAATTGATGGAGAAATAAGATACTTTCATGACAAAGAGCACCCTAGGAATTTCATGAATACCAAACCAGCACTCCAAAATTTTTACATAATATCCTAGGAACAGACAATGAGGATCACATCCCCAGGAAGCAAAGCAGAATGAATCCATCAGGTTCAACAAGAAATTAAATGTAAAGGGGGAGAATCCAACAAAAAGAAAAAGTCATGACAATGATGTCAATACGTATCAATTATAACCATCAATGTTAATAGTCTCAATTCACCAATCAAAAGAAATAGACTGGCAGAATGGGTCAAGAAGCAAAATCCAACAATATGCTGCACACGAGAAACACATTTAATTCAAAAAGAAATGCATAGATTGAAAGTTAAACAGTTGAAAACAATACTCCATGTGACAGGAACCCAAAAAATCCTCTTTGCAGGTCAAGTGGATTTCAAACCAACACTGATTAAGAGAGACAAAGATGGACACTACATCCTTGTAAAGGGAACAATCCAACAGGAAGAAATGACAATCATAAATATCTATGCACCAAACACTAGTGCGCCCAACTATATAAAACAAATACTAACTGACATGAAAAGTTGTATATGCACTAATACAATAGTAGTAGGGACCTCAATACCCCACTGTCACAAATAGATAGATCAACTAGACAAAAAATAAGCAACGAAATACTGGAACTCAATCAAACTCTTCAGCAAATGAACTTAACAGATGTTCACAGAGTGTTCCACCCCACAAAATCAGAATACACATTCTTTTCAACTGCATGCAGGTTGTTCTCCTAAATAGACCAAATACTCAGAGAACATGTTTAAATAAGTGCAAAGGAATTAATGTTATCCTCTGTATATTATCAGAAGATAGTTCAATGAAATTGGAGATCAATAACAACAGAAACTGCAAAAATTACATAAACACATGGAAATTGAGCACTCCACTTCTGAATAACCAAAGGGTCACAGTTGAAATTAAAGAAGAAATCAGGCAGTTCCTTCAATTAAATGACACTATAACATATCGGAATCTATGGGACACAATGAAAGCAGTCTTATGAGGGAAATTCATAGCAGTGAATACACATATTAGGAAAACAGAATGAGCCCAATGAAACAACCTGATGCTGAACCTCAAGCTTCTAGAAAAAGAAGAGCAGGACAACCCCAAAGCTCATACAAGGGAGGAAATTATAAAGATCAGAGGAGAAATCAATGCAATGGAGACTAAGAGAACGATACAAAAAATCAATGAAGCCAAGAGTTGGCTCTTCGAAAGAATCAACAAAATTGACAAAGCCTTAGCCAACCTTATGAGAAAAATGAAAGAAAAGGCCCAAATCCATGCAATTAGGAATGAAAAGGGTGAAATTACAACACACCCAGCAGAAATCCAGAGGATCACCAATATCTACTTCCAGAACCTATACGCCAATAAGATGGAAAACACAAAAGAAATGGACAAATTCCTATATACATATGAATTACCAAAGTTGAATGAAGACCTAATAATTCTAAAAAACCCAATATCAATCAATGAAATTGAAAACATAATTAAAAACTTACCAACTAAAAAAAGCTCGGGTCCTGATGGCTTCACTGCTGAATTCTATAAGACATTTAGAGAGGAACTCCTGCCATTACTGTTTAAACTCTTCAACAAAATTGAAAGGGAAGCAATACTCCCAAATTAATTCCTGGAAGCAAGCATCACCTTGATCCCCAAAGCAGAGAAAGACTCAACCAAAAAAGAGAACTATAGGCCAAACACACTAATGAACATAGATGAAAAAAATCCTTAATAAGGTACTGGCAAATAGAATGCAGAAGATCATCAAGAAGATCATACACCCTGATCAAGTGGGATTCATCCCAGGGATGCAGGGATGGTTTAACATATGCAAATCAATCAATGTAATACACTCTATCAATAGAGCCAAGGACAAAAAATATATGATTATCTCCATAGATGCAGAAAAAGCATTTGACAAAATCCAACATGCATTTATGATAAACCAGACAAAAAATTAGAACAGATGGTCTCTACCTCAATCTGATAAAAGCCATTTATGAAAAACCAACAGCCAAGATCATACTAGATGGTCAAAAACTGAAATCCTTCACACTAAAATCAGGAACAAGACAAGGATATCCACTGTCACCACTCTTGTTCAACATAGTTTTGAAAACATTAGTCGAGGAAATCAGACTAGAGAAAGAAAGAAGTTAAATTGTCATTATTTGCAGATGACATGATACTCTATGTAGAAGACCCCAAGAACTCCACCAAAAGTCTTCTAGACTTAATAACCAAATTCAGTAGAGTAGATGGATACAAGGTCAACACACAAAAATCAATAGCTTTCCTCCACATGAACAACAGACTCACTGAGACAGAAATAGGGCAAACCATTCCTTTCACAATAACATACAAATATTGAAATGCCTAGGAATCAATCTAATGAAAGGAATCAATCTAATGAAAGAAATCAAAGGCCTCGTCTCTGAAAACTATAGCACTCTGAAAAGAGAGATCGAAGATGATATCAGAAAATGGAAAGACATCCCCTGCTCCTGAGTAGGAAGGATCAACATAGTAAAAATGGCCATTCTTCTAAAACTTGTATTAGATTCAATGCAATCCCAATTAAAATCCCAGCATCATACTTCCTGGACCTTGAGAAAACAATCCAAAAATTCATTTGGAACAAGAAGAGACCCGGATTAGCAAAAGCAATCCCAGGCAACAGAGACATGGCAGGGGGTATCACAACCCCCAACTTGAAACTATACTACAAAGCTACTGTGATAAAAACAGCATGGTACTAGAAAAGAAACAGGCCTGAGGATCAGTGGAACAGATTAGAAGATGCAGAAACAATGCCAGACACACTCAGCCACCTCATCTTCAATAAAGGAGCCAAACACCCTCACTGGAGGAAAGATAGCCTCTTTAATAAATGGTGCTGGAAAAATTGGGTTTCAACTTGCCAAAGACTAAAACTAGACCTATATCTGCACTCAACTAAAATCAAACTGAATTAAAGATCCAAATATTAAAACAGAAACGCTGATCTGGCTGGAACTGAGGTTAGATAGAACTCTTGAAGACATTGGTGTAGGAAAAGATTTTATGAACAAAATCTCAGTTGCCCGTGAACTAGCACAAACAACCAACAAGTGGGATCTCTTCTTATTAAAAAGCTTCTGCACAGCAAAAGAAACCACCAACAGTGTGAAGAGACAACCCATAATGTGGGAAAAAATTTTCACCAGTGGTCCCTCAGACAAAGGCCTACTATCTCAAATCTATAAAGTTTAAAGACCCAATCCAAAAATTGGCATCTGAAATGAACAGATATTTCTCACACAAAGAAGTAGAAATGGCAAATAAACACATGAAAAAATGTTCAACATCACTGGTCATTGGAGAGATGTAAATGAAACCAACGCTGAGATTCCACCTCACCCCAGAAAGAATGGCTGCTATCATGAAATCAACCAATAACAAATGCTGGCAAGGCTGTGGGGAAAGAGGAACCCTGCTCCACTGCTGATGGGAGTGTAGACTGGTGCAACCACTGTGGAAATCAGTATGGAGATACTTCAAAAACTAGGACTGGAAGTCCCATTTGACCCAGCTATTCCCCTGCTGGGTATCTTCCCGAAAGAATTAAAAGAATCATACCACAGTGATATATGTGCACCCATATTCATAGCAGCACAACTTGCAATAGCTAAAACGTGGAAGCAGCCCAAATGCCCATCAACTGGAGACTGGATAAATAAAATGTGGTCTTTTTATAAAATGGAGTACTACTCAGCCATAACAAATGAGGAATTAGAGACATTTATAGCTAAGTGGATGCACATTGAGGCAATACTCTTAAGTGAAATAAATAGGACACACATGTGTAAATATCGAATAGTTTCTGTAGTGTGAGAAACTGAAAGTGTAAATAAGGACTAAAAGGTATAATAGATAATGTGACTTAGAAAGAAAAGGGGCAAAGGGGAAGGGGAAGTGGGAGGGGTGGGGAAAGGAAAGAAGGGAATGGAATTAATATGAGAAAATGAAAAAATGGAAACAAAGTCTTTGTATATAGGGAGGGATGGAGGGGTTGAAGGGAGGGCAGGTGAAGGGGGAAAAATAAGAACCAAGAGAGACTATGTAAAGGTGCAAATTTCCAATGATGAATGTCATTATATTGTACACCTAAAATGTACCAATAAAAGCTATTACTAAAGGTGAGGGGTCGGGGATTTAGCTCAGCGGTTCCGTCGCCTGCCTCGCAAGCACAAGGACCCAAGTTCGATCCCTGGTACCAAAAAAACAAAAAACATAAAGGTGAAAAAAAAAGTAACAAAGTAGAAAAGGGTTGACAGTATTCCAATGGGAAACAAGGGTCTTCTCCTTGGTAGATTCAGAGTTCAAATTGGAATGAGTCTGGGATTCAGTACCAGGTAATGGAGAGGAGCTAGGTTGGTAGAAACATAGTAGGGTTGGTTCTATGATGTGGATCCCCACATCCTAGGATGCCCTATGTGTTAGGAGTGTGCCCCCAGAAAAATCTCTTAGCTTCTCTTAACTTCTGCCTTTTCACAAGCTAATCTGTTACCTTTCCAGAACCATGAAAGGTCAAATAAAGGCATGTAGGTGAATGTTGTTTATAAACACAGTGAGGAAATATTAACATTAAAAGGCATATTGGGTGGCATCATAGCACTCTGGGCCCAGACTTCCTAGGCCTGACTCCCTATTTTGGGACTTACTAGCTCTATCTGTTAAGTTGCCTGTTTTCTTATCTGTAAAGTAGGTATGATAATGTGGCCTAGCTTATAAGGTTGTTCTGAGGCTTAATGGGGTTAATACATGGAAAAGACTTAGAACCAGATGTAGAGAAATGAAATATTGAGCCATAAGGAGAAACAGCTTTCAGGGTTCAGATTATTATTTTTCTATTCTCCTTAGTTTTTTTTTATAAATTGTATTTAAACTAGTTGGAAATCCCAAAGGAAAGCCATCAAGACAGAATAAGCGCCAGAACCCAAGAAATGAAGGTAGTCTGGGCTCAAGTGGTCTGTAGTGTGGGGTGGAAAATGACCCTGCTTCCTGGGACAGAGGAAGGAAGAAACTTCACCTCCTCCTCAGTAAATTGGGTGGAAGGTCACTCCTGGCCTCCTGTAAGGGCCTGAGCAATTGAAGGACAGTGTCGGAGGGAAAGAGAGTGAGTGTGAGGTACAGGAGAGGGACTGCAACCTGCCCTTCCTAGCCTTGTGTCACCACCCCCACCTGCCTCCTGGTGTGAGAAGCGGGACCATCCGCCATTGTCCATGGACTTAGACCAGGTCTGGTCCCCAGCAGCTGGATAAGAACAGTCATGGGAACATTGCCTAAAGGGAACACAGTGCCAGTCTTTATAGGATCAGGAGCCAGTTCCTCACACTGTGCCCCTACCGTCAATTTGAGTGTGAGAACCAAAGCCAAGACTTTTCAGCAAAGTTCTGCCTTTCCCGTGGGAAATGAGGATTTCCTCAGAGTGGACAATTCCCTGCCAATAGTGTAGTACCCACCTGGGCCTTCCAGGAGCAGTGAAGTGATGAACTTGAACACAAAGGAGATGAGATTCAGAGTTACTATTGCTGTTCTGAGAAGAGGGAAGAGGGGAGTGTGTTTGCTCACTAGCGTCAGCTTGTGACACTATTCAGTGACCACATGGAGAGGCCACCAAACCAGCCCTGTCTCTCATTCACCCTCTCCAGGGAGCATCCTGACCAGACCAGGACTGGATTTGGCAGTGAGAGTCTTTTGCTTCGAGGCTGCACCATCAGAAACACTGAGGTGGCTGTTGGCATTGTCGTCTACACAGGTACTTGTGTGGGACGCTTCTTACATGCAGACTTTTCTTAATGCTCCTCCCTCCGTCCTCTCCTATGAATCCATGTTCGGTCAGGGGGAACACACAGTAGCTTGCAGAGTAAGAGCCATGGAAATTCCCATTTCTCAGCTAAGCAGACTGAGGATGGGAGTCACAGCAGCTTATTCTGTCCACAAGATGCAGGGTTAACATCATTCATCTGAGCCACTCAGGGAGAGGAATGCACATGCATTCACCTCAGCGGTCTTGTGACCACCGAAGGAAGGGTGGAGAGTAGCTCCTCTGGCCTGCAGAATAACCTCACCAAACATTTCCTCATTTGTGCAGCGAGAGGAATATCTGTGTCTCCCTCAAAAGGATACATGAGAACCAAATAAACCCACACACGAAAGGCACACAGCACTGTCTAGTGAAGGAACAGCTTGGCAGACCGCAGTTCCCGAATCCAGGGCTTTGCACGTACTGGCAAGGTTCTACCACAGCCACATCCCCAGCCCCAGTTACTGCTTTTGTGCTTGTTTCTACCATTATTCTATAGCCCCAGATATGGCGGCTGTATTATCCTGCTGTTCACTACTACACTGACGTATTCCAGGCTGGCTAACTTGGTGCAGAACAGAGACTTATTTAGCTCACAGCCTGGGAGGTTCGGGACATGGCACTGTCATTGCCTCAGCTGTGATGAGGGCTCTTGGCTGTGTGAGGGAAAAATCACACTACCAAACAGCAAGCCAAAGAGACACTGGGGTCCCACAGTCCCCTCCTGGGGTGCACCCCCAATGGACCTAAGGACCTTGTGCTAGGTCACACCTCTTAAAGGTCCACCTCCCAGCATCAGCACAACGAAGACCAAGCTCCTAAAACATGAACTTTCGGGGAATGACAACATCCAGACCATGGCAGGGACTCTCCCTCCTTTTGCTTTGGATTTTTAATCTCTGTTAAAAGCAAAGAAGAATCCCCAAGTGGGTGATGGGAGTGGCATATTTGGGGACAGTAGTAACCATGTCCCTGGGTAGCCAGGTGGCCCAGGGTGAAATCCAGTCATGTTCTGCATGTTCTTGTGTTGGTTGGTGAAACTTTCCATGCAAAATGGATCAACGGTTCCTGCCCTGCAGGAGTGGGAAGTTCAAATGAGATCATCTGTGGAAAGGCCCTAACACAATGCCTAGAATGAACTATGCTCTCAGAAAATCTGTGAGCAAACAGAACAGTGTTTTTAGTGACCCTCTCAAGCAGATGCTCTCAGCCTTGGCATTATGACATTTTGACCTGGAATATTTTTCGCAGCAAGGGACTGTCTTGCAAAATATTCAGCACCTCCTTGGCCTGTACACACTAGATGCATAAGCCTCACTCCTCTCCTGATTGTGAAAATTGAAACTTTCTCCAGACAATGCCCAATGTCCACTGGGGAGCAAAGTCACTCCTAGTTGAGGACAACTGGCCCAGAGTTACCTTCTCTCCCTTGGTATCATCAGTGAACTCAATAGGCATCAAAGGCCCAGAGGGCCCATGTTGAGCTTTCCAGAAGGAAGGGATTCAGTGTGAGCTGTATGCGCCTCACAACAAACATCTATAGAGACCTTCCTGTGCACCGGGGGTGAATCCACTGTGCATTAATGCACTCTCATACCCTAAATGCACAGCCATCAACTCTCATTTCACAGAAGAGAAGTTGAGGTACAAAGCAATTTATTCAGCTGAGGTCTCGTGAGGTCAGCTGAGATTAACTCTCTGTAACCCAAGGCCTTGTACAGTAATTGCGGAGCTGAGTTCTGTCTGTGCCATGCTGCCTCACCTCTGAGCCCACCTCTGAGCCCACCTCTGGCCAGCACAGAGGAGTTGGAAGGTGAGCAGCAGGTCCAGGACCCCCATACAGGTTGCCCTGGAGGCAGTAAGAGAATGGAGCCGCTGACTGGTGTTCATTGTGCAGCCAGCAAGAAGTCCTCATGAGCACAGCAACTTGAGTCTAATGTAAAAAGCCTGGAGTCTGATTGCTCCTACTGTTTTCTTGCTGCTTTAAATCCACGGCAACCAGCTAAACAGTATTAAAGCCAATTGCTTCTGGAGCTGATATATTGGTCTTCTTTAATTTTGCACCAAAAATATGTGACTGGTTACACTTGACTGCTGAGAAGTACAGTATGTAATTAAAATTCAGCAGCCCAAAGGAGAGGTTGTGTCTGAAGACAATACCTGTCTGATGTCTAGCTCTTAGCTGTGTGGCCTTGGGCATCATGAGTTGGAGGATGGAGAAATAGACTGGGAATCGGAATCCTGGCTTCCCACCATGACTCTGATGTCAATTTCTTCTTTCACTTTGGGCAGGTCCCTTCCACTCTCTGACCCTCAGTTTCCCTAACTGGAAAAGGGGATGACAGGAAGATATTGATAGTATTAAAACTCTTCATCCCTTCTTTAAACAAAATTTAAAGCAGATTTCCAAGATAGGTGTGGAGCTGTTCAGGTAGGGATAATACTAGGGTGAGGACATTTGTTTTCTAGTGTTCTTACAGAAAACACCAAGGCCTTAAGCACAACCAAAGAGATAACAATGGAAACTTATGACTCCAAGCACTCCCCTACCACAGGGTCTTTGCACATAGAGTTCCCCTCAGAAAAGAACCTGAATTCACTATTTTCTCTCAAAGGCCACGAGACAAAAGCCATGCTGAACAACAGTGGCCCCCGGTACAAACGCAGCAAAATTGAGCGACGTATGAACATGGACATCTTCTTCTGCATCGGGATCCTCTTCCTCATGTGCCTCAGTGGGGCCATAGGTACGGAATGTTCTGAAAACAAAAATCCGATAATCCTGTGTTTCTTTGGACAAGTTGCTTTACTCTCTGAGCCTTAGCTTCCTCATCTATAAAATGAGGCTGATAAAAAAGATAGTAATGGGACCCCATGGAAGGAAACTGCAAGTAAAATCTCGTCAAAGTAGCACATGCTCTTTAAATATTAGGAAGGTCATCTGTCAGTTTTCTGTTAAAGAAATACAGAAACCAGGCACACTCTGAGCGTGGGAGGCTGGCAACATGAAGAGCAGTCTAGAGGGAGGAGTGAGAAGCTGTGAATAGGCTTGATAACAGTTTTTCCCACTCCACAAGGGGCCACAGGTTGGTTCCATATTAGTTTCCTATTACTGCTGTAAAAAATTAACACAAACTGAGTGCTCAGAGCGGCACAAACACCCAGGCTACTCTTGGAGGGTGAGGTAGGAAGATTGTGAGTTTGAGCCCAGTCTCGGCAACTTAGCCATTTAACAAGACCCTGTCTTAAAAAAATAAAAAGCCTGTAGCTCAGTGTGAAAGCTCTGAGTCCAATTCCCAGGACCTCAAAAAAAAAAACAAAACAAAAACACAGTACACATTTATGCAGGAACAGCTCTGGAAGGAGTCCAAAATCCATTTCTCTGGGTTAAGATTAAAATATCAGCAGGTTTGTTTCCTTCTAGAGGCTCTGAGAGAAGAACCTGTTCTTTGTATTCCTTGGTTTGTGTCCTCTTCCTCCCTCTTCAAAGACACCACTCCTGTTCCTGTTGCCCCACATTCCTTCTCCTCATCTGCAGCACTGTCCCCTTCTTTCCTAAGGACACTTGTAATCACATCCCTGAACCCACTGAATGACTCCAGATGGCCTCTTCATCTCCAATCCCCATTGTCACATCTACAAGGTCCCTTCTGACATACACGGCAGCAGCATGTTCACAGGGCGCCAGAGTTAGGATGTGTCTGTCGGAGGAGGTTTTAGCCGCCCACAGAGGAGGAGCCTGTCTTGAAGAGGCAGCTGTTCTGGCTCGGAGTAGGCACACACTGGAGGAGGTCGATGGCAGAGGCAAGTTTAAGGGCAGGATGGGACAAGCATCCATGAGGAGAGAGAGAAAAGTCATTCTTAGCCTCAGCAATGGGAGGAGAAGCATGGTAGGCAGAGGAGTAGTTGGCTGTTTGGTGTGGCAAGAGCAAGGCCTAGAACAGAGCCCTAATCAGAACTGGGATGTGGCCACGTTCCAGAAGTATGGACATACTGATCTGGAGTCATTGAAGTTAATCCTCAGAATGAAGGGGAAAGGGTCCTCCACGAAGTTCTTACCCCTCTCCCCTAGGGCATAAATCTAACAACGGTTCACGGTATGCTAAGGAGACCCAAAAAAAACCAGGGTCAATCAACAGAAAGAACTCAGGCTGAGCCCCCCAACCCAATGAGCAGCCTTAGAATCACAACATCACTGTTTCTACAAAGATCATGTCCAAAAGGCAGAGGTAGTCCTGGGCTCAGAGAGCCCTAGTGTGGCCACAGTGAACACAGTGGGACTTAGCCTCAAGGGTGGCCTGGAGCTTCCCCGTACTATGCTTTCCAGATGAGTCTCACAGTACTCCTTGTGGGGGTGGCCCGAGGTGTACAGAGAGCACCAGAGTGGGCGGGAGCAGGCCCCAAGAAGGCAGCCACCGTGCTGCACCGCCCCCCCAGGGCCACACTGTGCCCACGGGTCACCTCAGAACTTCTGCCTCTGCCTTGGGACAGGTTCTTCCAGGCCAGGTCAAAGCTGAAAGGACAATTGAGATTCTCTCACTGTATCTCCAGAGAAGGAAAGTTAATGATGAAAAGGCCACACAGAGACACAAGGCACAGACAGCCCAAATTAGCTTGGCAGATTTCCCAGAATAACAACCAGAGGGAGTTCGTGGAGGAGGGGGACAGAGTTCTAGTCAATAGGAACAACTCAGGCACCAAGTAGGTGCCTTGCCAGAGCCTAGCCCTGATGTGCAAAGCTCTCCAGTGAGAGCCAGCAGCAGCCAGGGTTCCTTGTACATGTTTAATTTTGTAAGGGTGGTGCTTCTTCTTTCTTTGCCCTGGATGCCCTCCTCTGGCCTTTCTCACCCCTACCCCAACACCTACGCAACCTCCAGACCTCTCAAGTGCTCCTCCTCCTCACAGACTTCTCTGGTTTCACCCCTGTCCTTAACTTGCTCCTCTGAGATCCAGGGACCCTTCGGTTGTGCTGAGTCATTTGCTCTATAATATCAGCTTCACATAAGGTCATGTGTGAAAGTCTCCTTTTTTCTGCCACGTATGATGCCACTTGGCCCATCTCCTGGGCAAAGATGTGTCTCTGGGTTGGGCAGCATTCCCTATGGTCCTGTTTCTTATAGTTCCTGCCCTGTAGCTGCGAGCACTCTCCACACTAGGTTATTCTACTCTCACAATCATCATGGGGAGTGAGTGTTATTGCTAATTAACAGACGAGGACAGCGAGGTTTAGGAAGCTCGTGGCAGAGGCTGAATACACTTCAACTCGCTTGATCCACAGATAATAAACGTTCTCACCCGCTTTGCAGAGAAGGAAACAGCTCCCAGCTCCGTCTGTATCTGGTGCAGCTGCTATGCATAGCACTCTCCATGCTGTATGTCATCTGTCCTCTGACGTCACACTCACTGACTTGCCAGGGAACTTTGAAAGGACCTGAACAAGGACTGACACCTTCTGAATTAATAAATGTTGGATACATGAAGAATAAATGAGAGAAATAGCGGAAGAAGGGAAATCAGGGCACAGGTTTTTCAAGACTCACATACTATGTTTTCACTACACGCCCCTTTCTTTCCAACCCCTGTGTAACAAGACTTTATCAAAAAATAAGTAATCCCCATTCTACTCTCCTCTGGTAAAACAGATTTAATGACCATCAATCAATTGATTGAAATATAGACTATATGAAGGACCACTTTAAAGCCAACAGCCCCCCCCCATCTCTGTTGTGTAGACGAAGGCTGGGCTCCTCCAGAGCATGGCAACTTCAAGGAGCAAGCCAAGGCAAGCTGTAACTAACCATCTTTAAAACCAAATGGAGATTTTTATCTCATCCCTAGCTTTGCTTCTTCACAGGTCACAGCTTCTGGAATGGGACCTTTAAAGAACACCCTCCCTTTGATGTGCCAGATGCCAATGGCAACTTCCTTCCCCCAGCCCTTGGGGGCTTCTACATATTCCTCACAATGATCATCCTGCTCCAGGTAGGAAGCCTCCCTAATCCCAACAACTCTGGAAAATAAGAAGTCAATGCTGGCCCCAAGAAAGAAGTAACTGGACTTAGATGAGGAGAGAGATGGTTACTGATTTCTTGGGGGTCTTTGAAAGTATTTACATTGGGGGTTCCCCTGCCTTGGGACAAGAACCTGGCCCTGCAGATAATAGCTGAAGGAAAATGTTGACCAAGCTTTGCTATTTAAGAGTGAGTTTACACCTGTGACCCAGTGTGCTGGACACTGATGACCGAGGATCAAAAGAAGATGAAGCAGCACAGACAGCTACAGAGAACCCTCCAGCCCCAAGCACTGAGAGACAGTAAAAACAACTTAGCATTTTATCATTTGATCCTTTGACACCAAAAAGAACAGAAGAAAAATAGAGAACCAATAGAGAACACCAACAGAATATGTGGGACAAAGTGATAGATTTTTTTTAAATCTTCATGCTCCGTAAGAAAATACAGAAGCCTCTGAGAAGATGAGAGTAGTTGTAGTTTGGCTTTGATGAGGTTCCATCTATGTTAAATTTCTTGTAGTAGTTGAATGCGTTCCATTGTTCTCTTAAATATTAGACATTTTCAAGCATTCACTTATGCATCTGGCTAAGTAATTATTTTTAAAAGTCAGAGCCTATCTGGCCTCTGCAAAGAATAGTTTCCTGCCTGCTCAAAATGAAATCCAAAGTTCCTGACCACAGCCAACAAGGCCCTAAGAGTTCTGGACTTTGACCTGACCCTGACTCCACCTGCTACCACTCTCCTCCTCCTCACTCAGGTACAAGATTTTCTCACTGTTCCTGGCTCCCAGATGCCCAGGCCAGCCCCACTGCCAAGAACTCACTGCCCACAGATAAGCTCATAACTCACACCCTCCTTTCTTCAGTCCCTGCTCAAAGGTCATGGTTTATAAAAAGAGTCCCTCCCACCCATCACTCTCCGCCCTCTTTGTGTTTCTTTATTCTCCTTCATGAGGCTTACCACCATCCCATATGTATTTGTTTACTATCACTGGAATGAATGTGAATTCTTTGAGTCCAGGGATTTTGTTTGGATGACTCCTATTTCCAAGAGTTAAAACAGTATCCAAGACAAAGAAAGCACCGGAAAATATTAGGCATTGGATTAGTGGATAATAATCAACAGTGGATGGTGACACTCTGTGGCATAGAGATCTGGGGGGATGGAGGGGAACCCTGGGCAGAGGCCCTAAAGCTCCCTCATTGAACATAACATACATATTACCAGTGGTGAGTACCTATTGCATCCAGACATCCTAAATTGAAGGGCATCTCTCTTTCAGTTTCACCCTAAGAATTCCAAGGGAGGCATGAAGTCATTGACATTTAATATCTCAGAAAGAGTACTTCCTTTGAACCGATCTCAGCTTTCAGTTAAATGCTTTTGCTACCTATAAGTGAGGGTCCAGAAGCAGGGAACTCACCTGGTTTCTGATGCAGTGGTATCTATCTCCTCTCAGGTGCTGATCCCCATCTCTTTGTATGTGTCTATTGAGCTGGTAAAGCTCGGCCAAGTGTTCTTTCTGCACAATGACCTTGACCTGTATGATGAAGAGTCTGATATGCCCATGCAGTGTCGAGCCCTCAACATCACAGAGGACCTGGGCCAGATCCAATACATCTTCTCGGACAAAACGGGAACCCTGACAGAGAACAAGATGGTCTTCCGACGTTGCACCATCGTGGGCAGCGAGTATTGTCACCAAGAAAATGGTACAAGGGCTCCGTGCACCTCCATCCCTATCTGTAGAAAGAAAATACCCTCTTTTCCTAAAAGAAGAGAAAAAAGACTACTTTACTCCCCTGACAGGCTATGAGGCCTTTTGTCAAGTTACTTCCTGTAAATCCATGATCTTCCTTGTCACAGAACAGTGCTGTTCTTACTACCTCTAAGCTTTCACTGGTTCCCAGAGGTTTTTAATAGTAACCCTATATGTGGTACCCATTTACAACAAAAGATTTTTATGCCAGGACTGGACTGGGGATAATTGTGCACCAGTTTCATAACCATAGTTTAGGAATTTCACGGGTCACCTAACCTGACAGGTCAGGATGGGTCTAGATCTAGGCACTTGGTCAGATTTACACATCTAGAAAATACCTTCCATGCTAACTGATGTCTTAGATTTTTCACTTAGGCAACATTTTGATCTAGGAGATAGGTCTGTAAGATGCCTGGACTGTTACATGAATTGAAAGTTGCCCAGAAAACTCACTTGATTCCTTCAGACACCCTCCCCTCCACACACACACAGAGAGGGAGGGAGGAAGGGGGAGAGAGGGCAGAGGGAGACACTCAGAAGAGCATCCATTCTTTTGGCTAAAAGATGGGGAGTAGAGAAAGGAGGAGATATTATACGCAGCCCTGTCCCCTTTGCCATGGTGATAATTCACCATCTATGTGGGAGCTTCTGATCTCCTTCTAATAATAACACCTTCTATTACCAGTACTTAGAGTAAGCTAATCACTTTCACACATTATATCATTAAATCATCAAAACAATCCTATGAGTTAGGTATTTTTTAATACTTTGAGGAAACAGACCCAGGTTAAGTCACAGCTCAAAGTCCCATAACTAGATGGTCATAGGGCCAGGATTTGAACTTGTAGGACTGATTTGCATCCCCCTTTCTCCAGTCTTGGTAGCCTAGTTGCCAGTTTTCCACAGCAGCATAGATTCTTCCTAGGCTCTTTACCCCTACCCTCAAAGTCTAGCGTCTTCCTAACCATGGTCCCACCCAGGTATAACAATGCTTTTCTTGCAGCCAAGCGACTGGAGACCCCAAAGGAGTTGGACTCAGACAGTGAAGGGTGGACCCAGTACCAATGCCTGTCATTCCCAGCGAGATGGGCCCAGGGGCCAGCAACAATGAGAAGTCAAGGAGGTACCCAGCCTCTGAGGAGGTGTCACAGTGCCCGGGTGCCCATGCAGGGTCACTCCCGACAAAGGTCTGTAGGGCGCTGGGAAACCTCACAGCCTCCTGTGGCCTTCAGCAGCTCCATAGTAAGTCTCTGTCTCTCCACTTTGAATTGGAAGTATCTTATTGTGGGTGGACGAGGGAGAGGAAGCTGGGATAGGGAAAAGACTATAGAAACTCTGAGCTCTCCAGATGGTGGGTTATGGTCTCATATGAAGTCCACTCAACTGTTGTGTCGCCATAGGCAGTTCCCAGCCTTTCAAATATCCCAGATTAGAAATTGGGAGAGTTCGTCACAACATACCAATTTCTTGCTTTTCTTTTTAAAATGGAATTGAAAAAATTCTCCACACTCAGCCAGTGTTTCCTTATGGCAATAACTGGCTTGAGTTAAGGAGTTCATATCACTTAGACCAGGTACCAAATCTTCACTTCGTCACAGCCTTCCTCTGTTCTCTGTTCATCCCCTTATGGAGCTGAAAGCCAGCAGCATTCCCATTATGTACGTTTTTCCAATTATACGGTTAGGAGAAACAAAAATAATTGTTATGCCCCTGTCTTTATCACATGGGGAAAAAATGTAATAATGATGTAAGGCTTAGTGCGTTTACAGAAAAATGAAATGATTTATTTTATGAAGCAAAAAAAAAATCTATGTCAGAATTACCCCACCCACTTCATCCTCTCAGATTAATGCCTGGCCCCAGTGAGCATTCAAGTTCCTGCATCTGGGATGGGGCTTTGTGCACAGGGTCCCTTCTTATTTTATCCCTTAGATCAGTAAACAGCCAGGTAGCAAATGAAGGCACTGAGCTCCTCCCCCTAGACTGACAGCACTCCCTAGAAGTCAATACCAGTACCAAGGCCGTCTGATTCCTCTCCTAATCCTCTTTGGTCTGAACATACTCTTTCTCCAGGGAGCATTAAAACACATCATCTGGAATCTTCTGCACTTAGAAAATGCCACAGGGAGCACTAGAAGAGATCCTGGCTAACCAATGGTCTCTGAAGTGCTATTATCCCATTATTAGAATATTACATTTTTAAAATGAACCTTTTCATCCTTTTTCCCACGATACACATATAACTACATATATTTAACATTTTTTGGCAGTCATGGTAGGTAGCAATTGTAAATGCCAAAGTTTTTATTCCTAACATGATATCCAAAGTATTTTCCAGATCGCCATCCAGTTTTCATAACCCAGGACTGTGTTTCCTAACTGTGATGAAGAAATCCTTTGAGACTGTGTTTGTAGTTACTCATCTAACTTTGGGTACTCAGTTACTTCTCAGTATTATCGTCAAGTGCAGAAGCACAGCATTAGCAAAGATGACACGAGAACAGTTTGTTAAGGGAAGTGATCCATAGCTGCCTCTGGGAAGATTGTTGTTGGGTGGTTTTATTTCTTTAATTTTCCCTACTGCTATAAAAACAAGACACACACTGTCATATTTCTCTCTTCTTTAATTCTGCCCTCTGAATGGAATGCTTTCCCCTCAGCAATTTACCCAAATATTTTTTAAATAAATTAACAGCATTCTCATTAAAGATTTTATGTATCTTTTGGTACCTTCTAGTTATAGGTACCATTAGCATCTAAGGTGCAAGAAAAGGAAACACTTTTTTTCTTGAGATCACAGCAGCCCTGAACCAGGAAGTAGAAATGTGATGCAGGGCCCTGAGTTGATGTCAGTGGGAGGGACGAGCTAACCTCTGAGCTCTCTCTAGATCTGGGGCATCAATCTTCTGCCTGGCTGACAGTTTCAAAAGCAAGCTCTAAGTTCATTCAGGAGCAATAAGAAAACTGACACATGGATTAAGACTCAATTTTCATAGCCTGGACAAGTGAGGATGGTGACACGTCCTCCTCACAAATAGCCAAACTTACTGTTGTGTAGTCAGGTTGCTTGGCAATCTGGGTTTAGTGGTATGATAGCATCCTTGAGTGTTTGTTTAGGAGCAGACTGGGCTAAAAGTCAGGAGATGTAGATTCTGGTTTTAGCTCTGTGTCTGGCTTGTTATATAACCTCAAACAAAATGGTAAACCTCTTTATTCCCTTTTCATCTTCTGAAAATACTTGAAGTTCTCACCAGGCTGTTTTAAAAATCAGATCACACAAAGTGCTAGCATACAAGATCCCTTCTACCTGGGAATCAGTGCATTTAGCTCAGCTGCACCATGAGTTGGCTTCATGACTCTGGTCAACTGATTGAATTGGAAGCCTCAATTTCCTCATCATTATAGCAAGGATAATTGTTCTGGCTCAGGAGTTTATTTTGAGGATTTAATTCTTAAAGTTATATTTTGTAGACAGATAATGAATAGTGGTTTTAAATAATCTTTCTAAAGGGAAGCTGACTGCCTTGGACAAATGTTTGTATATCTAATATCATGGAGGAAAAATGTCAAGTTTTCATAAAGTACAATGGTAGAGCTGTCTCACCTACTGAGACTCTGGTATTTGGGGTCTAGAGTGGGGTAAGAACATTTGTATTTCTATTTCTGATGATTCTAGTGAGCAGCCAAGACTGAGAGCCTCTCTAAGCCGACCATCGGCCTTCCAGAAAATAGTCTTCATGTGGCTCACACAGGTACACACACAGCTCTGGAGGCCTTTGTGGAGGAGGCCGATTTAGGCTGTCTTCTCACATCGACCTGAGAAATACGTCCAGCTGCAGTCAGGTCCTTGAAGTGGTCTTGGGAGGCTTCTTTGCAGTCCCTAGTGGGTCCCTGGGTGCCCGCCCCACACAGGGTGGCAGGCTCTGTGTTGGCTCCTCTTCCACCTGCCCATCTGGCATCCAGTCTGGCCTGATAATCTCTCAGAACCACCTGTCCTCTACCTTCCCTTCATGACCTGAGTCAGAATGTACTTCTGAAACCTCTAGGGCACCAGGTTTCACAATACATATCCCACCAGTTTCTCAAGAAGCTAAATGTCAGTTTCCCTGGTCCTTCGGTCTGAACCAAAAAAACAAAGATCAACAGTAACAACCACCACCAAAGTTTTTTTATAACTATAAAAGACAAGGAGGTATTAGTGATTATCTCCTAATTGCTTGCTATAAAAACTATAGCTTGGGGCTTTCAGCTCTGAAGCCCCCTACCACTTTATGGTAGCTGTCTATCCTCTCTTTTCCATCTCCTCCCCTCAGAAAAAAACTATTATGCTAAAAAAATTAAAACTGTGGCTTTAAGGTGGGTAATATACTTATAAAAATTGTGAGTTCTGAGCCAATGTTTAACAGTGCTGTCAGATGGAAGATGAAATGCCTTTTTCCCCCTGGTTTATAAGCAGCCAAGATCTGAGCAGAGAGTCCTTGTTTAGAAGGGCCACTTGCAGAATGTTTTCCAGGACCATAGACCAAAGTCTGCCTCATTAATCAGGAAAGTTGCAGTCAGGCTGGGTTGGCCCCTCTGAGGTTCACCACCCCCACCCAGCCCTTGGTAGAGAATGCCATGGCCGAAATGAAGGAGGTGTCACTGGCTCTCTGCCTCCTTTCCTTAATCCTGGCCTTCCTTTTATTCTTTGGAAAAGAATCACATAGCTCTCCCAGACTGGTGGGGCAGTCCACATATACACACTCTCATTGTAAGGTTAGATAAAAGTCCCATTTGATTAGCAGCACACAAATCTCTCTGGGAGTGATATGATGACACGAGGCAGGGGCAGAACAAACGAAGCCTCTTGGGGTGCTTCCCTTGGCCCCCAGGGTCCCAAATGAGAGGGTGGCACATAGCCACAGTGCCATTGTTCATAAGAGTCTGGGTCTGGCAAGACGGACAACCCACTGAGAATTTTCCTTGGAGTTATTTCCCACTTGGGAAAAGCTTGCCCTAATAATCCATGGGCCATTTAAGCCACCATGTGCTAACACTGGGTTTCCCAGTTCTTTATCCAAACTATCCCCACTTCGGCCAGGGCACAAACATCACCGCCCTGAACCTTTCAGCTTTCACCCCCCTAGCAATCAGGACAGTCTATTTCCATGATATAACATGACCATGTGATTAAGTATTAAAAGAGAATCTAAGGCCTTGTGGTAGAAGTGTGTCTCTCTCCTCCGTTCCTCACAATCCCAGAGATGAGCATTAGCAGCAGGCTCCTAAAGCGCACATGTGATGTACACATAAATTCATCCTTTTCCCAGATGAATGCATATCATACAAAGTGCCAAACTTTGCTTTATTAAAACTTTAATCTTGGAAAATATTTCCTATGTGTAGACTGACAGGCAGAGACAGTAGACAGCTGCCGCATTTTTTTGGTGGCTGTTAGAATTTGTTGAATGGTTGAACCACCATGTGCTTATACATGTGTGGGAATTTTTCACAGTATTAGTTCTGAGAGCGTAAATTGCTAAATTGCAAAGCATATGCGTTTTTTAATTTTGGTCAATTCTTTCCAAAATGCCATACCTGTTGAGACATCCTCCAACAGCAAATTGAAGGATCTGTTTCCCGCCACCTCTGCCAATTCTATGTATGGCCAGTTGTCTGCATTTCTTCAGGACAGCCTTCCATGTGCTTGGTCAGTCAACAACCATTCAGTAAACATCCAAACATTCTGCTAGCCAGCAGAAATATAATGGCCAATAAGGCATTGCCACCAATTTCTGGACCTTACAGCCCAATTAAAAAGCACCAGTAACCACAGAACGGTGCTGGAACAGTGGACGCAGCTGTGCTGTAAGAGCTCAGCAGAGGTGCAGATGCATCATACTGGAGGCAGCAGGGAGACAAGATTAAAAGTGAACCAGAGGAAGGAAGAGACCTTCTAGTGGGAAGGGAATGGAGAGCATGGCTTGTTGCAGGAGGAGACAGTCTGTGCAAGCAAGATGCAGAAGTGGGGTTCATAGGAGTATATGGAATAAAAGATGCAAGTCTGGAAGAGTTGAAAGAGTTGAAGAAGAAGCTGGAGACATAGGAGGAACCATGTCTCAAAGGTGCCAATATCATTTATTTCTACCATAGGCTGTGGGTTCCTATAGTGACAAGATGCTGCATTCCATCAGTAACTTATCATTAAGACTGAGGGGAGCAGAACAGAGTGGAGTTTGGCCTCCTTTCCCAGCCCTCAGTGTGGGAACACATCCCAGCCAGGAAAGAAATGACACCAACAGGGCAGCCTGATGGCACAGAACCCTGCTCCTCAAAATGTGGGGCTCAGTCCAGTAACACAAGCCCCACCTGTGAGCTTGTTACAAATGCAGACATTCACCCCCCACACCCCATAGCTGCTGAATTAGAATGTACATTTTGATAAGGTCCGCAGTGGGTTTGTATGCACATTGAAGTGGGGGGCATGATGGCTTTGTGTTTAAGGGTTCCAGCCCTGGCAGCAGGCAGAACTAGATTCAACTCCTAGCACACTATTTGTGATTTTTGACCTTGAACAAATACTTAACTTCAGTGTGCATCATTAGCCTTGTAATTAAAATGGGAGAATGACAGTAACTGTATGCACACTTTATGATCAGGTGATGATGTCCACACTTCAGGTGTAAGTGTGGGCTCTGGAAGTGCTCCCCAAATGAGATGTGGTTCTTGACGAGGGTTCTACTTCTGTGGAGTACATACATCTAGGTTCCTCTCTGTGACTCTCACCTGCATCAGCATCTCCCAAGAAGAATAGAATCAGACTTCTGGAATCGCTGCATTTGGTAGTTAGAAAGGACAGTCTGAGGACACTGACCATTGGGTTTTTGTTTTTTTTTTAGGATCTCAACTTGGGTTCTTATTTGTAATTCATTGGACCCCAGTCTTCCCCTTCTTTAACCAGTTAACATATCAAGAATCTCTCAATCTATTCTTTTCAACCATTACCTCTTCTCAACTTTAATTTAGCTGGAAACTCTGAAAGCAGATAGGAGTGGTCTTATGTAGGAGCTTCTTTGTACAATGAATTTGTTATATCTATCTAGTGACAGCAGGTATTTGTTGAAGCTCTACTTCAAATAAAGCTGCAGTTAGAGCTTTAGAGAATATAACTCATGGAAATCTAGATATCTTTGAAGTTCTAACTTTATCTCTAGAGAAATTAAACATGGACATAAAAATATGAATTTAAAATGGTTCATGTAAAGATGGCAGCAGAGAAGTAGACAAAGCTGGATATGGTCGCTGCCACAACCACCACCACCTCCATCCCATCACCTCTGGCTCTTACCAGAGTGAAAACATCCTGGCCTCCGATCTTGAGGGAAGGGGATCAGGGAATGAGGGAAATGAGGAGGAAGGGAGGAAGGAAGGAAGAAAAAGAGAGATCAATATGCAGTGAATTTCAAAGGGATGGTTCAAGGGGCAACTTCTACAAAGATGTGAAGAATTGGAAAGAGTGAGTCAGATCCAGCCTAGAGAGTAAAAAAAGAAAAAAAGAAAAAAATAGGTCACATATCATCTTTGTCTTATCCTGAGAAGTCATGATACTTGATAAAGTGGCCCAGGATTGGAGCATTTCACTAGGCAAAGCCTGCACTACTCTTAAGATCTGCATGACCCGTCAGATCCACAGCTCCCACCTCCCACAATGTCCTCATCTTTGTCTCCACCCACTTCCTCCACTTATCTTGCATGTCTGGTGCCTGTGAATGCTCTTAAATTCAAGAACTTGCTATTGTGGTTCAGAAGAAAGGGAATTCATTGTGAGCTGGATAAAACCTCAAGGTCAGGTGGGAATTCTCATGGCTACTGATATCTAGGTAAGATTTTGATGACTAGGAGAGAATTTTTCAACCAAAATGTAATGAGAAGCATAAAGTGTGTACATCCAGAAGGCAGCAAAAATACTACCAGAGTGAGCTGAGGGTCCGCATTGAAAAGTGGTCAAAAGTGGAAATGTAACGTGTGAAAGAACCTAAATGCTAGATGAATTGATCATTTTAACAGTAGAAATCTGAAGATTTTTTTTTTAAGTCAAAAGCACCATGAGGAAAATGGAGTCTTAGGAAGACCACACAGGTCATACATATGAAGAAAGAAAAGCAGTAAGAGCCAGCAACCTTGGTTTAGAGATGAGTTCAGAAACCCAAGATTGAGGGCTGGAGGGTCTGAGCTTGTCTAGAAGCAGGTAGAATGGGGAACAGATGGTGAAGAAAAATGGAGAGAAGAACTCCTAGGGCCTGATAACTGATAGATATGTGGACCTGATTGATAAGCAGGAATCAAATAAGAATCATCAATGTTCCAGGCCTGTGGGAAGGGAAATGTGCCAGATGCAAGACTGTAGTGAAGACTGTGGGATCCTTTCCCCCAGAAATATCAAAAATCTGCTGGAGGGGGCCTCCCTTCCCAGTCCCTTCAGACTCACTCAGCTTTCTCTTTCTCACTCTTTCTCTTCCAGGAAAAAGATGTGACTCCAGATAAAAACCTACTGACCAAGGTGCGAGACGCTGCCCTGTGGCTAGAGACCTTGTCAGATACCAAACCTACCAAGCCTTCCCACTCCACCACCTCGTCCATTGCTGACTTTTTCCTTGCCCTAGCAATCTGCAACTCTGTCATGGTGTCCACAACTACCAAGCCAAGACAGAGGGTAAGGACCACTGATGCTTGGAGGTGGAGGGGAGAGACCCTGATGAGAGAAACATGACACTGGAGTCCTAGCCAAAATATCACCATTTCATCACTATGAGGCCTTGGAAGGGTATCTTATCCTTTTAAGGTCTATTTCCTCATTTTCAGATAAAATGGAAAAGTTATATGAGAGCTCTCTGTGCAATTTCCCAACCTTGTCTCTCTGCCTGCAGGGTAGATACTAAGAGCTAGTGTTTCCTGAGCACTTGGCTATGTTCCAGTCCCCATGCTAAACACTTCACTGCATTATCATTTAATCCTCACAACCCCAAAACTCAAATATATCTTTGGATATAGCTAGTGAAGAAATAATGAGACTGAAAACTTGAATAACTTAGTGCAAGAAGTATGGTTAACACATGGTAGAATCCATAATGGATCCTAATAATATCATGTTAAATTTGCCACTGCCTTTATATAGGGATGAAAAAATAATTTACATTATATGTGATGTTATTTCCATGGAAATAACGTAGGTAGATGGCCATTTATGTAAATGTATACTTTGAAGGCTACTAAAGGTAGATTTGTCTTCAACTATCCACAAACTCTCAGCCAAGCTCCCTTGTGAGTCACTGATGAGAATAATTAGGTAGTACAGCCTGTGGCTATAAAACAAGAAAAGAGAGTTCACTCGGGCACTCAACCACAGCCTCCCCTTCTTATGCCCAGTTTTGAAACCACCCTGAAAAGTCACTTCAGGCATAGAAAGGTCATCAAGTAATTATAACTTTTCAGGAAGATTAGGGCGACAGGGAGCATTTTCTGAGAAGCTAACTTTATTTTTGAGAGGGGAAGAAGTATCATTTTAGAAAAGATAGCCTCCAACTCTCAGTTTTCCAAAGTTAATGAGGGAGCTTAAGCTGGAGGATTGCTCAAGAGTCCAAACTCTGGAGTTGGGCAGACCCAGTTCTGACTTCTAACTTTGCTGCCTGTACACTGCGTGATAACAGCTGATTGGTTTAACCTCTTGGTGCTTCAGCCAAGTTTCCCTTAAGGATGATTGAGGGAATACAAACTCTGAGTGAAGTCTGATTTTTGCCTCATCATCTTTTCTTTGGCCGTGACCAGAGTGGGATGCTCAAAAAGTAGAGGGAAATGAGCACTGTCAACCCCTAGAATGTCAGACCTAGAAGGAAATATCTTAGCTAACTCCCTCATTTTATGGGTAGTTAAGGCCCACAGAGGAGACGTGCCCTGATCACAGAAGCCCTGGATATTCCACTTACTGCACAATTGCTTTCATATTCTGCAAAATTATCTCCAAATTTTAGAGTAACATTCTGCTTTCCTCCTTTGACCATAGGTCACCGTCCCACCCTCCACCAAGGTCCTGGGGACGTCCCTGGAGAAGATCCAGCAGCTCTTCCAGAGGCTGAAGCTACTGAGCCTCAGCCAGTCATTCTCATCCACTGCACCATCTGACACAGACCTGGGGGAGAGTTTGGGAGCCAACGGACCCACCACGGACTCGGATGAGAAGGAAGATGCATCTGTGTCCAGTGGTGACTACTCCACGGATGGTGGCTACAGGAGCAGCACATGGGACCAGGGCGACATCCTGGGGTCTGGGTCGGGTGCTTCCTTGGAGGTATTGGAGGCCCCAGACCTAGGCCTGGTTACACCTGAGCTCTGCTACGAGGCTGAGAGCCCTGACGAGGCAGCCCTGGTGCATGCTGCCCACGCCTACAGCTTCACGCTGGTGTCCCGGACCCCCGAGCAGGTGACCGTGCGCCTGCCCCAGGGCAGCTGCCTCACCTTTGACCTCCTCTTCACCCTGGGCTTTGACTCTGTCAGAAAGAGAATGTCCGTGGTGGTGAGGCACCCTCTGACCCAGGAGATCATCGTCTACACCAAGGGGGCTGACTCGGTCATCATGGACCTGCTGGAAGACCCTGCCTGCGGTGAGTCCATCCTCACAGGGCTCCAGGAAGAGGGCTGTATAGTTTGAGGGTCAATGTGGAATGGTAATGAGCTCAAGTTAAGGTGATACCAGGTCCCACCTGGAACACAGGCTCACAAGGTACTTTCAAAGCGAGATCCTTACAGTGTGCTGCATTTTACAACACTATGACCTGAGGAAATACAATGCTCATGAGCATATGAAGGGTGCTGTACAGTCTTCTTTAACTTTACTTATCCCAGTTTCCACTTTCCCAAGCTCATTTAAACATGAGCTCGCACAATTTCTGGCACCAGTAACAATACTCTAGAACACACCGTAGCCCTGACTCTTCACTGTGGACAGCAGCCGACTCAAGCCAGAAAGAGCAGTGCCTTATAGTATAGTTCATTTGATGTTAAATCCTAGGCCTAGATATCCTGAATCCCAGTGCAATGCCCATTTTTGCTGCCACAGTTCTACACTGGGCTTGGTTCACTCTGGGAAGCTCAAGTGTCCCTCTTTATCAACCTTTTCCCCAGCCTCCCCTAGATGAATTTTCATAAACTTGCATTGAGCCAGAAAAATGTTCCAAAGTCCCTACATATCAGTGTCCAATTTTGGAGCGGCATGAATTAGTGTGCAGCCGCATCCTGATTGCTAGCCAGGAGAAGACAGTTATGGGGCTATGATTCTCCCAGGATAGCAGATTCTCGCCAAGCTTTAGAATTGCCCGGGCAGCCCTGTGCCTCCTGCATTATCAGCTGTGGAGCAGAGCCAAGAGGTTCATGGGGATTGATTAGTGTTAAGAATAGGAAGGGAGCTAATTAGTTCTCTTCATCCCCAGACTCTGGCAGACAAGTGAATTCAGTGCTTCTGAGTCAAAGGAGCCACAGTAGTCTATCTCTGGGCGACAGCCATCCAAGTGGCCCTGGAGGTGCTTATTTCCTCACCTGATTGCAAAATGAACTGGAGATGCTTCCAATACAAGACACATACACAGTGTTACCATAACAACCAAGAAGCAAAATTGTAAAAAATGGGAAAAATAACCCTGAGGTTAATATTCTTACAGTGTTTGAACATTCAGTTTGACTCTGGGGGTCCCTGGCAGCCTGAGCAAAAAGGTAAACTCAAAGGCTCACAAGCAGAAGACAAAAGAGTTTAGAAAACACAAAAGTGGAATAGGCCAAGGATTTAGCTCAGTAGTGCCACACCTGCCTCACAAGCGCAAGGTCCTGAGTTTGATCCCCAGTACCCCCCAAAAAACATACAAAACTGAATAATGCTTAAGGTACCTGAAAGATAATATTTGAAAAGTTTTTGGCATTGTCTAAAAACAGTCTTAGAGTAGTACTTGAGAGAAAAATTAGTTTGTTGGACTTCCTTGTGATTGTCCACTGTTAAGAATTAAATTTGTGATTTTTCATTGTAGGCAGAAGTGTGTGAGATGTACAAATTCTGTTTACTACTTAGGACCTGTAAAAAGTCTCAGTCCAGCACTGCTAAGGCAGGATTCTGAAGGCTTTTCCAAACTCAGAGTCACAGATGCTGCAATTGACAAGTGATGTCTGTGACACAGATAAGCCAACCCAGGCTTACAAAATTCTTATTACCTGAGAGATCAAAGTACTGGAATTTCAAGAGAACAAAACTAATTCTGAAAGAAATTTAGTGCACAAACTTAACCAAAAGGACTTAGTGACACACTGAAATATTTTTCACAGTAGAATTACAGGAAAGGCAAAATTATTATTTTTTTCTTAGACCATCTCTTGTGTAGAAAGAAACCCTAAGTCAGCAAACCCAAGATGGCAAAGAACATAGCTAATGAGGTCCAAATTTGTAGCTGTCTTGCATCCTAACTTGATACAAGAACTGAAGAAAATGACTGAGTGATGGAGAGTCTAAGCGAACAGTCTCCAAGTCAGTTGGCATCCAGGGCTGAGCCAGCAACACTGTAGCTGATAATAAAGATTCGAACCTCTGGTCCTCTCATTCAGCAAGGACTCAAATGAGACTTGAAAATCTCTATGATTTCAGTTCCCAGGTGATTTTCATACAAACACTTTTTTGAGAACCACACCTTGGACCACTTGCCTTTCTTAAACAGCACTTAGTCCAGCTAGGTTTTTGATGAGATGTTAAGAGAGGAGAATTTAAGAACCTCTGGAATTAGCCATCTTCCAGGGCAACCTGACAGCCAGGAGCACTCTTCTCTGTTCCCAGGGATGGCTGGAAGGCGATTCCTCCTCTAGAGCATTCCTCGTCTAATGGGAGGATCCAGACTATTGAGGATAGAGAGTCTTAAGCATTTATGGACATGGCCTCATAGGAAACAATGGTTATTTGACAGTGACTGACATTAACATGGAAAAGAAGATGAAGAGAATCCAAGCCCGAACCCAAAAACATCTGGACTTGTATGCAAGAGATGGCCTGCGCACTCTGTGCATCGCCAAGAAGGTGAGAGCAATTTCCTCCAAGCAGGTTTAGAATATTCTGAATGGCCTTAACTCTGCTGTAGGCCCTTCTTTTTCTTCATATAAGAGCCTTAATGTTGGTTGCTTTAAAACTTTTAAGATTAGTCATTCCAACTTGCCACAAAAATCCATGGCTTTGACAAGTTTCCTGGAGCAGAAATCTGAACAGTAAGATTTCATATCACTATGGCTTTTCATTGCATGTGTAAGGGAGAACCTATAACTAATAATTTTCAGTACTGTCATTTTTTTTCTTCAAAGCAGCCTTTTAAAATTTTTTATTCTTTGCTTGGATTCTTATTTGGGGGGCTTTATGTGATCATTTAAAAATCTAGATTTCTGGTTTCTCTAGAAAATCTAGAGGATTTGGAAAACTTGGTCTTCATGAAGTGGTGAGCAATTAGCTACAACCATGTAGCACTTGATTCCTTTCATGAGGGACACTGGATAAGCTCAGATATGTTCTGCTTCTGGCCACAGTCCCTACCACTCCTTTGGCCCAGCTAGAGTCATGTAAATTACCCACTTCACGCTTTGCACCTCCTGTGAAAGAGGCAGGAAAAAAGGGCCCTGAATTGCAAAGCAAAGGCATCTGATGAGAAATGTAACATCTAGTAGGAGTGCTGTGACGGGCATACATTTCTACATGGCTAAGAGTGATTTCTCCTCCATAAACTCCTATGGCTCTTGATCTCTCTTATGTCGCTTAGTGCAGAATAAGCATCGAGAGTACTCACTATAAAGCCAGACCCACCTGGGTGCAACTCCCATCTCTCACCACTTTTAGATGTGTGGTCTTGAGCATGTTCCTTTGCCTCTCTGAAGTTTTTTTTGGTAAAATTGTGCTTATGGTCCCTGCCTCATTAAAAAAAAATAACCAAGATTACACAGGTACAGCCCCTGGGGCAGCAACAGGTGCTTACTACTGAATTCTAACACCCGTCGCACTTTCTATTTCCCATTAGATATTTGTGCCTATTTCCTCTGCCCCATCTCCCCAGGAGACTGTACAGTTCTCAAAGGCGAAAGGTACATGTGTCCCTTGGGTGTACCCTATAGTGTCATGCAGAGTGACTCAAGGAATATTTGGTACGGGACAAAAGACAGAATGTATATAAAGTTAACAGAAGGATCACAACCTGCCGTGAGACCACAGTGGGGAATAGAGATGGCACCTCCATGTGTGTGACACCATGCCTGGTGGAATGGTCTGAGGGCCATGCAAATACGGCTGCTTCTTTCCTTTCCATCTTCATTTCTGGCCTCCCTCCACCTTGCTTATAATCCTCCCACCAACGGATATATTCAAATAACAGAAAGAAGGCCAAGTTCATTGCTGTTTCACAGCCTTTGAGCTTGCTCTTCCCCATGACTGACCCTTTCTCATCATTGGATTTTAGCTTGTTCATCACCTGTTGAAGAGAACTAAACAGCCAAAGGAGAGCAGCCTCCTTCTCCGGTTACTCTCCTACCCCCTCCTACTCCACTATGTCATCCTTTTATTACCTGCATATTACTTCTTGAAATGATCTATTCTTTTTCTCACTTGGCTACTGTCTGTTACCCTCCACCAACTTATAAGCCTAGGGATCCAGGGACCTTGTCTATCTTGGTCATCTCCAGTGCCCTGAGCATGATAGGGATTCAACAGATGTTTGGTGATAATGCAACAGAAGGATCAATACTTCATTGATTTATGCATTCAAATCCCCATCTAGTCATGTAGTAAAGTTCAAACAGCCCCATGAGACCTGGCAGATGGGGAACAAAGAGGGATTCTGCTAATAACCTTCCCAAGGTTATTAATGAGCCTCTTCCTATCCTGTAGGTCATAAGTGAAGAAGACTTTCAGAGATGGGCCAATTTCCGGCACCAGGCTGAGGCATCCCTAGACAACCGCGATGAGCTTCTAATGGAGACAGCACAGCATCTGGAAAACCAACTCACCTTACTCGGTAACTAAAAATAAGTCATCCTTATAGGAAAAAAGAATGCTGTAAGTTACGAAGGAAGTTCTTGGCCCTAGTCTGACACTGCTACAAATTTGTCCCAATTAGCAGCCTTCCCTGAGTGCCCTTTTAGGAATTTGGCATAAACAAGCCATAACAATACTACCCATGCTTCCTGAAGATGCCCTCGGGGACAATCCCTGCACTCCCTGCTGGAAAAGCTCCTTCTCCAACAGCACATTGCTCTGCTCATTCAAATGTCTGCTGAACACCTATGTGCACAGCAGCATACTAGCTTTGGGGACTACAACAGGGAACAAGAGTCACAGACTCTGCCCTCCCAGAGCGCAGAGTCTAGCCAAGATGCCAGATGATTAAGCAAGGGATGAGAGCTGGGCTGGAGGATTTACGAGATGGAAGAGAAAGAGGTACCAATGTGGCCCTGGAGCCAAGGAGGGCCTAGGAAGCCATTAACTGAAAGGAGAAAGATAGGGAAACATATTCCAGGCAGAGAAAAACCCAAATGCAGGTCCAGAGGTGAGATCCTGCGCCAGATGGGAACACAGAGATCTGCTGTGACTGGACACACAGTGTGGGGGAGCACTGAGAGGAAGCAAGAGAGGTCAGTGGGACCCAGATTATAAAGGTCCATGTGAATCCTATGCTAAATGTCTGGAGGGGAGAAAGACATACTCGACAAAAATCACTGCTCCACAGAAGGTAGGGTGACATGCTAGGGAAGGATGAGAAACAGCGAGACTAATTAAGAGGCAGGTTGTGTTTCTGTTCAAGGAAAAGCACTGCAAAGGAGGAAAGGGGAGGCTTTGTTTATGAGCACTAAGCTCATACATTGGGAACCGAGCAAGGGCTTGGTAAGGCAACGCCCAGTAACATGCACTGGCCCACACAGTGAAAGCTTCCTTTCCTCTTGGGGAGCAGCGCTGGCCACAGGATGAAGGCCAGGTTCAAGCTCTGCCAGGACCTTGCTGTATACCCAGTAGCATGTCTCTGTACCCCTCTGAGCCTTAACTTCTCTTCTTCATGAGTCATACTCCTTGGGTGCCCAGTTAGGAAAAAGCCCAAGGGAAAAGACCCAAGGCCACTGTCAGATGGTGAATCCCATATATATTAAATACAAAAGGTAGCAACAGGATTTAGGAGGACAGCTGGCAAGGAGGGGAAGAACATTTTGCTCCTTACTCCCCTCCCCAGCTTTTTGTTTCCTGCATCTTGCCTGCAGAGACATTTGCTTGCTGTTCTATGAGGGCCCCTGTAAAGCTGGACATAAGAATCATTTTAACAATAGCCAGAGGGCAGTGAGGCCAGACAACAGTATCCACTACACAAGGCCACCCATTAGGGTGCCTGGTCCCCTTTCTCACCTCCGGAGGCTTCTTTGGTTTGGGGTGGCATTCTGGTCTTGGTTGGCAAGAAGCGTATCAGCTGGCTCTGGTGAAACAACTCACTTGGTATAATCTGCCAGCTCCCCCTGGCTGGGAAAGGCGTTCACAGCCTTCCTGTTTCATTTTCTCTTTTGCACAAATAAATGTGTTTTTCCTCCTTTCTACTTCACTCTGCCTCACTGTCATACAAATCGGCTTCAGAATCACCTCACAGGCTAATCCTAGAAGGGAGAGAGGAGATGCGATTCATCACTTTTCCTAGGGTTGTTTAGCTGGCATTTGGACCTGAAATGCAAACCAAGCACATGTGTGGACAGAGAGGTTCTATTTTTCTCCTGAAGGTGACTTGGGAAGGTGGCTTAGGAAAAGATTTCTCTTGCCACCAAGAAAGCTTCATTCTTTTCACACTGAGTTTCAAAATAAGAAATGATCTTTTCAGTATGCATCCAGTATAACTGCTTTGCCAACCCATTATCACTCTGGATTATTAAAAGAAACAAAATGCCTTGCTCCTGCCCAGAGTGAAATGGGCAGCCATTAGTCTATGGCCTGAAATGAATCTCATTTTAAATGCAGATTTATTTTTGCTTAATCACTTAGCAACTATTCAATATTTGGGTATATATTCATCAGAGTTGATGTAAAGCTTCAGATCATTCAAAATCGATGGCATCTGCATGTTTAATTCCAAGAATATTATAAAAAATATGAATCCCTATTAATTCTGCTGTGATCAGTTGCAGAGCACAGAGCTCAGGCTCTCCATTTCTTTCTCTTCTTGTTGCCATCAGCTCTCGTCTGCACCCTTCCTCCACTTCCTAAGTAGCTGTTAGCCCTGAATCTCATCCTGCTTCCTCCCATCTCTAATCTAGTTTTCAAAGTGATCTTCAAACACAAAACTGATCCTGTCCCTCTCCAACTTAGCACCTTTTAATAGCTTTCTTTGCTACCAAAGAAACTGCAAATCCCTCAAGGCTCTGCATGACCCAACAATCCTTCTCTCTCTCCCTGGCCTTGTCACTCACTCCACACTGCCTCCCGTGCTGTGGTTTCTTCGCCTCTGACCTTTGGGCCTTCAGCTACGCTGATCTTTCTACCTGAGACTGTCTTCCTCCCTGCCTCACCTCTGCTAGCTCCTCCTGATCTAGACTTAAATGCCATTTCCTCTGCAAGCCCCTCCCTGACCAAGGTGAAGTTCAAGTTCCCTGGTATATATTCACATGGCACATGGCCATTTCTCACCATGTAGCTCAGTCATGCAGCCTTATTCCGGAACCTTGGGTGAGGCCTCAGGGAAGTTGAAAGCGTCAGTTATAACCTGTGCAGAACAGCTTCTCAGAAATGACTTTCCTAATGAGAAGGTACAATTCTTATCCTTATTCAGTGACCTTGGTATTCTGAGAGGGTAAAGACCAGCTCTCCCTAGTCCACAGTTGTATCCTGGGTACCTAGCACGGGGAAGGTATTTAATAAATATTGCCTGGCTTCACAGGACTTTGGGGGAATTAAACAGCTACTCTTTCACCATAAATGTGAGCTCTGGTATCTCTGACTACTCCAGGGGCCACTGGGATTGAAGATCGGCTACAGGAAGGTGTTCCAGACACTATAGCTGCTCTACAAGAGGCTGGGATCCAGCTCTGGGTCTTGACTGGAGATAAGCAGGAGACAGCAGTCAATATCGCCTATTCCTGCAGACTCTTAAGTCAAACAGACACCGTTTACTCTCTTAATACAGAGAGTCAGGTGAGAACCACGCATTCAAGTACACAGCCAGCCCTTGGCCAACAAGAGATACACTGAGGGGGCTGGGATTGAAACATACGCCGAAAGCAGCCCTACCACTAAAATTTCACTGGATCCTAGAGTTCAAGAGACCCTGGGAGTTACCCACCCCAGTATCCTCCACCTCATCCCACAGCAGGTTGACTGGTCTCTTTTTATATTACTTCTAACACTACTTATTAGAAAGTTTTACGTCTTCCAAATTCCACCCTTGGTCCAATCCCCCCATTTCACAGATGAGAAACCTGAAGGCTAACTGGGGCTCAAGCACTTGCCTAGGTTCACCCTGCTAGTTTCTAGTAGATCAGACTGAGTCTGGAGCACTGCTCTGTCCTGCCGGGCTAGTGCTGTTTACCTTCTACCACGCTTCTACCTGCAGAGCCACGCTTGTTAGTTTCTTATTGCTTAGGATTAGCTCATCCATTTCAAAAGCTCTAACTAAATTGAAATTATTCCAAGCTTAAAATTTCTGCACCAATTTGTGTGTCACACTGGTCTGCCCCGGAGGAGACACATGGGGGATACCATACAGAAGGAAGTCTGTTTCGATAGGATGAGAGAGAGGAAGAAAGAAGCAAACATTCTAAAACGGCCATTTTCAACCAGAATAGGTTGTGGGTGTCAAGGAGTAAGATCCAGGAGAGTGCCGGGACAAAGCTGAAGAAGTGTACTCCAAGCTGTCCTGGAATTTTGTATCTAGGAGGCAAAATATTTTCACAATGCAAATTACAGAAAGAAAATTCCCACCATCTTCTTGGCTAAGACATGTCCAACAGAAGGAAGCAGGGTTTGGATTCAGAGGAGTTGGTTGACAGAGAAGCACTGTGCTTTAGATGTGGTGGGCAGAGGGCACCCAGAGACCAAGGGCATCCTGTAAGGAAAAGGACAGAGGAGAGGAAGAGAGGCCGGGAAATGAAAGCAGCCGGAAGAGGACGCACAGAGGTCGCTGAAATCTCACTCTCTTCAGTTCTGCCTAAGGCTCATCTCCACCCAGCATAGAAATGTAAGGTTTATATTTGGTTTTTATTCCACAAAGAAACCTTATGCACATCTTTTTTTAAAGTGTATATTATTAAAAATGCCCATGGCCCTTTGGATGAATTGGAAAAGTCATTTACTTTCCTATCGGGTGCAGATTATGTTATAATTAGGTTAAACTCCAGTGAATTTTTGAAATGAAAATAGTCTCAGGGAAGACTTTGGCTTTAATTCTGGGCTTAGGAAACATAGTCCTTTGTAGCTTGCTTGAGAGCTTGACCTCAGTGACAGTGACGAGACTCACCTGCCCTGCTCACGATGGAAACTTGCTCTGTGATGCTCCTTTCCCTGCAGGTACTTCTGAAAGGAGGGCATCTTGGGTGGGATGGAGGGAGCTATCTACAGATCCTGTCACATACAATGCATTTGTGTAGGAAGCTAAAAGTGTCGTTGATTAGCTAAAGTCCCCAAGGGGCATGGGTGACATCCCAAGTCATGTCATTTCAGTCACCCCAACCTCCAGCAAGAAAACTACCTTGTTCTCTTTCCCAGAGAAGAGCCTCTGATATAAGCACTACTTCTAAAACCACTGCCTACTGCCCCTCCAGGTTTTCTACATAACCCATATCCTGCAGAACTCAATTTAGCAACTCCTAAAGGAAGACTCAGGAGTAAGGAGCTATGACTGTTTGCTCCAGAAGAAACTGCTTCAGATGTTCTAGATCAGTGTTCTCCAAACTTGTCACTTCAGAACCACTTTCACAAATTTTGCCAAAATCCGCATGAGCTCTACTGCCACATAATGATTTCATTTAAATTGACTTAATAATACTTTTAGGATAAATTTTAATACTTTGATAAATGAAGGATGTCATCCCTTGCTAGGGATAAAAACACTGTAAAATGAAGAGAGTAAAAAGCAATGCTTTTAAGATAGTACATATTGGTAACCCATAATGAATATACCTATCATGGGGAATTGGTACATATACATAGTACATTTTAATTCTTTATGTCCCCTTTCCCCTCCCTCCAATTCCTAGATCCCCTTCCCATCTGGAAAAGGTCTCCCTGTTTCCTGTCATCTTTTATTTTGCTCTTTATGTTATTTATGCTTTGAGTTTCTCAAGAGAAACCATGTCACATTTAACCTTCTGTGTCTGACTTATTTCACAGCATTATGGTCTCAAGGTAATGCTACTAAGATTGATAATATTGTTTTCTTCCAAAATTTCCTCAATCTTTTTGTTTTTGTTTTTGTTTTGATACCAGGAATCGAACTCAGATCCTTGCACTTGCGGGACAGGTGGTGGAACCACTGAGCTAAATCCCCGGCCCTCCCAATCTTTATTTCAAAGTGAAGTTCACAGAAATCAAAGAGATACTAAGAATATAACTAAACCCTCAGAAGTAATGGAAAAGGACCAATTAAAATAACATATTCACTATGTTTCAATCTCTAGATTAAGATGGGTAATATCCATAGGAATACTCTAAGGCACAAAAGAGAACTGAAATGACCTGTGAGAAACAGAAAGCCACTGTACCAGCATGAGTTATTGTCATTATTTACCATCATCTTAGCCTTATTTATTATCTTATACCAACTTTGTATCAGCTCCCATTTTGCCGAGCTATTTCCACTTCTATTCCCAAGCAGTGTCTCCTATTAGGACCATGGATTGGTTCTAAATTAATATTGCTTTGATGCTGTTTTAAAGAGAAACTGGAGAGCAATTCCTGAGTAATCTCTATGGTACTAAAGAATTAAGTGAAGCTTTTACCATATATTTCCAAGGTTATTCCCTAATACTGTATTGTTGACTCTGTATAGGAAACCTGTGAATCCATCCTCAACTGCACATTAGAAGAGGTGAAGCAATTCTACCAACCACAGAAGCCAACCCAAAAGCTCTTTGGGTTCCAGCTACCTTCCAAAACAACATCCACCACCTCAGGAGCTGCAGTTCAAGATGCTGGATTGGTCATAGATGGGAAGACGCTGAACGTCATTTTCCAAGCCAAGCTAGAGAAGAAGTTCCTGGAGTTGACTCAGTACTGCCGCGCTGTCCTGTGTTGCCGTTGCACCCCACTCCAGAAGAGTATGATTGTCAAGCTGGCGCGAGACAAGTTGAGCGTGATGACCCTTTCCATAGGTACCCACCATGCTGAGATGTGGGCGGGGGCTTGGCAGGGATGAGCTGACAAAAGTCTTGGATTGCAGGTGGGAGGTCTGGTATCAAAACCAAGATACTCCGGCTAAGGCTCATGGTCTTAGAAAGTTCAAAATAACAAGAAAATCCAGCAACCAAGAGATGAAGCAGAGGCTAACTACAGAGAGAGTAAATCAAAGGTCTTGGAACTAGAAAGTCAGCTAAAGAAAACTCAGGACTTAGAGGTTAAGACAAGGGCATTGAATGCAGAACATGCAAGTAGCTCAAGAAATGTCACCCCGACAATTCACACTCAGCCATCTCAATTCTGAGGTTCAGATCATTTCCCCTCAGTACTTTATACACAGCAGTACCTCAGGTATTTATGAATTTAATATTCTCCTGAGTGTTGCAGGTTGGCAAGGTGGTTTTTAAAATTAGGATTGGCTCACTTCCATTTTGTATGCTTCTTCCTAAATACAACACCAGCACAGAGAATACCCCCACAAATGCTGGCTGGTTTGCCCATTAAAAATTGCTTAGAAGGGAGTAAATTCTAATGATGTCAAAGCACAGAAATAAAAACTACTCACTTAACACCTTGCAGCAACAACCAAACATGTTATACAACAATCTTCCCGATCTTCTCTCCAGCCATGTCTCTTACCACGGCCGCCTTCCCCTCCTTGTCCTTTGGCCCTCCATGTTCCAGCCAAATGAAACTGCTCACCGCTCTCCATGGGCCCTGTTCTCTCACCTGTAGGTCTTTGCATGTGCTATTTCCTCTGTCAAACAACCCTCTTTCCAGGGACAGTTAACTTTCTCTTCTTGTAGGGTTCCTCTAGCAACCACTACTTAGAGCCCCAAGCACCATCAAACTCTGTGTGAGGGCCACCTCAATAAAACATGAGCTCCTGGAGCTGAAACACCCAGCCTGTTCTGGACACTGTTCAGCCACACGCCAGAACATGCTAAGCACACAGTCAACAGAGCAGCGCCTCTTATCCTTGCTTCACTTTCCACAGTCTCGGTTACTATGGCAACTGAGATCCAAACATGCTAAATGAAAAATTCTAGAAATACTTTGTAAGTTTTAAGCAATTTTATTGTAGTGCATTATAATTTCTATAATATTCTGTTTTATTATTGTTGTTGTTGTTCATCTGAATGTGCCCAATTCATAAACTCTACCATAGCTATGTACACATGTATAGGAAAAAAACACAGTTTCAGATTTCCACTGAGGATACAGGAACATGTCTCCTCAGATAAGTGTGGACCCCTCCATTGCTCCCACTTAGTGACATTTCTGCAGATGGCACCAGCTGCTCTGCTTTCTGCACTGGCATAGAAAGAGATTTTCTTTTCTAGTGTTTCTCATGAGATCTAGTAGATATTGTGTCCGCCCCCCACCCCCACACCTGATCTTCGAGTAAAAGCAATTTAGGATTTTAAAAGTGGGAGAGTAGGAACAATGCAGGAAGCAGACCTTAGCTCCTACGTTTCACTTCATACTCTGAATCATCCTCTGCGATAATTCAGACACACAAGGCAACAGCCCAGGACCAATTCTGGGAGGTCAGAGAGTGGCTTCACTCCCATGGCAACAGAAACAAACCCAGCAGGGAGAGAAATGGCAGGGTTCCACACCTCCCTCTCCTGGTGTGCCAATAGAAGAGGCTGAAGGTGGGATTTGTTCCACTACAGGGAGAATTAAAATCATGCATTGCCATGCTATCAAGAAAAAAAATCATTGTGAAAACAAAGTTAACCTATGACGACAATTATTTTGGTTTTTATTCTTTAATTGGCATAACTGTACAACTTTACGGGATACAATATCAATGACAAAAATTTTAATATTTGTTGTCAAATAATTACAAGGAGAATCATTCTCTTCTCCAATTCTGTATCCTTTATGATAAAAAATATGAACTTAAACTGTAGCTTATTCTGAGAAGCTACTAGAAAAAAGAGGTGGAGCCAGAAGAATACAGGCAATGTAGTATGCAAAATGGGTTGGCAGACCAGAGCCCACTGCTAGCTTTTGTATGGATGCCAAAAATGATTTTTATATTTTTTTGTCTTTGTATTCTTTTTCTTTTCACTCTTTTTAAATTGTTTATGCATATTAATGGATTTTATTTTGTCAAATTCATACATGCACATAACATACTTTGATCATTTGGTTTTTATAGTTTTGATGTAAATGTTATAAAAGTTTATTTGCTTTTTAACCAGAACAATTGTTTGATTTTGCTTCTTGGCTCACACAACCTAAACTGACCCTTTACAGAGTTCAGTTTGCTGAACTCTGGTTTTAAAGGTAAAGCCATGGGAAGAACTCTCAGGTTAAAAATACATAAAATTCAATGCTATCTTTTCTAAAACAATCTTTCCTAATATCTGATGTCCCTCTTTGACAGAAGATATATAGATTTTTGATGATATTTCATCCTGGAGAAAAAAAAATGATAAAGCATTGGGGAGAGCCAAGCTTATGAGGAAGGCCTCACTATATAGAATTGTGTGTAGAATTACACATGATTACTTGAATTTAAGTAAAATTAAATAAAATTTTACCAGCCACATTTCAATAGCCGTATTTGGGTAGCAGTTTCTGTACTAGACAGCGTAGATCCAGAACACTTCCAACATAACGGATCTAATTGGCAGTCCTGGTACAGAGGAAGGTCATGTCTGTGTATCCATGTGTGCCTGGGTATGTATATGCCCATGGCTTACCTCAGTTTCCTGAAACAACTCAATTCATTGAAAGGTAAATCAATGTCAGCAAAGGTATCTCACCAACAACCACAACAGAAAGTTAATCTCATTTTCCGGTATTTAGAAACAAAACTGAATACCATCCGTCCATAATCTCTGATGATTTGGCTGCCAAGCATTCTTATTGTCTTATGATCAGTATGCAACTCACAGTGAGCTACAGATGCTTATTGGTTCTAGAATCCAAAAGATCTGAGTTCCAATTCTTCTGTAACCCTTCACTAGCTGGAATGCCCTTGCCAACTCTCTAAGTTGCTCAGGTTCTCAATTTGCTCATCAGTAAAGCCCACACGTGCACGGGTCTTTTTTTTAAACTGTAATTACTGCCTGTGGCTCTCTTTCTCACCATTGTATCCCCAATACATAATATTGTGCCCTCCAAAACAGACAATAATAAATATTTATTCAACGATAAAAAAGTAAAGCTTTATGACTTTCTATGGCTCTATTCAGAGAAATTTTAGAAAGACTCAGTTGTGTTCAAATGGGAACACTTTATAGCCATCTCACTGTCACTGAGCAGTTGGGCCAGGAATAAAAACACCTCGTAACCTCTTTCTTTCAGGTGATGGAGCAAATGACGTCAGCATGATTCAAGCTGCTGATATTGGAATTGGAATATCTGGACAGGAAGGCATGCAGGTACTGTGCTTGTCAACTATTCTTCTTTTGCCCCTACTCAGCTTTATCCTTTATCCTTGTTTCTCCCCTACCCTCCTTTAATCTCCTCATAGGAGATTTAAGGAATAACCCACAGTGCTGGAGAATTGTCAACTGGAAGTCAGGGATCTTTCATGCTTCTACATGGCCTTCATCATCACACTCCTATTGCCCAGACTTTAAAAAGCAGGGGGAGATCCAAGAATATTTGGTTTTTATAGATGGCCGAAGGTACCTGCATTCTAAAGCTGAATAGCACCCTAAATATAAGCCTTCCCGGACTCCACATGTCATCTCTATAACCTCAACCCACATCCAAAGTTGCAGTACCCTCCATAAGCAATAACAGACATAAGAATAAGGACATTTTTCAATTGCCATTTTAGTCTTGATGGCCAGATTACCCATCACTTGCTTGATACACTTTCATGATCTACCTAATTTACTCAAAATGCAGCATGGAACAATCATACTAACTTGAGTTCCCACTAAAACATATTCCATTTTGTGGTTTTGAAGCATTAACAATTATATTCCCACCACCAGTGCAGACATTTGGCATGGCCTAAATTTGTTGGTAAGCATGAAAGAACATTGATCACGAAGCCACAAAATAGTTCTGTATTACCCTTTGGGTGTCTACCCTATGCCATCTCTCTGTTAAGTACTTGACATTTATTATCTCATTGGCTTTTAATCATCACCACAATTAGGGATTGTTATTCTGTGCTTTTCAGATGAGGAAATGTAGGCTCAGAAAGTTGAAGTAACCTAACCAAGATTCACACCAGGATTTATAACAGGAATGTTCCAAATTTCATATTCTTAAGAGTACTCTAGATTGTATATTATGACTATTCCCAAGGGCAGAAGATACATTCCAGCTCCCTTTAAGGGACGAACTGTCCAGCCCTCAGCTCCATCTGTGAGTGGCTCCAATGGGCCACTCCAGGAGATGAAGGCTGCACAAAGCTTGGAGAATTATATGAATGGAAGCTCCTACTCTCTTGTTAGCTATCACATTCCTAAAATGGAGCCTGCCACATACTTGGATGGAGATGGTGGGCTAGGCTATGCCATTGGCCCATTCTGGAGTGCCCTTCTTAGATTCTAGTGAGGCTTAGATTTCTAAGAAGAGAGGGTGGGGTGTCAGAATTCAAGAGTGACCACATAATAATAAGTGGCCTTTCCGACTCGTGGCTGTGAAGGTAGAACAAAGCATCGCCCTCAATGGCATTGTTGGATAGAAACCGATGCCTCTGCTCTCCCCTCACAGGCTGTCATGTCCAGCGACTTTGCCATCTCCCGCTTCAAACACCTCAAGAAGCTGCTGCTTGTGCATGGCCACTGGTGTTACTCACGCCTGGCCAGGATGGTGGTGTACTTCTTCTATAAGAACGTGGTGAGTGCCTCTCTTGTCACCTCCCTCCCAGGGCCATGTAGTCCTTGCCAGAGCCAGATCTCTGCGAATAATTCATAAGGGAATAATTCAGCCTGACCTTGATTTGGGATCCTAAAACTGTCCCTTACTACCTCTGTGACTTCATGTCACAAATAGCCTCTTTGAAAATTATTGTAAAAATTAGCAGTACTGCATAGAAAGCACTTGGCACATACAGAGCAGTACGAATAGCTCTGAGTATGGACTCTAGAGTCAGACATATGGGGTTCCAATTCAGGTTCTCATGTGTAGCATTATCTCTAAACCTCAGTTTCACTAGCTGTAAAATGCACATGGTAATATTACTTTTCTCATATATGTGCTATCAGGTAGCTTTTCAACAACAAAATACCAATTGTGACTTTTAAGGAGGAAGGGACTTTTTGCCTCCACAGTTTGAGATTTTAGTCCATAGTTGGTTGGTCCATTGCTTTTGGGCCTGCAGTGAGGCAAAGTATCCTGGTGGGAGCACATGGCACAAACTACTTACTCCACGCCAGAAGGAAATGAAAGAGAGAAAGGAAAGGTCCAGAATCTAGATATCCACTTTAAGAGCACACCCAGGTGACCTCACTTCCTTCCTCCCTCTAGGCCTCATTTCCAAATGGTTCCACAGGCAGGCAACTGAACATTGACACATGGGCCTGTGGGGGGAGACTTACCCGTATTATAGTGTTTGCTATGAAGTTTAAATGTGACCTTGCCTATAAAATGATTGGCATGAAGTAATAACTCTGTCAGGTTACCCATTATTTTTCATTAGCGTTGTTGTGGTCATTACTCATACAGTTAAATTTCATAAGCAAGATTTTTCTGTTGCCAGGAAGGTTTTGAACTAGCCTGACTTCCATCATAAATTTTTCTCCCCAAATAGAGCCATCCAAATGCACCGTACCTTAAGAGTGTGAAGGTCTCTCACACAGTGTAAGCCCGGAGCCTCTGGCTTCGACCTGAGACCTACACATCACTGGGTACCACCAGGCTTCCTTACAGGAGCTCCTGGAGGGCAGGAATTAGCTGTTGGCAAAAAGAGCTTGAGATGGGCGGATCATCTGGGTTCTAATCTTTCCTGACTCTAACATGCTGGCTAACATTGAAAAAGTCGCTTAACTTCACTGGCCCTGAGTTTCCTCACCAATGATATAGGGAGATTATGACTGTCTCTGCCCCTAGAAGTATTATTATGAGGTCTTAGGGTCGGAGCTCTGGAAAGCATATAGCACTATGCAAACAATATTGTAAAGACAGTATCGTATGTCCTAAAAATTATGTTGATTTCTGTCTTGTTGTCAAGGGTCCAAAGCAATCTCATACTGCGATATTCAAGTTGCAATCCCATACTGTGATATTCTAGAAGTCTGTGATTAATAGTGGCTTCTGGAAAGAGTCAGAACATCACTGTATTACAGGACAGAACAAAGGCCTGAGTTTTTCACTACCAAATTCAAAGGCCTGTGAATAATCCCCAGGAGTTCCCAAATAGAATCTAATTCCTCTTTGCATAAGGAAAGGGGGAAGATTCAGACCAAGGTAGGTTAGCCAGGAACAGCCACAAAATTGTGGCTTTTTTCCTCTGGGTCACCTCTCAAAGTCCTCCCTCTAGGCTCTGCCACAGTCAGCCTCACTCAGGAGTAAGCATTTCTGTGCCAAGTTTAATACATATGCAGATAAACAGCATGACAAAAAATAATGTAAATTTGATCAACTAGATGGTAATATTATCTCAGCAAGTCTATGCAAACAAGTCACTCCATTTGGGTTGAAACTCACTCTGAGCATGAAAAACTGTTTATTTAGAATATAAAATGCCCCCTGCTTAATTTTTTTTTTTTTTGCAACCAAAGGAATCATTCTTTTGAATAAGCACAACCTCTTCTCTGCATTAAATTTGTGAAATAGAAAAGAAAACGTTTCCAGCCAGCCATGCTTTCAAAGTTTAAATGATATTCATTTCTAGCCTGATTCCGTGCTCAAAATTGCGATACTGATGCCATACTATCTTCCAGCTGCAATTAGAGGGTGGAGAACTATGACTTCCATATTCAAAACCAATTTCAGAGGGGATTAAAATCCTCCCTGCTCTGGAATTTGAACAATGAATTAATTACTGCACTGTAGCTTCTTAGGAGAAAGCAAGCATCCCATCTCACAGATGGTGCCAGGGGGTTCAATGAGCTCCCTATGAGATGTGAAAATTTCAGCATGCAAAATCCCACCAGAGCCTTGGGAGAAAGCAAACAATCTGTAGTGGTTAAAGTTCAAGGGGCTGTACTAGAACAAGAGAACATAGATTCACTCCGTCTACTCAAATAACTGTCGAATATCTTCTGTGTATCAGGGACAGCGGTGGAATAGAGCCACACAGCAAGCCTTGGGCTCAGCACACTTTTTCTGCAAAGGGCCAGACTAGAGATATTTGCTGTTTTGCGGGTCATACATGGCTAGAAGAATCTCACTGTGTAAGCCAAAGATAGGACCGAGAAAGGCTGGGAGTATTTACAGCAAAAGAAGCTTGAAAATTCAGATGCTCGCTATACCACTTTCTAGCTCTCAACTTGGGCAAAGAGCAACTAGGCATTTCAGATCCTCATCTGTAGACTAGGACTAATAATTAATATTACTGTTACTACTATCAATACATTCTATTAATATAATAACATAAATACAATGCTATGATTACCAAAAATAATCTTGCAAGGTTGTTAGAACAAATTATATGCATTGTACACCTAGAAATCCACTACACAGTGACACTCAATAATGTGCATCACACATGGCACATACAGAGTAATTACAATAATTATAATTGACGTTAGAACAAAGTATTAACATGTGACTATTAATAAGGATAATAATAGCCTCTTCAAAAATAACACCAGCCCAGCAGTTGAGAAATGAGAGTTCTAGGGCCGGGGATTTAGCTCGGTGGTTCCGCTGCCTGCCTCACAAGCGCAAGGACCCAAGTTTAATCCTGTGTACCAAAAAAACAAAAAGAAGTGAGAGTTCTGGTTTGAACATAAAGCTGCTGACTCATTTCTTATGAAATCATTCATGTCTCTGTGCCTCAGAGCTAGAACATCTCAGTTCTGTAGGGCCAACGCCAGAGCCAGCTGCTTATGCCACTTTGATCAAGTCACCAAACACTTCACAATATGGTAGACATAATAGGGACCCAGCCCATTCCCAGGCAGGGAGATAAGCAAGCAGGCAATGTTTCACCAGAAGATTTTATTTACCCTTCTGAACAATAGGGGAGAGCATGGACTGGAAATTCTTCTAATGAGATCAGCTTCTCACAGGCTCCCTGCTCACGGTTCCAGCTTCTGTCATCCCTTGCTCAATGACATCCTTGACTGTATATGACCACCCTTGCTGCCATTCGTGTGACATGGCCTGTGTTCCTGTGACAGGTGACAAACTCATGTCCATGAAGGTTAAGAAGTTTGTCCAAAGTCACACAGTTAGAAGTAACAAACCTAGGAATTTAAAACCTGTCCTTTTAACCACTGTAGTGTCCTTACTTCACACGCCAATGACGTTCCCTTCAGGTCTTAGAGAACATTACTAATAGTAATAGAAGTAATAATGGCAGGAGCTACTGTGAGAAGACAGAAGATCGGACTGCATGTTAGGAATACAGAGATGGAGGCCCCACACACATAGGTGAGAGGCCAGAGGGCCTCAGCAGCAGCACACAGGGCCCTCACTCACAAAGCCTTTTCTCTGTCTGCAGTGCTATGTCAACCTGCTCTTCTGGTATCAGTTCTTCTGTGGCTTCTCCGGCTCCACCATGATAGACAACTGGCAGATGATATTCTTCAATCTCTTCTTCACTTCTTTGCCTCCTATCATCTTCGGAATCCTCGATAAAGACATCTCTGAAGAAACACTCCTGGCAGTGCCTGAGCTGTATAAGAATGGCCAGAACTCTGAGGTAAAGGGCCCAGGCAGGCAGAAAGAGGGGGCCTCAGCTTGTTTCTGACCTCTCACACTTCCCTGGCTGTCAGAGGAAGAGCACCAGGCTAGAAATTGAGAGACTTGCATTCTGGCCACTGTTCTGCCACTTGTCTTCTGGGTGACTTTGAGTAACTCCTCTCCTAATTCCTGGCCTCTGCCTAATTTGCTGCTAAGGGTGTTGGACAAGACCTGTGAGTAATATTTTTCTTTTAATTATATCACAGGCTAATATGTGACTGCCCTAGGTGAAAGGTGAAAGAGAAAAATGCTATATCTCTACTAGGGCCTTGAAGTACATCAGTTGAACCCCCATGATGCAGTGTATTTGTCTTTTGTAGTTGCTATGACAAAATACTCATCCCTGAGTCTGCACAATGTAGAAAGGAAAGGAGTTTTGTTCTTTTGGTACTGGGGATTGAACTCAGGACCTTGTGCTTGCGAGGCAGACAGTGGAACTACTGAGCTAAATCTCCGGCGGAAAGGAGTTTATTTAGCCCACAGTTTTGGATGTTGTAAGTGCAGGATCGGGCAAACCCATCTGTTCAGCCTTTTATTGCATCAGACCATCAAAATGGCACCACGGTGGAAACATGAGCAAGGAGAAGAGATCACAGGGTATTATGGCTTGTATCTAGGTGTATCCCCAAAGCCTCATGCAGTCATAGGTGGGGCTTTTCAGAGGTGGCTGGATCTTGGGTATGTAATGCTGGGATTGATGGAGTGATTCTACGAGTAAGCATGCCTCACCCTGGGTGTGAGTGCTACCAGCCCTAAGGATGGGTGGCCTGGATGGAATATAAGGGATAGAAATGGGGCTGCTGCCATCTCTTGCTGCTGCTGCCTGCTGCTCCTTGCTTGCTGCTTTGCTGCCTTCTGCTTGCTCTGCCACACCGTGAACTGTTTCTCCTCTGTGATGCCCCTCTGCCATGCCACCCTGCCTTGGAGCCAGCCAACTATGGACTGAAACCTCTACAAACTGTAAGCTGAAAAAACTTTTCCTCCTCTAACTTAGGTGTCAGGTATTTTGTCTCAGCAATAAGAAAAGTGACTTAAGACATTGGGTGAGACAGGAAGCCAGAGAGATCCACAGGGCAGGCCTGCTTTTTTTAACAACCAACTCTCAGGGGAACTCAATTACCCTCTGAGACAACCATTAACCACATCCAAGACAGTAGCCTCAATGACCTAAGTAACCACCCACTAGGCCCATCTCATAAAAATACTATCACCTCTTCACATCGCCACACTGAGGACCAAGATGTCAAAACGTGAACCCTTGAGGGACACACACAAACCATATCCAAACCATAGCACCCAGTATGGGGAGCTCTGAGTCTACAAGTTTGCTCATCACTGGGTAAGACACTCATAAACGAATGCTTCTATTTCACAATGGGGAAGGCAGAACTTAGAAGTCAAGATCACAGATAATCTGGAACTTGGGTATCAGGTAGAAGACCTGGAAAGACATCAGTGCTTTTGTAGAAAGCCCAGAGAAGCCACAGGGCAGCCATGAATGATTTGGAGAAGGCAGATGGCAGGCATGCAGGTGGTCAGAGCAGCAAAAGGACAGGTATGACAGGATGGAGAAAACCAGAGGGACTCTGGCTGCCTTGAGGGGAGCTCTGGGGAAAGGGATTTGGAAACGCCTGCGAGTACAATAGGTTGTCACCTGTAACAAAGGAGAATAAAACCGCTTGTGGTTTCTGAGATCTGCTGAATGTTTTGTGGACAGCCAACAAAGAATCGAGCCCAGTCGCAACCCAAAGACAGGAGAAGAAAGCAACAGAGCAGTCCAAGCAGGTGGCAGGGGGCAGCCCAGACATCTCTTAGGCTCCTCTAATTTTGCCTTTCCCTCAGGCATGCTGGCTGCATACCATACTCCCCGAGTACCTACCATGTAAGGAGGTTAGTGTGGTTAGAACATCAACCATTAAGGCTTCCTTTCACCTGCCCCCAGAAGGCAAAAAATGAAAAGGTTTGTCTCTGCAGCCACTGAGCTGTCTCTGTGGGCCTGTGGGCCTGGGATGTAATTGATGTCACTTAGAAACTTTAAAAGCTCTACCTGTGCCAGGTTTGTAGTAGCACTAGCCATAGAAGTAGTGATTGATAATTAACAACTGGACACTTGCCAGATATCAAGGCACAATTGCATTTAGTCCTCTTCAACCCTAAGGAAATGTATGTATCCACATTTAGGGGCCGAAAAATACCAGTTCTTGGAGCAGTTTAGTAATTTTTACAAGATCACACAGTGAATGGCAGAGCTGGCACTAGAACTGGAATCTGTCACCCCCACACCTGTGCCCCATTCTATCCCGGCTATGATGAGAGGCACTGCGAGTGACATATTGCCTGGCAGCCACACACAAAAAAGATGTTTGCAAAGAACAGAGCTTGCTTCAGCGTTAACTGTGGGTGTGTTCTTCCCTGGCAGTGTTACAACCTGTCAACTTTCTGGATTTCCATGGCAGATGCGTTGTACCAGAGCCTCGTCTGTTTCTTTATCCCTTACCTGGTAAGTCACATGGTCCCATCCTGCACACATAAATCACAGTGTGGGATCTGTCCTGGTTATGTGCAGTTGCAGACTAGTGGTGTCATTCTGAACACCAGAGCAGAGGCTCCAAACTACTGATTGCATGCTACATCTCACCCAGACTGTTACTTTCTGGTGGCTTTTGAAAAACCAAAAGATGTTATTATACTGGGTCTTTTTTTCCTCATAACAAGAATCAAGAGTTGACTCACAGCCCTGCTGTGATGGGAAACATGTTGTCTGATTTTCTAGACATCTTCCCCACTATTGCCCTTTGTCTTACATCTGGAATATTTTCCTCATTCACTGCTCCCTGCCTGATTATTGAAGATGTGTGAATTTACAGTCCTTGAATTTCATATATATTTGTGCTTCCAAGGTCAAAGCAGCAAGTTTTGATAAAAAGGGTTACTCTATTATTTTAAATAAGTAGCAATTACATGACAGCAAATAATACCAGCCCCATCTCAATTTGGATCCCAGTTTAAATAGTAAGAATTTAGCAGAGGATATCTGTATTTTTCCTGGACAGGGGGCCAGATTGTTGGGCCATTGCCACCAGGTAAACGATGATCCTTACCCAGCCTCTGAGCTCATATTATTTTAAAATTCACAACAAGAGAAACAAGAGAGGGGTATGGAAGGCAGGCATCTTTTGCTCTGCTCAAATTTACTAGTTTGCAATTGGCCTGGCCTGGCCTCTGCTTCTGTTTCTTGCTTTATCTTTTGTACCTACTAAATGCTTCACAGATAGAGCACAGGAGTGTGGAGCTCTACAAACCTACCATGTATATCTTCAGTTCAGACTTTTTCTTGGACTGCACTTCCCTCTGTTCTCAAGTGACTAACTCTCCTTACTCTTATCTCATCTGTCTTCTGTGTTCCCAGGGTCCCTTGTCCTCATCTCTATTAGAGCACTCACCATTTTAAATAGTACCACATCTGTTGGGCCTAGTACACTGCAAACTCACTGCAAATGGACACAGAAATAGCCTCTGCACAGTGCCTGAGGTGGACGCTCAGTGAATCCTTTGTTCAGTCACTACTCAAGGGCTTTACAACCATCATCATGGCTTCTTCTGGTAAATGGGCTTCTAAATAATGTAGTCCCATCAACTTATTTCTCATGAGATCTAAGGATTGCAACTGGACACCTTCTTTTCTCCTTGTTCTTTCCCCTCACTTGACACCTGCCTTCACTGATACCTTTATAAGCACTGTATCAAGCCTTACCTCTCACAATACCTGTTTGCTCTTCCTCTGCAGACCTACAAAGGCTCTGATATCGAGGTCTTCACATTTGGAACTCCAATCAACACCATCTCCCTCACCACAATCCTCTTGCACCAGGCAATGGAAATGAAGACATGGGTAAGTGTCCCAGATCCCCTTTGGCTAAAAAACTACATTCCTGTCTATTGACTACATTAAGATTTTTGAGTTGTTTCTCTCCGTATTTTGATCTACTCAGGAAATACTTACTGAGCTCCCAGGTGAATCCTACATGTAAAAGGGTGATTTGGGTAAAGAAGATAAAATCCCTGATCTCAATATGCTTATCTATCCAGGATGACAAAACTAATACACATTAAACATGAGACAGTTGCAAAAACTTGATAACATTGATAAAATGTTTAGGAGGGTTACAGAGACAAAAAAAAGACTGAACTAAGCATCCCTGAGGTTGTATAGGGAGAAATATTTCCCATTTAATTTCAAGGTAAAAGATTAGAAAACTGCCTTCCGATCACCACCTCTTAAGTATGTCTATAGATCACATTTTTTATATCTGAAAAGGCAATGGCCAGCCTTCTCAACAAAATTTTCTAGTTCATGACAACTATAAAGACAAAGAGCTTAAAATTATGATTTTCATATATTGTCTCATCTAACTGTACAGAGCCCTTTATGTTAGGTATTTTAATATTCCCATTTTACAGATTTAGAAATATGTACAATAAGATTAGGAAATTAAGCAGTTCAAAAGAAAAGCAGGTTTTGAATGCTGGCAGTCTGGTGCTTGAGCATGTAACCCCTTTGCTAATAGTGCAGAAAGACAAGATTGAAACAGTACATGGAAGTCAGTACAGAAAGATTTGTCTCTAACCATATTGAAATGGCTTTTTCTTTGATATGAATCAAAAATTTGGAAAATCACCCCCAAGTAGGCTTAACAAGTTGCTCTGTTATGCAATGGAACTAATCTCACCACCACCATAAACAAAACCAAGCCCTGACCAGCTGGGCCATAGCTGATAAGAGCCACCAAAGGGAACTTGTAGATCCCAGTTCCCATTTTTGAAAACTCCTTGTCCTCTGAAGCATGCCAATGACAGAACAAAGCAATAAAACCACAAAAGCATAGCAAGGGACTAAGCAGGCTCAAACCGCAGGCTTTCTGGGAGCCACGACCAGACAGAAATCATACAGGTAGGGTATGTAGCCCATTTGGGGTAGAGTAAATTGGAGGCCCATTTACTGTCGGATCCAATTTCCCCTCTCAAAAAAGCAAGAAAAAAATGATGACAATGACAAGCTGTTTGTAGTTACAGCTTTATCAAAAGCTATGAGCAAGGAATACAAGAGTCAAAGATATGACTCTGATACTAGGAACTAAGCCAAGCTAAGAGGCCTGTAGAGCTCTTGAAAATGAAAAATGGTCATTGAAATTAAAAGTGTAATTTGCAGGACACGCTGTAGATCAGACACTGGCAAAAAGTAAACTACAGAATTGGAAAGTAGTATTGGGAACTCATCCAGAATGCCACACAATTCTGAAAAAGTAATTAAGAGAAATGGTGGCTGGAATGAATGGCTCCATCATCCACATAATAGGAGTTGCAGGAGACATAAAAGGGAAGAATGATAAAGAAGCAATATTTGAAGCAGTAATCTTTGACAATAAAAATAAATCTGGCTCTATCACCTGAGTGTATAACTATATAATTAAGAGACCCAGAGGTGATCTTAAAGTCTACCAGAGACTAAGTTACTTAAAAAGAAATAACAGTAATTTTAATAGTCAAGCAAAAGTCACTAGAAAACAATAGATTATCTTCAAAGAATTGTGCATGTGTGGAAATATAAAATGAGTCCCATTAATATGTGCAATTAATACTTGTTAACAAAAAAAGTAGGGAAAAATAAAATTTTTGATGAACTATAAGGTTTATCCACCCATAGACCCCAACTAAAAGAAGGGATATGTCTGAGAAAGAAAATGTTTAAGAAAGCTAGAACTCCAAGAAATAACAATGGTGAGGAGGAGCTAGTCAGAGCTAGTCAAAGGATAATTAACTTATGTGAGAGCCTTCATCATAGATAGGAGGAAAATATAGGTACACATTTTACAATATGTCCCTGACTTAAGAAAAGTTCCATTTGAGGAGAACGTTTAAAACTCAGAGTCATTTATAATCCACGAAAATGAATTTTATAACATATACCTATGAATCTTACACAGTACATCTGCAAAAGCTCACAAATCAAATGTTGGTAAGTCAGGGACTTACTGCATATATTTTTCCATTAAAGTCCACATTAATTTATTATCTTGAAAACTTAAGATTAAACACTAAAGTAATGAAACAAGGAAAGTATACAAAGCTATCAATTCTGCAAAATATAGGGAAGATGAAAAGAGCAAAAACAACCAAACAATACAAATTGTGTTCAAATAAATCAAAATGTTAGTACTCAAAATAAATATAAATGGATTAAATTTTCCCTTTAAAAGCAAAAATTATTGCATTAGATACTTTTAATGAATTTTATTTTTGCTTTAGATATTTTTGTAAAGAGAAATTGACAAATTCATAATCACAGGATGAGATCATTTTACAGCTCTATCAGACTTGAATAGATCAAAAAGACAACAAAATAGAAAGGATGTAAAGGCTCTGAATAAGTTGTCACATTTGATCTACTATACAAAACATTACTCCAAACAAATAGCAAATATACATTTTTCTTCAAACACACATACACTATTTACAAAAGAAAAATACCAAATTCCAAATCACACAAGGATTTAAAAGGATAAGAATCATGAAGATATTTAAATTAGAAACAAGCAATCAAACAAAACTTAACATACTTGAAATTTCCAAAATATACTTCTAGATGATTTATGATGTTAAGAATAAGTCATGATAGAAAATATAACAGACTTCCTGAATGACTATAAAAATATGACATATGCAAACTTGTGGGATGCAGCTAAAACTTCCATTAAAAACAAAAAGGTGAAAAATGAACAAGAACTCGAGGGGCAGAGGAAAAGGCTTCCAGGCCACCATACCACCACTCCCAGAACAGAAGAAGGGGCTTCTGGGCTGCCGTACCACTGCTCCTAGCCAAGAGGAAGAGGCTTCTGGGCCACCGTACCATCGTTCCCAGGGCAGAGGAAGTGAGCTGTGGAGGTGCCAACAGCACACGCACGCACGCACGCGCACACACACACACACACACACACACACGCTACTCCCCCTGCCCCGTCAAAATGAGAAGACACGTAAACAAGTCTCAAAATCAGACTTCCAGAGCACCTACAGCAACCCCAAAGGGAAATAACATAGAACATTCTGATACTCAACCACCTGGACTCCCTCAACTGGCAACAAAAGAGGATCTGGAAAAAATGGAATCAGAAATAATTTCTCACATAACAGCAGAGATTGTGCTCATACTGCAAGACATGATTAATAAATCTAGAGAGGAGCTCAGGAACATGATGGAATCCCAACATGGGAAACAAATGGAATCCATAAAACACATACAAACAAATTTCCAGGAAATTAAAAACTCCATTGAAAGTCTACGCAGCTTACAAGGTCAACACACGAAAATCAATAGCTTTCCTCTACACAAATGACAGACTCACTGAGAGAGAAATAGGGCAAATAATTCCTTTCACAATAGCATCCAAAAAACTGAAATACCTAGGAATCATCCTAATGAAAGAAATCAAAGACCTCTTCTCTGAAAACTATGGCACTCTGAAAAGAGAGATTGAAGATGATATCAGAAAATGGACAGACATCCCCTGCTACTGGGTAGGAAGGATTAATATAGTGAAAATGGCCATACTTCCAAAACTGCTATATAGACTTAATGCAATTCCAATTGAGGTCCCAGCAGCTTACTTCATGGACCTTGAGAAAACAATCCAAAAATTCATCTGGAACAAGAAGAGACCCAGATTAGCAAAAGCAATTCTAGGTAACAGAGACATGGCAGGGGGTATCACAATCCCCAACCTGCAACTATACTACAAAGCTAGTGTGATAAAAACAGCATGGTACTGGCAAAGATACAGACCTCAGGACCAGTGGAACAGATTAGAAGATGCAGAAACAATGCCAGACACACTCAGCCATCTCATCTTTGATAAAGGAGCCAAACACCCTCACTGGAGGAAAGATAGCCTCTTTAATAAATGGTGCTGGAAAAATTGGGCTTCAACTTGCCAAAGATTAAAACTAGACCTATATCTCCCACCATGCACTCAACTAAAATCAAAATGGATTAAAGATCTAAATATTAAAATAGAAACTCTGAACCAGTTGGAACAGAGGTTAGGTAGAATCCTTGAAGACATGGGTGTAGGAAAAGATTTTATGAACAAAACCTCAGTTGCCCACAAACTAGCACAAACAATCAACAAGTGGGATCTCTTCTTATTAAAAGGCTTCTGCACAGCAAGAGAAACCACCAGCAGTGTGAAGAGACAACCCACAATGTGGGAAAAAATCCTCACCTGCTCTTCCTCAGACAAAGGTCTACTATCTCGAATCTATAAAGAACTTAAAAAGATCAGACCTCCCAAATTTAAAGACCCAGTCCAAAAATGGGAATCTGAAATGAACAGACATTTCTCAGACAAAGAAGTAGAAATAGCAAATAAATACATGAAAAAATGTTCAACATCACTGGTCATTTGAGAGATGCAAAGGAAAACAACACTGAGATTCCACTTCACTCCAGAAAGAATGGCTGCTATCATGAAATCAACCAATAACAAATGCTGGTAGGGCTGTGGGGAAAGAGGAACTCTGCTCCACTGCTGGTGGGAGTGTAGACTGGTGCAACCACGGTGGAAATCAGTATGGAGATACCTCAAAGAACTAGGACTAGAGGTCCCATTTGACTCCGCTATTCCCCTGCTGGGGATCTTCCCCAAAGAATTAAAAGAATCATACCACAGTGATATATGTGCACCCATGTTCATAGCAGCACAGTTTGTAATAGCTCAAACTTGGAAACAGCCCCAATGCCCATCAACTGGAGACTGGATAAAGAAAATGTGGTTTTTTTATAAAATGGAGTACTACTCAGCCATAAAAAATGAGAAATTAGAAACATTTATAGCTAAGTGGATGCACATTGAGGCAATACTCTTAAGTGAAATAAATAGGACACACATGTATAAATACCAAATAGTTTCTCTGGTGTGAGAAACTGAAAGTGTAAATAAGGACTAAAATGTATAATAGTTCATGTGAAATAGGAAGAAAAGGGGCAAAGGGGAAGGAAGTGGGAGGCCTAGGGGAAAGGATAGAAGGGAATGGGATTAATATGAGAAAATGGAAAAATAGGAACAAAATCTTTGTAAATAGGGAAGACTGGAGGGGTTGAAGGGAGGGCTGGGCAAGGGTGAAAAATAAGAACCAAGAGAGACTATGTAAAGGTGCAAATTTCCAATGATGAATGTCATTATATTGGATACCTAAAATGTACCAATGATTAGAATGAATAATCGATAATGTAAAATAGGAAGAAAAGGTCCAAAGGGGTAGGGGTAGTGGGAGGGGCAGGGGAAAGGAAAAATGATGAGAAATGGAAAAAAATGGAAACCAAGTCTTTGTAAATAGGGAAGGGTGGAGTGCGTGAAGGGAGGGCTAGGAATGGGGAAAAAATAAGAACCAAGATGCATTATGTAAAGGTACAATTCCCAATGAGAAATGTAATTGTGTTGTATTCCTACAATGTACCAATAAAAGAATTTAACAGAAAAAAAAAAAAAAGAAAGTCTATACAGCAGAATGAGCCAATGTGAGGACAGAATTTCAGATATAGAAGATAAGATTGCAATTAGTGAACAGGAAAAGAAAAATTGCCTTCAAATTATAAGGGACCACAAGAAATCAATCCAGCAGCTGCTAAATGATGCAAAGAAGAATAACATAAGACTGATTGGAGTCAATGAAGAAATAGGAAAGAGTGTGGATGACATAAAAAAACTGTTCACAGAAGTAATGGTAGAAAACTTCCCAAGCAGGGGGAAAAAACTTGACATACAGATAAGTGAGGCATATAGGACTCCAAATAGCCTTGATCAAAAAAAAATCTACACATAGGCATATACACCCAACAGAAGGACAAAATTCTACAAGTAGTTAGAGAAAAGAAACAAATCACATACAAAGGAAAGCCCATCAGAAACACATCAGACTTCTCAACACAGACCCTCAAGGCAAGAAGAGCTTGGAGTGATGTATTCCAAGCCCTAAAGGAAAACAGCCTCCAACCCAGATTGATGTACCCTGCAAAACTCTCTCTCAAAATTGGTGGAGAAATAAGACACTTTCATGACAAATAGCACCTTAGGAACTTCATGAATACCAAACCAGAACTCCAAAGAATTTTACACAATAGCCTAGGAACAGACATTGAGGATCACAACCCTAGGAAGCACAGCAGAATGAATCCATGGGGTACAACAAGAAATTAAATGCAAAGGGGGAGAATCCAACAAAAAGGAAAAGTCATGACAAGGATTAGTCAATGCATATCACTTATAGCCATCAATGTTAATGGTCTCAATTCACCAATCAAAAGAAATAGACTGGCAGAATGGGTCAAGAAGTAAGGTCCAACAATATGCTGCATACAAGAAACACACTTAATTCAAAAAGAAACTCATAGACTGAAAGTTAAAGAGTGGAAAACAATACTCCATGCGACAGAGAACCCCCAAAAAAAGCAGGAGTAGCTGTCCTCTTTGCCGATCAAGTGGATTTCAAGCCAACACTGATTAAGAGAGATAAAGAAGGACAATACATCCTTGTAAAGGGAATAATCCAAAAGGAAGAGATGACAGTCATAAATATCTATGCACCAAACACTAGTGTGCCCAACTATATAAAACAAATACTAACGGACATGAAAAGTCACATATGCACTAGTACAATAATAGAGGGGGACCGACCTAAATACCCTACTGTCACAAATAGATAGATCAACTAGACAAAAAATAAGTGATGAAATACTAGAACTCAATCAAACTCTTGAACAAATGAACTTAACAGATGTTTACAGAGTGTTCCACCCCACAAAATCAGAATTCACATTCTTTTCAGCTGTACACAGGTCATTCTCCAAAATAGACCACACACTCACTCATAGAACATATTTAGGTAAGTGCAAAGGAACTGAAGTTATCACCTGTATATTATCAGACCATAGTACAGTGAAATTGGAGATCCATAGCAAAAGAAACCGCAAAAATGTATAAACACATGGAAATTGAACAGCCAGTAACCAATGATTAACAGAGGAAATTAAAGAAGAAATCAGACAGTTCCTTCAATTAAATGACAATATAACATATCAGAATCTATGGGACACAATGAAAGCAGTCTTACGAGGGAAATTCATAGCAGTAAATACTCATATTATGAAAACAGAGTGAGCTCAATTAAACAACCTGATGCTGAACCTCAAGCTTCTAGAAAAAGAAGAACAGGACAACCCCAAAGCTCATACAAGGGAGGAAATTATGAAAGATCAGAGCAGAAATCAATTCAATGGAGACTAACAGAACAACACAAAAAATCATTGAAGCCAAGAGTTGGTTCTTTGGAAGAATAAAAAAATTGACAAACCCTTAGCCAACCTTATCAGAAAAAGAAAAGATAAGGCCCAAATCCATGTAATTAGATATAAAAAGGATGAAATTACAATGGACCCAGCAGAAATCCAGAGGATCATCAGTACCTACTTCCAGAACCTATACACTAATAAGATGGAAAACACAGAAGAAATGGACAGATTCCTAGATACATCTGAATTACCAAAGTTGAACGAAGAAGACCTAAAAATTCTAAACAACCCAATATCAATCAATGAAATTGAAAACATAATTTAAAACTTACCAAGTAAATCCCAGGTCCTGATGGCTTTACCACTGAATTCTACAAGACATTTAGAGACTGACTCCTGCCACTACTGTTTAAACTCTTTAAAGAAATTGAAAGGGAAGCAATACTCCCAAATTCATTCCTGGAAACAAGCATCACCTTGATCCCCAAAGCAGAGAAAGACCCAACCCAAAAAGAACTATAAGCCAATCTCACTAAGAAACATACATACAAAAATCCTTAATAAGATACTGGCAAATAGAATCTAGAAGATCATCAAGATCATACAACCTGATCAAGTGGGATTCATCACAGTGATGAAGGGATGGTTCAACATAGGCAAATCAATGAAACACACTATATCAATGGACAAAAACCATATGATTATCTCCATAGATGCAGAAAAAGTATTTGACAAAATCCAGCATGCATTTATGATTAAAAACCCTACAAAAAATTGGAGTAGATGGTCTCTACTTCAATCTGATAAAAGCCATTTATGAAAAACCAACAGCCAATATCATACTAGATGGTCAAAAACTGAAATCCTTCACACTGAAATCAGGAACAAGACAAAGATGTCCACTATCAACACTCCTGTTCAACATAGTTTTGGAAACATTAGTCACGGCAATCAGACAGGAGAAAGAAAAGGAATAAAGATAGGAAATGAAGAAGTCAAATTGTCATTATTTGCAGATGACATGATACTCTATATAGAAGACCCCAAGAACTCCACCAAAAGTCTTCTAGCCTTAATAACCAAATTCACTAAAGTAGCTGGATACAAGGTCAACACACAAAAATCAATAGCTTTCCTCCACATAAACAACAGATTCGCTGAGAGAGAAATAGGGCAAACTATTCCTTTCACAATTGCATCCAAAAAATTGAAATGCCTAGGAATCAACCTAGTGAAAAAAAATCAAAGACCTCGTCTCTGAAAACTATAGCACTCTGAAAAGAGAGATCGAAGATGATATCAGAAAATGGAAAGACATCCGCTGCTCCTGAGTAGGAGGGATCAACATAGTAAAAATGGCCATTCTTCTAAAACTTGTATTAGATTCAATGCAATCCCAATTGAAATCTCAGCAGCATACTTCATGGACCTTGAGAAAACAATCCAAAAGTTCATTTGGAACAAGAAGAGACCCAGATTAGCAAAAGCAATCCTAGGCAACAGAGACATGGCAGGGGGTATCACAACCCCCAACTTGAAACTATACTACAAAGCTACTGTGATGAAAACAGCATGGTGCTGGAAAAGAACCAGACCTGAGGACCAGTGGAACAGATTGGAAGATGCAGAAACAACACCAGACACACTCAGCCACCTCATCTTCAATAAAGGAGCCAAACACCCTCACTGGAGGAAAGATAGCCTCTTTAATAAATGGTGCTGGAATAATTGGGCTTCAACTTGCCAAAGACTAAAACTAGACCTATATCTCTCACCATGCACTCAACTAAAATCAAACTGGATTAAAGATCCAAATATTAAAACAAACACTGAACTGGCTGGAACAGAGGTTAGGTAGAACTCTTGAAGACATTGGTATAGGAAAAGACTTTATGAACAAAACCTCAGTTGCCCATGAACTAGCAAAAACAATCAACAAGTGGGATCTCTTCTTACTAAAAAGCTTCTGCACAGCAAAAGAAACCACCAACAGTGTGAAGAGACAACCCACAATGTGGCAAAAAATTTTCACCAGTGGTCCCTCAGACAAAGGTCTGCTATCTTAAATCTATAAAGAACTTAAAAAGATCAGACCTCCCAAATTTAAAGACCCAATCTGAAAATGGGCATCTGAAATGAACACATTTCTCACACAAAGAAGTAGAAATGGCAAATAAACATATGAAAAAATGGTCAACATCACTGGTCATTCGAGAGATGCAAATGAAAACAACGCTGAGATTCCACCTCACCCCAGAAAGAATGGCTGCTATCATGAAATCAACCAATAACAAATGCTGGCGGGACTGTGGGGAAAGAGGAACCCTGCTCCACTGCTGGTGGGAGTGTAGACTGGTGCAACCACTGTGGAAATCAGTATGGAGATACCTCAAAGAACTAGGACTGGCAGTCCCATTTGATCCCGCTATTCCCCTGCTGGGGATCTTCCCCAAAGAATTAAAAGAATCATACCACAGTGATATATGCACACCCACGTTCATAGCAGCACAGTTTGTAATAGCTAAAACTTGGAAGCAGCCCAAATGCCAATCAACTGGAGACTGGATAAAGAAAATGTGGTTTTTTTTATAAAATGGAGTACTACTCAGCCATCAAAAATGAGAAATTGGAGACATTTATTGATAAATGGATGCACATTGAGGTGATACTCTTAAGTGAAATAAATAGGACACATGTGTAAATACTGAATAGTTTCTGTAGTGTGAGAAACAAAGTATAAATAAGAACTAAAAGTTATAATAGATAATGTGAAATAGGAAGAAAAGGGGCAAAGGCGAAGGGGAAGTTGGAGGGGTGGGTGAAACGAAGGAAGGGAATGGAATTAATATGAGAAAATGAGAAAAGGAAACAAAGTCTTTGTAAATAGGGAGGGAGGGGTTGAAGGGAGGGCAGAGGAAGGGGGAAAAAAATAAGAACCAAGAGAATATGTAAAGGTGCATATCTCCAATGATGAATGTCATTATATTATACACCTACAATATACCAATAAAAGGATAGACAAAAAAAGGACAATGATTTATGACTTAAAAGATGACAGAAGTAAAATTGTAACAATAACAAGTCAGGAAGGAGGTAAATAGGATTAAAGTGATCCAAAGCACTTGTGTAATTCAAAAGGATGGAAAAATTATATACTCTAACCTATAGGAAATTAGTTAGGGTTGGTAGTTACTGAATTATCACTGAAAGTAAAACTGGGGTCGGGCTGTGTAACTTCTAAACAAGTAAAGAAAAAAAATATACAAAATGGTATGTTTAAAAGACGACAAGAATGAAAAGGAGAAGCACAAATTAGACAGGACAAAATAAGATCCAACAGCAGAACACTCGAAATGAATTAACTACTACCATGTGGGGAAGAAATGGACTCATCACACAAATATAAAATTGAGCCAAAAAATACAAAAATCACACAAAGCGACCATCTACCTATCCAGCATTTTAAAATAGGCTATATCGGGAAACCTAGATATGTGGTAAACTAGTAAGGAAAGCATGGAAATTATTACCAAAGTCAGGGAAAAGATCAAAACTTGGGGGGGGCGGTGCCCTGGAGCATGTACCTTCCAGTTCTAGGGTATAAAAACATGGACGATTGCTTTATAGTGATCCATTAAACTGCTTGCCGTTTAAATTGCCTGTGTCAATGCTTAAAATAAAGTTAGCCAAGTAGCACAACTGCACTGCCCCCTAATCTAACCAATAACTTCAACTGTGTTTTCTTCTTACCCTCCACAGACATTTATCCATGGGTTTGTCCTCCTCGGCAGCTTCCTGATGTATTTTGTGGTGTCCCTAGTGTACAGTGCCATCTGTGTCACCTGCAACAGTCCCACCAACCCCTACTGGGTGATGCAAAACCAGCTCTCGGACCCCACCTTCTACTTCATCTGCGTCCTCACACCAGTTGCAGCTCTTCTCCCAAGGTTTGAGCACTGTGGTTAATTCCTTTCTAGAACTACTAATCTCCCGGCAATAAGCAATTTTTAGAACCTGAGTCGTGATTTGACTCTTGACAGGATCCTTGAGGCTGTTTGGGCAGAGAAAAGAGGCTAGGACAGAAAGGACAAGGAGTAGGGCAAAAGGGACATGGATCCGAGTCCCAACCCTGCCATGGCCTCCATTGCAACATCTATAAAATTGGTTTAACACTTTAAATCTTTCTGGCTTATAAATTTTGTTGTGTAACAAGGAAGCCTTTTGAAAACTTCTGTGGTCCTTTATTTATTAGTTGTGGGATCTCTCACCAAATGCCTACAGGGACAGGCAAACCATTGCAACAAGCAAGTGAAGTCCAGATAATGGAACAAAGAATTCCTTAGATTCTTCCTATCATTGCCACAAGGAGAGCTCAAATGAAGCATTCCAGAGCTTCATTTTCCCAGGAGTTTAAATTTTACATGAAGTCTTTGACTTTTAATCTTATAATATACATAACACACAAAACTTTGTTAGCTAAATAAATCAGTGGCCTACAGACTGCTTCTGATGCTTCCAACACTTTCACCTTTCCCAGAAGAATAGCAACAGCAATAATGTCTTGCCTTTCTAGGGAACCTGCCCTTGACATTCACTCTCCTGTATACCCTCACACAGTATTGACTTTTCCCATCAGCTAAGAATTAAACAGAACTCCAGTTCTAGTCCTACTTGTTCATGAGACAGCTGAAGTTCCAGGAAGAACCAAAATGTGTCCACACCTCAGCACAAATCACAGTGAAAGCTACAATCTTCTGATTCGGAGACCCATGTTCTTTTTTCCAGCAAACACTCTTATTAGAAAAGTTGATGAATTTGGTTGACAATGATGAACTCATAGACAAGTGTCACTTTTTCTCCATCCTCATGGTCTCATCACTCTGAACAACATTAAAATCCAGCCACTTAACATTATAAAGGTATATTCAGTGGACGATCTCAACATTGGAGAGAACTTTCTCTTCTCAAAATTAGGCAGAAAACTCCCAACAACTTTGCTTCCTTTAATAAGTTTCTCTGCTTGCTTAACCAATGTTGGCCTCCATTTCCTCTTTCTAAACCACCTCACAACCTTGACCCCAGATGCAGAGTTGGAATCTAAAAGCACAAGACGGCAAACAGCACTATGCCCAGTGAACACCGAGAACAGTAGTTGAGGTCTAAGTATTTGCTGTGTGCACAGCCTCCTTGTTTGGTTCCTACAGGTCATGGCAGCCTCATCTCCCTATCCTTGCTTCAAATTTTGGGTTCCACACCACCAAGCTTCCTGTACCACCCCCATGACCCTAGGCCCTCTCACCTCCTTGCCTTCTCTCAAACTGGCCTATTTGTAATGTTCTTCCTCTTACCAAACTTCTTCCCCTTTTGACATTATGTTAAGCATGACCATTTGCAGAAGTGCTATGGCTTCCTCTACCTTCCTCACGCTGAAACAGATCTCCTCTCATATATTCCATCACCTGAGTGTATCTCTGTCACAAGCTTTTCCCCCTGACTAGAAAGTGTCTGTCCATCTCTCGCTGACCATCAGTTCCTGAAGAGAAGGGATCCTCACCTCTATGGAAGGATCTCCTAGCACACTCCCTGTCACATAGTCTTCCCTCAGCTGAAATAGCAGATGCTGAAAAAAGATTAATAAAACAGGGCCCTTCCTCTTAGGAATTCTATAATCCAATGGATGATTTCAATATGTCTGCCCATAGTACAGGTAATATTGAGTGGTCTTAGCAGAGAGACATGAGAGTATAGCCTGGGAATAAATGAAGCCTCAGGGGACATATTTCCCACCCTACTCCTTCAGTGTTACCCCTAGGAGAAAGACCCTGAGAAGGGCCGTGAGAATCATGGTCTGGTTGGCATAAGGTATCAAATATGTAGGTAAACATTTTTGTTCCCCACTTTTGAGGTTAAACACAATTGTGATCACCACCAGCTAAGGACTGAGCTCTTTTATTCTGATTGTTATTTGGGGTATGGAAAAAGAAATTTGTAAGCCCTATAGTCCTTATCCGTGTCTTACTAGAAAACACACTGGGAGCCAGAGTCTACGAGGCTGAAGTAGCTGTTTAATGAAGATCCTTGGAAAGTGCACAAAGACTATAGTAGATGTGTGTGTACTGAAAGACAAGCACTCCACCTGACAGCTTGTTGAACAGATGAGGGACAAGTTATGGAAAAGTTAGCAAATATTTACTTGGTAATTAGCATAATGCATAGGTTAAATCTTTTGTTTATTCTGCATTATCATAATACAAGTTGAATTTTCATTCAATTCTATTGACTAAGAAAGGCAAAGAGATTTCTTCTCACAGTGAAAGGATTATTTTAACAGTTGTAAGGACTGCTGACTTGGAACAATTCCTATTTGTTTATAGAGATCTACATGATAGAATGTTTGATGTAGAAAATATTTGTTCACTTAAAGTTGTAAGCTCCATTTATCATAATGGAGATTGATTGTACTCACCAAGCTTGTGGTAATTAGTTCTCTAACCATGACTTCACAAATCATGATCTTAATTCAACCAGAATATGAAAACAGTACAAATTCCCTTGAATTAGAAACAAAGATGCATATAAATCATTTTATAGAAAAAACAAGTAAATAATGTACTAGCCTTAAAACCCAATACAGCCTATTAGCTAAAGTAGAAGGCAGTAGTACCTGGGCCCTCTTCCTTTGGCTTTGGTGAGCTCACACATTTAGTTGGGGTTTTCTTTTTCTACTTCTCTCTTCTTTCCTTTGCTGACTTATATCCTTGATGTGGTATATATTAATCCTTGATCTGTTCTCTTGTATTCTAACTTTATATTCAGTTCATAAGCATGGCAATCACTATTATGGATTTTAAAATCATATGTAACAGATGAATCTTCACTACAAATTCCCAACCCTAACCTCTCTTCTGAACATACCTTTCAAACACGCCTTTCTAACTACCTATTCATCACCTCCACTGGGCATATGAAGTCTGAGGGAACTGGGAAACATCTGTAATATAATTTGTGATTTCCTTCTTCCATCACCACAACCATCCCAAAAACCTGGTCCTCATCCAGATTTCCTTTCAGCAAATGCTACCAATTCAGGACTGAGGCAGATTTATGGACGTTGTCCTACACATCTTCTGCTGCCTCATATCTACCTCTTGCATAGCACCAAGACCTGAAAATTCTACCTACTAAACACTTTTCAGATGTATCTGTTATTTCCATTTCTATAGTTACCACCATCAATAGGTTATGTCCCTTTCACCCCAAATTAATTCAGTATTCTCCCATTGGGTCTTTTATTATGATCCATTATGGTTTATCAAAGTGTGATCATGTCACCTATTTATAACCCCTAATGGCTTCCCTGGGCCTTTATAATAAAATTCAAACAGCAAAACATGGCCCCCAGTACTTGCCTACTGTGCTCCTCTCAGCCCCATCTGGGTCATATTTCCCCTCTCTCCATATGACGGCCATTGTGCCTGGTTATGATTCTTGCCTCTTTGCCTGCCTGTATCTATATTGCCCAAAATTCAGTCTTCAGTTTACATGCTTCTTCTCAAGGAGATTCTCCAGACAAGATGTTGTCACTCTCTGGACTCTTCTATTTATAACTATATATCCATGTATTACATGAAAACAAGAATTGTTTGTCCTGTTTGAAACTTAATCCTGTGGCCCAGGGCCCATTGTGAGAGCTTGACAAGTATTTGCTGGATAAATCGATGGAAGAGAAAGGAAAAGGTTGGTGGCTTGTGGGTAAGGTTTAGTGTCGGGGCAAGAAGACTACTCTCCTGAAGCTCAGACATCGTCCTCTATTACCTTACTGGCAGGTTGAGAAAGAATGACGAAAAATTTATCTGACTGTGGGATCTACTGTAGTCTTCAGAAACCCATTGCCTACTGTGGGGTAACCATGAATAATGGAAGCTTTCTGCTTCTAAGGCGTTAAAAATAAAAATTTAAAGATGATCTTAGGAAAAGACCAAAGATGTCCTCTAGGATAGATTATTTTTTAGACAAAGAAACTGACTCCTGGATAGGGGATATGTATAACTTTCATCACAAGCTGATGTATGCTTCCCATATGCCACGTAGTTTTATTCCTCTTATCACACTTTCCCCTGATTGAATGTACTATTGACTAAGGAAGGCAAAGAGATTTCCTGAATGTACAACATGGAAAACATTGTAGACAGAGATAGAGACTCTCAATGTCAGGCTTCACCACAAGCTGCAAGTAGCTTGGCAGGAGGAAAGGAGTCCTGATTCAGTCAACACAAAGACCTCTTACTTCCCAAGAGTCCTTGGGAGTCTCACCTCATCACTTGAGCATTTAGTTTCTTGTCTGGAAAATAGTGACAATAAGTGACACCTTCAAGTCAGTGTGGTACATGGATTCTAGAAAAAGAACTATTTTAAAACGACTTAAATTATTAAGTTGCACAAAGGGTTAAAACTACAAAGTAATTAAATTTGCCAAAATGAGAGTAGATGCAAAATAGAGTGGAGTACCTTGTGCCTGGTATATGACAGACAAGTCTCTGGGTCCGGGGTGCTTTGTTCTGACCACAGCTCTGCCACTGTGTGGCTCTGGACAAATCACTGACTCTCCCAGTGCCTTCAGTGTCTGCATCTGTACAGAAATGAGGGTGTATATTTATGCATTGCTTAACAGGGGTACATTCTAAGAAATGCAGCACTAGATACTTTCTTCATAGTGCAAACACCAGAGTATATTGGTGCAAACTAAACTGGCTATGTCCCTAGGTGATATAATCTTATAGAACCGCCACCATATATGTGAGCCATCGTTGATGGAAACATGACCCATGACTATACCAACCACATGAATTGCAGAATGAGTTAACCATACAAAGGATTTATAATACTCCTGATGTTCAATAAACATTAGCTATTTTGTCACTGCTATGCTCCTCAACACCACAGGCCCCGGGCTTAGATTTGCTAGCCATCACTCAGGAGTGTAATACATAAGATCTTGCCCTAGGTAGGGACTTGGAGTCTAAGGCCTCTTTTAATGCTGAAATTCAAGGAGTCAACAAAAAAGAAAATATCTTTATCCTTTTATTTTCCATCAGGTACTTTTTCCTGTCTGTACAAGGGACTTATGGGAAGTCTCTGATCTCAAAAGTTGCGAAAATTGACAAACTGCCCATGGATAAAAGAACCCAGGAAATCCAGAGTTGGAGGAGCAAGCAGAGGACAGCCCCTGTAGCTGAGGCAGCTCAGCCTGCCCACTGCCCAGCACCGCCTGTCCCACAGCAGGACTTCAGAACCAGCACCCCAAAGAGCTCCAGTGCCCTCAAGCAGAAACACATGGAAGACTGGAGGCTCCACAGACAGAGAGGCAACAGAGAGTGCAAGGGAGAGGACCCATGCTTGGGGGGCCCTTCAGCTAAACTCTCATCTGGGCAGCACCTCCTGGAGCCTAACAGGACACTGGCTCCTGAAGCCTACTCAAGGGGTCAGATTGATGCACCCCGGCACTTGAACAGAGGCAGCCATCGCCGGTCCGAGAGCTCACTGACCATATGAGGGGCTGCAGCAATCTGGACAAACTCAGAAAAGGCCACTCAATCACTGACCCAGATCACCCAAGGCCCTCCCTCTCCATAGAGGAAAGAATTTCCCAGTCGTATTCTTTTCTATCAGACTTGATTTCCTAAGAGGAAGTCTTGGGTCCAACCAAGGAGTTTGACCAAAAAAAAAAAAAAAAAAACTGAAAAACCAGTTGACCTCCAGCTTTTCTTTTGCTGCCAAGCAGTACACCTTGCAAACAAAAGTTTTTATAAGGAGACTGTTTCTGTTGCATTGAATTTTTAAATTTTTTAGCCCAAACACAGTCTCATGGCTTTCTAGATAATGAAAGCCTGCAACACAATGAAACTGGCCATGAGATTCCAGGAAGTATATCAACCCAGGCAATATCTCAGGAAGTTATTGGGCTTGTCAAACCATCACTTCACCCCTCAGTGCCAGGAGCTCAAGTTTCAGAAGGCTCTGCACACGAGGGCTTTGTCTCAAGGATACTGCAACGATGGCTGAGTCAGGCTCAACAGCCCCCCCATGACAGAGAGCTGGGTCTGCTTTTTGTCTCTAAGCCAAAGAAAAACCACATATACATATGAAAACTAGATTTGAATTCAGTGCCACAGATACTCTTGAGGGTCGTAGGGTCATACCTGCCTAGAGGCAGGAAGAATACACATGCTGAAGGGATGAGATCCCTGTCATACCTAAGGGACCCTAGGTCTCACCATACAAGGAATCATCCAAGAGTTTATAAGCACTCTTTCCTTAGATTTCTTTATTTTAAAATAAAATTACTCATCCTCATTCAGCCCACAGAACAAGAAAAACTCAAAGTTCTGGAGATATTAGCACATACACAGGCAGAATAGATCCATATGATAGAACTCAGCCCAAACAATGACATCTTAAGGGGTAGGGCTACTGTTACACCTCACACTCATTTAGCTCATTCAGAAATACAGTATCGCCACCTGGATGATACTGGCCATGCTTCAGTTACATTAAGAAGACTCTAATGGGGTGTCAAAAGAAAGTAGGTTTATGGTGGGCAGCAGTAACCCATTCCTAATCTTTTTAAGTCAGAGAGTTACTGACTTCTCCCCTCCTTACATTAGTGCCTATAAATTGAGCAGAAAGTGTGACAAATATTTGCGCCTATGAGTAATAGCCACCAGCCATGAGTTGCCTATCATTTGAGTAAAGATACTTCAGCAAAGATGCCCAAACTGACCTCAACAGTCAAGGTGGTCAGAGGCAGGCTGAGCTGGCCATCTGACCACTTCCTGGAAAATCCAGACTTAGCCATTTGAACATCATGCTAAAGCCCATACACTGCGTCTGCCTCACTGCCTCTGCCATATAATGGTGCCAGCACCAACCAGAAGTGGTACTCTGTGCATCCTCCATGAAGACAGATACGAGGGGAATAGAAACATACTAGGAAAAGCAGTAATCACCTTAATTGTTCCAAGTGAGAAAATTAGTCAAAACTTGGCCCTCATGGTCTTCCTTTCCCCATATAATTCCTGCCTACTGCTAATAGAGAGCCAGGTGGGAAGTGCTAAAGAACAGAACAGTGACCTCAGGAGATATGAATTTGAGTCTTTGCTCTAGCCCTGTATTCTTTGGGATCCAGGAGCCTTGAAGGAGGATGCCACACATGAAAATTAGGTTAGAATTGTCCTACCTCCCAAGTTTGGCATACACATCAAGTCTGAATTACATGAAATCCACCGGTGAGACTCTGAATGCAATAACACTCTGTAATAACACAAGGTATTTCTGCTTCAGAAATAAGGGGGAAAAGATGATGGGGAAGTTTAAAAATGGATGTGGCCTCTGCCTAAATGCCAGACTGTACCCAGTGTTCTGACGCTGCTCATTTTCTCACATGGCCAGCCATCCCAGTTTGCCTAGGACCTTTCCATTTTTACAAAGTTATATCCTGGGAAATTGGGCCAACCGGTCACCTACTCTTGCACTCTTTGTAAACCAAACCAACTGTGACCATCCACTCTGCTATCTTACTCAGAAGGAAAAGTTGTAACAACTATTCCTCTATAACACAATGCCAATGATTATACTTAGTACATTTTTATACATACATGATCTTTTACTGACTGGATATTTTGTAGAAGAAAAAAATAAACATGGTTTCCATAGTTTCCTGTCAATTTGAAGTTATTATTTCTTTATATCATTGTCACTAGTTCTGAGTACTCTTTTATCCATCTATACCTCCATTCATCCATCCATTTATCCAATAAAGTTTAGTTCAATCCCTAACAGATACCTGGCAATGTGATAGGGCCTGTGAGGAACCTGACACCGTTCTTATAGAAGTGGTGGTGAACCTATGGCACACGTGTTTTCTTTTAAGACCCAAGATGTTAATGTGTGAGGTATTTTTTTCTAAACTAATACCTCAGTATTCAGGTTTAATTGCGGTGTTGGCACCTTGCAATAAATAAGTGGGTTTTAGGTTGCAGTTTGGGCATTTGTCTCAAAGGTTTGCCATCACTGTTCTAGAAGCTATTCTAGAAAGGTTGGTAACAGTGTAGGAGTGGCCTCAGGTGCATCCAAGGCCTGAGACTGACCTTTTCTGGGTATCTGAGTCTCCATCTCACACACACACACGCACACAGAGTGTAAAGTTCCATGAAGCCTCCTGGATCCTTGTCCCATACTGTGTTCCCAGTGCTTGACATATGACAGCACTCAACACTATTGTGACTGCTGATGCTGAAGAAAATCATATGTGAGGCTGGTATTATTGGAACTAAGGGTAGGAGGGCAGCCACACTATCTGGAAAGATAATGAGCCCCCCACTAAGGACACAAGGGTGCTGTATTAGACTTTCATTGCTGGGACAAAATGCCTGCCATACACAACAGTACAGGTTTGTTTTGGCTTATAGTTTCAAAGGTTTTAGTCCATGGTTAGCTCTCCTCTAAGACAAGAACATCATGACAGAAGGGCACGGTAATGAAGAGCTGCTCACCTCATGGCAACCGAGAAACAGACAGACAAGAAGCCAAAGAGGAAGGAGTAAGAGACTAGGTATCGTTCCAAAGGTCACAGCCCCATGACCCACCCAGGCATATCCAGAAGTGTGCTTTACTAATCTCCTAGACATCTCTCAAGCCAATCAAGCTAACACTCAAGATTAACCATTACAGTTGGCTTTTTCAAATCAGTAGATATTAAGCAGCTGCAAATACCTAATGAGAGATCTGAATAGCTACTATTTCCAACTGTCAGAAGGGAAGCCAGAGCTAGGACATACCTTTCCATCACACAGGCCCTAAGGTGTGCTAATGAGTGGGTGAAAAGGAGATTTAGTCTCTTTAATCTCCATCAACACTTCCACCTACCCCCACAGTTGTTTACTTTGTGAATAAAGCAAAGAACCAAGTCTCTAGTGCCCCTCCCAAGCAAGTCACTGCCTCAAAATCCCTACTCTGTTGATATTTAGACTGCCGCTGTCTCTCCCCTGACTCACAGTCTTCTGTAAGATAAGCCTGCCTCTCATGGGTAGGTCTGAAGAAAGGTCAGCCCAGGCACCCAGGGACTGAGACCAGCTGTGACACAGTAGGACCCCCAGAGCTGAGGCCAGCACAGAAAAGGGAGGCTGACCAACCAGATATTGGACTCAAGTTTGAGGAAAACATTTTTCTATAGGGTCAAGAGCCCTTCCCACTCCAGCTAACCTGCAATCTCTTCTGCTCCCACAGGATGAACTGAAAGATATTCCTATATATAAAATTTTACTGTTTCGTGCACATGATGATACTCAGGGGAGAGATACATAGATGCACCCAGAGTCACTCAGTAATGTGGAGGCAAAGCTAGGACTGGAATTGGGGTCTCTTGACACCACCCCTCAATCAGGGGTCTTCAACCATCTCATCAACCAGAGATAAACTAAACTGGCAATCTTCTCCATGGCTATTCGGATATTTGAACATGATAAAACCCAGAAGACAAGTTATAATCTCAGACCACATGATGGGTGACTTGGAGTAGATCTGCCTGACTGTGGGTCCTTCCAGAACTCCTGACATCATTCCATTTGGAGAACGACACCCTGAGGCTGAAAGATGGACTGGACCACTGAAAAGGCACACTCAGGTTTTCTTCTCCTGCTTGCAGAGGCAGAAATGAATTCTGAAGCCCCACCAACTTCTGCTGCTGAGCCCATCATCTTGCCTGTAAAATGTCCCACTCTTTTTCACATACACACACACACACACACACACACACACATTTATCCTTTTACTGGACCCAAGATACAAATGTGTAAGGAGAAGCATGTGTTTATAACAGACTGGTAGGAAATACAAGAGCTCTGGGCAACATAACATTTGCAATGCTCTAGTCAAGCCCCCCTCCTTTTAAAGAGCAAGGAACAGAGGCCTATAAAAAGGATGCAACCTGGGAGAAGTTGAGAGTTACCTCAGCTATTCACAATTACGTCATTAGCCTGCCCTCTGCTTGGTGTCCAGGGAAAGTGATTTAAAAGATGTGTACCATGTTGAAAAGGGAACCTCAGCATACGACTTAATAGGTGCCTCTACCAATAAGCCCATTAGCATTTCCCAAGTAGGCCCTTATATATCACCCTTCTAGCCCCATCATCCATCAATTGGCTCAAAACAATCAGAACATCGTTCAAGCCATGGTCTCATTGACTATCATGACCCATCTTGGTAACTCATCTATTTCTTTATCCCAAAGCTATTGGCATGCAAGTCAGGTTGGTAGGTCACGATGGGAAAATGGACACAGTTAGCTAGAAGACCCTATGGAAGGGACTTCCTACACACCAGGCTGCTCCTGATACAAAAGAATACACAGGGACTACACATCCTTTTCTTGTTCCTTGCATAAGGTTAATGTATTTTCCCACTTGGCTTCCTTATATCTGGGCAAACTGAGGCTTAACGCCTTCCCCAAAGTCAACAGGCAAGTATGTGGCTGAGAATCAAGATGGAACTTCAAGTTGCACAGCTTCTAAAATGTCAACAACTATGCTATGCTCCTTCCATAGTACAGTTCAAAAAAATACCAAGTAGACTTAGAGTCAGGAGATATGAGTACTTGGTATGGGCTCTTGGGTGTGCACACTTCTTATACTGAGACTTTTCTTCCCCGATGAAATAAGAAAGTTCACCTGATTTTCAAAAGTGCCAACTTTTCTTTAATTTATGATTCTCATCCAAAAGAACACTTACTTCACTCTGAAATGCCTCTGAAACTTTTTTCAAGCTATCACTAAGAAACTGGTTTCTTTTAGTAGATGTGGTAAAAGCTACAGCAATTCAGCTCTTGCAAAGGATAATTAGAGAAATGAGTAAGTCAAGTGAAAACCTGCTGCCTGGTCTAAGCATTAGCAAATCAAAAATATAGATTGGGGTTGCATGAAGGGTAAGCAGGTGATAGGAAACAAATCTGAAGGATACTAAGGTAACTCCTGAAGTAAATAAGCAAAAAGTAAAGTGCTGTATTATGCCCCCAACTCCCAAATCAGGTGTCCAATGAGCCCCAATCACCTGACTTTGCCCTAGCTTGCCAGGTTCAGAATCCATGCTCACAGGAACTCTTACTAACTGCTCACCACTCTGGAAAATACATGCCGTACTTTCCAACCTCTGTGCCTTTGCTCAAGCCAAGTCTTCTACCTAGAGTGCCTGCTCAAAGTCCATATCTCAAATGCAGACCTCCACATGTCCATAAAGCTATCTTGGTCACTGAACTTCCAAAGCTTTTGTACAGCACTAGTGGAATGTAATAGACTTGTGGCTTGTTCATACATTTACGTTTGTCAGTTGCTCCTGCTAGAATGACAGAGCCTGAAATCACAGGCCATAATATATGATTCAACTTTAGAACTTCCCAAGACTAGCACCAGACCTTGGCCAATAAGACTAGTGGATGGCTCATAAGAATGTTGTCTCATCTAGTCCTAACCACATCTCCAGAGGCATAGTGGGGAGAGATATTTCCCCTTATGTTCTTGAAAGCCTGTGTGTTAAAAGGGCTCCAGCCACATCCTGGGTTCTCTCTCCTGTTCCCTCAAAATATCCATCTCAGGGGAGCAGGATCATGGCAGACTAGAGGCAACAGCACTCACAAGTGGTCTTAGTTACTTTTCTCATTGCTGAGACAAAATACACAATATCCAAAGTTAAAGGAGGAAGGGTTTCTTTTGGGTCACAGTTTGTAGGGGTTTCAGTTCATAGTCAGCTGGCTCCAAGGCTGAGTGGCATGGCAGAGGGAAGTCTCAGAGAAACAGTTCATGGCAGGCAGAAGGCAGCAAAGCAGTGAAGAAGCAAAGAAGAAGCAGGAAGCAACAATAGCAGCCTTCTTTCTGTCTCTTATATTCTATCCAGGGTACATATCCCAAGGGCAGGTAGCACTCACACTCTGGGTAGGCCTTCCCATTATTCATATCCAGAACTATGCCAAACCAATCAGTGGACTAATTTAGTAATCACACACCCTTGATCCCAGCATCACACATTTAAATCCCAGCATCACACACTCTGGATCCAACCACTTCTAAAATGTCCCACCTATGACCACATGAGGCTACACACAAGCCATCTAGACACCACTATCTAGACATAAGCCATAACACAAGCCAATCTGGGATATTCATCCTAACAGGTATGTAGACTGCATGAAGAAATAGAGGTACCATTGGAAATTTCTGGAATACAACTTAAGCAAACCAATGACAGGTTAAAGCCAGAATACTGGTCTTTAGAATAAATTAAAAATAGAAATATCACACTGATAATGAGCATATGGCAACTCGGTGGAGAAAGGCAGCTTTCCCCTTTGCAGGGCTGAAAGTGAAAAGTGTAAGTATACTCTTAAGAATGTGGACTCTACATCACGTAGTTTAAAAATTGTGCTGAAACTCAAAAAAAAGCACACTCCACCACTGAACAGATACACAGCCTGAGCAGAAAGGTGATATGAGTTCTGCCAAATGACTGAACATAGAAAATGTAATTTTGAGCATTTCCCAGTGGATTTAAACAATGCCAGGATGAGATGCCATTTTAGATGTTCCCTTTGTCTTGATGGACTGCACAGGAAATAGAGTTAGGGTCAGGATGGGGAGCCACCCATTCCCTTGGCAGGTGGAGCAGAGGAACAGAAACCCCCACATTTTTTAAATTGTCAAGGGACAACAGCCACTTATCCTCAAGGAAGCAGAAGGCCCTTCCTAAGAGTCAGCACAGGCACAGAACAATAGTGACTGTGACACAGAGTAAGATTGTTGGGAAGGAAGCAACACTCCCAGCGACATGGTTCTGGAAGACAGACTTCAAGCTCTGGAAAGTCCCAGGCATGGTTTCTAAGCAATGTAAAGTCCAGCCAAGAGGCAGAGAGCACATTAAGACAGCCAGAGGGAAATGGAAAATGAAACATAAACATGGTGTTTTGAAGCCCATGACTTCCCATACCAGCATAGACCTTGGACGCCCAGCCACCTGTGCATGCTCAGAGGCACTCAAAGTATTAGAATATATGCTGTAGTACAGACACTTGCCAGACACACCTCCTAAAGCACAGGCTGAGGACTCTCCACAACCACAATCCAGACAAATTCACAGGCAAGGCATGGAAGAGGCTTGGTGGGCAGCTCCAAATCTAACTAAATCCTCATCCCTAGGTACAAGAAAACTGAGCTGTCAGGTATAGATCAAGCCCTAACATTAACAACTTTGTCTTAGCACTCATTCATGACCACAGGGAAATGGAGCTGAGCCTATCAACCATGCTAAACAGTTTGTCCTACCTGCACAGAGGCTGAGAACTCTGAATTTAAGTTGTTCAATCTTCCTTACATGAGGCAGTGTTCTAATGAATGTCTCCATTATAAATATCTCCACAAAGAGGAATATGGGTCCTGGGCTTTTTTTTTTTTTTTTTTTTTGGTACTGGGGATTGAACTCGAGACCTTGCACTTGTGAGGCAGGTGCTGGAACCACTAAGCTAAATCCCCGGCCCCTGGGCTTTTTGTTTTGTTTTGCTTGTTTTTGATTTGTTTGCTGCCAATTTGGTTGGTAGGTGTGTGTATTAGTTTCTGGTTTTGCTACTGTAGTGTTCTGTGTTTTTGTGTCACTTTTATACATATATATATAATTTACTATTAATCTGAATATCATCAATGATTCATTTTTAGCCTATTGTGCATTTGCCTCCTTTTTTCCCCAGGTTAATGAAATAGTATAAATCTTTTTAAATAAGTTTGTAATTATATGTTAATAAATTTTTAGCTTTTAAACTATTATGCTATTGGTAGACATATTTTTCTCACAAAGCAGTGCTAGGGATTGAATTTAGCACCCAAAACAGGTTAAGTAATGTTATGGCAGATCTAGATACCCAACCCCCAAAGCCTCATGTAGACAGAGATGGCTGAATCTACAGAGTGTGGTGCTGGGCTTAAGGGTATGTGATTAACAAATCAGTCCACTGATTGGTTTGGCACCACCCTAATCCCAGCAGCCTGCATAAAATATAAGGGGCTTGTCTTCATCCTTGTTGCTTTTGCTGTCTTCTGTCTCCATGAACTGTTGCCTCTCTGCCATGTGCCACCCTGCCTTGGAGCCAGTCAACTATGGACTGAAAATTCTACAAACTGTGAGCTAAATAAACCTTTCTTCTTTTAACTTTGTGTGTTGGGTATTTTGTTTCAGCAATGACAGAAAAGTAACTAAGACAAGTAGGTACTTGCACATGAAGACACCTCTATAGTCCAGATCACAAAGAGAAAAACAGTTACTAAAAAGAGCCCTACACAATAGAAGAAGAGAATCCCAACCCAAACATCTGCAAATATCAGCATAAAAACGTAAGAATCATGAAAAAACAAAGAAACACGATGCCTACAAAACTTCATAACTCCTTAAAAACTGATTCCACAGTTATTGAAGTGAATGAATCTCAATTTTTTTAACTTATAGTTAAAATTTTCAGTGAATTGAAAGATACAAATAGCTGAATGAATCAACTGTTAAAATGAACAATGAAATCAAAGAAGATACAACAGAATAGACTTAGTTGCAGCAGCTCATAGAATTTTCTCCACAAAGCAAAGTCTAAATAAATAAAAATTGATTAGCGTGCATATCAGGTCACAAGTGAATGAAACTGGAAATCAACAACAGAAGAAACCACAGAAACTACCCAACCACATAATTATTGAATAAGACACTCTGAGCAATCAGTGAGTTACTAAAGAATTCAAGAGAGATATCTTTAAATTCCTAGAATCAAATGATAAAGCAACAATATATCAGAACCTGGGGACACAATGAAAACAGTTCTAAAAGGGAAGTTTCTAGCTATCAGTACCTGCATGGCACATCTAAATGCCCTAGGAAAAAAAACAAACCAAAACCAGTATAATAAAGGAAATACAGAACACACCATGACCTGTAGAAGGAAATAAACATCAGAGCAGAAGTTAATGATATAGAGAGTAAAAGAACACAATGAATCAGAGTTCTTTGAAAAGTAAAATAAAATTGATAAGCCCATAGCAAATTACAAAGAAGACCCAAATGAATAAAATTAGAAACACAAAAGGCAGAAAAAATAGACAAATATTACAAAAACTCCTACTGAAATCTAGCAGATTAGAAATAATTTTGAAAACTTACACAGTATTTAAATAAATTGGAGAATACTGAATAAATTTCTGCATATGTATGACCTGTGAAAATTGTACCAAAAATATAGAGAAGATCAAAACAAATAACAAGGAATGATATTTTAAAAGTAATGAAGTCTTCCAACAATGACAACAACAAAAATCCCAAAAACCAGAAAAATTTACTGCTGAATTTTAACAGACATTTAGAGCGAAGAACCAATGCCAAAGCTCTTCAAACTCTTCTATGAAATAGAAGAGTAAAGAATGCTTCAGCCTACTGACTACAAAGTCAGTCTCAGACTGCCAGTAAGATGGCAGCATGCTAAGTAGCAGACAAACAGCCTCTCCAATATTTGGAATCCAGATGCTGGAATAGAGCAACATGAGGAAGAGAAGGAGGAGGGAAGTGGATCCCCTGGACCCAGCAAGGGTCTGAAGCAAGAATCAGAGCCTACAGGGAAAGCAAAGAGAGAGATCACAGCAAAGAAGAATGAGATAGGAGGGGGCACATTCTACCTGAGACCTGACTCCTAGCGTGGAAGGGGCAGCTCAAACCGGCAGAAGCAGTGCAACTACTACCAACCCCAGAGGCCTCCACAGAGAAAGGCACCAGTGGAACATAGCAGTGGATGCTGCAGACTTCAGTGGCTAGTGGCTACTGAGTTACTAAGGTTCAGATACGGCCCAGGAGAGGGTGATTGGCCAGTAGTCTCATTGGATAGGGTAAAATGGAAGTCACAACTCAGAACAGGTATGGGTTGGCTCTGTATAGCAGCTCCAAGTGTCAGGGAGATGCACAACCAAGTTCAAGCTGGCTGGAGATCAAGGAGCCAAGTTCAAGCTACCAGGAGGCACTCAGAGTGCTGCAGGCTGAAAAAGTTGAGTCACAGCCTCACAGCCAGAAAACAGAAGGAGGCTGAATTTCAGGGGAACAAAAGACTGAGCTTTTGTGGAATTATCCACCACCACAATTCTACTGCTTGCTTACTGGGATAAATCAACATGGACCTGGGCTCTGTTGGCCCCCTCTGTGAACTAGTAAGGCATGCCCTGAAGTACACATCTTTTCTTTCTGCTTTCTTTCCTTTCTTTGCTTTTTTTTTTTTTTTTTTTTTTTTGTATTTTTTGGGAGTTTTTTTCTATTTTTTCTCTTTTTCTTGGCTGGTATTTCTTTTTTTAATTAATTTTATTGGTACAGTTTAGGTATACAATATAATGACATTCATCATTTAAAATTTGCACGTTTACATAATCCATCTTGGTTATTTTTCCCCCTTCCCCTGCCCTCCCTTCAACCCCTCCATCCCTCCCTATTTACAAAGATTGTTTCCATTTTCTCATTTTCTCATATTCCATTCCCTTCTTTCCTTTCCCAAACCCCTTCCACTTCACTGTCCCCTCTGCCCCATTTCTTCCTATTTCATATTATCTATTATACCTTTTAGTCCTTATTTACACTTTCAGTTTCTCACACTACAGAAACTAGTCAGTATTTACACATGTGTGTCCTATTTATCTCACTTAAGAGTATAACCTCAAGGTGCATCCATTTAGCTATAAATGTCTCCAATTTCTCATTTTTGATGGCTGAGTAGTACTCCATTTTATTTTTTAAAAACACACACATTTTCTTTATCCAGTCTCCAGTTGATGGGCAATTGGGCTGCTTCCAAGTTTTAGCTATCACAAATTTTGCTGCTATGAACATGGGTGCACATATATCACTGTGGTATGATTCTTTTAATTCTTTGGGGAAGATCCCCAGCAGTGGAATAGCTGGGTCAAATGGGACTTCCAGTCTTAGTTCTTTGAGGTATCTCCATACTGATTTCCACAGTGGTTGCACCAATCCACACTCCCACCAGCAGTGGAGCAGGGTTCCTCTTTCACCACAGCCCTGCCAACATTTGTTATTGGTTGATTTCATGATAGCAGCCATTCTTTCTGGGATGAAGGGGAATCTCAGTGTTGTTTTCATTTACATCTCTCAAATGAAGAGTGATGTTGAACATTTCTTCATATGTTCATTTGCTATTTCTACTTCTTTGAGAAATGTCTGTTCATTTCAAATGCAGATTTTCGGACTGGGTCTTTAAATTTGGGAGGTCTGATTTTTTTTTAATTCTTTGTGGAATCTAGATAGACCTTTTTCTGAGGAAGAGCAGGTAAAGATTTTTTCCCACATTGTGGGTTGTCTCTTCACACTGTTGGTGGTTTCTCTTGCTGTGCAGAAGCTTTTTAATAAGAAGAGATCCCACTTGTTGATTGTTTGTGCTAGTTCACAGGCAACTGAGGTTTTGTTCATAAAATCCTTTCCTACACCAATGTCTTCAAGAGTTCTACCTAACCTCTGTTCCAGCCAGTTCAGCATTTCTATTTCAATATTTAGATATTTCATCCATTTCAATTTTAGTTTAGTGCATGGTGAGAAATATAGGTCTAGTTTTAATCTTTGGCAAGTGGAAACCCAATTTTTCCAGCACCATTTATTAAAGAGGCTATCTTTCCTCCAGTGAGGGTGTTTGGCTCCTTTGTCAAAGATGACATGGCTGAGTGTGTCTGGCATTGTTTCTGCATCTTCTAATCTGTTCCACTGGTCCCCAGGTCTGTTTCTTTGCCAATACCATGCTGTTTTTATCACAGTAGCTTTGTAGTATAGTTTCAAGTTGGAGGTTGTGATACCCCTTGCCAAGTCTCTGTTACCTAGAATTTCTTTTGCTATTCTAGGTCTCTTCTAGTTCCAAATGAATTTTTGGATGCTTTTCTCAAGATCCATGAAGTATTCTGCTGGAATTTCAATTGGGATTGCAATGAATCTATATAGCAGTTTTGGAAGTATGGCCATTTTCACTATGTTGATTCTTCTTACCCAGAGATAAAGGATGTCTTTCCATTTTCTGATATCATCTTCAATCTCTCTTTTCAGAGTGCTCTAGTTTTCAGGAAAGAGGTCTTTGATTTCTTTTGTTAGGTTGATTCCTAGGCATTTCAGTTTTTTAGATGCTATTGTGAAAGGAATTGTTTGCCCTATCTCTCAGTGAGTCTGTTGTTCATGTAGAGGAAAGCTATTGATTTTTGTTTGTTGACCTTGTATCCAGCTACTCTACTGAATTTGGTTATTAAGTCTAGAAGATTTTTGGTGGAGTTCTTAGGGTCTCCTATATAGAGTATCATGTCATCTGCAAATAATGACAATTTGACTTCTTCATTTCCTATCTTTATTCCTTTTCTTTCTTTCTCTTGTCTAATTGCTGTGGCTAATGTTTCCAAAACGATATTGAACAGGAGTGGTGATAGTGGACATCCTTGTCTTATTCTTGATTTTAGTGTGAAGGATTTCAGTTTTTGACCATTTAATATGATGTTGGCTGTTGGTTTTTCATAGATGGCTTTTATCAGATTGAGGTAGAGACCATCTTTTCCAATTTTTTTGTACGGTTTTTATCATAAATGGATGTTGGATTTTGTCAAATGATTTTTCATCTATTGAGATGATCATAAGGGTTTTGTCCTTGGCTCTATTGATATAGTGTATTACATTGGTTGATTTGCATATATTGAACCATCCCTGCATCCCTGGGATGAATCCCACTTGATCAGGTTGTATGATCTTCTTGATGATCTTCTGCATTCTATTTGCCAGTATCTTATTAAGGATTTTTGCCTCTATGTTCATTAGTGAGATTGGCCTATAGTTCTCTTTTTCAGCTTGGTCTTTCTCTGCTTTGGGGATCAAGGTGATGTTTGCATCCAGGAATGATTTTTGGAGTATTGCTTCCCTTTCAATTTTATTGAAGAGTTTAAACAGTAATGGCAATAATTCCTCTCTAAATGTCTTGTAGAATTCAACAGTGAAGACATCAGGGCCCGGGCTTTTCTTGGTTGGTAAGTTTTTAATTATGCTTTCAATTTCATTGATCGATTTTGGGTTGTTTAGAATTTTTAGGTCTTCTTCATTTAACTTTGGTAATTCATACGTGTGTAGGAATCTGTCCATTTCTTCTGTATTTCCCATCTTATTGTCATATAGGTTCTCAAAGGAGGTATTGATGATCCTCTGGATTTCTGCTGGGTGTGTTGTAATTTCACCCTTTTCATTCCTAACTGCATGAATTTGGGCCATTTCTTTCCTTTTCCTGATAAGGTTGGCTGAAGGTTCATCAATTTGGTTTATTCTTTCGAAGAACCAACTCTTGGCTTCATTGATTTTTTGTATCGTTCTCTTAGTCACCATCATATTGATTTCTGCTCTGATCTTTGTAATTTCCTCCCTTGTATGAGCTTTGGGTTTGTCCTGCTCTTTTTCTAGAAGCTTGAGGTTCAGCATCAGGTTGTTTAATTGAGCTCGCTCTGTTTTCCTAATATGAGTATTTACTGCTATGAATTTCCCTTGTAAAACTGCTTTCATTGTGTCCCAGAGATTTCGATATGTTGTGCTGTGATTGTAACTTAACTGTAGGAACTGATTTCTTAATTTCCCCTGTGACCCATTGGTTATCCAGAAGTGTGTTGTTCAATTTCCATGTGTTTATGAAATTCTTGTGGTTTCTTTTGCTATTGATCTCCAATTTCATCGCACTATGTTCTGATTATATGCAGGGGATAACATCAATTCCTTTGCACTTAAAAATGTTCTATGAGCGAGTACATGGTCTGTTTTGGAGAACGACATGAGTGCAGTGGAAAAAGAATGTTTATTCTGATTTTGTGGGGTGGAACACTCTGTAAACATCTGTTAAGTTCATTTGTTCAAGAGTTTGATTGAGTTCTAGTATTTCATTGCTTATTTTTTGTCTAATTGATCTACTTGTGACAGTGCAATATTGAGGACCCCCACTACCATTGTTTTAGTGCTTATTTGATTTTTCATGTCAGTTAGTATTGATTTTATATAGTTGGGCACACTAGTGTTTGTTGCATAGATATTTATGATTGTCATCTCTTCCCCTTGGATTGTTCCTTTTACTAGGATGTAGTGTCCTTCTTTGTCTCTCTTAATTAGTGTGGGTTTGAAATCCACTTGATCTGCAAAGAGGATAGCTACTCCTGGTTTTTTTTCAGGTTCCTGTCACATGGAGTATTGTTTTCCACCCTTTAACTTTCAGTCTATGAGTTTCTTTTTGAATTGTGTTTCTTGTATGCAGCATATTGTTGGATCTTGCTTCTTCACCCATTCTTCTAGTCTATTTCTTTTGATTGGTGAATTGAGCCCCATAACATTGATGGTTATAACTGATACGCATTGACTTATCCTTGTCATGACTTTTTCTTTTTGTTGGATTCTCCCCTTTTGCATTTAATTTCTTGTCATGCCTGATGGAGTCATTCTGCTGGGCTTCCTGGGGTTGTGATCCTCATTGTCTGTTCCTAGGATATTGTCTAAAATTTTTTGGAGTGCTGGTTTGATATTCATGAAGTTCCTAAGGTGCTTTTCATCATGAAAATATTTTATTTCTCCATCAATTTTGAAAGAGAGTTTTGCAGGGTACATCAATCTGGGTTGGAAGCTGTTTTCCTTTAGGGCTTGGAATATGTCACTCTAAGCTCTTCTTGCCTTGAGGGATTGCTTTGAGAAGCCTGCTGTGATTCTGATAGGCTTTCCTTTTTATGTGATTTGTTTCCATTCTCTAACTACTTGTAAAATTTTGTTCTTCTGTTGGATTTCTAGAATCTTAACTATTATATGCTTATGTGTAGATTTTTTTTTTTGATCAAGGCTAGTTGGAGTCCTATATGCCTCACTTATCTGTATGTCAAGTTCTTTTCCCTTGCTTGGGAAGTTTTCTGCCATCACTTCTGTGAACCGTTTCTTATGTCATCTTCACTCTCTCCTGTTTCTTCATTGACTCTGATCAGTCTTATGTTATTCTACTTTGCATTGTCTAGTAGCTGCTGGATTGATTTCTCATGGTCCCTTACAATTTTACAGCAATTTTTCTTTTCCTGGTCACTAATTGCAATCTTATCTTCCATGTCTGAAATTCTGTCCTCACATTGGGTCATTCTGCTGTGTAAACTTTCAATGGAGTTTTTCATCTCCTGGAAATCTGTTTGCATCTGTTTCATGGATTCCATTTGTTTCCTATGTTGGGATTCCATCATGTTCCTCAGCTTCTCTATCTTTTTAACTGTGTCCTCTCTAGATTTATTAATCATGTCTTGCTCTATGGACACAATATCTGCTGATATCTGAGAAATTATTTCTGATGTCATTTTTTCCAGATTCTCTTTCATTTCCAGTTCAGGGAGTCCAGGTAGTTGAGTATCAGATTGTTCCATATTGTTTCCCTTTGGGGTTGCTTTAGGTGATCTGGAAGTCTGGTTTTGAAACTTGTTTATGTGTCTTCTCATTTCAATGGGTGAGCAGGCGTTGCTGCTGGCACCCACATGGCTCACCTCCTCGGTGCTTGGGGCAGTGGTATGGTGTCCCAGAAGGTTCACCTCCTTTGTACTGGGGGCAGCTCTGCTCCTCTGCACTCAGGGTGGTGGTATGGCAACCTGGAAGGTGCACCTCCTCTGCCTTTTTCTTCTTGTTTTTATGTAAGTGAGGACACTGTTTTAGTTTTTTGTTTTGTTTTGTTCTTGTTTCTATTTCTTCTTTCTTTCTTCCCACACATCTTCACCAGTTGCCAAAGCTTGTGTAATCTTCTTTTGTCCTCCAGCCTTTCTTCTAATCACTTTCATTTCTATTTATCTACTTCCCCCAAACCCTTTTAAATTTTCTCCCCTGAGGATAAAATCCCTATATTGAGGGGATATTTACTGTAAACAATTTTCTAGTTTTAGATTGGGTTGTATAACTACAAATCCTGTTCATGTGATTAAAGGTGGCAAATTAATATTTTCCAGTTTATCATTTTCTAGGATGTGTTTGATGCTATTTATTCCTGATTGTAGTAGTCAAACCAACATAATTGTTCTAATCAGTTGTTCTTCCTTGTACGACGAGACTGAGATTCCCTGACAGTCATAAACAATACTATAGATTAGTGCCAAAGTACCAGTGGCTAGGCCAAATAGGCAGCAATTTCTCATCCCCAATATATTGAATTGATAGGATCTTGGAACAGACTCAAATCCCAAAACCCAGCTACATCTGGAAGACATCTCTAAGAAGTAGTCATTTCCTAAGGGTTCTTGATATTAGCAATAAAATGCCTTCCATAAACAATTTATAGGCATCAACACAGGAATTAAACTTTAAAAATAGAAAATGAGAAGACACAGAAGCAAGATGCAACCCCAGACTTCCAATTCACCAAAGGCAAACCCAAGGGACAATGAGGTGGGAAAATTCAAAAGCCACTCACCTGGACTCTCTGAAGTGGTAACAGTGGAAGTAACAAAACAGATCAATGAGGCTCTAGCAAAAATGAAATCAGAAATAATTTCTCAGATAACCTCAGAGATGATAAGCATAAGGAAGGTCATGATTAGTGAATCTAGGAACATACAGATAAAAAGAGAAGAGCTTAGATGAATGATGGAAACCATGAATGTCCAACTTAGAAAGAAATGAAATCCATGAAACAAATTCAATCAAATATCCAGGAGAGTAAACATTGTATTGAAAGTATACACAGCAGAATAAACCACTGTAAGGACAGAATATCAGATCTAGAAGACAGCTTTGCTGTTAGTGACCATGAAAAGAAAGATTTCTTAAAAATAGAAAAAAACCACAAAACATCAATCTAACAACTGCTAGATGATGCAAAGAAAAATAATATAAGATTGATTTGAGTCAAAAAAAAAACTAGGAGATAGTCCAAATGATATAAAAAACCTGTTCACAGAAGTAGTGGCAGAAAATTTCCCAAGCAAGGCAAAAAAATTTGACATACATGTAAGTGAGACATATAGGAAAAAAATCTACCCCAAGGCATAAAATAGTCAGGATTCCAGCAATTCAACAGGAGAACAAAATATCAAAAGCTGTTAGAGAAAAACAACAAATAATTTACAAAGGAAAGTCCATCAGAATCAGAGCAGACTTTGCCATACAAACCTTTAAGTCAAGGAGAGCTTGCAGTGATGTATTTCAAGCCCTAAAAGAAAACAACCTCCAACCCAGATTGATATACTTCACAAAAATATCTTTCCAAATTGATGGAGAAATAAAAGATACTTCCAGGACAATTTCCCTACAGAAAATTGAAATAGAAGGTCTTTATCTCAATCTGATAAAAGCCATCTATGGCAAACCAACAGACAACATCATACTAAATGGTCAAAAATTGAAAGCTTTTATGCCTGGGAAACTCCTCTGGGGGGACATTATGGAGCTGGAAGCACCCTGGAAGAGTCTGAGAGCCAGAAGAAGGAATGGCAAAAGAGCTTTATGGATACTGGAATTTCAGATTAGGGATTATGGACCTGTACTTCCCTTATAGGGTTGCTGTGAAAATATAAACAGGATAAGCTGAAAGCACATTACATAATGATGGAGTGATAGAAGGAAGTCAAGGCACCATCATGACTCAGATGAGAAAACAGAAACAAGAGAAAATGGTGTTACAGATGATGTGGATGCTCGCAAGACCAAAAAATCTAAAGTAAAAGGGAAGGTAAATGAAGACACTGAAGAAGGATTCAATATACTTTTAGATGAATTTTCCACATCTCATAAATCAAGAAGAAAAGATCTACCAAATGGAGATATTGATGAATGTGGGGGAAAAAATCAAAACAATATCACTCTTAGAAAGTTCTACTCATAAATCAAGTGATAATAAACTAGAGGAGACTCTAACACGTAAACAAAAAGAGGGAGTCTTCTCCAATTTCTCTATTTATGAAGAGACTATAAAAGCTTCTCAAAGGTCAAAGGGTAACATATCTCTTTCCTATTCAAGTTAAGACCTGTGGTCCTGTATATGAAGGAAAAGATTTAATTGCTCAAGCACAGGCAGAAAGAGGGAAGACATTCTCTTTTGCCATACCCTTGACTGAAAGGTTCCAAAGAAATCAAGAAACAATTTTAAAAAGCCTCTCACCAAAGGTACTTGTTTTGGCTCCAACAAGGGAACTGGCAAACCAAGTAGCCAAAGATTTCAAAGATATAACTAGGAAACGCAGCGTGGCATGTTTTTATGCTAGAACATCATATCAAAGCCAGATAAATCATATTCAAAATGGTATTGACATCTTGGTTGGGAGCTGTAGTCGTATCAAAGACCATCTGCAGAGTGGCCGCCTGGATCTTTCTAAACTGCGCCATATTGTACTTGAAGAAGTGGATCAGATGTTAAATTTAGGTTTTGCTGAACAAGTTAAAGATATTATCCATGAATCCTACAAAACTAATTCTGAAGATAATCCTCAGACTTTACTTTTTTCTTCAACTTGCCTGCAGTGGGTATACAAAGCTGCAAAAAAAATACACAAAATCCAGATATGAACAGGTTGACCTTGTTGGAAAATGACTCAAAAGGCTACAACTTCTGTGGAACATTTGGCCATCTGGTGCCACTGGTCTCAGAGGCCAGCAGTTATCAGAGATATCCTGCAAGTCTACAGTAGGTCTGAAGGGAGGGTCATCATCTTCTTGAGACCAAGAAGAATGTAACTGAAATGGCCATGAATCTACACATAAAACAGAATGCCCAGTGTTTTCATGGGGACATTGCACAGTTACGAAGAGAAATAACACTAAAAGGCTTCAGAGAAGATAGTTTTAAAGTTTTGGTGGCCCTCAATGTGGCTCCTCATAGTTTGGACATTCCTGAGTTTGACCTGGTGATTCAGAGTTCTCCACAGGATGTTGAGTCCTATATTCATCACTCCAGATGCACAGGGAGAGCTGGCTGAACAGGGATTTGCATGTTTTTATCAACTGAGAGAAAGATGCCAACTAAGATATGTAGAACAAAAAGTAGGAATAACTTTTAAATGTGTAGGTGTTCCTTCTACAATGGATTTAGTTAAACCTAAAAGCATGCCATCAGGTCTCTGGCTTCTGTTTCTTATGCTGCTGTTGATTTTTTCTGACCAACAGCTCAGAAACTACTAGAAGAGAAAGGGAAAGTGGATGCTTTGGCTGCAGCATTAACCTACATTTCTGGTGCATCAAGCTTTGAAACACATTCTTTGGTCACCTGTGATAAGGGGTTTGTGACCATGACTCTGGGCATCCCAGAAGAAATACAGGATGTCACCTGTGCTTGGAAAAAAACTTAACAGAAAGCTGAGTAGTAATGTGGTGTCCCAAATTACCAGAATGTGCCTCCTAAAAGGAAATATGGGTGTTTGCTTTGATGTTCCCACAACTGATTCAGAAAAGTTACAGGCAGAGTGGCATGATTCAGACTGGATACTTTCAGTGCCAGCCAAATTACCTGAAATCAAAGAACATACGATGGAAACACATCTTCTAATTCCAGACAGAAGAGTGGCTGGTCAAGTGGCAGGTCTGGCCAGTCAGGCCACTCAGGTGGTCGATCTGGTGGCCGGTCAGGTAGACAGAGTTGACAGGGGAGTCACTCAGGAAGTCAACAAGATGGTAGAAGATGAAGTGGGAACAGAAATCGATCAAGAAGTGGAGGCCACAGAGTTTTGACTGAGCAATTGATAGTTAATCTACCAGTGTGAGTTTGCCTATTTCTGCCTAATCATGTACATTATCCACCAAAAATTAGGGACATCATAGTTGAGGTGTATGTCTGCTGTTGGCAAAGAAGTTGGTCATATTTTTTTAAACAAAGTATTTCACAAGAATGGTTATAAGCAAATCTACTTATCTGGCTATACCTTTGAATTTAAAAGGCCTCCTTTAAAACAAAACCGAAAGCTGTTGCTCTAAAATCAGGAACAAGACAAAGATGCCAGTATTGCCAGTCCTGTTCCATATAGTTCTGGAAACATTAGCCAGAGTGATTAGACAAGAGAAGGAAAGAAAAGGAATACAGATAGGAAAGAAGAAGTTAAATTTTTATTGTTTGCAGATGAGATAACACTCTGTGAAGAGGACCCCCAAAACCTCCACTAAGACATTCCTAGAACTAATGACAAAATTCAACTGCACAGCAGGATACAAAGTCAACACTCAAAGATCAATAGGGTGCCTGTACACAAAAACAAACTCACTGAGGAAGAAATTAGGGAAACAACATCTTTTGCAATAGCATCTAGAAAAATGAAATACTTGGGAATCAATCTAAAGAAGGAAGTGAAAGACCTATACATTGAAAACTACAGTACTCTGAAAAAGGAAATCAAAAAAGATATCAGAAAAAGGAAAGATATTCCCTGTTCTTGGATAGGCAGAATGAATATAGTAAATATTGCCACATTTCCAAAACTGCTATACAGGTTTAATGCAATCCCAATCAAAAATACCAATAGCATAACAGGACTAGAAAAACAATCCTAAAATTCATATGGATTAGAGAGACCTAGAATAGCAAAAGCAATCCTGGGCAACCAAGGCAAGACAGGAGCATCACAATCTCCAACATGAAATTATACTACAAAGCTATAGTGATTAAAAAAAAAACCAGCATGGTACTGGCCAAAAAAAAAAAAAAAACCAACCTGAGGTTCAGTGGAACAGAAGATGCAGAAACAACTCCAAGTGTACTCAGCTACCTTATCTTTGAGCGAGGGTCCAAACACCTTTGCTGGAAGAAAGATAGCCTCTTTAATAAATGGTACTGGGAAAACTGGCTTTCCATATGCCAAAGATTAAACTTAGACCCATATTTCACTATGCACTAAACTAATATCTAAATGGATCAAAGATCTAAGTATAAAAACAGAAATACTTAATCTGCTGAAAGATAGAATAAGTAAAACTCTAAAAGACTTAGGAATAGGCATGGACTTTATGAACAAAACCCTGATCACACAAGAAATATCACAAAGGATCAACAACTGTGATCTCATCTTATTAAAAAGCTTTTGCACAGCAAAACAAATCAACAGAATGAAGAAACCCACAGAAAAGAAACCCACAGAAAGAGAAAAAAAACTTTACCAGGTACTCCTTGACAAAAAACTATCTATAATATATAAAGAACTCAAAAAAATCAGACTCCCCAAATTGAAAGACCCAATCAAAAATGGACATCGGAAATGAATAGACACTACTGAGATGAGGTACAAACAGCAAATACATATATGAGAAAATGTTCAACATCACTGGTCACTCCAGAAATGCAAATTAAAACAACACTGAGATTCTATCTCACTATAGGAAGAATCCCTCCCAACAAGAAATCAACCAGTAGTCCACCACTCCTAGGGCAGAGGAGGTGAGCCATGCAGTTGCCAGCAGCACCTCCTGCCCTCCCATGGAAATGAGAAGACACATAAACAAGCCTCAAAAACAGACTTCCAGATCACCTACAGCAACACCAAAGGGAAACAAGAGGGAACAATCTGATACTCAAGTGATACTCACCTGGACTTCCTGAACTTACAACAAAAGAGGATCTGGAAAAAATGAAATCGGAAATAATTTCTCAGATAACAGCAAAGATTGTGACCATAGTGCAAGACATAATTAATAAATCTAGAGAGGACACAGATTGAAAAATAGAGCTGAGGAACATGATGGAATCCCAACATAGGAAACAAATGGAATCCATAAAACAGATGCAAACAGATTTCCAGGAGATTAAAAACTTGATTGAAAGTCTACGCAGTAGAATGAATCAATGTGAGGACAGAATTTCAGATATAGAAAATAAGATTGCAATTAGTGACTAGGAAAAGAAAAACTGCTTTAAAATTGTAAGAGACCACAAGAAAGCAATCCAGCAGCTGATAGACGATGCAAAGAAATATAACATAAGACTGATTGGAGTCAATGAAGAAACAGGAGAGAGTGCAAATGACATAAAAAAAAAAAAACAAAACTGTTCACAGAAGTGATGGAAGAAAACTTCCCAAGCAGGGGGAAAGAACTTGACACACAGATAAGTGAGGCATATAGGACTCCAACTAGCCTGGATCAAAAAAAATCTACACATAGGCATATAATAGGATTCCAGAAATCCAACAGAAGAACAAAGTTCTCCAAGCAGTGAGAGAAAAGAAACAAATCACATACAAAGGAAAGCCCATCAGAATCACAGCACACTTCTCAATGCAAACCCTCAAGGCAAGAAGAGCTTGGAGTGATGTATTTCAAGCCCTAAAGGAAAACAGCCTCCAACCCAGACTGATGTATCCTGCAAAACTGTCTTTCCAAATTGATGGAGAAATAAGAATCTTTCATGATAAAGAGAACCTCAGGAACTTCATGAATACCAAACCAACACTCCAAAAAATTTTAGACAACATAAACAAATTTTAGACAATGAGGATCACAACCCCAGGAAGCCCAGCAGAATGAATCTGTCGGGCGTGACAAATTAAACGCAAAGGGGGAGAATCCAACAAAAAGAAAAAGTCATGACAAGGCTTTTAAAACTTTTAACTTCATCTCCTCAATGAGTGTATAATTCAATCTTGTTATTGCACTGATTAGTATTTTTCTGATTCTAGTGTTGCACACCTTTCCTTGTGCTGTACTGACTATTTATCATCTTCTTGTGTCTACTTTTTCATTGGGTTGTCTATTAATGAGCTGTAAGAGTTCTTTATATATTCTGGTCATAGATTATATGCATTGTAAATATGGTCTGTTTAAGAACTACTTTTCATTTTAATGATGTCATTTAAAGTTCTAAATGTTGATGGAATCTCATTTAACAATGTTTTTCTTTTATACATCATGTTTTTTGTATCCTAGGAAGTTCTTGCCTACCCTAAATTCATAAACATTTTCCCTTATCATTTCTTCTTAAAGTTTCATAGTTTTAGTCTTTCATATTTAGGTTCATAGATCCTTTCAAGTTATTTTCATGTATGGAAATAAAGAGTTGAGGTTATTTTTTATATACAGATACCAGGTGTTCTAGTGCCATTTGCTGAAAACACTATCTTTTCCTCGGCTCTTGAATTGAGTTTATATTCTATAAAATGTTAATGTTAAATAATCTTTCAAAACTCAGTGAACCATATATGTGTGGTTCTATGTCTAGATTCTCTGTCTTATTCAAATGATCTATATGTCTTTCCTTACACCAACACTGCCTTGATTACTGTAGCTTTAGAAGAAGTCTTAAAATTAGGTACTATACATCTTCCAACACTGTTTTTTTTTCTTTTTTACTTTTCTAGGTCCTTTGTACTCCTACATAACTTTTAAATTTCAATATCCAATTCTTCATTTATAGCAAGTATATATAGACCTGAATTTTTATATATACCTTGTGTTTTCTAATCCTGCTAAATTCAAGTACAAGTTCTAGGGGCTTCTAGAGATTTCTTAGTATCTTCTCTGTAGGTGATCATTTCATTTCCATATAAAGATTTTGCTTCTACCTTGCCAATCCTATCCTAATTGTGTCATTTTATTGCCAGACTATTTTGGTGGGGCCTAGGTTTCAAAGTTTAATGGACAGATGAAGGGTAGGTATATCTGCCCTTGTTCCCCACCTTAGGGAGAAAGCATTGTATCTTTTCCATTCATATAAGGGGTTCTCGCTGGAAGTATGGAGTACATGTCTTTAATCTGTTGAGATGGTTCTGTTCTACTTCTAGTCTCCTGATAGATTTTACCATAAAAAGCTGTAGAATTTAGTCCAATACTTTTTCTCCAACTAGTGACAGGATCATATGGCTTTTTCCTTTCCTCTGTTAAAATGATGACTTTTGGGAGTGGATCTTCCAATGCTGAACCAACACTGCCATCCCGATAACAAAACCACTTTCTACTTACTGCCAGATCTAACTTCTAATAGTTTGTTTTGTTAAATTTCTATCTATGTTCATACTTTTTTCTTCTATTATCTTTATCCAGTTTTAGGATTAGCACAAGGTTGAGTTCCTAAAATGAGGGGAGAAGTGTCCCTTCCTTTTCCTGCTTTAATTGTTTGTTATAATTTATCAGTTAAAATGAATATGAGCCTGCTGTTGTCATACAGGTAGGTTTTCAAGCTAGGAATATACTTTAATAGGTGCTATTCAAATTTTATATTTCCTCCAGAGTTAGCTTCATTAATTTGTCTTCCAAAGTACTTCTTAGAAGTTGTCAAATTTATTTCAAGAAAGATTTTTGTAATATGCTTTCTATATCCTTTTAAATTCTGTAAAATCTGTGGTAATGTCTCCTAGATCTTGATATTGTAATTTTAAAAATGTATAATTATATTGTGTAACAGGAAGAAAAGGTCTAAAGGAGCAGGGGACGTGGGAGGGGTAGGGGAAAGGAAAAAAGGGAAAAGAAAAAACATGAGAAAAGGAAAAAAATGGAAACAAAGACTTTGCAAATAGGGAAGGGTGGAGGGGGTGAAGGGAGGACAGGGGAATGGGGAAAAAAATAAGAACCAAGATACTCATGTAATGGTACAAGATCCCAATGATGAATGCAACTGTATTTTATACCTAAAATGTACCAATAAAAGAATTTTTTTAAAAAGTGTCAATTGCTATTTTATTCCTATATATAGATAAGTAAACTGAGGCTTAAAAAACATTAAGGCCCTTATCCAAAAGCACATTAATAAGAGGCAAAAACAGTATTTCAAACCCAGGCCAGTCTCCCAATGCACCACAATGAGCAACCAGGGCAGCCACATCTTTGGGAAGCACCAGCCCTGTCTCACAAATTCCCTGGATCTCAGTCTATACCCCAGCTGCTTAAGTTTTCCAGTGTGTTTCCCTCCCCACATCTCCATGGGCACACTCCAAATACTGACATGGAGACTAGGAAAAGAGCGAGCACCCTGGAAGTCATGTTGGCATTGGCCCAGCTCTAATGAGAGCTCCAACAACCTGAGCCTTGCCTAGCAGACAAACCAGACTGGAGGCACATTCATCTCTGCCCCAGCTTGCTCCCCTCATGGGCTTACTCCCCTCATGGCCTTGCTCCCGTGAGCATGCTCAAGGAGCCCCTGCCTGAACCCATCGTGCAGGCAGAAGGTGCCCATCCCTGACTCTCTTCTTCTTTATAATTAGAAGTTCCCATTAAAACCTCTAGAGCAATGAGGCACACACCAGGCAGCATACTTCAGGACAATTAGCACGTTCCTCAGGTGGCTAAAATGGCCCAGGGCTGACATAATTGCACCAAAACAGAAAGTCTACCAGGAGGCTCCAGTTTTAAGTGGAAAGAAACAATTAGTCACACAATCTATTGGACAGTTAGATCTGTAGGAAATTATTTATTATACATAATTTAAAAGTTTTCCGGGGGTTGAGATACATGGAAATCATCTCTCACTTACGGCTCAGTACATCTATAAGCAAATCTCTACCCCTGCCTCCTCTATGCTACTGATACACTGGGGGGTGAGTGTGTGTGTGTGTATACTCATGCACATGCATGTGCAGACACCAACTATGTGAGGCAGACTTATTGTAATTATGTGTCTGGTTCACTAGAGATGTGAGCGCTCCATTGCTGGAATATGGGAAATAATTAGCGGGACACAGAGGTTCTGGAAACCTCATCTACTTCCTTGCTTCTTTCTGAATCCCCAAGCCACTAATTAAAACCTGCCCATAAGACAGCTCCTGACCAAGTGATCCTGATGAGTCTGAAGAATAAATAAAAAGAGCAAATTAGAAGGCCAGAAAGACCACTCCGAACACCAGGAGAGCTGCAGAAAGCTACCCCAAGGCTCCCTGGACTCTGTTGGAAGCCATACTCTTGGCTTTCTCACCCACAAGCATTCGCTCAGCCCACTCAGCTTTCAGGGCTGAACCACTGCTCCTTCCAGGGCCAGCAGCACCACTGTAATTAATATGCAACAGGCATTTCCACTGCGCACTTGAAGCCTGCGCTTCCAGCCTTTTCAAATCCAATTCAAACCAAAGTAATCTTTGCCCCTGTGTTTGGGTTCAGGTGGCAGCAATTGTTAGGATTGCAGATAATGGTTTATTAGTATTTATTGAACAGCAAAGGAGCCCCACATGATAGCAGTTGTCACTGGATCTGTGATTTCTAAACTAAAATTAACAAGCTAGCAGGACACAGCTACTGGGCCAGCAAGGAGGCCCACTTAGAAAGAACTGTAATGTATGATTTCCCATACAAGACTACATGCAGAAGGAGTGGAGGATTTTGAGGCTTTAAAGAAAGCAGCCATCTGGTTAATAGGACACAGGCACTGTTTGATCGCTCATTTTAAGGACTTGGTCACCTTTCCTTATTTGTGGATCTAGAGGGAGTAGTAAAGTGTAAGACAGCTGTGGTTCAGATCTTGAACTACTCCAGTGTCTGACCTTGAGCAAATTACTTCATTTCCTCAGGATTCAGCTCATCTCCAAACTGAGAGTTGATGAAATCAGTGGTATTCAAACCATATTCCTCAAAACTACTGGGAAGATTCAACCAGAGAGGAAAGGGTCAAATCCCCTCCCTTACATGACACAGAGCAGCTCTTATCCGACAGCTTCATTTTCCAGCTCTCCCCTAAGATTTTATGTGGAGAAGATTCTTCATTTTAATCTGTAAGACACAAGTTTGAAGCCACACTCTGACTTCTAAAATTAATCCTCCACATCTCCAGAATCAATGTAGTGAGAACTGAGATGGTACAAGGAATCTACCACGTCAGTATAGAAGCAGCTGTAGGAATCTATCTTGATTGGCCAAAGATATAGGAGAGACATAAGAAAGAAATACATAAGTGAGGAATCCCAGCAAAGGAGAGAAAATATTCAGAAATGGTCCTGATGACCATGGATAAATAAGCAGAGTGCATGGAGGACCTGAAATGATAATTTGGGGGGATGTGCAGGTTTTACCTAATAATTGATACAGCTCAGCAGTAATCTATGGCAGATTTTTCAGGCCAGATGAAAGATCCCTTGATTCATCCAAATCAGTAAGACTTTATGGGGAAGCCATCCAAGATGGATGAATACAGATATCCTGAGCATGACTCTGCCACACAGAAGAACCAGGGCAACAAAGGAAACACTGTGCTTTGAGAGTGATTATTCAAAGACTGAAATGTTAGACCTGAAACTATGAAATCGCTACAAGAAAACATAAAAGAAACACTTCAGAACTTTGCTGTAGGCAATGATTTTTAGATGAGACCCCCTAAGGCACAGGCAACAAAAGCAAAATGTAAAAGATTCTGCACAGCAAGGGAAATAACAGAGTTAAGAGATAACATTCAGAATGGGGGGGGGGGGGATCTTTGAAAACCATTCATCCAACAGGGGATTGATATTCAAGATAAACAAGAAAATCAAAAACCTGAACATACACCAAAAAAATAATCCAATTTTTAAATGGAGTAAAGAAGTAAACAGACACTTCTCAAAAGAAGACATACAAAGCTGGGATCTAGCTCAGTGGCACCACACCTGCCTTGCAAGTGCAAGGTCCTGAATTTGATCCCTGGTACTGGAAATAAATAAATAAAATTTTAAAAAGAAGACATACAGATGGGCAAGAAGTACATGAAAAATACTCAATCTCACTAGTCATCAGGAAAATGCAAATCAAATCACACTGAAACATCATTTCACCCTAGTTAGAATGGATATCATAAAAAAAAAAAACAATTGCTGCTGAGAATGTAGAGAAAGGAAAACTCTTGAACCCTATCATGGAGAGTTTGAGTACAGCCATTATGGAAGACAGCATGTAGATTCCTAAAACAAAAACTAAGAATAGAACTACTGTATGATATGGCGCCATTCACCATAGCTAAAATATTTAATCAGCCCAGAGGTCTATCAATGGATGAACAGATAAAGTGTGATTTATGTACACAATGAAATATTATTCTGCCATACAAAAAACAAAGCCTTTCATTTGCAGCAACATGGATGGAACTGGAGGTCATTGTGTTAAAGAAATATGCCAGTCACTAAAAGATAAATATCACATGTTCTCACTCATTTTTAGAAACTAATCAATCTAGTAGAAGAAAAGAATGGAATAGTGGTTACTGGAACCTGTCAAAACTAACAGGAGGAGGAGAAAAGAAGTTCAATAAGGGGCACCAATATACAGACAGGAGAAATTGTTTTCTATATACAGCATGGTAGCTATTGGTTAAAATAATTCATGACATATCTATAATATATATACACAAGCACATGGTAAGGACCTCCATGCTACTTTGGAACATGACAGGAGATCATGTGAGCACCAAAAAGGTCAAAAAGGTCAATCAGGTTGAACTCATTCTTTTATTGTAATCCATTCCGAAAACAATAACGAATTGCTCATAAGGTCACTACTCCCTTCAAAGGTCTCGCCTCTTAATACTGTTACAAAGGCAATTCAACTTCAACAGAAGTTTGGGAAGGAACAAAAACTGAGTATTCAGTAAATTCTTGGGGTTGAGAAAAACAAGAGTACTCACAGCATTTCTTGAGTGTTTACAGTATTTTAGGCCCACACTGATGTTCTACATGCAACTCAATCTATTTCTATTTTATAGGGAAAACCAAAGCTCAGGGGTGTTATTTACAAATGGTCACATAGCTGGTATAAGGCAAAGGTGGATTTTAAGTTTAGTTCTTTCAACCTCATAGTCTGTGCTCCTAGTCACCAAATTCTAGATTTTTCAAGCTCATTGTTTAGCTTCTATCAAAGCAGGAGATATCATTTACTGACTTAGAAATTTTCAATAGCACCTTATTGCCTGTAACAGTGGTTCTCAAAGCTGACATTATGTGTCAGCCAAATTCAGCCACTCACTATTGTCCAAAAAGTTTCACGTAGTCCCTACCTCTGTGCTTACCATTTCCCTGGCTTGAAAAACAGCCTATTATTTAAAAGTACATTACCCATGTTAAGAGACTAGCCAATGACACACTACTCTAAAGCCTTCTGTGACCACTGCAGCCCTCCATGGTTTCTGGAAAGATTTTCTATCCCCTGGGCTTTAAAAATCCTATCATTCATTCTGTGTATGTTGTATTGCTCAAGATTCCAGCAAGAAGCACATTTCTATTAACATAATTTTTTTCTTCCATTAAGTTTATCGGTACATTTTAGGTATACAATACAGTTACTTTCATCATTGAGATCTTGTACCTTTACATGATGTATCTTGGTTCTTATTTTTTCCCCCATTCCCCTGCCCTCCCTTCACCCCCTCCACCCTTCCCTATTTGCAAAGACTTTGTTTCCATTTTTTTCATAATTTGAAAAGCATTTAATTTTTTCTATTATTACTTAAATTCTTTTATTGGTACATTGTAGGTATACAACACATCTACATTTCTCATTGGGAACTTGTACCTTTCCATGATGCATCTAGGTTCTGATTGTTTCCCCATTCCTAGCCTCCCTTCACCCCCTCCACCCTTCCCTGTTTACAAAGACTTGGTTTCCATTTTTCCATTTCTCATCATTTTTCCTTTCTCTTCTTTCCTTTCCCCTGCCCCTCCCACTACCCCTACCCCTTTGGACCTTGAAAAACATTTAATAAAGAGATTTGCAAAGGTGTGGGAAGGCTAGGGAAACTGCAGCCACAATCATGAAACTCACCTGGCAATAGAGGATCTTCTAACCACTCCTAGGCCTAAAGGGGATGAAAAGAGGGAAAATAGTATAGAAAATATCTGGAGAGGTCGGCCATACAGGAGCTGAGACATTTGGTTAAGAAATTTGCCCCACCCAGATGCCAGGACCCACCACTTCAGTAGCCTGTGTCTCCTGGCCCCCAGCTCAGCGTTCCCGGCTTCAAGCGGACAAGGCTGTGCATGATCTTGGCTCTAGTGCTGGGAAGAGGGTGCTGCCTCACCTCGCAGCCGGACACAGAAAGGGGACGCCCTGGCCTCCGGGCCACTGTACTCGCCTTCTCTACGTAGTCGCGAGTGCCGTCGGTCTGGGAGGGCCCCGGAGCAATGAGCGCCAGCGAGGACCAGGAGCTAGAACTAGAAGTATTACGTTCTATTTATGAAGGAGATGAAAGTTTCCGGGAATTGAGTCCAGTTTCATTTCAGTATAGGTGACAGTGGTGATCCCAAAGCCTTCTTAATAGAGATTTCGTGGACAGAAACATACCCCCCAGACACCTCTAATTATATCTATGAGTGCTTTTTTAACAACACCATATCATCAGCTACAAAGCAAAGTATATTAAGCCAAGTTACAGGAAGCAGTGGAAGTTAACCTTGGAACTGCTATGACCTATACATTGTTTGAGTATGCCAAAGACAATAAAGAGCAGTTCATGGAAAAATCACCATCCTGTTAATTCTACAACATCCATAAGCAATATCATCTCAGTTGGAACTCCTAGTATAGCCCCATCAAGTAAGAAAAAAGATAAAAAAGAACAACTTTCAAAAGCTCAGAAACGTAAGCTGGCAGGTAAAACAGATCACAAAGGAGAACTTCCTTGAGGCTGGAACTGGGTTGATGTTGTAAAGCATTTAAGCAAAACAGATTCTAAAGATGATGACTACCACTTGGAATTTGACATAAGGAAAGAACATCCTTTAAAAAGTAAACTGGGTTCAACATCTTTCATTACTATTTTCCAGTATTGAGATGGCTTTTTATAAAATACAGTTATTGTATGTTTCTTACATAATAAATATAAGCAGAAAATTGAAAAAAAAAAATTGCCCCATATGGGCTGGGGATTTAGCTCAGTGGTTCCAGTGCCTGCCGTGCAAGCACAAGGACCCGAGTTCAATCCCCAGTACCAAAAAAAAAAAAAAAAAAAAAGAAGGAAATTTGCCCCATAGGATAGGAGACAGCTAATAAATACTTCAGCTTGCCCACTTCCCTCTTTCTTTCCCTTCCCTAACCAATGCGTGCCATTGGCACAACTTAACCAGATACTGAAGAACAAGAGAGCTCACTACTGTAGGCCCGCGCTTCTCAAACTTTAACAAGCGTCAGGGTCACCTGAAGGGCTATTAAGATAGATCCATGCACACACAGTCTCTGATGCAGCTGGTCTAGGGTGATACTCAGGAGATCACAGGTGGTGCTTATGGTGGTCCCAGGAGTACACACTGACAAACACTGTCATCGACCCCCCACACACACACATAGGCCAGCTTCCTAGAGTACAGAAGAGAAGAAGGAGTGAAATGTTGATCTGGAGGAAAGAAAGAAGGTTATCATATAGTAAATCTATGCTCTTGGACCAGAGCTCAACAAAATTTCCTGTAAGTGGTCACATGGTCACACTTTTAGGCTCTCCAGGCCTTGTTGCCTGCTATTACTAAAAAGTCACTGATTTATAGTCTATGTATGATGTTTCACCTTTACAATGGTGGAAAAGCTATTTCCATTCAATAAAAAATGGTCGTGAAATTTTGAATTTTGACCTTTTCCCAGGCTAGCAATATGTAGTCTCATACTCTCTAAAGATGCCAGGCAGTGGCAGCAAACCACAGCTCCCTATCAGCCATACAATTATGAAGATTAGCACCCAATACACTCTGTACTGAAATGCTGAGCTATGATGTTCAGTAAGTTATATCAAACATTTACTCCATTTATGGTATTTTCAACTTATGAAAGCTTTATTGGGAGGTAACCTTATCCAAACTAGTGCGTCTGTACTTAACTCTGCTATTATACCATAAAAACAGTCACAGACAATACGTAAATACCATGGCTGCACTCCAGTACAACTTTCTCTGTAAATAAGTTCTACTGTAAACTCACTTACGTCGTAACTACCTTTCAAAAATACCTCCGGAATCATTCACAGAGTATCCATGTACAAAATCCAGGAACTTTATTCCCATTATCCCTTTGTTTCAAGGAAACTTAGCTTTGATCCATTCCAGTTAGGATCAGCACTTGGGCAGCTCTCAATGTAGTTATTCAGCAAACTTTTCATATCTACTGCATTCCGGAACTGTGCTAGTCACTCAGAAGCAGAGGCTGAATGATACATTCAATTTCCTAGCTTTTTAGAATTAACTTGCTACTGAGAAGGTGTCAGTTAAGGTTTTCTGGTTACCAGCAACAAACATGACTTAAATGACAAATAAAAAGTAACAAATAAATTTTGAAAATGTGTTGAGAGAATGCTGAAATGCCTGTCAGGCTTACAGGACAAACAGCAGCCATTCCTCGGGAAGGACAGCAACCAGAAGAGGCTCCCATGAGAGCACACAAGGCGTAGTCCCACCAAGTGGACTCTGTGATTCTGTCTTGGATGAGGCCCCATTGCAAGTTCTGTCCAAGTCTTCCCAGATGATTCTTATTCACTGTGGCTGCTAACTACAGTACTTCTCTGGTCTCTTTGGCAGAGTTGTTTTGCTTTTCCCCTATTTCAGTCTGGTTTTGACTCCTGATAAAGTTATCATACACTTTGAAAATCACTCCAATTGCCCTGTTCTCTACCAAATATAATAGGTAGACAGCAGTGTGCTCCATGTTTACACACTTATGTCTTCCCAAAGCATTATCAGGTGTCTATCTCAAGTGCATGTCGTGAACTCCCTATGAGGTAGACAGATGAGATAGATGTCAATTATGCCTCAAGGGAAATGAGGCTCAGAAAGGGGATGTACCCACATTCACACAAGTGCATGACAGAAATGGAATTAAAACCCAGATCTCCATAGGAAAGTGTTCTCCAACTTCAGAGTGACTTAGATGCACTGGGATACTTGCCCCCATGCAGTGTCCTTGGCTTCAACCCCAGAAGTTCTGATTCAGCAAGTCTTGAGTGGGGAAAAGTACCTACATTACAACCAAGGCAATTATGATACATACGGGCCCAAAAGCTCAGTTCACGAAACAACACTATTGAGGAAATAATCTTTAAACTATGACTGGATGTTATTCTGCCCAGAAGCAAAGGAGAGGGTCAGCTGATCTAAGTCAAGACCTGTATCTGAGTTTGCTAGGGGAAGAGATTTAATATAAAATATATGTGATTATATATAAGGATTTACAAGGTAGGCTTACAATGGCTGCCTCTGACTCAGTTGTGGAAGGGTATAAAAGGACCATCTGTGCACTGGAGCTTTCAAGGAACCAGTCAAAGGTTGAAGGCCTGGAGCTCACTGCAGTCTTTTGCAAGTCCATATCAGGAGGCAGAAGGGGCTGTGTTGGGAGGCTGACAAGTCTGCATTGGAAGCCTGGAGATGGATATGTAAAGCCAATGGTGAAGACTACAGCTCCTCAGAAGCAAGACTTCTTTCTCTTTGAAATCTAACCAGGCTTCAAGCCTATTGGTGGGTGCCACCCACACCCTGGATGGGCCTTCGGTCCTCAGGGAGTGAATTATCCACACACTCAGGACTGTGCTAAACCAATCAGCTAGCCATTCCTTATTCGAGTTGACGCCACTGTTAACAAGACCCTTTCTAAATCTGTAGTGTTTTTGTTTGCTTTGCTCTTCATTCTCTTATTTCCTGCTAGTGTTATCTTTCTAGAGAAGCAATAACCAAAGACAGTAGATCAGCAGAAGTCAATGAATCTCATTTCCACATGCCAAAGTGGATAAACCAGTAGTGGTGGCTTCTGAGAGCTTTAGATTAAGAAGCAAGGGACCAGGGATTTAGCTCAGTGGTTTTGCCGCCTGCTGCGCAAGCACAAGGACCCGAGTTCGGTCCCCAGTACCAAAAAAAAAGCAGCAAGGAGGCTGCATCAGACATTGCGGGGAAAACAGACAGTCATCAGTTAGTGGTGTCTGCCATGGACAGTGAGGATTTTGGAGCCCAACACTTTCATTGTTTTAGATATGCTTTATTTTCTAATTCTTTAGCAAACATTTCTACAGAGTGAAATTTAGTTTCTGACCACAGATAATGAAAAATGATTTTTTTAAGTCGCTTCCATGCTGCCCATAAAATATGTGTTCCTCTTGAGCTATTCAGGATGCCATGATTCAAATGTAAATAGCCTCTGAAATCCATCAGTGTCTGGGTGGCTGATTTAGCACCATGGACTATAATAGTGTTCCTTTTCTGATCTTCAGGCATTTTTTTATTTTTGTGAGCTGATATATTACCACAGTGAGGGGACTTTCTCACACATTCTGCTCCTGATAACGGATGAGGTGTGAAATCAATTCTGAACACCTAGAAGTGTTATGATTTATCATCATACATTAGGCTTTGGGGAGCTTTACTGGATGAATCCCAATTGCACTCAGAATCCAACCACACTTCTGGAAAAAGAACATTTAGTGACTCCAGATATATTAAATACAGATGTTTCACACCTAACATCCATAAGGGTCAGTTTGTCATTCATTCAATCAACAAATATCAACTGAACACCTATTATGTGCCAGGTACTATTGTAGGAGCTGTAAGTGTTGCAATGCACAGGAGAACCAGGTCTCTTTAGACTCACTTATACCTACAGCTGGCCCCCTTCCCTGATCATAACTTATTCCCACCACTGGGTAAATGCACAAATAGCCTGGTACCAGGGGAACAATGCTTGAGGTGGATATCATCCCACACTTTTCTGGACCACAAAAATTTGGAGATGCTAACCTGACAATGGCTGATGCCCTTATCATGACTTTCACTCTGTCAGTCCAAAGACGAGCCCATAGAAACATCTAATGAAGGTGTATTTGGAGTGAGCCCCTCAGTCACTTAGTTGGAGAGAAACTTCAGGCAAAAGCTTTACCTGAGTGAATGAGAGTAGGAGACACCTGGAAATAATTCTAAAGTCATATTCTTAGCATAGGGTTGGGTTTGGGAAATGGAAGACCAGATATCAGAATCATATCAGAAAATTGTTGATTGGGTTTTCAGTTATTTTTTTTTCATAAACACTCCTAAGTCTGTCTTCTTCCACATCTACTTCCTGTGAAGTTTTGAGTTAGGCTCCAGGTGTATCTATTTTGAAAAAATACCCAGCAATGAATTTGATGGATCTAGAAAATTCAGCCTTCACATTCCACTTGGATTCAAGCTAGGTCTCTGTCAAAATACAAGGGTACAAATTCTGGCAAAGTTGGGGGGGATGCAAACTCATTGGATTGGTAATCAGGAAACTCAAATTCTGGTCCTGATTTTCTTTTTCTTTAATCAGCCACGTTACCTCACACCAGCCACTTCAGCTTTCTGGGCCCTGGCTTCACCACACAATGAGGGGAAAAGGAGAACATGATTTGTAAAGTGTCTCAAAGAGTTCAGATAATGCAGCTATGTTTTTTCACATTTGCAGGCCACTTTCAGACAATAATTGATTAACCCTCAGTATAAATTATCACTGCTAAATAGTTCTTATAGGAAAGCAATGCATATTTAAAACACATTGGTGTGGCAGAGCAGTCCACAGCATATTTAAGTGTCTTTGGGATCCCTAATTAAGCTTCTGAGGTGTTCAGTGTGCAATTTTCATAAACTCCTCAGTAGGAGACTCACCCTTGCAACTAGTACTTGTAATTCTGCCTTCTGCTTCTTCTCCTGCCTCTCTACCCCCAAAAGATGGGGTGTATGCAAAGTTGAGTGGTTAATAACTGGCATAAGTGGTATATTAGTTTTCTCTCAACAATGTACCTATAAATTTATTTCTCTCATTAAGAATCTAGAATTGTGTCTTCATATAGACTTTTAATGGGCTTTTCACTTTATCATTTCCATTTAATTAATATACTTGCACTTTTGTTCTGATTCCCTGCCTCTCTACACCACTCACATACACCTGCATGCAAATAGTCTCTGCTAATGGCTAAGACAACACACCAGAGTATGAACAGCAAGATTTTTAGATCTATTGTTTTTCCATAAATATAAATTCTTTTATGTACTTATGATGAGATATCTGGTTTTCTTGCCCATTCAAACTAATTATTCACACACCTATGCCCAGCCAAGCCACAGCCCAAAATAAACAAGGGTAATTCTCTGGGAATTCCCCAAGCCACAGCTGACTCAGCCCATGGCCATCTTTGGAACGGGGCTTCCATTTTACCACTCCCCTAGAATCATAGCATCTTAGAACACTGAGTCTCAAAACTTTTTGTGATGATAACCTTACAGAGATGTGGCAGATATTTTCCCACTTCTGTGCCCTGCTTTCTACCACCAAATCTGAAAGCCTACACACTACATTCCCCTGATTCTCATACCAGGGCTCTTAGCTGAGTTCAGCTGGTGCACACCATCCTGAAAGGCTGAAGGAAAAAGTCATTAGGATCCTAGCATCAGTAGAAGGTATGTCCTTCCAGTGATCCAGCAGCTGCAGCATGGCACATCTCCCTCCAAGGCCCTGGTACCATCCGTGGAGGCCCCAAACTAGCAGCCTCCTCATCAGGCAGCCCCTTGTCTTTTATTCTGCCCACACTCCTTTTCCTTCTGTTTCTCTTGCTCTCTTCACACCTATACAATTATGACACATTGCAGCAGTCCCCATTTATGGATGGCAAATGTGTTCCAAGACCCCCAGGGAGTACCTAAAATTGTGGACAATCCTGAAACCTGTGTATACAATTTTTTTTCATATAGCTATAGCATCATGAAGTTTAATTTATAAATTAGACACAATAAAAGATTAACAACTAAGAGCTAACTGGATCACTGATCGAGGACTTATTTTCCTCTTCAACTCTGGTGGAAATATGGCAGCAGCTTCTTCATTGGCAGATACGGCCCCTCGGTAATTTTTTTATTTCCCAGTCCAAATGTATTCCTGAATCTGTGTGCCCATTCTTTCTTGCAGCAAAAGGCTTGGTGTCACTCATTTCAGAGGATCGCTTGCTGAAGTCTTTGTATAGATTCGATACTTCCTGGTGCAACATGTTGCTGTCAATTGGCACATTTTCTGTTCATTTCTTCTACCCACAAATTTAATGACTTTTTTGTCTTAACTAATAATTTACTATATACTATGGCTGCAACTTTGCAGTTTGAAGTACAACAGGAAAACTAGTCGAATTTCTTATCCTTCCATCTCAACTTCACAGATACAAGATTAGCTTTTACTGAAGATTTTAGCAATTTCAGCATTAGATTTTTTTATTCTTTCCCTTGTTAAGTCAAGAATCTTTACCTCTTCATAAAGGAAACATTTCATGACTTCTCTTGGGCATATCTGAATTGCCAACACTACTTCTCTTGTGCTCTGGATTTTCTAAGTACATTGAGGGTTATTTGAAAACAATATTGCTGTATCATGACATTCAATCTGATAACTGAGACAGCTACAATGTGGACTGGTGCAAGATTCCATCATGATACTCAGGATAGTGCAACATTTTAAAAAACTTGTTTCTAGAATTCTCCATTTAATGTTTCCAGACCCATATTGACCATGGTTAACTGAAACCACACAAAACAAAACCACGGATGGGGTCAGGGGAAATTGTACTGGCAGAAAATGGTCCAATTAACGCCTTTGCTCTCTCCATAGCCCCTTGCAAAGTGACTTTAAAACCCTTCTGATCAAAAGGTGAAGTCCATCCCTCTACCTCTGAAGTCCGGGCTAGCCACACAACTTCCTTTAGCTACTAAACTAGAACACATGCACTACTGCATCAATTCTGATGCTAGATATAAAAAGACCTTACATGCTTCTACATTGCTTTTGGAAACTTACTGAGCTGCCACATGAACAAGCCCAGGTTTGCCTGCTGGAGGATGAACCATGGAGGTTGTGCCTAGAGAAGAACCAAATGGTCCCAGCCAGCCACCATCCAGACCCTACAGTCATAGCAACCTAGCTGACCTGACATCCACCACACCCATACAAAAGAGCTCAGCCAAGACCAGAAAAGAAATCCAGCTGACCAACAGACTCATAAGGAATATTAAATGGTTATTCTTCTAAGTTACTGGACTTAGGTTGTTTTGTAACCCCACATAGATGACTGAAACAACAGCTGATATCTTGAATTAAATTCCTATGCACTACTCTTTTTTTGACTGGAACATGATTGATAAAGGAAATGTGTTAAAAGTGCCAATTCCCACTGTAAGCACCTCAGGCAATTTTAGTATATGTGGTCTCACATCAGTTTTTGTCAAATACAACTTTCAAGAGATGGAGGAGATCAACTTGTCTATTTCCTCCCCTCTCAGGTGGTTTATAAAAATTACCTGTAAGCAAAACTTCATTCTGTTTAAATATATCACAACAAATCCCAGTGTCAAGTGAATGTCTTATCATTGGCAAAAGTTCTTTTTTCCATAATTTCTAGCCTCATTCCTTCAAATTGCAGTTTTTCTCTCTTTCCTCTTATTTCTTTCTCAGAAGGAGAAAATAGTGGTTGGTAGATATTTCCTCTCCACCCCCACTTTTATGAAGATATAACTAACGAATAATGGTGTAAATCTAACATACACAATGTGATGTTTTGATGTACATATGCATTGCAGAATGAGTACCACAATCAAGCTAATGAACATATACATCACACCTCAGTTACATTTGTGTAGATGGGTCGAGAATATAAGATTCGTTCTTCGAGTAAACATTATTAACTATAGTCTTCATGCTGAACCTTAAGTCCCCAGAACTTATTCACCTTAAAACTGAAAGTTTTTACCTTTTGACCTAAATCTCCCCAATTCCCATATACCCCACTCCATCCATGGAAATCACTTTATTACTCTCTATGAGTTAAATTTCTTTCTTTCAAGTCCACATATAAGTGAGATCATGCTGTATTTTTTGGTTTTCCACGTCTAACTTATTTCACTTAGCATAATGTCCTCCAGGGTCATTAATACAGTCCCAGAGGCAGGATTCCCTTGTATTTTAATGCCATTATTTTACAAAAGAAACCCTGCCACCCCAAAAAATCCACCAAGCTAACTCAACCCATCCAGATTCTTAAATTTTTCATCTATGGCCCCTTGGAATTTTTCTTTTAAGTTAGTACCAGGTTGCTTTTTAATAACCCAGCTCTACTCCTTGATATTTTGTAAGTTACTAAGTTTTCTAAACTTCAAACTTCTAACTGCAGAATAAGATCTGTTGTAAAAAGATAAATGAAACAAAATTTGTAAAAACTTAACATATACCCAGGTAAGGTGGAACATACCTGTAATCCCAGCTACTTGGCCAGAAGAATCACAAGTTTGAGGCCAGCCCGGGTAACTTAGTGAGACCCTATCTCAAAATAAAATTAAATTAAATTGGAAATAGCTGGGGTTGTAGTACAGTGGCAAAGCTCTTGCCTTGTATTCAGGAGTCCCTGGGTTCAGTCTGGGTTCAATTTCCAGCCTGGAAAAAAAAATTACTAGTGTTAGGTCTTGTCTATCTCTTTTAAATCTGTTCTTGCAGATAGAATTACAGAATAAGCAATAAAATACTAGGAATCTGTTATGCACCTAAATTTTCAAATTCCAAACTTATCAGAGCATCGTAACAACTCTTGCAAGGTGGCCACAAAGGCGCCCATACCTATGGCAGTGGATGAGGAGGACCAGTGCAGAATCTGGGCACCTGCTGCTGCTCATGGGAAAGAACACCCCAGGAAGCCCCCCTCAAGGGAAGATCCAGAATAGACTGATTGATGCTTCTGAGTTCACTCAAGCAATAAGAAAAGGTCTTTCTATATACAAGTCAATGTGTTTTAATTAGAAATAAAAGAAGTCAAAGTTCTTATGCCCAGAACCAATCACTGTCAGCACTTTGAGTATTTTCACCCACATTTAACAAGCTATCATCTCAACCCCTACTTCATGGTCTAACAAAAGAAGCCACTGGGGGACTGGGATTTAGCTCAGTGGTTTTGCCACCTGCTGCGCAAGCACAAGGACCCAAGTTTGATCCCTGGTACCAAAAAAAAAAAAAAGAAGACGAAGCCACTGGAACCAAAGAATCAGAGAACAGTAGAGAGACTAAGAATTTAAGAGAGAAGAGAAAGGGAGGAGTTAAAATACCACGCAGTCCACAGAAGCACTTCTAACTTTCCTCATTAGAGTTCTACTCTCTCAAAGTCCCTCCTCCTCTGTGTTTGGGGCAGGAAAGGGAAGGGTAAATGGTAGGAGGGAGGCAAGCCAAGGAAGAGAACAGCTTTTCTCCCTTAGATAATTACCAGCCTTGCTTGGTCTTGCCTCCCTCCAAAACACTATCATGGTTGGGACCCTAGTCCTGGTTGGGACCCTTAGTGCCCCTAGAAGCCCATGTGGTAAAGGCTTATTCACCATTCTGTGGCATTAATGGGGGATGGTGGAACCATTCCAGGCTCTGACAGGAAGAAGTAGGTCCTTGAGGTGTGTCCTTGAAAGGGATTTTGGGACCCCGACCCCTTCTCTCTTTTGTTTTCAGCCCACCACGAGGCAAGCAGCTTTGTTCTACCAAACCTTTCCTACCATGAGATGCAGCTTTGTCCACACCCAGAGGCCATGGGGTCAACCAACTGTGGGCATGAATCCTCTGAAGTGGTGATCCAAAATAAATATCATCTCCTTTTAAGTCTATTTATCTTAGGTATTTGTTACAGAAATGGAAACATGGCTAGCAAATCTTTTATTACTTGGGGCAATTTAGTAGCATTTTTTGTTACTTGAGAGTCACCCTATACAAGCCCACCCCAAGGCAAAGTATTTCTTTTAAGGACATAAGGTGCACTCCCCAAAGGAAATACCAATGAATAGGGCCATCTCCACTCAAGTGTGTGCGTATACACTATTATATAATTGAAATCATATAAATCACACAATGAATACTGTATCTATATTCACACAGAATAAAAATACATGGTGTCTAGAAGTTTGATGAGAGAATTTTAAAAAGAGCAAGACTAGAAGAATTATAATGTTAAAATGTCCAAACTACCCAGAATGGTTTATAGATTCAGCACAATCCCTATAAAAATACAAATGGAATTTTTCACAAAACTAGACAAAATAAACCTAAAATTCATGTGAAAACACAAAATATTCCAACAAGCCAAAACAATTTTGAGCAAAAAGAACAAAAGTGGAGGCATCACATTGCCTAACTTCAAATTATACTACAAAGTTATAGTAATCAAGACAGCATGGCATTGACATAAAAACACATAGATCAATGGAACAGAATACAGTGCCCATATATAATCCTATACATTTGCAGTCAATTGGTTTTTAACAAAGATTTCTAATATGTTGCTGGAAAAAACTGGATATTGACACATAGGAAATTACAACAAGATAGCTGTCACTCACCCTGTACAAAAATCAACTCACAATGAATCAAACATCTAAGTGTAAGACTTGAAACTCTAGATATACTAGAAGAAAACAAGAGAAACACTGCAAAACTTTGATATGGTTCAGCATTTTTTTGGACAAGACCCCAAAAGCAAAGGCAACAAAAGCAAAAATTGACAAATGGTATTACATGAATTTAAAAAGCTTCAGCACAGCAAAGTGAACAATCAACAAAGTGAAGAGACAACATATAGAATGTGATAAAATATTTGTCTACTCTCAATGTGATAGAAGGTTAATAGCCAGAATAATAAGCAACTAAAGAACCTGAATAAAAAGACAAAAAATCCAATTTTAAATATGCAAATTATTTGAATAGATACTTCTCAAAAGAAGAAATTGAAATCTCCAATAAATTTATTTAAAAATACAAAAATCATCAATGATAAGGGAAATGCAAACCAAAGCTACAAAAAGACATCCTCTCACCCTAGTTAGAATTGCTATTATCAAAAAGATAAAAAAATAAATTCTGGTGCACATGTGGAGAAAAAAAATTCTTACACACTGTTGGTGCGAATGTTAGTATAGCCATTATGGACAACAGTAAGGAGATTCCTCAAAAAACTAAAAATAGAACTGCTATATGATGCAGCAGTACTACTCTGGGGACATACACAAAGGAAATGATATCACCAAATCAAGGAGACCTGGCACTATTCACACTACAATACAAAATTAACTTAGATGTCCATCAATGGATAAATGTATAATAAGAATGTGGTATATACACAGTAGAATATCACTCACCCATAAGAAAAGAATGTTATCCATTTATTTGCAGCAAAATGAACTGGAAGATAGTATGTTAAGTGAAACAAGGCAGACACAGAAAGAAAAGTATCACATTCTCTCTCAGTGTAGATGCTAAAAAGTCCATCTGAACATATAATAATGATTACTAGAGGTTAACAAGGGTGAAGAGGAGAAAGGATAAAGGAAGTCTGGACAACAGGTACCAAAACATAGTCAAATAGGAGGAATAAGTTTTTGTGTTCTACCACACAGTAGGGTGACTATTGTTCACTATAACCTATAATGTATTTGTTGGATAATGAGTAGAAAAGAGTTCAAAGCTTCCAAACACAAAGCAATAAGGAGATACAAATGTTAATGATCCTGATTTGGTCAGAATACCTACATACAGAACACCAGAATGTAGATATTGAAATATCACGTTGAATCTCATATGTATATTTTTGTTTAAAAAGTCTTTTAAATGTGTAAGGACCTGGAAATGTTAACTTTTCTAATTTGATCATTATATAGACTGATCACACTGTATCCCATAAATATATGTAATAATAGTAACTTTTTAACATGAAATGAAATAAATATGCTGTTTAATCTCATTTTTTAATTTACTCTATCTCAAATATGTTTACTTTTCAATATTCTTTTACAATTTCATTGTTATGGCTGTATAGTACCTCATTGAATACATGTACCAATTTCCTTCAGTAATTCTCTACTGTTAGCCACAACAGGGTATTTTCAATTTTCAACATTAAAAAATAAAGGGAAACTATTCTTGCACAATATTTCTCACCTGGCATATAATTGTAAAGAGTAGTAGCTGAGTTACAGGAAGATAGTGTGTGCTTTAACACTTCGATATACTTTGTCAAAATGTTCTCTAGGGCTGGACCAGTGGACTTCCTATCAGCAACATGCAAGAGTGTTCACAAGAGGGGATTTGTGAGCTCCACATGGAAAGAAGGAAGTACACATAAAAAAAACCTGGAGTTCTGCCCCTAGACACTGGCACTTCATTTTTCTCTCCAAACTACTTGGTCTCTTCATTTCCTTTTGTAGCCTTTGGGCATCTCTTCCTTCCCTCTCCACCTCCTCCCTGATGCATCTTAGGAGTCAAAGCAACACAAAGTCATGTAGAGTCCATTCTCAGTTCTTATACTGTTGTGTACTAGGTCAACCTTGTGTATCAGTGAGCTACACTTCTGCATAACATTTCAAAATTTAGGTTCTATTACCCAGCATTAATTTGCTTGCTCACAGGACTTCAGATCGCTTCATGTGGTAAGAGAGCTACGGGTAGTTTCAGATGGAGGTCTGCTTCCATCTACACATCTGTCTCTGTCAGGAGCTCAGACTAAGAGGGCAGTGACAATCCGGAGCAGGTACTTTTGAGAAAGACCTAGAAAACTGTTAATTCTGCCCATATCACATTGGCCAAAAAAGTCATATGACCAAGCCAAACATCAATGGATAGTAGAAATATACTTGTCCCCCTCTAATGCACTGTGAGAACAGAGCAGTCATTCTCCTCCAATGCCCTCTCAGGTATATCCCACCTGTCTTTTCCTCCTGGTGGCCTCAGGCTCTCCCTTGCACAGAGTCACACACTTCTGTCCATTTTTTACCAGCTCTCCCAGTGTGACCATCAACCTGAAGAGCTCTACAGAGGTTGGCAGCTGAGGCACAATTCTCCTCTCCTCAGCAAGCAAGCACAGGAGACCATACATATTTGTTCACTGCTACTTTCTTCCTTAATAAACCATTTTTAGTGCTATTAAGTACATTTTGAAGCAAACATGATGCTCTAAATGTCACGATCAAAGAACTAAAGATCAGTGACTTGTACACTGAATCACATTTTTCTCCTATTGCCCAGAAAAGACAACTACAGTTTGAGAATCTATTTGGGCTGATTCTCCTGCAGATTTTATGTTCAAAAGACTATTCTCTTGTTTTCTCAGATTTTAAATGGGCACTTGTTGACTTGAAATTTAATCTTTTTGTCCTTGGGTTTCCCTTGTTTTGTCTCCCCTAGTCTCAGCCAAATGCTTGGGTGCCACATGCCCTTGATTAAAACCTCACCTTTTTAAAAGGCATGTACCTGGGTGGATTTCTGAAAACAATTAAGAGGATGAAATCTAAAAAGATCTCTCTTAAATTAAGCCAGAGATGGCCACACTAGCTCCCCTGGAGGGAAAAACATTCTGTTAGGTTCTCACTATAAAGGATCTGAATTAAGGCCTTCCGGGTACGCATGCCATGGCTCCCAGCCCAGAGGAGAAGTCCAGATCTGTGCTCCATGGCTCGAGGCAGGACGAGGCCTCCGGGTACATGTGCCCTGGCTCCCAGCACAGAGCAGGTGAGCTGCACTGGCACCAGGCACACACTCCCCCACATCCCACCCCACCCCGCCATGTGAAAATAAGAAGACAAGTCAACAAGCCACTGAACCAGACTTCCAGATCACTTACAGCAACCCAAAGGGAAATGAGATGCAACACTCTGATACTCAACCACTTGGACTCTCTTAACTAGCAATGAAAGAGGATCTGGAAAAAATGAAATCAGAAATAATTTCTCACATAACTGCAAAGGTTTTTCCCATAGTGCAAGACATGATTAATAAATCTAGAAAGGATACAGATAAAAAAAAAAAGTAGAGGAGCTGAGGAACATCATGGAATCCCAACATAGGAAACAAATGGAATCCATAAAAGAGATGCAAACAGATTTCCAGGAGACTAAAAACTCCACTGAAAGTCTACACAGCAGAATGAGCCAATGTGAAGACAGAATTTCAGGTGTAGAAGATAAGATTGCAATTAGTGACCGGGAAAAGAAAGAAATTCTTTAAAATTTTGAGGGACCACAAGAAATCAATCCAGCAGCTGCTAGATGAAGCAAAGAAGAATAACATAAGACTGATTGGAGTCAATGAAGAAAGAGGAGAGAGTGCAGATGACATAAAAAAAAACTGTTTACACAAGTGATGGCAGAAAACTTCCCAAGCAGGGGAAAAGAACTTGACATACAGATAAGTGAGGCATATGGGACTCCAATTAGCCTTGGCCAAAAAAAAATCTACACATAGGCATATAATTGTTAAAATTTCAGAAACACAACAGAAGAACAAAATTCTACAAGCAGTTAGAGAAAAGAAACAAATCACATACAAAGGAAACCCCATCAGAATCACAGCAGACTTCTCAATACAATCCCTCAAGACAAGAAGAGCTTGGAGTGATGTGTTTCAAGCCCTAAAGGAAAAGAACCTCCAACTCAGATTGATGTACCTACAAAACTATCTTTTAAAATTGATGGTGAAATAAGATACTCTCATGACAAAGAGCACCTTAGGAACTTCATGAATACCAAACCAGCATTCCAAAAATTTTAGACAATATCCTAGGAAAAGACAACAAGGATCACAACCCCAGGAAGCCCAGCAGAATGAATCCACTGGGCACGACAAGAAATTAAAAGCAAAGGGGGAGGATCAAAAAAAAAGAAAAAGTCATGATAATGATAACTCAGTACGTAGAGTTACAACCATCAATGTTAATGGCCTCAACTCACCAATCAAAAGAAATAGACTGGCAGAATGGGTCAAAGCAAGATCCAACAATATGCTGCATACAAGAAACACAATTCAAAAAGAAACTCATAGACTGAAAGTTAAAGGGTGGAAAACAATACTCCATGCGACAGGAACCCGAAAAAAAGGAGGAGTAGCTACCCTCTTTGCAGATCAAGTGGATTTCAAACCAACACTGATTAAGAGAGATGAAGAAGGACACTGTATACTTGTAAAGGGAACAATCCAAGAGGAAGAGACGACAATCATAAATATCTATGCACCAAACACTAGCGCATCCAACTATATAAAACAAATACTAACATATGCACTAATACAATTGTAGTGGGGAACCTCAACACCCCACTGTCACAAATGGATAGATCAACTAGACAAAAAACAAGCAATGAAATACTAGAACTTAAACTCTTGAACATATGAACCTAAGAGATGTTTACAGAGTGTTCCACCCCACAAAATCAGAATACACATTCTTCTCAGCTGCACATGGGTCATTCTCAAAAATAGACCACATACTCACACATAGAACATGTTTAAGTAAGTGCAAAGGAATTGAAGTTATCCCCTGTATATTATCAGACCATAGTGCGATGAAATTGGAGATCCATAGCAAAAGAAACTGCAAAAACTTCATAAACACGTGGAAATTCAACAACACACTTCTGAATAACCAATGGGTTACAGAGGAAATTAAAGGAGAAATCAGACAGTTCCTTCAAATAAATGACAATGACAATACAACATATCGGAATCTATGGGACACAATGAAAGCAGTCTTATGAGGGAAATTCATAGCAGTGAATACGCATATTAGGAAAACAGAATGAGCCCAATTAAACAACCTGATGCTGAACCTCAAGCTTCTAGAAAAAGAAGAGTGGGACAAATCCAAAGCTCATATAAGGGAGGAAATTATAAAGATCAGAGGAGAAATCAATGCAATGGAGACTAAGAGAACGATACAAAAAATCAATGAAGCCAAGAGTTGGTGCTTCGAAAGAATCAACAAAATTGACAAACCTTTAGCCAACCTTGTCAGAAAAAGGAAAGAAAAGGCCCAAATCCATGCAATGAGGAATGAAAAGGGTGAAACTACAACAGACCCAGCAGAAATCCAGAGGATCATCAATACCTACTTTGAGAATCTATATGCCAATAAGATGGAAAACACAGAAGAAATGGACAGATTCCTTCACATGTATGAATTACCAAAGTTGAATGAAGAAGACCTAAAAATTCTAAACCCAATATCAATCAATGAAATTGAAAATGTAATTAAAAACTTACCAACCAAGAAAAGCCCAGGTCCTGATGGCTTCAGTGCTGAATTCTGTGAGACATTTAGAGAGGAACTAGTACCACTACTGTCTAAACTCTTCAATGAAATTGAAAGGGAAGTAATACTCCCATACTCATTAGTGGAAGCAAGCATCACCTTGATCCCTAAAGCAGATAAAGACCCAAATGAAAAAGAGAACTATAGACCAATCTCACTAATGAACACAGATGCAAAAATCCTTAATAAGATATGGAAAATAAAATGCAGAAGATCATTAAGAAGATCGTGCACCCTGACCAAGTGGGATTCATCTCAGGGATGCAGGGATGAGTCAACATACACAAATCAATAAAGGTAATACACTATATCAATAGAGCCAAGGATAAAAACCTTATGATCATCTCAATAGATGCAAAAAAAATCACTTGATAAAGTCTGATATGCATTCATGATAAAAACCCTACAAAAAATCAGAATAGATGGTCTCTACCTCAATTGGATAAAAGCCATCTATGCAAAACCAACAGCCAATATCATACTAAATGGGCAAAACCTGAAATCCTTCACACTAAAATCAGGAACAAGACAAGGATGTCCACTATCACCACTCTTGTTCTATATAGTTTTGGAAATATTAGCCACCAAAATTAGACAAGAGAAAGAAATAAAAGGAAGATAGGAAATGAAGAAGTCAAATTGTCATTATTTGCAGATGACATGATACTCTATGTAGAAGAGCCCAAGAACTCCACCAAAAGTCTTCTAACCTTAATAACCAAATTCACTAAAGTAGCTGGATACAAGGTCAACACACAAAAATCAATAGCTTTCCTCTACATGAACAACAGACTCACTGAGAGAGAAATAGGGCAAATAATTCCTTTCACAATAGCATCCAAAAAACTGAAATACCTAGGAATCAACCTAACAAAAGAAATCAAGGACCTCTTTCCTGAAAACTAGAGCACTCTGAAAAGAGAGATTGAAGATGATATCAGAAAATGGAAAGACATCCTTTGCTCCTGGATAGGAAGGACCAACATAGTGAAAATGGCTATACTTCCAAAATTGCTATATAGATTCAATGCAATCCCAATTGAAATCCCAGCAGCATAATTGCTAGACTTTGAGAAAACAATCCAAAAATTCATTTGGAACAAGAAGAGACCCAGAATAGCAAAAGCAATTCTAGGTAACAGAGACATGGCAGGGGGTATTAGAACCCCAAACTTGAAACTATATTACAAAGCTACTGTGATAAGAACAGCATGGTACTAGCAAAGAAACAGACCTGAAGACCAGTGGAACAGATTAGAAGATGCAGAGACAACTCCAGACACACTCAGCCACCTCAGCTTTGATAAAGGAGCCAAACACCCTCACTGGAGGAAAGATAGTCTCTTTAATAAATGGTGCTGGAGAAACTGGGCTTCAACTTGCCAAAGACTAAAACTAGACCTATATCTCTCACCATGCACTAAAGCTAAAATTGAAGTGGATTAAAGATCTAAATATAAAAACAGAAACACTGAACTGGCTGGAACAGAGGTTAGGTAGAACTCTTGAAGACATTGGTATAGGAAAAGACTTTATGAACAAAACCTCAGTTGCCCATGAACTAGCACAAACAATCAACAAGTGGGATCTCTTTTTACTAAAAAGCTTCTGCATAGCAAGAGAAACCACCAGCAATGTGAAGAGACAACCCACAATGTGGGAAAAATTTTTCACCAGCAGTCCCTCAGACAAAGGTTTACTCTCTCGAATCTATGAAGAACTTAAAAAGATCAGACCTCCCAAACTTAAAGACCCAATCCAAAAATGGGCATCTGAAATGAACAGACATTTCTCACACAAAGAAGTAGAAATGGCAAACAAACATATGAAGAAATGTTCAACATCACTGGTCATTCGAGAGGTGCAAATAAAAACAATGCTGAGATTCCACCTCACTCCAGAAAAAATGGCAGCTATCATGAAATCAACCAATAATAAATGCTGGCAAGGCTGTGGGGAAAGAGGAACCCTGCTCCACTGCTGGTGGGAGTGTAGACTGGTGCAAGCACGGTGGAAATCAGTATGGAGATACCTCAAAGAACTAGGACTGGAAGTCCCATTTGACCCCGCTAGTCAACTGCTGGATATCTTCCCCAAAGAATTAAAAGAATCATACCACAGTGATATATGTGCACCCATGTTCATAGCAGCACAGTTTGTGATAGCTAAAACTTGGAAGCAGCCCAATTGCCCATCAACTGGAGACTGGACAAAGAAAATGTGGTTTTTTAATAAAATGGAGTACTATTCAGCCATAAAAAAGGAGAAATTAGAGACATTTATAGGTAAATGGATGCACATTGAGGAGATACTATTAAGTGAAATAAATAGGACACACATGTGTAAATACTGAATAGTTTCTCTAGTGTGAGAAACTGCAAGTGTAAATAAGGACTAAAAGCTATAATAAATAATGTGAAATAGGAAGAAAAGGGGCAAAGGGGAGGGGGAAGTGGGAGGGGGAGGGGAAAGGAAAGGAGGGAATGGAATTAATATGAGAAAATGAAAAATGGAAACAAAGCCTTTGTAAATAGGGAGGGATGGAGGGGTTGAAGGGAGGGCAGGGGAAGGGGAAAAAAATAAGAACCAAGAGAGTATAAAGGTGCATATCTCCAATGATGAATGTCATTATATTGTACACCTAAAATGTACCAATAAAAGGATATACAAAAAAAAGGATCTGAATTAAAATACATAATGCAACAATATTATGGCTATTTTTATATACAAATAAAGGACAGTGTTATCTCCAAACTACTGTGGCTCAGGATTATGACATTATTCATCAGATATATCAGGTGCCCAAAACCCCAGGTTGTCTAAGAGGATGTCAAAAATGTCTTTCCCTCACCCTTGAATTTAGTATACTTTTGTAGCGAAGGGAGTCATGCTAGAAGAACCCCAAAGTACAGAAAACAAAAGCAAAGTGATGGCAATGGGAGCAAAAAGAGCCTGAAAGGGGAGGAAGTAGCAAAGGGAGCAAGTTGACAATTCACTCTACTATGAACAACAAGGTTTGCCTAGATGCACCAAGGAATGCAAATGCTCATGAATTTCATACCTTAAAATAAGATTATATCAAATTAAAAAGCTTCTAAAAAGTAAAGGAGACAATCAGAGTGAAGAGACAATCTACAGAGTGGTAGAAACTGCTACCTACTCAACTCATCGAAAGTTTATGTCCAAAATTTATAAGGAACTCAAAAAAATAAACCCAGAAAAGTTGAATTAAAAATGGAAAATTATCAAATAAATACTTCTCAATAGAAAAATACACTTGGCCAAGAAATACACAAAAAATTTTCATTAGCTATTAGCTATCAGCAAAATGCAAATCAAAGTAACAATGAGATAACATCTTACTCCAGTTAGAATGGCTATTATCAAAAATAACAACCTAGAGAGGATGCATAGAAACAGAAATTCTTATATAATGTTGGTGGAAATGTAACTTAGAATAGCAAACAGTATGGAGGTTGCTCAAAAACTGAAAATCAATGTAGCATATGACACAGCTATACCACTCCCAAGTATATTCCCAAGAACATTAAAGTCACACATAATAGAGATAGCTGCATAATAATATTTATTGTTCCCCAATTCACCATAGTAAGATATGGAGTCACCCTACAAGCCCATCAACAGAGGAAAATGTGGTAGACGTACATAATAAAGTTTTCAACCATAAAAAAATAATTGTTTGTGATACTATAATGAACCCAAAATAAACTCAGATTAAAGCACAAAAGGGAGAATGAAACCCTGTCATTTGCAGCAACGTGGGTGGAACTGAAGGACATTATGCTAAGTGAAATAGACCAGAGAAAGATAAGTACTACATGTCCTCTCATATGCATAAACTTTAGAAAGCCAACCTGAAAGTAGAAGAGTAATGACTAGGATTGGGAAGGGGCACAGAAAGGCAGGGAAAAGGGAGGTTGTATTTGATCAGAGTATGCTCTATGTTTGCATGGAAACATCACACAAACCTACTACTATGTACAATTAACAAAAGGAATTTCCTTAATACCAATAATGACACCTAAAATTTATCGAGCACTACCTGCCAGGCAAGGTACTAAACTCTTTAATGAAGTATAGTTTAAGATTCATAACAGTATCCTAGGGTAACTACTATTCCCTATTTTGAGGTGAAGATACTGAAGGCCCAAAAATGCGACACAACTTTCTCAAGGCAGATGCTATGACTTGGACCCACTTTCAATCCCTGGTAGTTTGGACACAGAGCTGTACTCTTAACCACACCCATCTACTTGCTTGACCTTTTCTATGACACATTTTGATGCAACTCCCAATACACATTCAGGAATAAAATTTATCTTTTCAAGTTCAACTCCCTGGAAGTAAGGTTCTACAATCCTGGCCAAGATTTCTCCTTCTCTAGACCTCTGCCCACATGAGGTAAATTATACAGAGTTAGACCAGACAATGTCCAAAATCCCTTCCATCCCTGAAAATTAAGACAAGAGCCCCTCAAAAAAATTATTTTGCAATGCCTTGTTGTAGTTTTATTCTTTCTGAGGCAACTAAAAAGCATTAGGGGAGGAAACGGGAAAGCAGATGCTACAAAAGTGTGTTTTCTAATGAATGCAAGGAAACACAGGCAGTTTCCATTTATATCTCTCCCAAGGATTAAACCACAAGGGAAATGAGATGGAACCCTCTGATACTCAACCACCTGAACCCACTGAACTGGCAACAAAAGGGGATCTGGAAAAAATGAAATCAGAAATAATTTCTCAGATAACAGGAGAAATTGTGCCCTTAGTGCAAGACATGATTAATAAATCTAGAGAGGAGCTGAGGAACATGATGGAATCCCAACATAAGAAACAAATGGAATCCATAAAACAGATGCAAATAGATTTCCAGGACATGAAAAACTCCATTGAAAGTCTACACAGCAGAATGAGAAAGTGTGAGGACAGAATTTCAGATATAGAAGATAAGATTGCAATTAGTGACCAGGAAAAGAAAAATTGCTTCAAAGTTATAAGGGAACATGAGAAATCAATCCAGCAGCTGCTAGATGATGCAAAAAAGAATAACATAAGACTGATTGGGCTCAATGAAGAAAGAGGAGAGAGTGCAGATGACATAAAAAATCTCTTCACAGAAATAATGGCAGAAAACTTCCTAAGTAGGGGGAAAGAGTTTGACATACAGATAAGTGAGGCATATAGGACTCCAAATAGCCTTGATCAAAAAAAATTCTACACATAGGCATATATTTGTTAAGATTCCAGAAACTCAACAGAAGAACAAAGTTCTCCAAGTAGTCAGAGAAAAGAAACAAATCACATACAAAGGAAAGTCCATCAGAATCACAGCAGACTTCTCAACACAAACCATCAAGGCAAGAAGAGCTTGGAGTGACATATTCCAAGCCCTAAAAGAAAACAGCCTCCAATCTAGATTGATGTACGCTGCAAAACTATCTTTCAAAATTGATGGAGAAATAAGATACTTTCATGACAAAGAGCACCTTAGGAACTTCATGAATACCAAACCAGAACTCCAAAGAATTTTACACAATAGCCTAGGAACAGTCATTGAGGATCACAACCCCAGGAAGCAAAGCAGAATGAACCCATCTGGCATGACAAGAAATTAAATGGAAAGGGGGAGAACCCATCAAAAAGAAAAAGTCATGGCAATGACAGGTCAATACTTTTCAGTTATAACCATGAATGTTAATGGTCTCAATTCACCAATCAAAAGAAATAGACTGGCAGAATGGGTCAAGAAGCAAAATCCAACAATATGCTGCATACAAGAAACACACTTCATTCAAAAGGAAACTCATACACTGAAAGTTAAAGGGTGGAAAACAATACTCCATGTGACAGGAACCAGAAAAAAAAGCAGGAGTAGCTATCCTCTTGGCAGATCAAGTAGATTTCAAACCAACACTAATTAAGAGAGATGCAGAAGAACACTACATCCTTGTAAAGGGAAGAATCCAAGAGGAAGAGATGACAATCATAAATATCTATGCACCAAACACTAGTGCACCCAACTATATAAAACAAATACTAATGGACATGAAAAGTCATATATGCACTAATACAATTGTAGTGGGGGACCTCAACACCCCACTGTCACAAATAGATAGATCAACTAGACTAAAAATAAGTAATGAAATACTAGAACTCAATCGAACTCTTGAAAAAATGAACTTAACAGATGTATACAGAGTCTTCCACCCCACAAAATCAGAATACACATTCTTCTCAGCTGCACATGGGTCATTCTCAAAAATAGACCACATACTCACACATAGAACATGTTTAAGTAAGTGCAAAGGAATTGAAGTTATCCCCTGTATATTATCAGACCATAGTGCAATGAAATTGGAGATCCATAGCAAAAGAAACTCAAAAAATTTCATAAACACGTGGAAATTCAACAACACACTTCTGAATAACCAATGGGCACAGAGGAAATTAAAGAAGAAATCAGACAGTTCCTTCAATTAAATGACAATGACAATACAACATATCGGAATCTATGGGACACAATGAAAGCAGTCTTACGAGGGAAATTCATAGCAGTGAATATACATATTAGGAAAACAGAATGAGCCCAATTAAACAACCTGATGCTAAACCTCAAGCTTCTAGAAAAAGAAGAGCAGGACAACCCCAAAGCTCATACAAGGGAAGAAATTATAAAGATCAGAGGAGAAATCAATGCAATGGAGACTAAGAGAATGATACAAAAAATCAATGAAGCCAAGAGTTGGTTCTTTGAAAGAATCAACAAAATTGATAAACCTTTAGTCAAACTTGTCAGAAAAAGGAAAGAAAAGGCCCAAATCCATGCAATGAGGAATGAAAAGGGTGAAACTACAACAGACCCAGCAGAAATCCAGAGGATCATCAATACCTACTTCCAGAACCTATACGCCAATAAGATGAACAACACGGAAGAAATGGACAGATTCCTAGATACATATGAATTACCAAAGTTGAATGAAGAAGACCTAAAAATTCTGAACAACCCAATATCAACCAATGAAATTGAAAACGTAATTAAAAACTTATCAACTAAGAAAAGCCCAGACCCTGATGGCTTCACTGCTGAATTCTACAAGACATTTAGAGAGGAACTGCTGCCATGACTGTTTAAACTCTTCAATGAAATTGAAAGGGAAGCAATACTCCCAAATTCACTCCTGGAAGCAAGCATCACCTTGATCCCCAAAGCAGAGAAAGACCCAACTGAAAAAGAGAACTATAGGCCAATCTCACTCATGAACATAGATGCAAAAATCTTTAATAAGATACTGGCAAACAGAATGCAGAAGATCATCAAGAAGATCATACACAATGATCAAGTGGGATTCATCCCAGGGATGCAGGGATGGTTCAATATATGAAAATCAATTAATGTAATACACTATATCAATAGAGCCAAGGACAAAAACCATATGATTATCTCCATAGACACAGAAAAAGCATTTGACAAAATCCAACATGCATTTATGATAAAAACCCTACAAAAAACTGGAATAGATGGTCTCTACCTCAAACTGATAGAAGCCATCTATGAAAAACCATCAGCCAATATCACACTAAAAGGTCAAAAACTGAAATCCTTCACACTAAAATCAGGAACAAGACAAGGATGTCCACTATCACCACTCTTGTTCAATATAGTTCTGGAATCATTAGCCATGGCAATTAGACAAGAGAAAGAAATAAAAGGAATAAAGATAGGTAATGAAGAAATCAAATTGTCATTATTTGCAGATGACATGATACTCTATAGAGAAGACCCCAAGAACTCCACCAAAAGTCTTCTAGACTTAACCAAATTCAGTCAAGTAGCTGGTTACAAGGTCAACACACAAAAATCAATAGCTTTCCTCTACACCAATGACAGACTCACTGAGAGAGAAATAGGACAAATAATTCCTTTCACAATAGCATCCAAAAAACTGAAATACCTAGGAATCATCCTAACGAAAGAAATCAAAGACCTCTTCTCTGAAAACTATGGCACTCTGAAAAGAGAGATTGAAGATGATATCAGAAAATGGACAGACATCCCCTGCTCCTGGGTAGGAAGGATTAATATAGTGAAAATGGCCATACTTCCAAAACTGCTATATAGATTTAATGCAATTCCAATTGAGATCCCAGCAGCATACTTCATAGACCTCGAGAAAAAAATCCAAAAATTCATTTGGAGCAAGAAGAGACCCAGAATAGCAAAAGCAATTCTAGGTAACAGAGACATGGCAGGGGGTATCACAATCCCCAACCTGCAACTATACTACAAAGCTACTGTGATAAAAACAGCATGGTACTGGCAAAGAAACAGACTTGAGGACCAGTGGAACAGATTAGAAGATGCAGAAACAACGCCAGACACACTCAGCCATGTCATCTTTGACAAAGGAGCCAAACACCCTCACTGGAGGAAAGATAGCCTCTTTAATAAATGGTGCTGGAAAAATTGGGCCTCAACTTGCCAAAGATTAAAACTAGATCTGTATCTCTCACCATGCACTAAACTAAAATCAAAATGGATTAAAGATCTAAATATTAAAAGAGAAACTCTGAACCAGTTGGAACAGAGGTTAGGTAGAACCCCTGAAGACATGGGTGTAGGAAAAGATTTTATGAACAAAACCTCAGTTGCCCCTGAACTAGCACAATCAATCAACAAGTGCGATCTCTTCTTATTAAAAAGCTTCTGCACAGCAAGAGAAACCACCAGCAGTGTGAAGAGACAACCCACAATGTGGGAAAAAATCTTCACCTGCTCTTCCTCAGACAAAGGTCTACTATCTCAAATCTATAAAGAACTTAAAAAGATCAGACCTCCCAAATTTAAAGACCCAATCCAAAAATGGGCATCTGAAGTGAACAGACATTTCTCAGACAAAGAAGTAGAAATAGCAAATAAATACATGAAAAAATGTTCAACGTCACTGGTCATTCAAGAGATGCAAATGAAAACAACGCTGAGATTCCACTTCACTCCAGAAAGAATGGCTGCTATCATGAAATCAACCAATAACAAATGCTGGCGGGGCTGTGGGGAAAGAGGAACCCTGCTCCACTGCTGGTGTGAGTGTAGACTGGTGCAAGCACTGTGGAAATCAGTATGGAGATACCTCAAAGAACTAGGACTGGAAGTCCCATTTGACCCAGCTATTCCACTGCTGGGGATCTTCCCCAAAGAATTAAAAGAATCATACCACAGTGATCTATGTGCACCCATGTTCATAGCAGCACAGTTTGTAATAGCTCAAACTTGGAAACAGCCCAAATGCCCATCAACTGGAGACTGGATAAAGAAAATGTGGTTTTTTTATAAAATACTCAGCCATAAAAAATGAGAAATTAGAGACATTTATAGCTAAAGTGGATGCACATTGAGGCAATACTCTTAAGTGAAATAAATAGGACACAGATGTGTAAATACCAAATAGTTTCTCTGGTGTGAGAAACTGAAAGTGTAAATAAGGACTAAATGTATAATAGGTCATGTGAAATAGGAAGAAAAGGGGCAAAGGGGAAGGAAGTGGGAGGGCTAAGGAAAAGGATAGAAGGGAATGGGATTAATATGAGAAAATGGAAAAATAGGAACAAAATCTTTGTAAATAGGGAGGGCTGGAGGGGTTGAAGGGAGGGCTGGGCAAGGGTGAAAAATAAGAACCAAGAGAGACCATGTAAAGGTGCAAATTTCCAATGATGAATGTCATTATATTGTATACCTAAAATGTACCAATTATTAGAATGAATAATCAATAATGGAAAATAGGAATAAAAGGTCCAAAGGGGTAGGGGTAGTGGGAGGCACAGGGGAAAGGAAAGAAGAGAAAGGAAAAATGATGAGAAATGGAAAAAATGGAAATAAAGTCTTTGTAAATAGGGAAGGGTGAAGGGCGTGGAGGGCTAGAAATGGGGAAAAAATAAGAACCAAGATGCATTATATAAAGGTACAATTCCCAATGAGAAATGTAATTGTGTTGTATACCTACAATGTACCAATAAAAGAATTTAATACAAAAAAAAAAGGATTAAGCCATAATCCATATTATTTGTGGGCTTTAACATGTTCCTTCTATGCTGAAACCCTGTAAGTTGCTCTTTAAAATGGATATGAATGTAGCCATTCAATTAAAGTAGACTGGGGGTTTTGCAAAGTATTAAACTCCCTGAAGATTTATGACTGGCTTATGTCAACTTCACACTGGTGGAGCCATAGGAAAGCATTGTATGGCTTAGCAATGGGTACTTCTGGATGCAGTGGAAGGTGGGGACCAGGCTATTTGGAAAGGCACTGTTGATGTGAGAACCCTACTTTAGCGAAGATGATCTGCTCTAAAGATTACAAACAGTTCATTGGAGCCTGAGATTCACTTTATCACATTGGCCCAGACAAAATCTATTCTTCCACAGCGGAAAATGAAATTTAATTAATTTCGTTAATACTGTGCATTGAGTGCTCTCGATAGGCTACATTTCAGCACATTTCATGCATTATCTTATAAAGACTTCACAACTATGTTCGATTAAAAATTATCAAGCTCATTTTATACATAAGGGCAATTGAGGTTGCCAGAATTGCTATAAGTTGCCCATTATTACACAGCTAATGAATTGTGGACTCAAACCCAGGCCTGTCTATTAGAGAAGAGGAAGCAGGCTGAGGAAAGAGAAGAGTAAAGAAGGCTAATGGGAGAAGGATGTGATCAAAATATGTTACCAGCGTGTATAAAAATGTCATAGTGAAACCCATTATTCTGCATAATTAGGAAAGATAAGTTAATTTTTAAAAAATAAGTCTATGGTGCTGAAGCCAATGCTCTTCCTATATCACTTAAACTGCAAGTGCCATCCAGACATGGTAGCACATGACTGTAATCCCAACACTCTAGATGGCTGAGACAGGAGGATTGCAATTTCCAGCCTGTACAGTCTGGGTACTTACCAAGTCCCTGTCTCAAACAAAAAATAAAAGTAGAGAGAAGTCTGGGGATGTAGCTCAGTGTAAAACCTTGGGTTCAAAACCAGTACCAAAACAAAGGAAAAATCTAAATGGCATGTTAGTGCAGAAACCTACTATGGGAAAAGGACCAGGGGGCAAATACATGCGTACAAACAGACAGTTCCTTCCCTCAGTTGCATGACTCAGATTCAGAATACCTTGATCTAACTAACAAATGACTGCAGTTAAATCCATGTCTGAGAACAGGTTTCCACATGAGCAATGAAGAGAGAACAAATGATGCAAAAAGAATACGAAATATGATCTCAACTCACCCTACCGAAGTCTGCCTGTAGCAGCCCAGTTAGACACTTTTATTTTTATTTGAGGCACCCCATGAGATTCTGAAATGGGGCTTCCTTACTCAGCTTCCTATCACCAAGACCTGGCACCTACATTTTGTTAGGAGAATACAAGGATGCCTGAAAAAAGAAAAACACAAAATCAAGCCAAAGAACAAGAAATTTAAAATCTCAATCTAATCATTCTTCCCATGTGTGGGGGAAAACAGAGGATGGGGAGCTGGGCTGTGAGATATCTACCAGGCCTGGTACAAGAAACACCAAGGACAATAACCACTCTGAGTGTTTTTCCCTGTATCAGTGGTTGGAAAACTTGGGTGTGATTCCTGTCACCAGGGAAGCTTGACAAAACACAGATTTCTGGGTACCAAGCCCTAGATTTTCTGATTTTCTAGAGAATGCAAGTTTTGCATTTCTAACTGGCTCCCAGGCTGTGCAAATCCTCCAGGGTTAGGGGCTACCATGCTGAGCATCAGTAGCCCTCAGCCTTCACCCACACATTAGAATCACCCTTGGGTGCCTAGAACAACACTCAGTGCACATCCCTGGCCAATGGCATCAGAATCTTGTGGGTAGGATCAAGGTGTGTTTTTAAAAACCTGGAGCCAAGCAAGATATGACAGTAATAACAGTAGAGATACAGCCTCTCCAGGACCTGCAACTGCAACACGTGGCAAACAACATCTTAGCAAAGAAAATGGAAGAAGAGCTCTGGGAATCAAGAAAGCCAACAGGAAAACTAGAAGTCACAGAGAAATTACAGAAACTGAAGGTGACCCAGAGAAAAGTATAGAGCAATCTGGAACACTAACCATGGCTCCCAGGGAAGGGGACCTGTCTCCGTAAACACAATCCCCCAAAAGAAGGTTGGACACTACAAAGGCCCTCAAATCATATGCTGAGTAGTAGAAGAGAGGTGCAACCAACAAAGCACGACCAAACACAAGGATACATCACAGGAAGACAGATTCTAACTAAAGAGGTCTCCGCAGTAGTGGCAGTGTCTCAACCCTAACTGGTCTTCAGCCTGCAGGACAAGAACAATAAAAATATGAAAAAGGAAGGCAATAAGGTACCTCCCAAAACTCTTTTTTTTGTTGTTTTTTGGAGGGTTTTTTGCTTAAATTCTTTTATTGGTCCTCCCAAAACTCTTAACTTCCCATAAGCTGACCTCATGAACACTGCAGTGAAGGAAGTTACAGGCAAAAAACTCAAAAACAAAATGTTTGAAATGCTCAAAGAAGAAACACACAAGCAAATTCATAAGATGTTTAGCAAGTTTAAAGAAGATCTTATTAAATAGGTAAAAGAAAAAAAAAAAAAGGTCAGGGATGCAGCTCAGCAGTGCAACACCTCCCTGGCAAGCATGAGGTCCTGAGTTCGATACCCAATACCAAAATAAAGATAAAGACTTTTACTAATAAAAATGGTCAACAAGCTTAAAGAAGAAATACTACCAAACTCATTCCTGATAGCTAGCATTAACCTGATACCAAAACCAGACAAAGATTTAACAAGAAAAGAAAACAAAAACTATAGGCCAATCTCCTTAATGAACATAAATGCAAAAATATTCAACAAGATACTGGAAAGGGAAGCAATAAATCATTAAAAAAAAAATCATGCATAACCAAGTAGACTTCATTCCCGGAATGAGAGAATGGTTCAACATATGTAAATCAATAAAGGTAATACATCACATAAACAGAAGCAAGGACAAAAAAAAAAAAATCACATGATCATCTCAATAGATGCAGAAGAAACCTTTGAAAAAATCCAACAACTAATTAGAATAAAAACCCAAGAAAATAAGTATAGAAGGACCTTATCTCTGATAAAACCACTTACAACAAACCCAGTGCCAACAACCTACTAAATCAAAAATGCTGAAAGCTTTTTCTCTAAAATCAGGAAGACAAGGATGTCTACTCTCACCACTCTTGTTCAATATAGTACTTAAAACTTTAACCAGAGCAATCAGGCAAAATAAAGAAATAAAAGGGGCTCACATAGGAAAGGAAGAAGTCAAATTATTCTTTTTCACAGACAGTAACATGATCTTTTGCATAGAAGACCCAAAAAATCCACCAAAAGACTCCTCAAAGTAACAAATTCAGCAAAGTAGCAGGATACAAAAATCAATAGCATTTCTGTACACCAAAAATGAACCCACCAAAAAAGAAATTCTGTAGGAAAACAATCCCATTCACAATCACTTCAAAAAAATCAAATCCCTAGAAATTAACCTAACCAAGGAATCAAAAAACCTCTATAATGGAAACTAAAGTCTCTGAAACAAGAGCTCAAACAGGACATCAGACCATGAAAAAACATCTCCTGTTCCTCTATAGCAGAACCAATATTGTCAAAATGGCCATATTACAAAAATGATATATAGATTTAATGCAGTTCCAATAATAATACCAACAACATTCACCACAGAACTAGGAAAGAACACTCCTAAAATTTATATAGAGCCAGATGAGTCCCAGAATAGCAAAAGCAATTGTGGGTCACAGCAATGCAGGAGACAACACATCCTGATTTAAAATTACATTACACTCCTTAGAGGAAGTAGGTCACTGGGCTCACAACCTGGAAGGCCCCTCTGCTATGCCACCATGCCTTGGAGCCAGCCAACTATGGACTGAAACCTCTACAAACCACTCCTAGGGCAGAGAAGCTCAGCCAGTCCCAGCACCCTGAAGGAAGCTCCCCGCCTCCATCCCAGGCTCCTGGGACAGAGAAGGTGAGCCAGTCCCAGCACCTGGAAGGAAGCTCTCCCCCTCCAGCCCAGGCTCCTAGGGCAGAGAAGCTGAGCCAGTCCCAGAACCCAGAAGGAAGCTCCCCTGCTGCCATCCCAAGTTCCTAGGGCAGAGAAGGTGAGCCGCATGGGCCCCAGAAGCACCTCCCCCAACGCATGGAAACGAGAAGACACATAAACAAGCCTCAAAAACAGACTTCCAGATCACCTACAGCAACCCCAAAGGGAAACCCGATGGAACAATCTGGCACTCAACCACCTGGACTCTCTGAACTGGCAACAAAAGAAGATCTAGGAAAAATGAAATCAGAAATAATTACTCAGATAACACCAAAGATTTTGCTCATGGTGAAAGACATGATTAATAAATCTAGAGAGGACACAGATAAAAAAATAGAGGAGCTGAGGAATGTGATGGAATCCCAACATAGGAAACAAATGGAATCCATAAAACAGATACAAACAGATTTCCAAGAGATTACAAACTCCATCGAAAGTCTGCACAGCAGAATGAACCAATATGAGGATAGAATTTCACATACAGAAGACAAGACTGCAGTTAGTGACCAGGAAAAGAAAACTTGCTTTAAAATTGTAAGGGAACACAAGAAATCAATCCAGCAGCTGATAGATGATGCAAAGAAGAATAACATAAGACTGATTGGAGTCAATGGAGAAAGAGGAGAGAGTGCAGATGACATAAAAAAACTGTTCACACAAGTGATGGCAGAAAACTTCTCAAGCAGGGGAAAAGAACTTGACATACAGATAAGTGAGGCATATAGGACTCCAGCTAGCCTTAATCAAAAAAAATCTACACATAGGCATATAATAGTTAGGATTCCAGAAATCCAACAGAAGAACAAAATTCTACAAGCAGTTAAAGAAAAGAAACAAATCACATACAAAGGAAACTCCATCAGAATCACGGAAGACTTCTCAGTGCAAACCCTCAAGGCAAGAACAGCTTGGAGTGATGTATTTCAAGCCCTAAAGGAAAACAGCCTCCAACCCAGATTGATGTACCCTGAAAAACTGTTTTTCAAAATTGATGGAGAAATAAGATACTTCCATGATAAACAGCACCTCAGGAACTTCATGAATACCAAACCGGCACTCCAAAAAATTTTAGACAATACCCTAGGAAAAGACAATGAGGATCACAACCCTAGGAAACCCAACAGAATGAATCCACTGGGTGTGACAAATTAAACGCAAAGGGGGAGAATCCAACAAAAAGAAAAAGTCATGACAAGGCTTTTAAAACTTTTGACTTCATCTCCCTAATGAGTGTATAATTCAATCTTATTATTGTACTGATTAGTATTTTTCTGATTCTAGAGTTGCATACCATTCCTTGTGCTATACTGGCTATTTATCATCTTCTTATGTCTACATTTTAATTGGGTTGTCTATTAATGAGCTCTAAGAATTCTTTATATATTCTGGTCATAGGTTATATGCATTGTAAATATGGTCTGTTTAAGGACTACTTTTCATTTTAATGATGCCATTTAAACTTCTAAATTTTGATGGAATCTCATTTATCAATTTTTTTCTTTTATACATCATGTTTTTTCTATCCTAGGTAATTCTTGCCTACCCTGAATTCATAAACATTCTCCCTTATAATTTCTTCTTAAAGTTTTATACTTTTAGTCTTTCATATTTAGGTTCATAGATCCTTTCAAGTTATTTTCATGTATGGAAATAAAGGGTTGAGGTTAATTTTTTATATACAGATACCAGGTGTTCTAGTGCCGTTTGCTGAAAACACTATCTTTTCTTCGGGTCTTGAATCAAGTTTATATTCTATAAAATGCTAATGTTAAATAATCTTTCAAAACTCAGGGGACCATATATGTGTGGTTCTATTTCTAGATTCTCTGTTTTATTCCAATGATCTATATGTCTTTCCTTACACCAACACTGCCTTGATTACTGTAGCTTTAGAAGAAATCTTAAAATTAGGTACTAAACGTCTTACAACACTGTTTTTTGTTTTTGTTTTTGTTTTTAACTTTTCTAGGTTCTTTGTACTCCTACATAACTTTTAAATTTCAATATCCAATGCTTCATTTATAGCAAGTATACACAGACCTGAATTTTTATATATACCTTGTGTTTTCTAATCCTGCTAAATTCAAGTACAAGTTCTAGGGTCTCCTAGAGATTTCTTAGTATTTTCTCTGTAGATGATTATTTCATCTACATATAAAGATTTTACTTCTACCTTGCCAATCCTATCCTAATTGTGTCATTTTTTTGCCAGACCATGTTGGTTGGGCCTAGGTTTCAAAGTTTAATGGACAGATAAAGAGTAAGTATATCTGCCCTGTTTCCACCTTAAGGAGAAAGCATTGTATCTTCTCCATTCATATAAGGTGTTCTCGCTGGAAGTATGGAGTACATGTCTTTAATCTGTTGAGAAGGTTCTGTTCTACTTCTAGTCTCCTGATAGATTTTACCATGAACAGCTGTAGAATTTAGTCCAATCCTTTTTCTCCAACTAGTGACAGGATCATATGGCTTTTTCCTTTCCTCTGTTAAAATGATGAGTTTTGGGGGTGGATCTTCCAATGCTGAACCAACACTGCCATCCCTATAACAAAACCACTTTCTACATACTGCCAGATCTGACTTCTAAGAGTTTGTTTTGTTAAATTTCTATCTATGTTCATACTTTTTTCTTCTGTTATCTTTATCCAGTTTCAGGATTAGCACAAGGTTGAGTTCCTAAAATGAGAGGAGAAGTGTTCCTTCTTTTTTCTGCTTTAATTGTTTGATACAACTTATCAGTTAAAAAGTATATGAGCCTGTTGTTGTCATATGGGTAGGTTTTCAAGCTAGGAATATACTTTCTTTAATAGGTGCTATTCAAATTTTATATTTTCTCCAGAGTTAGTTTCATTAATTTGTCTTCCAAGTTTCTTCTTAGAAGTTGTCAAATTTATTTCAAGAAAGATTTTTGTAATATGCTTTCTATATCCTTTTAAATTCTGTAAAATCTGTGGTAATGTCTCCTAGATCTTAATATTGTAATTTTAAAAATGTATAACTGATATTGTGTAACAGGAAGAAAAGGTCTAAAAGAGCAGGGGAATTGGGAGGGGTAGAGGAAGGGAAAAAAGGGAAAGGAAAAAATATGAGAAGAGGAAAAAAATGGAAACAAGGTCTTTGCAAATAGGGAAGGGTGGAGGGGGTGAAGGGAGGGCAAGGGAAGGGGCAAAAAAATAAGAACCAGCAGACTCATGTAATGCTACAAGATTCCAATGATGAATGTAACTGTATTGTATACCTAAAACGTACCAATAAAGTTAATGAGGGGAAAAAAAGAAAAGTAAAAAATAAAATTAAAATAAAATTACATTACAAAGGTACAGAGATTAAAAAAAAAAGAAAAAAAAGCATGGTACCAGCCCACAAATAGACATGCAGATCTATGGGACAGAATATTGGATGCAGAAACAACCCTAGGCACATTCAGCTATCTCTGATAAAAGGAACAAAATATACACTAGAGAAAAGAGGGATTCTCTAAGAAAGGGTTCTGGGGGAACTGGTTTTCCATGTGGAGAAGATTGAATCTAGACCCATATCTCTCACCTGTACTCAAATCAAATCCAAATGGATCAAAGACCTAGATATTAAAACAGAAACACTTAATCTGCTGGAAGGTAAAGTAGGTAAAACTCTTGAAGACCTAGGAATAGGTAAGGACTTTCTGAACAGAACCCCAATGCCATAAAAAATAATACCAGGAATTAAAAATGTGATTCTATCCAATTAAAAAGCTTCTGTGCAGCAAACAACCGACAGAGTAAATAGACAACCTGCAGAATGGTGAGGGGGGTACCAGCTACTCCTTGGATAGAGAACTAACATCTAGAATATATAAAGAACTTAAAAAAATTAAACCACCCAAAATAAAATACACCATCAAAAACTGGCAAATAAAATGAATAGACACTTCTCAGAAGAAGAAGTAAAAATCGCCAATAAGTACATGAAAAAAATGTTCAGCACCTTTGGCCATTTGAGAAATGCAAATCAACACTGAGATTCCATCTTACTCCAGAAAGAATGGCTATCATCAAGAATTCAAAAAACAACAAATGCTATGAAGCTGGGGAGAAGGAGGAATGAGTCTACATTGTTGGTGGGAATCTAAACTACTGATTTCCATTATGGAAATCAGTAGTTTCCTCAGAAAACTAGAAGTAGAAGTTCCATTCAACACAGCTATTCCCCTTCTGGGTATCTTCCCAAAACACTCATCATATTACAGGGTCACATGCATTCCTATACTTATAGTAGCACAACCCATCATAGCTAAATCTTGAAGCAGCTTGCATGCATATTAACTGATGAATGGATAAAGAAAATGTAGCATTTGTACCCAATGGAGTACTACTCAACTACAAAGGATAAATTTATATCATTTGTAAGAAAATGGATATACCTTGACAGCATATTGCTAAGTGGAATAAATCAGACACTGGAGGTTAAATGTCACATGGTTTCTCTGATATGAGAAACTCAAAGTGTAAATAAAGAGGAAAGTAAAAGATAGATTATGGCAATGATGGCAACCCTTTTAGAGCTTTTAATAATAACAGCCACATGTGGCATGTATGCCGTAGGTTCGCCACCACTGAATTTCAGAAAACAGGGAGGTAGACCTTTTGCAAATGGAAAGGGGATATAAGGATAGAGGGAAAAGGAAGGGAGGGCACAGTAAGGGGAAGTAAAAAAGATTAAGATACCATATGTACAGGTGCCAACTCCCCACAATGAATGTATCCATTACGTATCGCAAATATATACTAATAAAAAATAAATTTTAAAGGTAGAGATAATAATGACAGTTTAAAAAATTAAAAAATATAGAACCTAGGGCCAGATATTCTAAGGTGCATCCAAACCACCATGGAAATAAGGCAGGAAATATGTGGGCCTTAAGTAAAGACACCATAAAAATCAGTTCATATTTACTGAGCACCTGTGATAGTCACTCTACCAAGTACAATGATACTATGCTATCATTTCACCCACACAGAGACCTTCAAATGAGGACCATTATTCCCATCTTACTGATAAAGATGGTCAGAAAAATGAAGTAGTTTGTCATAGGATATAAACTGCTAAGTTTTTCATAGGGTATAAACTTGGCTGACAAATCAGTCCTGTGTCTTTACAGACTGTCAACCACTAGGAGTCTTTGTCTTCCTTCACCAAGCTGTTTACTGCTCTGTCTTCTGCCTTAAATATTCAGTATTGGGCTGGGTCCAGATGCCAAAACCATCTGAGATGGAACAACTTGAGTCAAACTCATATTTGGTGTCATATAAACCAATATAAACATGTGCACAGTCATAGATACATATATCAATAAACAAATGCAAATCAAGGAATGGCTATTTTGCTAATTTAACACTTTTTTTAAAAAATTCAGTCACTTTCTTACCTCAATGGCTCATAATGACTCCAAGAAAAAGTTCAGATTCCAAATGTGGCACTTACGGTTCTTCATGATGGGGCTACTGCCCCCTCCAGGCCAGGCCCTCACCCTTCCTCCTCTGTTCTATCAATTTCCAGTTCCCCAATTCCACTCTGCTGCTGTGCCTTTGTCCACTCCCTTCCTATTCTCCCTCCTTCTCTCCTTCATTCCTTTCTGTCTGCCCGGACAGTGTCTATCCATCTTTTATGATCCGGTCAACTGTCGCCTCCTTTCCATGTGGCACAGATCCCCTGCATGTCCCTTCTCTGAGCAACATGTGTATTCACATCCAGTTGCCTTGCTACTGTTTATCATTTTCTGCACAACCCAATCACCGAATGTTCCAGAGAACCTTTTAAATGGAATCCCAACTACACCTCAAGGATTATACTTCCCTTGAAATCTCAAGTGAGGGTAGTGCTCTCTTCTACCCACTAGTTCTGGGGATAAAATAGTATCCTTCTTCCTTTTTTCCAAGCCATTTATTCCTTTCTCTGTAAAACTCCTACATCTTCAAACCCCATGTCATCATCAGATTACACCACCCACCATCCTTCTTTTTTACAGACCTATTCCAAGATCACACCCTCCCTCCCTCCCTTCCTTCCTTCCTTCCTTCCTTATTTAGCTCCCAGCTCACTGTTACTGTCTTTAATACCACTTTTCTCTTGATTATTGGTGATTTCAAGGTCTACACTCTTGACCTTCCCAATATCCTGTTCTTTTATTCCTTGATTTCCTCAGCTCCCATGAAAATGGTCTCCATCTCTCTTCAGCCACTCATTCTCATTGCCTTACCAGACCCAAGACCTTGTCATTTCCAATCCTAAAGCCCCTGTGGAAGCTCAGTCTCAAGCATCCCACTGTCCAGCCAACACCTCCGTACTTCAATGAATGCCCTCTAGTATTCTGACCTTGTAATCCTTCAATCTCACAGCAACCTATGATCCATGGTTCCTACCTCAAGTCACTTCACCTCCCCTGGTCCCCCGCGCCACGTCATCCCTGGCTATTCTGACACAGTTCAGATTCCCTGGCCCACTGTTATCATTGCTCCCCCTCGTCCACATCTCTCTTTGTCAAACTCACTTGGCTAAACCACACTTTTCTCAGTCAAACCCAAAGCTCTGCCTGCTCTGGCCTGCAACTTGAGATGTGAGCACTGAAGAAAGCATAAAGACACCCAGTGAGTCATTGTAATGTCATGATCATGAACCTCAAATATCAGTTCATAATATCAGTCCATTCACATTCCCATTCCCCTATGTGACTTTTGCATGCTATTTCCCCTTTTCAAATTTCAATCCCCTAATTCTATTTCCAGCCATTGACTTTGCTTCTGTAAATCATTAAGAAAATAAGACAATCAGATAAGAATGTTTCCAAGCCTCCACTTTCACACTACCTTCCTGCATATGCACCCACATTCTCTGCCACTCTTCTATGGCCATATGGAGTACAAAGACCATCTTTTCCTGCCACCCAGGAATTCCAGCCCCTGCATCACCACTAAGCCACTATTCTGTGTCCTTTGTCCTCTAGCCTCTCTAATGATTGGATGATACCATTGAGACAGAAAATGAGCTATGCTGGGGATGTGAATCTCTTTCTTCTTTTGATAATTTAAATTATTCCATTGTGCTTTGTACCCAACTAGGATAAGGCCCTTGATATGCTATTATTTCAACAAACAAAAGACTCAGCGTCCCTGAACGATTCCTCCAGCGCAGGCCTATTTATCTGGCTTCTACTTATTGCAAGTACAGTGAACCAAAGAAGAAAAATAAAATAGGATTTGAATTCCTCAATGTATTGTGTATTTATTTGGATAGCAAAGAACAATTGTTCAAGTAAAATTGTATTCATTTTTTTTCCCATGTAATCATTGGAGGATCTCAAAAATGAATGGTATATGGGGGTGGTTAAGTATGTGTGGAGGCGGGGTGGGAATGAGGAAGAATGCTACTTTTCGTCAACTTTTTTCCTAAAGTCTTCACTTTTCCTAGACAATTTTTTTAAAAGAGTCAGTACTGCATATGATTTCTGTTTCCAGCCTGAACTGTCAATAATGCAAATTCCCACTTTCCATATTATGTTAGTTAAAACTACAAGAAAGTATTTTCTAAGACATTTCCATTTTAATTTACATTGAACACTTACCATCTGCCCTGGGATTATTCAATTGCTTTATATCTGTTATTTCAATCTTCATACTCATAGGGTAAATAGTATTTAATAAAGCATCATCTCTCTCAGTAGGTAGACAGACAGATTTGGAAACTGAGACTTAGATCAATTGAGGGATCAGCCCAAGGTCTTTACCTACCAAGTGAGGGAGCTAAGAACCAAATGTAGGCCACCTGACTCCCAAGTATGTATCCAAAGACTTCATAGCACATTCTGTCCTCTTTCTCTCAGACCTGCTTCTGTGCATCTTACAGCCCATTTGGGTATTTAAAAGGAAAGAGAGATAAATAGGATTTTTGCTGAAATGATAAAAGATATGTTAGATCTTACAGAATGGATTGACTTCCTCAGGGCATGAAGTAGCAGGGGAAACTGTAAATTTGGCTGGTGGAGCAGTTCCATTTTTAGTTCTTATTTGCTAGCACATTAGCAAGTACTGGATGATCCCAGTCTCTCAGCAGCTGAGGGAGGCAGCCAGTGATTTCTGGACTGAAACTGCCAAGGTTTAGAGCCAGGCTCTTTTTGATAACTGTGTGATCATGAGAAAACTGTTTAAGCTCTCTGATCCTCAAGTTCTCCCCAGGAGAAATGGGGAAAACTACAATAGTAGCTACTTTATAGTCAAGTTGGTATCAGCGTTCATCAAAGAGACACCATTAAGCTCTGACTGTAGCCTGAGACACCAAATATAAAATGGCTAGCTCATCTATAAAAACAGAATTCTAACCCACAATCTGTGGCCAGCCCAGAAAACCAACCCATTATCTTCAGGAACCAGTCCAGAAAGCCAGACTTGCAGAAAGTCAGACCACCAGACCAGTGTTTGCTAGAGAAGCAAATTACCCAGGAAGTCAAGTAATAACCCCTCTAACAATCAGCACCAAGCAAGCAGGACTTCATTAATGAACTGACAGCTTCACAATATCTTATTCCTGCTTCCAGCTTAAAACCAACCAAGGGCTGGGGATGTAGCTCAGTGGTACAGCACCTGCCTGGCAAGTGTGAGGCCCTGAGTTCCATTCCCAGTACAAAAAAAACAACAACAATCAGGAAAAGCTGTGTATCTTTATCCAATCACCTTGGATGCCCCACGCTTAGTCTGTCTCTGGCTTCCCCACCAATCAGGGCCCACCTGCAGCTTCCCTTTCTTTCACTCTGCAGCATCTCCATTCCTCTGCCTGCTTTTGAGTCTGCCAAGACATGAATTATGATGGCCAACTCCCTCACTATAGCCAGCTATAAATGAATACTGTCTGTCTGTTCACGTCGGGTTGGTCTTCGCTTATTTCCACGAGTATTAATTAAACTCATCCAGGTGGAAATGATGGGGAGAGATCAAGGAGATAACAGCAAAGACGGTAAGAAGTGATCAGATTCAGGATATATTTTTAAGGTAGAACTTTCTAATTGAAGGCAAAATAGTTTAAGTACCAGGTAGGCAAAAGTGCCTACGTACAAAGTTGAGGGAAGCTGTAGAACATATAACTCAAGGCCACGGATTTAGCTCAGTGGTTCTGCCACCTGCCTTGCAAGCTCAAGGTCCCGAGTTTGATTCCCGATACCCAAAAAAAAAAAAAAGAACATACCATTCAAACTGGAAAGATGATGCCTTCAGTCACGTTCCTCTGCACACACAATAATGCAAATAGCTCCAAAAATCCTTGCTTTCTAAGATGCCATTTCTGCTAGCCCAATATGTAGCCAGAGGATTGTTTCCTTGGATGGAAATATTTCTAGGATGTTAGTTCATAGCTATCAGTTCCCCACTTCCCCTCCCATTTACTTTCACTTGCTGGATAACTAGCCTCCACCAAAAAAAAAAAAAAAACCTCCAAACTCCCCAATCACCTGACTAATATTATACCTGGCTTCTATCACAATTAAAAATTTAAAAATTAATAAAATAATACAATCTTGATTTAAGTATATCTGAAACCAAACACAGCAAAATTTAACATTTATTATGTCTGGATAATGGTATTATATGTGATTTTAATTTCTTCTTAATACATTTCTGTAGTTCTAAGCCTTCAATAACAAAAATTTTTCTTATTAAAAAATACGTTTGTTAAGGACTAAATGTATAATAGATAATGTGAAATAGGAAGAAAAAGGGCAAAAGGGAAGAAAGTGGGAGGGCTAGGGGAAAGGATAGAAGGGAATGGGATTAATATGAGAAAATGGAAAAATAGGAACAAAATCTTTGTAAATAGGGAGGACTGGAGGGGTTGAAGGGAGGGCTGGGCAAGGGTGAAAAATAAGAACCAAGAGAGACTATGTAAAGGTGCAAATTTCCAATGATGAATGTCATTATATTGTATACCTAAAATGTACCAATGATTAGAATGAATAATCGATAATGCAAAATAGGAAGAAAAGGTCCAAAGGGGTAGGGGTAGTGGGAGGGGCAGAGGAAAGGAAAGAAGGGAAAGGAAAAATGCTGAGAAATGAAAAAAATGGAAATAAAGTCTTTGTAAATAGGGAAGGGTGGAGGGGGTGAAGAGAGGGCTAGGAATGGGGAAAAAATAAGAACCAAGATGCATTATGTAAAGGTACAATTCCCAATGAGAAATGTAATTGTGTTGTATACCTACCATGTACCAATAAAAGAATTTAATACAAGAAAAAAAATGCATTTGTTAAAAATTAAATCTCTGGAATGGTTAAGAAATTAAAATCTGCCAGTCATTTATTCTTTGGCATGAATCATCCATGTGTGAGTCTTGATGGGGTGAGAGACAGGAATCCTGCGGTGAGAGCTACAGATATAAGGAGGAACATGTTCCCCAAACACTTCAAAACGTGGCTGAAGACAGCCTTGGTAAATGCTAAGGGTTCCTTCACGGTTCCCTCCTCCCCGCATCTCTGCAGGTAAGTGAAGCAGAGAGTAGACAGTTCAGCTCAGGGGCAGGCACAAGCTGTGGGAAATACAAATAAACTCCATAGTATTTCCAAACAGGGTTTCAGTGGTGTCGCTACAAGCCTCAGAACAAGGGAGAGCCTGCCGATTAAACAAATAACTGAAGTGTTTGAAATGCAAACAGAAGCAATTCAGAGCTAGCCAGTCCCGGGAGAACCTGGAGTGGGGCTGATTCAAACCTGGCAGACCTCATGGCCAAGGCCTGAACTTGGAGAAGCACCAAGCTGTGGGCACTGAGGTGCAAACAGGAAGAGGGTGAAATGATTTCAGGCACTGCCCCTCCCCGCTCGGGAAGAAGGGCAGAGCAGCCATTGCCCGGCCCCACCGCTTGCTGCTCCACAAGCTTTAATTTGTGGACTGATTTCTGCACTTTCTTGGCTAAACGGAAAAAATCTGTTTCCTTTGGCTGCTAGCAAAGAACTGGCCCATCCTGGGCCTGGGATTTCAAATCCTCACCAGTTCAGTTGATTCGAAATATGAAGGGTTGATGGAGACTTTTTGTTTCCAAGGACAACCTTCTCTTGCAGTGTATACATGGACCGACTCGAAGAATCAAAGCCTCAGGAAAGTCCACATAGCACTCGGTCCTACTACATAAAAACATCTGCCGAACACTCGAGACAGACTGTTTTTCCTTATAGCCTCATACTAACTCTTAAGAACATTACTTTCAACTTGCAAATAAAATATCAGTATGTGCCCTTTCAATGTCATTGTTTAACATACTTGCAGAGGATTATTTGATTATCTGGGACTTTGATTTTTCCATTGACTATTTAAACAGAACAATGCGAAAATAATTTTAACTTGTGAATTTCCATCCCCAGCGTTACAATCTCACTGGCTGCTAGGACATGAACCAATTTTTATCTTTCAGCAAATTTATTTCTGCATTCCTATTACCGACTTACTACATACATCCCTGTTCCTCAAATTCTTTCTGAACGAGATCTGCCTTCTTCCTGAATCATTCATTAAAGAGTTGAATAAAACCTTTGATACAGTTGTCTTTTCTGTAAATCATGTTTTGATATTTTTAAAACTTATTTCCCATTTTGAGGGGAGACAAAGAACCATACATCATTAAGAACCCAGCCAGACACTGAAGTCAGTTCTGACTCTAAATTTCTTTCCATGCTACCAAACTAAACAGCTGTGTGGCCTTATCCAAGTCACATCCCCTCTCTGGGCCCAGTGTTCTCCTATGTAAATTGGAGCAAGTAGAACAGGTGATTTTACAGTTTCTTCCCAATCTAGTATTCTCTGGTAGGGTTAATTACTTGGAAAAAGTGACAAGAACAGTCCAGACTGATCTTCGTTCCTTTTTCTTGTCCTCTTCCACCACCCTCCCACCCCAGTGGAGTGCCTTTTCTCCTCAGGCAGGTATCCACAGCCCTGAATTTTTTCTCTGCTCCTCAACATTAAGCTGTGCTGTGTCCCATTCATCAAGTAACTTTCAAACAAGGAATCTGTTTATGTCATAAACTTTAATGTAATCAATGCTCTGGGTAAAAGTTATAAGAGATTAAAGTGTCACACAAATCTGCCTCCCTTTACCTCCCAGGAAAGATTAAAATTTTTACTCTAGTGATAGAACGCCATGCAGTGTGACAGGCAAGTGAATAGGTTTGTTTGTAAGAGTAAGAGAATCTTAACAACCCTGTATCAAGTATATTTACAGGGCTGGAGCAGAGCTGCATACAGGCCGGCCCTAGCCACACCAGCTCTTACATAGTTTAAACATCACCCTTGTTTGTTCAGCTTGAATCATAGTCACATCTGCCTCCAAGCACAGATATCAGTGACAAAACTTCTGCATCTGTTGCTAGTCAATCATTTTTCAAATTCAAAATGAAACATTTGCACTAGAACACTGCTGCTGATTAAAATGATTAGACTTGATTCTCATTATTCTTCTTTAAATAGAAAATAGACGCTTATGTGTTTTTCTTTTCACTTATTAATCTGTCCCAATGTTTCAACACTGAATATTTCTTCAATGCCAGAATTTAAATAATGGAAACAAGTAATGCAGAGACTCTATTAAGGATAAGGAATGAGCTTCCATCCTGATCCCTTCAATGAAGCTTGTCTTTTAATGTCCTATTTCTCTCTTCCTTGGCAATTAAAAGACAAGCATCTTCACCAGTGAAGAGTGAGAGTGAGTGTGTGTGTGAGTGTGTGTGTGTTGTGGAGAAGAAAATAGTGGGACACTTTTTGCCACTGCTAATGCTCTACCAACACTGCATGCCTTGACTTGAGACAGTGTCATTTCAATGTCATTTTTTTAAGTTAATGGGTTTGCATAAGATATCAAAAAAAAGTAATGCACAAGTCTAGACAGCACAGGTGGCCAAAGATGCACAGAGAACAGTAGTCCCCAGCCCTAGCTCCACATTGGAATTGCCTGAGAATCTTTAAAACCATGTCCATACATGGGCAGCATTCAGGCCAGTAAAACCAGGACCATGGGAGCAAAATCCAAGCTTAGGAATTAAAAAAGCTCCAGTTAATTCTAATATGCATCAGGAAGTATAAACCTAAGCCAAAGAGAGGTGTTCACTGAAGTTTTGCTTATTCAAGGAAAACAGTGCAAACAATTCAGAGTTTATTGATTAGATGTGATTAATAGCTTTCTTTTTTCCTTAATGAGGCAAACCTATCAGTGTTAGGTAAGGCTATTTCCCCCATCAATGATTTAGGCATAGTGATTAAGGTTTGGGGGTGCTATAAAAATATTAGAGAGCTAGAAAATTCTTGGTTACAAACTATAAAATAAAAGCAAAAAACTATAAATGATAAATATTGATCTGTAAAGACTAATACCATGTCCACTTCAGCAATTATTAAGTATAACATTCATAAAATTTTACTTTACATTTGAAAACAGATGGTAAGTTTTATTCTCACCTCAGGAATTCCCAAGTATATAAAGTTGGCAGTTTCCAAAATGTGGCCCCCCCTCACCCCCGAAGACAGTACCAGTATCACCTAAGAACTTGTTAGAAATGCAAACTTTTGGGCCCCACATCAGGCTTACTGAATCATAAAACTCTTGGGTTGAGTTCCAGTTGTCTGTTTGGACAAGCCCTTCAGGGATTCTGATACACGCTTATAGATGCTTACCAAATCATCTGCTTATTTGACACACGATTACCAAAGCAAAAGGATAAAATCCAACAACAATCATACACAATAGTAAGCAAATAATTTATAAGACTTAATATGAAAATCCTTTCAAAAATTTCATTGAGATATATATGCTCCCATATATTCCCTTCCAGGACAGGATGAGGAGGACCCCCCCAACCCTGGGCAGGCCCACCAGCTGACGGCTGGGCCGAATGGAGCTGGTGGGGCCCAGTGGGGCCAAGCAGTGGTAATATTGTAAGTTAAACTTACAATATTTTTAGTGCTATTCAATAGAGGTACCAAGAATACACAAGGAAGAAAAATAGTTCCTTCAACATATGCTGCTGTGGAAACTTGATATTCACAAACAAAATAATGAAACTAATCTTTTACATCATACACAAAAAATCAACTCAAATTGGATTTTAGACTTAAACACAACACCTGAAGTATAAAAATTCCTAGAACATATATGGAGAAATCTTCATGACGTTGACCTTGGCAATGACACCTTGGACATAACACCAAATGCACAAAATAGACAAAAGCAAAAATAGAAGAAAAATTAGTAGACTGAATAGACAGCTTATCAACTGGCCAAAGAATACTAGTATCTCACAGGGGATTAACTCCCAAAATATATAGGAAACTGCTACAACCTCAACAGCAGAAAAGCAAACAATGGGATTAAAAGGAGCCAAGGTTGTGAAAGTACGGTATGTTTAGTACTGTATGTTAAATGTTTTTACCATAAAGAAATGATAAATTTTCAAGGGATAGATAGGTTTACCCAATTTGAACACTACATAATATATGTGTATATCACATGCTACCCCACAAATATGTACAATATTTATGTCAATTAAATGTTTTAATTTAATTTAATTTAATTGGAAAGACAAATTGAAATCCGTTTTTACTGAATATAAAATTGTGCAGCCACTATGAAAAACAATATAAAACTTCCACCAAAATATTAAAATATAACTACCATACAATCCAGAAGTCCTACTTCTTGGTATTTATTCAAAAGAACTTAAATGAGCATCTTGAAGAGGTATTTGTTTTCCTATGTTGATTGTAACATTATTCATAATACTCAAGATGTCAGAAGAACCCATATGTCCATTGACACATGAGTTAATGGGAAAATATAGTGTGATCAAACCATATAGTGAATGTTTAAATTATGAGATTTATTATAGTAAAATACACATTGCCATCTATCCCCTCAAAATCCTCCCCTTCACTTCAAACACACTTATCTCATCATTCTGGCCACTTTCTAAAGAAGTTCTAGAAATCCTCTTTTATAAATGTCTTTAAAAAGTGTGATCAAACCAGGACAGGCTTTCCACCAGCCACCAGGACAAGGTGAGGAGGACCCCCCCCCCGCCCCCCAGGCAGGCCTTGAAGGGAAAGGAGGAAAAAGAAATAAGAGCCAACAACAGTAAAACATCATAACAAGGATGAGTCAATATCTATCAATTATAACTATCAATGTTAATGGCCTCAATTCACCAATCAAAAGAAGTAGACTGACAGAATGGATTAAGAAGCAAAATCCAGCAATATGCTGTATACAAGAAACACACCTAACTCAAAAGGAAATTCATAGACTGAAAGTAAAAGGATGGAAAATGGCTCTCCATGTGACAGGAACCCAGAAAAAAGCAGGGGTAGCAATCTTATTCACAGAAAAAGTAGATTTCAAACTGAAACTAATTAAGAGAAACAAAGATAGTCATTACATCCTTGTGAAGGGAACAGTCCAAGAGGAAGAGATGACAATCCTAAATATATATGCACCAAATACGAATGCCCCCAACTATACAAAACAAATATTAATGGACATGAAAAACCAAATAAGCACTAATACAGTTGTAGTGGGGGACCTCAATACCCCACTATCACAAATAGACAGATCATCTAGACAAAAAATTAACAACGAAATTCTAGAACTGAACCAAGCTATTGAACAAATGGACTTAATAGATGTTTGCAGAGGGTTCCACCCCCACAAAATCAGAATACACATTCTTTTCAGCTGCATACACGGGTCATTCACCAAAATAGACCACGTGCTAGCTCACAGGGCATGTCTAAGTCAATGTAAAAGAACTGAAATTACCCCCTGTATATTATCAGACCACAGTGCAATAAAATTGGAGATCAATAACATGAGAAACTGCAAAATTCCCACAAACAACTGGAAATTGAATAACACCCTCCTGAACAACCAATGGGTCACAGAGGAAATTAAAGAAGAAATTAACAGTTTCCACAAGTAAATGATGATGCCAGTACAACATTTAGGAATCTATGGGACAAAATGAAAGCAGTTCTATGCGGGAAATTCAGAGCAGTGAATGCCCATATTAGGAAAACAGAGAGAAGTCAGATAAATAATCTAATGCAGAACCTCAAACTCCTAGAAAAAGAAGAGAATTACAAACCCAAAGCCCACACAAGAGAGGAAATTATAAAGATCAGAGCAGAAATCAATGCAATGGAGACTAAGAGAACAATACAAAAAATTAATGAATCAAACTGTTGGTTTTTTGAAAGAATAAATAAAATAGATAAACCTTTAGCCAACCTTATCAAAAAAAGGAAAGAAAAGACTCAAATCCACGCAATTAAGAATGAAAAAGGGGAAGTCACAACAAAACCAGCAGAAATCCAGAGGATCATCAATACCTACTTTGAGAACCTGTACTCTAATAAAATGGAAAACTCAGAAGAAATGGACAGATTCCTAGATACATATGAATTGCCAAAGTTAAATGAAGAAGATGTAGACATTCTAAACACCCCGATTGCAATGAATGAAATTGAAAATGTAATAAAAAATTTACCAACAAAGAAAAACCCAGGTCCTGATGGCTTCACTGCTGAATTCTACAAGACATTTAAAGAAGAACTAATGCCATTACTCTTTAAACTCATCAAGGGAAACAAGGCTTCCAAACTCATTCCTGGAAGCAAGTGTGACTTTGATTCCAAAACCAGGGAAAGACCCAACCCAAAAAGAGAACTACAGGCCAATCTCCCTAATGAACATAGATGCAAAAATCCTCAACAAGACACTGGCAAACAGAATACAGAGGGTCACCAAGAAGATGACACCCTGACCAAGTCGGATTCATCCCAGGGATGCAAGGATGGTTCAACATACATAAGTCAATAAATGTAATACACTATATTAACAGAGTCAAGGACAAAAATCACATGATCATCTCAATAGATGCAGAAAAAGCATTAGACAAAATCCAACACCCATTCATGATAAAAACCCTACAGAAAATTTGAATAGAAGGGCTTTATCTCAACCTGATTAAGGCTATCTATGAAAAACCAACAGCCAACATCATACTAAATGGTCAAAAACTGAAAACTTTCATGCTAAAATCAGGAACAAGACAAGGATGCCCACTATCACCACTCCTGTTCAATATAGTTCTGGCAACATTAGCCACAGCAAGTAGAAAAGAAAAAGAAATAAAAGGAATAAAGATAGGAAAGGAAGAAGTGAAACTGTCATTATTTGCTGATGATATGATACTTTACATAGAAGATCCAAAAAACTCTACCAAAAGACTTCTGGACTTAATTGACAGATTCAGTAGAGTAGCTGGATATAAGGTCAACACTCAAAAAACAATAGCCTTCTTATACACAAATAGCAGACTCATTGAGAGAGAAATTAGGGAAACAATTCCTTTTACAATAGCATCTAAAAAACTGAAATATCTAGGAATCAATCTAACAAAGGAAGCAAAAGACCTCTACGCTGAAAACTACAGCACCCTGAAAAAGGAGATCAAGGAGGATATAAGAAAATGGAAAGACATCCCTTGTTCCTGGGTAGGAAGAATCAATATAGTGAAAATGGCCATACTTCCAAAACTGCTATATATACTTAATGCAATGCCGATTGAAATTCCAACAATATACTTCACAGAGCTAGAGAAAACAATCCAAAAATTCATTTGGAACCAGAAGAGACCTAGAATAGCAAAAGCAATTCTGGGCAACAGAGACATGGGTGGGGGTATCACAATATCCAACTTGAAGCTATACTACAAAGCTACTGTGATAAAAACAGCATGGTACTGGCAAAGAAACAGACCTGAGGATCAGTAGAATAAATTAGAAGATGCAAAAACAACTTCAGACATACTCAGCCACCTCAACTTTGACAAAGGAGCCAACCATCATTGGAGGAAAGATAGCCTATTTAATAAATGGTGTTGGAAAAACTGGATTTCAACCTGTCAGAGATTAAAACTAGACCCATATCTATCACCATGCACTAAACTAAGATCTAAGTGGATTAAAGATCTAAATATTAAGACAGAAACATTAGTGTTGCTGGAAGATAAATTAGGTAGAACTCTTGAAGATATTGGCATAGGAAAAGACTTTATGAACAAAACCTCAGTAGCACAGGAACTAGCAGAAAGAATCAACAACTGGGATTTCATCTTATTGAAAAGCTTCTGCACTGCAAGAGAAACCACCAACAGAGCTAACAGACAACCTACAATGTGGGAAAAAATTTTTAGCAGCTGTAACTCAGACAAAGGGCTACTATCTAGTATAAAGAACTGAAAAAAATCAGAGCCCCCAAATTCAAAGACCCAATTCAAAAATGGGCATCTGAAATGAACAGACATTTCTCAAAGAAAAGCAGCAAATAAACATATGAAAAAATGTTCAACATCACTGGTCATTCTAGAGATGCAGATGAAAACAACACTGAGATTCCACCTCACCCCAGAAAGAATGGTTGCTATCAAGAAATCAACCAATAACAAATGCTGGCGGGGGTGTGGAGAGAAAGGAACCCTTCTCCTTTATTGGTGGGAGTGCAGACTGGTGCAACCACTATGGAGATCAGTGTGGAGGTACTTCAAAGAACTAGAGCTGGAGGTCCCATTTGACCCAGCTGTTTCCCTGCTGGGTATTTTCCCAAAAGAATTAAAAGAATCATATCACAGCAATATATGTGTACCCATGTTTATTGCAGCTCAGTTTGTAATAGCTAAAGCTTGGAAACAGCCTAAGTGCCCATCAACTGGAAACTGGACAAAGAAGATGTGGGGTTTTTTTAATAAAATGGAGTACTACTCAGCCATAAAGAATGAGAAACTAAAGTCATTTATAGCTAAATGGATGCACATTGAGGCCATACTCTTAAGTGAAATAAATAAGACATACATGTGTAAATATGAATAGTTTCTCTAGTGTGAGAAACTGAGAGTGTAAATAAGGACTAAAAGGATTAATAACTAATAATTGATACTTTGAAATAGGAAAAGGTCCAAAGGGGTAGAGGGTAGGGGTGGTGGGAGGGGAAGGGAAAAGGAAAGAATGGAAAGGAAAAATTATGAGAAAAGAAAAAAAATGGAAACAAAGTATGTAATAGGGGTGAAGGGTGCACAGGTAATGGGGTGAAGGCCCCCAGGTAATAGGGAAAAAATAAGAACCAAGATACATCATGTACAGGTACAAGCACCCAAAGATAAATCTAAAGGTATTTAGATATTATATACCTAAAATGTACCAATAAAAGAATTTAAGAAAAAAATAAAAAATAAAAAATAAAGTGTGATCAAAAATACAGTTAATGCTGCTGCCAAATGTCATCCAACAGAAAAGGATTTGTTGTTGTGGGTACAGGGGGATGGAACTTTCCTGGGAGTGAAATCTAAGGTCATCCTGAAGAGTACTGTGTTGCTCTTTATCATGTAGCCCACCCAAGCGTATTCATCAGCTTTCTGTCATTGTGACAAAATACCTGAGAAAAAAACTTAAAGGAGGAAAGATTTATTTTGATTCACGGTTTCAGAGGTTTTAGTCCATGGTTGGCAGGCTGTATTGTTTCTGAGCCTGTAGTGAAGCAGAGCATGATGGCCAAGTGCATGGTGGAGCAGAGCTAATCACTTCATGGTGGCCAGAAACAAAAATGGGTGAGGGGGACGTCAGGTCTTAATATTCCCTTCAAGAGCACATTCTCCGGGCTCCACTTCCTTTCACTAGGCCCCGCCTCCTAAAGGTTGCAGCGCCTCCCAGTGATACCACAGGCTGGCAACCAAGCTGTTAGCATATAGCCTTTGGTTGACACTTGACATCCAAAATTTAATGCCCTAAGGTAAGTAGTAGCTTACTGTCCCACTCGGTAACCTTTTGCCTGGTTATATACACCAAAAAATTATCACACTGCTTCATAAAAGGACTTATGCAAAGGTTTGGTTTTTTTCTGAGTCTCCTGGAAATCCCAGATGCTTGATTTTTAACTCCTCTCACTTGCAGAGAATATGTTGGAAACACTGGTTAAATAACGCTTTGTCACCAGGAGAAAAATTCAGTTGTGATGGCCTCAACCCACCCTTACCACCTAGCTCTCTAGTTCCATCTCTGATGGCCTAGAGGCTATAATTTATCTCTACTTCCAGAAAGAGGGAGTTATTAGAAGGCAAATGCTGTCTGGATGCTGAGGACAGAAATGAACTCAGCAACAAGGCCTACATGCAGTGGACATCTTGGCCATTGAACTACGGGAGAAGAAAATGAGAAACTTGGGAATTAACTTCACAAATTCATTGCATCTAGTGCCCTGCACTCAGTGGGGTAAATACTTAAGCCAGCCTGAAGAACACTGATGATGCCAGGGATTTAGCTCAATGGTGCCGTGCCTGCCTCGCAAGCTCAAGGTCCCGAGTTCGATCCCTGCTACCAAAAAAAGAAATAAATAAATAAAAGAATCAACAAGAACATTGATCAAGGGAAGTAATCTATTTTCTTTTTAAGATTACTTGAAACTTCAATTCAGTAGGGCTAGTGAAGTCTTGGATCAAGAGGGACTGGAAAGCTAAAGAGGAAACTACAATGCTAATAGAGGTTTTTGCGAGTGGAACCTGAATATGACTAGTTTGTAAATAACTTTAAAATATCAGCAGAGTTCCACTTACTAGCAACGCACCCTACCCAACCCTCTCTGAGGGTTATTGTCAAATCTGCCCCACATAGCTGTTGTGAGAAGAATTTTAGCCTATACATGTAGTCATTATTCAAAAGTGTTTCCTTTTATATTCTTTGCCAACAAAATACTGTATATTAAGCCCTTTTGTATCCATTGAATGAGCCAGTAGGAATAAAAAATGGCCCTAAAATTAAAACTTTTTAACTATCATCCAGTCCATTTTTTTCAAATCAAATCCTAACTGTAACACCAATAAACAATAAATAAAAACAGAGCTTCTCTAGTAGAAAAGATGCTTCTTGCTCTACCTAAGGAACCCTAGGGGTACCACAGCACATGATTTGAAAACCACATCCAATCTCTTATTTTACAGATGAGAACCATAGGAGCCATGTGATTGCTTGTCCAAGGTAACACAGCTAATTAGGGACAAATTGCCCCAGCTAGAAGCGGCATTCCCAATATCAAAGCATTTTGGAAACTTGGTAAGTGGTGACAAGAACGTAGGGCTAAATTTTTTTTAATTTTATTATCAGAGCCTGAGTCTGGGCCAAGTCCATAATTCTTTGGGTTTCATTTTCTCCACTAAACTTTCTGTTCTTGGAAACTTCTGCCTTAGTTTCTATTACCATGAAGGAAATTGATTAATTATATACTCAGTGACTCTCATACCAATTTTTCACTGAATATCTTTATAATGTGTAGGTTTGTTACAAATTTATCACCTAAAATAGAAACACAAACATGTTGACACTGTAGTTAAGGAAAATCATTAGAATGAAACATTATTACATAATTTGGAAATACAAAAAACAAACCCAGATAGCACATATTAGGTTCAATTTCCATTATTTATCTTCTCTGTGTTTTGAATGATAAAACTTATTTTTATGTAACAGTGAAGGTTTGTTTTTTAAAAATTACTAAGAAATATGTAAATGTACAAAATAAGCTCCACTTGCTCTGTTTGTTGCCTGGTTCTGAGCACATCAGAATGACAGTTCAACTTGTCAACCGGTTATAATGCAATTTCTCCCCAATCTCAAGACTCAAGACTGTGGTCTAGAATACTGAATAACTTCAGAACTTCCTGGGAACAACCAAGAAGAACTGCAACACACTTCAGTACTCCAGCCCACTACTTGGGGTCAGTGGCTGAATACTTTTGCCCCCTCCGGATCCCCACATTAAACACCTCCCAGTGCTGGGTTCACTTCTCTTGGACATCCTAGTCCAATGACGGTGAACCTTTTAGAGGTGAGTGCCCAAACTGCAACCCAAAACCCACTTATTTACCACAAAGCACCAACACTCCAATTAAACCTAAATACTAAGATTTTTGTTTAGGAAAAAACAACTCATAAATTAACATCCTTTGTCTTCAAAGAAAAACAAATAAGACACATGCCATAGGTTCCCCACCACTGTCCTAGTCCAAGCTTTGAATGCTATTTAAAAGGTCTCAGATGGGCTTCAACATGGGCTCAGAGCAGATTAAGTGGAAACCCATTTGCCCCCACCAGCATCTCCTCCCACCACGCCTGGACCAACAGGGGTTGCTTCCCCAGTGCGCATATTTAACACACAAAGGAAGACGGAAGCGGAACCCTGCTGACAAGGTTTATGGTCTAGCTGATAAAAACTAAATTGACTGGTTGACTAAACTGTAAGTGCCTTGGGAAGTGAGAGCACAAGAACACCATTGCTGGTACTTACCAGTAGGAAAGACTCAGAGAAAGAGATGGACCGAGAGCCAAGCCTTCAAGGATGAAAAGGATCAGACGAGTGGCAAAGAGGAAGGTGGTATAGGTGGGGAAAACTGAGGGAGCAGAGGAATTAAAATCATGAAGGGTCTTAAACATCAGACTGAAGAGTTGACACCTGACCTTTTCCCATCCATCCCCAGCGACACTGATCTGATGAATTCATTCACAAACAGGGTAAACACCAGGTGCCTCTTATCCTCAGATAACCCAGGGGAGCAAGTACTTTCCTGTTCCACACAAACCCCCATCTGTTGATAGAAGCTGAGTGGAAAACTGTTTTGAGAAAGGTTCTAAGGTCACATCTGAGAACACAGTGAGCACAGTGCTTTGTTATTGGTGCCTTGGAAGATAAAGCAGGGAGGAGCTGCAGTGAGAATGGCAAGTGCAGATGCTTTGTGTTTGCCAACCTGTTTCATCCAAAAGGCGTGACTGCAACTGAGAAGTTCACACACCGAAGTCACTTAACAAGGAAACGCTCTGGAGGAGTGAAAGTCCCACAAGATCTGCTAGTTAGGTTAACCACCCATTCTATCTGTGCTTGAAACCAATTCCAAAAGAATATTCTCCCCCCAGACAATAGATGAGAATATTAGGCACAAGAACCAACACCTACCTCCGAAAGAGAGAGCTGTCATTGGTCAGCAATGTCTGCTGTGGACTCAGAAGCAAAGAGTGGCACTACGCATGCCATGTACCTTTACCAACAGAGGTTTGGTTTGGTTTAGTCTGGGGTTGAGGAAGATACAATTTTTAATTTATATAACCAATTTAACAGATATTCATTCAATGTAAAAGGCCAGCTCAAAATATTATGCCCCAGAATGAAGTCAAGGCACAACCGCAGAGCTTTCTCATCACAGAGTTCAGATATTTTAAAGTCTTTAATCATAGAAGTTTTTTTCTAATCTACCCACTGCTTGTGAACTTGCTGCCCACACCTGCCAATACTGCCTGGGGCAAATCAGCCCTCACAGGCAGCCTCATGCCCTGCTCTCTGGTGCTCTCAAGACCTCTAATTTTCCCTCCTGTTGGAAGTCCATCATCTCCTTCCTACCTACTACACTCCTGGGGAAGACAGTGCTTGTCAGCACAGAGAGCAATTTTTCCTCTTCTTTTTATTCTTCCTGTAAATGCAAACAAGCAACCAGCTCTACAAGAACTTTCATATTTGCAAACACCCCAGGGTGTATCACAAAAATCAATCTGACCAAAAACCATAAAATATAAATTCACCTGATAAAAGCACAGGATGGCTGTGGAGATTTCTCCGCCTACCTCTTTACACCACATCCATACAAATGACTCTGGAAACTGCACCAACTACAAGAACCACTGGATAAATCTCAAGGTCAGGAGAATTTGCAGGAAAAAGAAAGCAAATGAAATGCATCTTTAAAGAGATCTCTGTCATAGGAGAGGCTGATCTGGAGCACATTCAAGCAAATGATTTGGATAAGAAATTTTCCACCTTCCCTTTGTGATTTTGCAGCTTGCTGCGAATCACAGGCCCCACCATCCATTCCCAGAGATCCTTCCTAATCTGGACTCTATGTGATGCACTTCGGTTATTGTGTAAAAACTGAGGATGGTGCTGGTGGGTAGAGAAGTAGACTGCAGGAGCATGGGTGCTTTATCTTTATGCACAATGTTTGCTTTTTGTAATTATAATAAAAATCTTAAGGTAGAAACTTTGTAAAACACAAGGAAACAGAAAAAAAAAATCAAACTCATGCCTAATCTCCCTTAACCCATAGTAACTATTGTTTGGTACCATATTCACCAGTGCCATCTTGAAGGGCCTGCAGCAGAGTCCCCAGGTACATATTGGCTCCAAGGCAGAAAAAGCATGGTGGAAGGGCATGGCAGAGCAAAGCTGCTTTAGCCATGGCAGCCAGGAAGGGAAGGAGAAGGGAAGGGCTGGGCACAAGAATTCACCCTTCCAGGCCACATGCCCAGTGACTCCCCTTTTCTGTCCAGGCCCCAACTCCTAACAGCACATTCAGCTATGAACTCATCAGTGGTTTAACCCAGTGATGAGTATGGTGCCCCCCTGATCCTATCACCTTCCAAAGCCCCACATCAGAACACGTAAGACTTTTGGAGGGCACTGGAGATCTAAACCATGACACCTACCTACCCCATCCCTACCCTATGTCTACAGAATGCAGATGTTCAGGGAGAGAGAGTCACTGACTTCCACATATTAAAAGGCATTGCTGGCAATTTTTTTTTCCTCTTAAATTCTATTGGTACATTTTAGGTATACAATACATTTACATTCATCATTGGGAACTTGTACCTTTACATGATGTATTTTGGTTATTTTTTCCCCATTCCCCTGCCCTCCCTTCAACTCCTCCATCCTTCCCTATTTACAAAGTCTTTGTTTCCATTTTTTTCTCATATTTTTTTCCTTTCCCTTCATTCCTTTCCCCTACCCCTCCCACTTCCCCTACCCCTTTGGACTTTTTCTTCCTATTTCACATTATTGATTATTCATTTTAATCCTTATTTACTTTCAGTTTCTCATATCGGAGAAACTATTCAGTATTTACACGTGTCTATTTCACTTAAGAATATGTCCTCAAAGTACATCCATTTAGCCATAAATGTCTCTGATTTCTAATTCTTTATGGCTAAGTAGTACTCGATTTTATAAAGAAAAAAAAACACATTTTCTTTATCCAGTCTCCAGTTGATGGGCACTTGGGCTCTTTCCAAGCTTTAGCTATTACAAACTGTGATGCTATAAACATGGGTGCACATATATTGCTGTGGTATGATTCTTTTAATTCTTATGGGAAGACACCTAATAGAGAAATAGCTGGGTCAAATGGGACCTGTAATCCTAGTTTTTTGAGGTATCTCCATATTGATTTCCACAGTAGTTGCAGCAGTCTACACCCCTACCAACAATGGAGAAGGGTACCTTTCTCCCCAAAACCCCACCAATATTTGTTATTGGTTGATTTCTTGATAGCAGCCATTCTTTCTGAGGTGAAGTGGAATCTCAGTGTTGTTTTCATCTGCATCTCTTGAATGACTAGTGATGTTGAACATTTTTTCATATGTTTATTTGCTGCTTTTACTTCTTTGAGAAATGTCTGTTCATTTCAGATGCCCATTTTTGAACTGGGTCTTTAAATTTGGGGGCTCTGATCTTTTTAAGTTCATTGTATATTCTAGATAGTAGTCCTTTGAGGAACAGCTGATTGCTGACAATTTTTGTGAGGAGTTCTCTGACCTATAAACCCTCCGTATAGGCCTTTGTGTTTCTTTGGATCACAGAGTTGACACAGAGGGTACACTCAATAAATATACTTTAAATTAAAAATTCTATCTTCTTTTTTTGCACATGCATATATATATTTTTTTAATATCATAATAGTTTTCATGATGGATGAGGCACTGACCATGTGCTTCTTGCTGTTTTATGAGCTTTGCAAACCCATGAATTATTACCTATAACCCCCTACTTTCTGATGAAAAAAGTTTTAGGTACAGAAAGATTATGTAATGTGTCAGACATCACACAGCTAGGAAGTGGTAGAAGCCAACTTAAACCTCAGTAAAATTAATCCAGAGACTTTATGTGCTTTTTTCTCAAACTTCTTGAGTTTTTAATCTTGTTCTATATTTTTACTGGTAACACTGTAAAGATTCACTAGAATTTAAGAAATTGGACAGTTTCTAATTTTACAGTATTGTATAAAAAGCATGGCAACCAGGTTTTCCCGTATCCATCTTTATTTTCCCTTAGACTCATTTCCTACAAATGGAATTTCTAGGCCAAGGGACAGAAACGTCATTTGAGCTCCTGAATCATACTGTCAAGTTGCCCTCCTCAAATATTTTATTAAGATATGTGTCCATTCGCAGTATGGAAGTGTCTATTTCCCCCACTGAAAAATATGGAAATTTTTAATATCAAAAAAATATTTATTGTTGCCTTCCATGTTTGGGGGAGTGCTTTGCTTCTTTTTTTTTTTTTTTAAATCCAAGGCACTTCTCACAGGACTGGATCTTCACAGTACCAAGGGACAAGAATTAGGCAAGGAAATAAAACTGAGTTCTTTCCCACACTCGATACATTTCAAGTGTTTTTATTTTGCTTTGTTTTGCCTCTGTACCTTCACTTCTGTTACACCCCCGGCTGCTTAAGATGTTTTTATTTCTATGCATTCCACAAATGCACTTCCTCCCTGTTTCACTCCTTGGTAATCATACTCTTGGGTTTTAGGGAAGACCTGCTAAGAGCCTGCTGAAGCCTCACCTTCTCTGATTATCCAGAGCATTAATAATCCAGACCCAGCCAGGCTGAGTAACCAGCCTGAGGTCACACAGCATGTAAAGAGGCAGAGTCTGGATTCACAGAGCTGGAACTCTTAACCACCACCCACTACTGCCTCTCCCTTAGCAAAACTTCCTGAATTTTGGAGAAAACAAGCTGCTAATCAATCATTCCTGGGGCTGACTGACTTAGCAACCCTAGGGCAAAGAAAAGAAATTGCTTCTCCCTGTGCAAAGTGAGAAAAGGAAAGAGCCTCCACCCTTGGCCCAAGCATTTGGAGCTTCCTGTCCCGAAGCCTCTGGCTTCAGACACTTGGCCTCTGGCACACTTGGCCTCTGGCGTCACTGAATCATTATTGATCTGGAGCATTCTCTAAAGAAGCTCGAAATCTATCGTGGCCACAGACCAGCCAGGCCCCCCTGAGCAGTGGCTTCCTTGGTCAGCTCTTCCTGGCTCATATTTGCACTGGGAAATTGGAAGTTAGAAGCAAAAGCAGGTAGAGGTAGGATTTAATTATATTGAGCAAAGACACAATGTGGGAAGAATGCAAAAGGAAACGGCGTAGTCGGTGCCTGGGCATTAGCTGACTGGGCAGCTTGGCGCCCTCCCCACCGTCTCTGTGGTCCATCCATGTGCACATGATCTCCATTGCGCAGGGGCTGTGCCTGTCACTCACCATACTGCTCTCCGTTAGGAAAATGACTGATACAGAGGTGATCCTAAACCATCCTGTGTCCGTCATTTCTCCATAAGAAGCCCAGAGGAAGGCAACCTCAGGGTCGGTCTCCCAGCCCCACGAGGTCCCATCTGTATTTGTACTCCACCATCCTGCTGTTGGCTTCTCCTCCTCAATGCTCTCAAGCACCAACTCCCTGTTGGCTTCTCCTCCTCAATGCTCTCAAGCACCAACTCCCCACCCAGGAGCCCAGGAAAGAATCCCAAACCTTCCAGGCCCCATTCACGCTGCACATTTTATCAGAAGCATCCACCCTTCCTCTCACATCTCAGCCTGTCCAGAGGATGAAGACCGGGGAGCTACCATATCCTCCCAATCAATTTAGAACAAGCATGACTCTCCACTGGGGTCAGATTTTTACCCCTAACAAAATGGATGCTCTATGAAAAAGGAAGACAGGGAAAGACTGGCAAACAGCTAGGTTGCAACTATACAATCAGCACAGAGCAGGGAGCCTAGCACATAGCAAGTGCTCAAGGAAAGCTTATTTGAAAACCAGTGAGTGCCTTAGGTCTGTAGGATGGAGGGGGAGCATGAATTGGGGAGCATCTTCAAAGAGAGGAACTGAGGGTGGGCGGGAGGGTGGCATCTGCTTTCGTCTGTTCTTGGAATGACTTTGAGCTCCTATGAGTGAGGGAATAAAGACCAGAACTGATGGAACCATAACTCATGAGGATCCAAGTGATATTCCAGGTAAAAGAAGATGTCCAGAAACTCATGGCACTGCTCCAAAGAGCCCAAGGACAGCAGGGCATGGCACTGGGTGGGGCCTTCCCCTGGTCTATCACATAGCCCAGCAATGTACTACCCATGAGACACTGGAAGCTTTAGTCACCAGAGAGAGCCCTAGTAGCATGGAAACCCAACAATGTCCTCATGCTCCCCAAGGAGCTTGACAGCAGTGCACCCCATGGTCAGGTAGGAGCCAGAGAAGGAAAACATAGCTATGTGGAGGCTGCAGCTGAGACTGCCCTAGGGTACTCCTGAGACAAGCCTGGACATTCAGGGGCCTCTTAGAGGGGACACCCCCTGTCAGTCAAGTAGGAAGGGGCTTGCACCAACATCCTTTGTATTTCACAGACAAGTGACATTTTGGACAAGAGAGTTGGCTATTGTTTTCCCACACCGAAGGATACTGGCCTAACCAGATTTTCTGAGCAGGTGATACAACCACCAAGAAGCCTACCTGGGCAGCCAAACTTAGACTTTTCTGTTGGGATTTGAGGGTTGGTCACAGAGAGCTGGAATCAAGGGAAATGTTATGGTTTGTGTCTAAATGTCCCCGAAAGCCTCATGTGGTCATAGGCGGGCTTTTCCAGAGGTGGCTGAATCTAGAGCATGTGATGCTGGGATTAAGGGTGTGGGATTACAAAACCAGTCCACTGATTGGTTTGCCACTGCCTAATCCCAGTAGATGCAACATAAGGGACAGAAAGAGGCTTGTCTTCTCCCTCGTTGCTTTTGCTGTATTCTGCCTGCCCTGTGCCACTGTGCCTCGGAGTTAGCAAACTATGGACTGAAACCTCTATGAACTGTGAGCCAAATAAACCTTCCCTCCCTTAACTTGTGGGTACTGGGTATTTTGTCTTAGCAATGAGAAAAGTAACTAAAACAGGTACCACTGGCAGCCAAGACTCTACCACCTGAGTTGTGCCCAGAATGAGATTCTCCCACCCCACCCCGTGCCCCCCTCATTTACGTTATCCCTTCCTGTCTCTTTCTTCCCTGGGCCTCAGTTTCTTCATTTGTACGATGAAAGGATCACATCACAGTCTCTAAGATCCTAGTGACACTGGTGTTTTTTAACTATGGAATTTATGAGCAAGAAAGGAGTGAAAATAAAATCAGACCAACTAAGGAAATGAATAAGGACAGGGCCTGACCAAGAGGCAGCATAATATAGCGGCTGAGAATTCAGACTTTGAACAGGGCCAGATCTGGGCTAAAGACCAACATCTGTCACCTACAATAGGATCTTATGGTTTTAAGATGAGTTTTCCTCATCTTATATAATGGAGATAATAATACAATGGGGATAATAATCCCAATCTCACGAAGTAATTTTGACAAATAATATAATCATCTTGCCTAGCAAAGTGCCAGGTATACACTAGGTGCTTCATAAGTGCCACTTTAGACAAAGCAAAATGATGAATCCTCAAAATATTCTCTGCCTTCAGGGATCTCAATATTTTGTTCTTGGTTTCCAAATTTTGTTGGAAAGGACCTATGCATTTTCTGACAACCAACTTCAAGGCGAGGGAAGGAACTAAAACCTTCACACCTTCCAGAAAACTGGGTGACAGTGTTTTATTTGGGGAATTGTCAGTGTTCACCTCAACTCAAGGAGGAGCGTGGAGGCCCTGTATCGTTGAAGGACCTGCCCCTCTTCTCATCAGCCTTGTCTTGTTGGATAGCCAAATAAAAGATTCTTCCCACTCACATTCAAAAATCTATTCATTAATGGGATGCACTTCACATTATATCCCCCTAATTACCCTAGGAAAGCAATAAAAATTAATAAGGAACTACAGTTTAATTGTTCCATAATGACAGGGAGTTCTAAAGTGCCCTCTTGAGTAATAAAATTAACATTTAAACTAGTTCAGTCAAAGAACTTTCTCTTAAATATAACTCTTCATTACTAGCATGGCTTATTTATTTAGGTTTTCTTTTTGGGCAGGTCTAAAGCTGCACAAATGTATCTTTGAGAATCTTTCCAATGTACCAAGACAATGACAATCGTGTACACAGTGCTTTTTTACACGCACTGAGAATAGCAGAAGCCCATCCCCAACATACACACACATGCACACACTAACGCTAGTGCACACACATGGCACACATATGTGCTTGCACGCATGCACAATAAGGTTAGATTGTTCTACATTAATTTAATCAAGGGTGGAGATGCTTCTTAGAAGCCAGTAATCTCCCTAAAGGGACATGGGGTCTGGGGGCAGTCGCCAAAATGCTCGAATGTCCCCTCCAAATGCTCATGTGCTCAGAAGCCGGGCTTTTGGAAGGTGACCGCTCATAGGGGCACAATACTCATCTGTGGGTGCATCCACTAAAGAGCTCAGCACTGAGTGTGCTGTTAGGAGGTGGAGGCTACTGAGAGATGGGGCACGAGGCATGACCTGGAGGGTGCATCTCCTGCCCCAGCTCCTTTTTCTCTGTTTCCTGACTGCCATGAGGTGAGCAGCTTTCTTCCGCCAGAGCCTTCCACCATGCCCTTCCTGCCTTGGAGCCAGCAGACCATGGACTAAAACCATGAGCCAACATAAACCTCTCTTCTCTTAAACTGTGGGTGTTGGGTATTGTGACTCAGCAACAGCAAAGTGACTAAGACAGCTGTCCAGGGTAGGGTCCTTTGAGATCTCAGAAGTGAAACTTTTGTTGTGATGCCTTTCTTTCACAGTTGAACTTGTATCACTATTCCAAGGTCCTCATTGAGCTTTTGTTTAAAGGACTAAAGTGCTTTGAAAATATGCCCCAAAATGGCAGAGTACAATTTCCTTTCCCTTGACTATGAGAAGGATTTAATGGCTCCTTTCCAACAAAAAACATGGAGCAAAAGTGACGCTGTGTGATTTCCGGAAGTAGATTTTAGAAAGCATAGTCCTTCTGCTGGCTCTCACTCTCCTTCAGCTGCACCCTCCCTCTCTCCCCCTCCCCCTGTCTCCCTCTCTCTCCCTCCCTCCCTCCTTCCTCCCCTTCCCCTTCCCCGTTCCCATCTCTGCCACCAGGTTGTGCAGAAGCACAGGAGCATGGAGAAGGCATGCATGGGTGTTCCAGCCAACAGACCCAGTGGAGCCGCCAGCCAACAACACCAGCATCTTCCAGATTCATGTGTGGGTAAGCCCCTAGGTGATTCCAGGATGCAGCCTCTGACCCATCCCATTTGAGACAAAGCATGGTGAAAAGAATAAGTCATAGCCCCTACCCTTTCTCCAAATGCCTGACCTACAGAAACCATGTGATGTTAAATGACAATCATTGCATTAAGCCACAAAATTCTAGGGGAAAAAACTGTTCCATAGAAGCAGATTACTAGTGCAGGAAGGTTTACAGAGATCAGGCCTCCTGATTCCTGAGGGAAACCCCATAAAGTCAGCAAGGCCTCATCCATCTAGGACCGAGGAAGATGTACAAGGCCCATCTGTGCCTGGCTGCTGTCCTCGCCACCAGCCTCCCACAAGCCCATCACCTTGCACAGCAACATATTCCAAAATCTCTTTAGCTCTGTGCAATTTTAAGGATGAAGGATTTTCTTCTAATTCACAGAGATAGCATAAGCCCAGGATGTTTGCTTTCCCTAAAGAGCTAAGGATTGGCATCAATAATCCCTTGAAAGTAGCCTTTCAGGCACTCGCATCATGAGGTGCCTCATTTCACATGTGTTGGGGAGAGAGGAAATGCCAACAGGAAGGAAATGGCTATGTTCTTGGACTGGTTGTGTCCAAGCCTCCACACCCCAAGTCCTACCCCATGTCCACTGTCAATCACATCAAACCTGCTTATTCCCCTAAGCCAGGCCAACTGTCTCCTCATTCGTCCATTCATTCAAGATTTATTGATTGATTTGCTCTTTGCACCAGGAGAGACACACATTAAACAACTAATCATACAAATAAATAATTACACTTGTCCTAAGCAGTACGAGAGAGAAGCATGGGACCTCTGGAGAGCAAGAGCTATTTAAACTGAGGCCTGAAATCTTAGAGAATTAGTGAGTCAGGAGCAAGGTAGGGCCATAGGGAGAACATGCCAAATAAAAGTATGGCACCCACAAAAGCCACATGATAGGAGGAACACCTGAGCCTAAAGATCAGAGCAGAGAAACCAAGAGACAGAGTGCTGAGGAAGCATCTGGAGGGACGGGAGCAAGCCAGTCTTGGGGGCCTTGTAAATAGCTTTTCTCTCTATTCAAAGAAGAGGTGGCCACAGATACGTTTATATCAGGAGAGTGACAAGGTCAGATCTCATCCACTAAGTCATTTCCATCTTCTAACGCCATCATTTCCCACTTCCATATAGCCCAGACCACATTAAACGGCAGCTAGCTGCAGGGGTACCCTCCTCCCTCACCAGACTGATGGCCTCTTGAAAGCAGGGACCATATTTTAAACATATTTGTAACTCCGTCAGGCTCCCCTTGCTTTTAGGATAAAGTACGAGCTCCTTTTGCAGCCTTCAAGACTTGCCCCACCAGTCCTGCTAGGGCTTCAATGTAGTTTGAGGGTGTCCCCTAAAGGGTCACATTCTGGAAGCATGGTCCTCAGGATGGTGGTGTGGAGATGCCACCTTGAAGAAGTGTAATCATGTTTTGCCTCAGCCACAACAGACATTGCTCATCAACCATCACATAGTTCCCCCATCAAAACCACATTTGGCTTTAAATCCTGCTCATACCAGTGTTCAAGTCAGCCATGGCATAGGAGCAGTCAGAGATGCCACCAGAAATAAACTGTATTTACCATCCCTGCTCTACATAGCCTGTAGATTGGCTATTTGTCATATCCATGCTGATGATAAGAAGTTTTTTGTATTTTTCTCTCCTGCCTAATGAAAAGTTCACTGTGATCTTATGTTGAAGAAGCCTTGATTCATACAGATCAATATCTAGCAATCTATTCCAGACACAGAAGTCTGTGGTAAACTGTATGGATTAAGTTTGGGAACCTGCAGTAGCTAGCCCTGTTTGTTTGTTTGTTTGGATTTTCCTCTCTTCCTTTGAATTCTCCATCCTTTGGTTTATGGCAAGGATTTACTCAGAGTGGATTTTCTCACATTGCACTGCCCTCTGTAAAGACAGTGAGGCTTTCATTCCTCCCACATCCCATCTTTTCCCAAGCAAGATTAAAACCCGTCACCCCTTCTCTGGTAACCACCATGCTGTGAGCCAGTCATGGACGGGCCAGGAGAGAAAGCTCAAGAGGGAGAGAATCAATCTTCTGTCTGCGTTTCCAACCTGAAGCTCACCCTGGAGAAAAACAAACTTTACTCTCGAACATTTTCTCTCAATGTTACCTGTTAATTCCCTTTGACATGTTTTTTGCAATCTCCTCTCGGACTCTGCAAGCAACAGAACCGCAGACTTTTAGGGCTAGAAAGGTCCTCCAGGAGCACCTGCCCCTAGAGATGTCTTCCCACTAGAGGGAAGACAGACAAGGTTCACCTGAGGAGTCAGATGGCTCGGGCCCTCTTGCTAGGTAGCTGGGTGGCCTGGGAAGACCCCATTCACCTCTCTGAGAATGTTTCCCAGGAAAACAGATACGAGCCTTAAAATGGAAAGATTGTGACTCAAAGGGCTACTTGAGAAATAGTTTAGATCATGTGAACAAAGGAACTTTGAAAATGGGAGCACCCTAAATGCTGGGCTTTAACTGTACTCAAGGATGTCAGTGAACTAGAGGCAAACATCAGAATAAGCACCGGAGAGAAAGCGGGAATGAACAACTGTCTGCTTTTGACAACGACCTTTTTTTTTGACAACCTAGGAGCCTCAACCCATCCATGCCTAGTGTTCCATTTTGAGGAACACCATAAACCATGGAACATAATAAAACTTTTTCTCTTTAAATTCTTGTTCCTTGAATTTTGGTAGGTAACATATATGAATTTCATGCCAAAAAATCAAAGTATTGCAACCTTAAGCACAAATAGGTTAATGAATTTAAGAGAAAGAATTAGGGGCTTTGGCCCATTTGTTAGTCCAAGCAAAAAAATAGGAGTAGCGTGAATTCAGATGATGGTCATGAAAGGAAAAAGTGATGGATTCAAAAGAAAGAAACTTATGAGTAAAATCATCAGGGCAAAATGATGGATTGCACATGGAAAGAGAGGGAGAGGAACACATTCCGGCTGATGTCTCTGGCTTGTTTAATTGAATGGTAGTGCTTTCTGATAATATAAGAAACACTAGAGGAGAGCCAGGTAGCAGATACAGAGGGGAGACCACAGGCTTGCCTTGACACACTGAGCTGGGATGTGCAAGTGGAGGTGCCAAACAAGCCACAGGGGCTAAGGAGCTAAGGAGACATGTGTAGCTCATCCATAAAATGTTAAAAAAAAAAAAACCCAAGGTATGATCAAAATATACAGTGAATATCCACATTTTTTTTTTTAACAATTGTTACAGTAATAGAAACATTGCCCTTAATAACCACCGCCCAAATAAATATTCCTCATTTCAAACCCACTTATGCCATCATTCATACCACGTTCTGAAGCAGTTCCGGAAGTCCTCTTTCATGAGTGTCTTTACAAAGTGTGATGAAAAATACAGTGACGGCTCCTGCCAGATGCCATACGATGGAGAAGCAGGCTCCTAAAAACAAGTTGTCGCCCACTATATACTCCATAACGTGTTTATGAACCTGCCTTTGTTTGATGGCACCTGGCAGCCGAATCCGCTGTATTTTTTATCACACCTCATAGAGATACTCATGAAGGAGGACTTTCAGAACTGCTTTACAAAACAAGAATGGTGGCAAACATAGTATTTCATGGCAGAGGAAAGCACTTCAAGAGAAACAGGAAGGAGACCAGAGAGACAGACGGAAAAACACAATGGCATTCTTGCCAAAGGAAAGAAAGGCCCACAGCATCCAGTGCTCGGAAGAGTTCCCTTAGAAGAAAGACTGATCATCACCCCTGGATGAGCAGCCAACATCATCTGTGTCCTCTCTTGACAGCATTCACCCCCCAGGCCTTTCCAAGCAGGGCCTTTCCGGTTCCTTGCCTCATTTCTATGCAGGGTTCCAAGTGGACTGCCACTCTCTGGAAAACCAGGGCTCCTCAAGTCCTCAGACACCCTGGCTGATTCAACATCTCAGCTTTGGGCCTCAGCTAAGCATGTAGCTTCCTGGAGACCCAACTCTACTCTATATAGGGAGAAGGCAAGAATGGAACATGCCTGTGCACAGCCACCAGACCCAGGCCCATATGAGACAGCACAAACAGATCAGGTGTCACACCTATGTCACAGTCTACAGTGTTTATACCTCCTGCTCTGGGTCACTTGTATACCCAGAGCCTGGACCCCCTGGCCCACAACGCTGGGACCATGCCTCATCTTCACATGAGGGAGGCAGAGACAGCAGAGAGGAAACAAGTTCCAGTGCCAGCCCCTCGAGTGTCCCTGCTCCCGTGTCCCTGGCTGCTTGGCTGTTCTCAGCCAGAGTGTCACATCTGTTCCCAGTATTGATGTGATTTGCAGTGATTTGCAAGGAGTTGCTGTGGAAATCAAAGTCCAGGAATTGTCAGCTTTATCTGAAAAGCAGGCCCTGCTCCACTGGAGAATGACCAGCATGCAGCACCCTGGTTGGTTTGGTTTTTCCTGCTGGACACACACTCGCCCATCATGCATGATGCCTGAGCCTCCTCTGCAGTCTGATCTGGGAGGATAATAAGCTAAACAAAGGAGCAGATGATCGAGGAGGCTTATTTGCAGTCTGCGCTGTTTATATTTAGCCATCTTGTGACTGGGTTGCTGCCTGCGGGTGGCAATCGCCCTTGGGAACGCAATCCTGGAGGGATGTAGGGATGGGATGAGAGAGGGGGAGGGTATGGAGCTGCTGTGGGACACAGGAAGGAGGATCGGGCCAAATGTGTCCCATAAGCAATCAGGTGGGACAGTATTTTAGACACTTCCTCAGAGAGGCATGGAAGAGAATACAAAGAAGCGAATGAGGGAGCATTTTTCTGAAGTCTGAAAACTGCCTAGCACGGAGGAGTGGGAAAACACTTTGTCTTCCCTTCATGACCACACTCCAAAGTCTAAAGGACAGTGGCGGGAAATCAAAAAACTATAGTCTCATGCTACTGACATCAGCCCAGAGCCATCTCCCTTTGCTATAAAATAAAAGGGTTGGAGAAGCTGATCCAGGAGATTGGGCAGTTCCTCCCTGGGCAAGATCGAAAGAGGTCACCTCCAGGCTGGTGGGGAGCTGCTGGGTGAGGAAGCCCCTGGAACAAGACATTCTGCGATTGCTGAAAATTGTGGGGCTGATGCCACCCAACAAAACAATGAACTTCCATGAAAATAACCTGTAGGAGGTAAAAATGGTGCCGATCTCTATTAATTGAGACTGAACGTGTTTACGTTTTGCTAAGTGGGGATGGCAGTGGCAGCAGAAAGCAGTGGCTCACTGTCAATCGGGCAGCTGCGGGATGGGAGAAATGATGCCAGATTAAGAGGGTGGCTCGCAAAGGAATAGCGGAGCCTCACCTCGGCCCTGCTCACAGCGCCCCTCTGCATTTAGGGGATAAACCTATTTAGGAATGTGAATCTCAGACACTGGGGCTCCCAGAGGAAGGAGGTTTGCATCCAACACTTTTGCTGCTGCTCGCTTGATTTGGGTTTTGTGTCTCTGTGATGTTTCTTGGCTGAGGCAATGGGAGGAGCACAGGAAAGAGCACAGGACCCCTTTTTGAAAAAGAGTGGCTTTGGGCAGAAGCTGCACCTGCTGGTGGGGCCTGGCTTCTTCCAGATAGTGTGGTCTGGGCACAGATCTTGTCCTCAAATGACAAGGCAAAAACGAGCCTCCTAGGTCATCCCACACGCCCATGGCAGGGCTGTTCTCAGGCTAGGAGCCTCACAGCTGGCTCAGTAAGGCCCTGGACTCCAGGATAAAGGAGAGTTTGAGTCTCATCAGAAACTTGAGCCTTGCTGGTATTCACTAGTCTCCCAATCAGCTCCAAAGGCTTCCACCCCAGCAAAGGCAAAGAGGACGCTGACTTTCGTCATGGTGTAATTTCAAAGAGCCCAGAGGCTCACTCTTATCTCTTGCCAAAATTCCACCCTTCCTTAGCTCTTTGTTCCTTCCTGTGGAGTACATTGTTCTGCAGACATGAAAAGATGGATGAGCCAGGGAAACAAAACTCTCTCAGAATGAAAGAGCCCCCCACATTAGAAATGACACCAATAAGCTTCTAAGGAAGCAGCTCCCCAGTTTCAACCAGCTTTACCCCTTGGGCTCCTGCCATCCTTTTGTGAAGGAGCCATTCAGGCCCAGGAGCAGTGTCTCTTAAGCAAGGTCACCCAGCACATCGGGGAAAAGACTGAGGGTTTGCGCCTCCTAAGCACATTCTGAAGAATGACTAAAAACTGATTCGAATGCAACACCCCATTGCTTTGATCTAGAGACAGTAGGAATATTCCCCCACCAAAAGCCCCTTCCTAAAAGCATCCGTAGTGACCACAGTGTGCAGGAGGAAGTCAGCGAAGTACGTGGACTTGGTGTATCTGAATCGACACCCGCACAGGTGGGGCTGGGAAGGTAACCCATCCCCACCAGCACAAACCTTGGCCCGCTGTTTTTTCCGCGTCGCCTGCAGACTTCATCTGCCCTTAGTCCTTTCCCTTGGCACTCCTGCCCCCTAGTGGCAACAAACTTTATCGCAGTCACATCCCTCTACAGACAAAATTCACAGAGAATCTAGGGGAGAAGATACACTTTTCAAGAAGGGTAAAGACACCCTTCATCTTTCTCTATAAAAGCGAGCTTAATTACAGTGAGCCAGGGGGCAGAAAAAGACGTTGCGAAATGAGGAAGGCGTTGTCACAGGGCGTCTCCCCACAGACACAGGTGTGAATAACTTCAGAGTCCTCCCTCCTCCTGCCCGGGCCCCAGCTGTACCCAGTCCCCTTCCCACCTCCTGCCTTTGTCTCTGGCTCCTCTGCGCTCCCAGCTCAGCTCCGACTCTGCAGCCAAGGCGGCCACATCTGATGCTCTGGGCGAGGGAATTTCGCCTCATACGGCACTCGTCACAGCCCCGAACTCGATGTTGCTTTGCTGGCTTTCACAGCCAAAGTGAAGTGTAAGGCCCCAGAGGATGCCACAGAGCTGCCTTGCGGAATACTGAATCCGTGTCCCGAAGGCAGTGATTATTAGCATATAGGAGGGGTTCAATTAATGCTTTCCAATGAAACGAATAAAATCGTGTTGGTTGAGTGACTGAGTTGCATTTGTTTACAGACCAAATGAACAGATCTGTCTCAGTGGAGAAGTGTGCAGACTGCTCTGCAAGGCTGAACAGAGCCCACCATGTGGGCAGTGATTTTCTTCCTGGATCTCTGAATCACACTAGCCCAGAAAAGGTGAGGAAACCTGAGGGCTGAGACCTCCAGGATTAAACGCTTGCCCCACCAGGCCGGCAAGTGTCTGCTATAATTACACTCCTTGGTGGTGGCCTTCATGGGCTCAACTTTTGTCTGCCTGAGAACTAGGACCCAAAGGACAAGCAGCTGGAGAGGCTGTGAGGACATCAGGAGACCTGGCCCTCAGTGCTCCCTCTCTGTGTGACCTCGGGTGCTGCCTCCCCACCCAGGACTTCCACTGCCTCATGTGTAAAAGAAGGATCTTGGAATATGCAGCACTGAAGTCATGCTTTTTAAAACCCCAGCTCACACTGACTTTTAGGAAAACAAGGAAAATATTGCCCATGAAACTGCAAAGACGGAGGTTCACTCCATCCAGGCCATCAAACAACAACATCCTTTGAGCCTGCTCTCTCTCCTTCCTTCAGCTCTCTGTGTCCACTACACTTCTAGGCAGGTCCTTTTCTGTGAAGGATTCTAAAAGTCCCAGACTTTCATCCTCGCTGCAGAAAAACAAAGGGACTTCCACTCAGTCACATCAGATGAAAGGCCCTGCAGCACGCTACACTGGCACCTTTGGGTGATCTGCTCATTCGCGAGTCCATCAAAGGGGTCAGGGGGTGGTCTCAGTCCATGTGAGTCATAAGGACTGATGCTAGAGCCAAGCTCCCTGAGGTGACCAGGGAGCACTCTTCAGAGCACAAAAACAAGAAGACGCTGCAAAGTAAGTGACCTTTACGGACTCTCCCAGGTGTCTTTACCCTGATATGACTCAGGAACTGATGCCAGGAAAATGGAAGAGAGAACAAAGCCTTAGATGTTCCCTAGCACTAGCTCCACCCCACACCCTTTCAGAAAGCCTAAATACCAAATAAGACCTCTCATTCTGAAGGGGCAACATTAGCAGCCTGGAAAGTGAGCAGTGACTTCCACCCTCCAGGAGCCACGGTGCATGAAATGAATGACATTTTGATGACACCGCTAAAATGGAACATTTCTATTTCCCCAAAAGATGGACACTGCCAGTGAGATTCATTTTTTAAAAAATCTTATTAAACTTTCCCTTTCACTGCTTCTTTGTATCTCTGGTTGAAATGGAGCAGGATGCAGGTTGCCATGGTGATGGCTGAATTTTTAAATAACAGGGCTCAGGAGCTCTGGCTGCTGGCTGTACCCACCCCAGGCACAAAATGGTAGGGGAAAAGAGAGGCAGAGGAAGCAAAGGGAGAAAGCTGCCGGGCTCATCCCAGGACACTGTCACTTCGCCACCTTCTTTCCTCCCACTGAGGACAAAGCCCAGGAATCAGGCCCCAACATCTTTGTAGAAAAGACCCAGGGCTGGGGATTTAGCTCAGTGGTTCTGCCACCTGCCTCAAAAGCACAAGGTCCCAAGTTCAATCCCCAGTACCAAAAAGAAAGAAAAGAGACGCGGCACGTGAGGATAGAACCTTAGAATTCTCTTTGTCCATCCCCTGCACAATTCTCTCCTGTGACAGATGGGTTTCCCCAACATATACACCCCTTCCAACTAACAACAGGCCAAACCCACCCAAGTGAGGGCTACTGGAAACCTCATCCAAGAGAAGCACCCAAAAAACTGGAGATACTAAGAGCACGATGTGAAAGAGGAATTGGAGGGGGAGAACCCAGTCCATTCAAACACCCCCAGACACAAATTCCAGTTCTGCTCTTCTCTCCAGAACCATCTAAGAATGAAAATGGAGCAACTGAGGAAGTGGAGAGTTCCCCATGCCTGGACTAGTCAGCACCAGCCAGCAAATTGCTGAACGGTAAGGATGATTTTTTATTTCAGCCTGTGAAGCAGGGACCTGCTGAGGACAGCTCCTTCTAAATACCCAGGCTGGAGAACAGGAAACAGGCTGAGGCTGAAGAAAACTCACAGCCAAGAAGCCCAGGAATCTGCTTTGACTCAGGAACTGGCTCCGCTAGGGGATGGCCGCACCGGCTGTCTTTGTCTGCCTGTCACAACAGAACCCACAAGGGACCTTTTTCTCAGCCAGCCCCATCCTTTGTCCCCTGACCAAGATGGCGGATGGCCAAGGCCATTCTGTGTCTGTCAGGGAAGAACTTCCAGAAGCTAAGTGATGGCAATAATATAGGTTGGACACCCGTCATCCAAAACTCTGAATTCTGAAATGCTCCAAAATTCAGTTTTTTGAATACCAACATGATGCCACAAGTCAAAAATTACTCACCTGACTTCATGTGACAAGTCACAGACAAAACACATGCACACTAAAAATATTGTACAAATTTACCTTTGACAATCTGCATAGAAAACATGTATGACTAGGACTACAGGTCTCATTTGACCCAGCTATTCCCCTACTGGGAATCTTCCCCAAAGAATTAAAAGAATCATACCACAGTGATATATGTGCACCTATGTTTATAGCGGCACAATTTGTAATAGCTAAAGCTTGGAAACAGCCCAAATGCCCATTGACTGGAAACTGGATAAAGAAGATGTGGTTTTTTTATAAAATGGAGTACTACTCAGCCATAAAGAATGAGAAACTAGAGACATTTATAGCTAAATGCACGCATATTGAGGCCATACTCTTAAGTGAAATAAATAGGACACACATGTGTAAATACCGAATAGTTTCTCTAGTGTGAGAAATTTAAAGTGTAAATAAGGATGAAAATGATTAAAATGAATAATTGATAATTTGAAATAAGAAAAGGTCCAAGGGTTTGGGGATGGTGGAAGGGAAAGGGGAAAGGGAAGAAGGGAAAGAAAAAAATTATGAGAAAAAAAAATGGAATCAAACTCTGTAAATAGGGAAGGGTGGAGGGGGTGAAGGGTGCACAGGGAATGGGAGAAATAATAAAAACTAAGATGCGTCATGTTCTGGTACAAACACCCAATGATAAATGTAAATGTATTTTATACCTAAAATGTACCAATTAATATATATATTCAAGGGAAAAAAAAAAAGAAAACATGCATGAAGGGTTGGGGATTTAGCTCAGTGGTTTCACTGCCTGCCTCACAAGCACAAGATCCTGAGTTCAATCCCTAGTACCCCACAAAAAAAAACATGAATTTCATATTTAAACTTAGGTCCCCTTCCCTAGATAGCTCATTATATATTTGCAAATATTTCAAATTTTGAAATATGAAACACTTCTGGTCCCAAACATTTCAGAAGAGATACTCAACCTGTCACAGTAATAGGAACCACAAATTTTTTCTCATGACTGAGAAAGTGACAGGATTACTGAAGCTGAACAAGTTGACATTCCCCCAGAAGACAGTGGCCAATGGCCCCGGGAAAGAGGGGAACAGTCAAGGAGACTCATGACACAGAACTCATGACCTGCACCTTGTGACCTCTCATGTGTTGGCCTGGCGTTCAGGCCTCCTCAGTGCTCCGCAGTAAGATCAAGGCAACAGGGACTTGGGACTTCCTGTATCTTCCTGAACTCAAGGTCCACAGATCCAAGGGATAAGGAAGGCAGCCACTGGCCCTGGCCTGTAATGGGCACCTAAGAACTCTGCTCACACCTGCCGGCTTTCATTCCAAGCAGAGTTCAGATCCCAAATGGCCCCTTCTGCCCCCATAGAGTCTTCAGATCAGCCCTGCCTGCCCTACACTCACACACACACACACATATATCCCAGCTGGGTCCAGACACAGGAAAAAGGACCTCAGAAACAGTCCCCAGGGTGTGCAGACACTCTGTCAAAAGAAAGGGACCAAGGGACTGGAGGCTAAGGAAATGGAAATGAGATTTATCTCTCACTGCATGCTTTTTCATAGAATTTTTCTTACATGCATATATTGCCTTTTCAAAAGAAATAAATTTTGTTCCTATTTCTAGAAGACATACAGAAGAATCTTTCCCCAGTCTCGTCCACTTGAAGTCAGGAAAACTAAGTCCTAAATCTCTTCTGGCAATAATACTGAAGCAGTGCAATATCAGACTGGGTCTCAAACTGGGTCTCCTACAGTTTCTGAAGCTGTAAAATGGGGCTGAGGAAATCTATGCTGGCCTCCTCACAGGCACCTCAGGGGTTCAATGAGCTAAAACAATACAAGCAATGACAACAGTCCAGAGCAGAGTCAGTGCTTACTGTGTGCAGGCACAGTGTCCTTGTCTGAATCCCAAAACAGCCCTGTAAGATAACAACTAGTCTAAGCCTCATTTTGGGAGACAAGGCCGAGACAGGATCTTACTCCCTGTTCCCATATCCAACCGTCTAACTCCAGGACCAGCGCTCTTACACACTTGACACAATATGGATGTGCGATACTAGTATCCATTATGCTACATTCTGCTTCCTGTCCCGGGAGGTTTGGATGAATGATCAGATTTCCTGCATCTGTTTGCGCCAATATTGCGGTTTCTGCTTTTGCTCAGGACAGGCGAGTGAGGAGCTACATCTAGAGCTCCCCATAAGCAAATCCCACAGTGAGCTCCTATTCCAAACATTATTACTTGTTGCATGGTAGAGACTAGAACCTCAGACCACTTCTAACCTGGGAATGTGCCCTGCAGGAGGTCCCACAAAAGGCTCAGAAACAATCAGCTTGTTATAGCTGGTCCCCACTGTCACCATGGCAATAAGGGACCTGGATGCCAATCTTCAGTCCCTGTTCCTGATTTTCAGTGGCTGCCTAACTCACACTTCCTCTTTCAGTTTCTTCTGTCTCCTGTGACAACCCTCTATACGGTAATGCCCACCATTCTGGCTTCTCGTTTTTTCTAGCCACTGGTGCTATCCTCTAGGATCTCATGCCATACTTCCTCTGAACTCCTTCAAATACCTGAAGATCATCCTCATATTCTTTCTGCCTTGGCCTTCTCATCTGTAGGCAGTGGTGCTCAGATCTTCTGAACCACACAATGCTGAGATCCATCCCAGAGTAAGTCCGAGGTGGGACCAGAAATTGACATTCTGAAGATGCCACTGCTCCTATTTGGGGATCCCACTCTGAGGACCACTGTTTGGGGTATGCATTTCTTGTTCCTTTGAAAAATCCTGTGGTGGGGGAGCCCCCAGACCTCTGTACCATCCTAACCTCTTCCCTGTTTGCCAGTGTGCCACCCGGAACTAGACAAGGAGCCTTGTGTAGACTCTTTCTGGGGCTACGGGGAGCAAGAATCCCCTTGGGCTGCCTCAAGGAATAGGAGGTACTTATTGTGGACATAAGAGGAACCCCAAGTTTGAGGCCAGCCTGGCTAGACCCAGGATGATGAGGCCACTTGAGACAAGTAGAGTCGGTAATGTAGCCGCTTCTCTACCAGGACAAGAAATGTCGCCAGTCCCTTTGCAGCAGGGCTCTGTTTACCTTCAGCCCTCTTGTTTCTTTCATTATTTCTGCTACCAACCAATTCCTTATCTCTTCCCCTCCTATAGGTTTGCCCTGCCTCACAGCTTCTACTTCCTCATTCGTGGCTTCTCGACATAAACATTTCAGCTTCTGGACCTGCCACCAACTGCCTGATTTGCTCTCCTTTCCCCAGTTCAAATTCCCAAAAGAGAGATTGGGGATGGGAAAGCTTATTTCCATTTGGATAAACCTCTGCAAAGCAGCCTGTAGACTGACAGTGCTTAGGTCCTTGGGCAACCTTTTCGTGGCTGGTAAAATGCTGAACCAGAGCTATAAGCATGAGCTTCCTTCCCCCTTAGATGGGGACCGTAGGAGTCCCTGCAGCCCATTGCCCCCAACAGGTTTTTTTTTGTTGTTTTTTTTTTAATGGTACCAGGGATTGAACTTGGGTCCTTGAGCTTGCGAGACAGGCGGTGTAACAACTGAGCTACATCCCTGGCCCCTCCCAACAAGTTTTGTATTGCATGCCAACGCCATTCAACACAACTGGCTATGTTAAAGCCCATTTGAGAGGAGTTCAGAGGCAACATTGAAGCTTGGTAGAATATGATTAATTAGTAGTGTTGGCCATGGGCGTGCAAACAAGAAGCCTCAGCCTGCATGTGAGCATTGGCCATCCCTAGTGTCAGAGCACGTGGTCTCATGGGGACAAGCTAAGTGGAGTCATCTCTACCCTCACTCTGAATTCCCTACTTCTCTTTATGCAGAGTGCAATTGCATTTGCTTGTTTAGACAGCTGGGTTACACTACGGCTCCACATTGGACTTCAACCACATAAAACCCTAAGCCTTTTTCATACCTGCTATTCATATATTATATTGTGCAAAAAAAAAGAAAGAACCAGAGAAATTTTACATTTTTCCCTAAAATAGTTCGTCTTGTTTAATTTAGCCCATCACTCCAGCTTACTGTAATCTTCATATGAATGATGTCTTTTTCCAACCTACTTGATAAATAGCTCAAACCATCTGCAGGCTTCTGCCTATGAAGTAGAGGTGGGATGTTTAAGTTATCCTCTTTTTATGATTGACACAAAGGTGAATTTAGATTATTTATTGCCATGAACTACTTTACACCATTTGGGAAACAACTGCCCAGTAATATCAAGAAATTATCTCAGACTAAAAAGTACACATACATATTGCTTCAGAGTTGTCCACATGAGAATAACTAAAGGTAGTTACATTACTTCATGGAGGTGGCTCTCCTCCTAAAGCAATAACTGTAATTCACTGAATAACAATTTGGGCTGGTGGATACACTGATATGTATAATATCCATAAGTCATCAAGTTTTATTACCTTTTTGTAATAGAGATGAGGCAAATGAGGCATAAAGGTTAAGTCATTTCCCACCAACACACAGCTAGTATTGGTAGGGCTGAATCCCAAACCAGTCAGCTGGCCCCGCACCTTCAGTTCCCCCCGCCACCATGCCTCTCCCAGAACACAGCTTTCTGAGAGACAGAGATTTGCTGGAAGTGACCAAAGACAGAGATCAGGGCTTGTGCGTGTAGGTGCCCATGGTCACATTTTTTAAACACTACCTATAGGAGGTTACACGGTGATGATATATCCATACTTAGGACTATTACCATTATTGTAAAAATTGAGTATATCTACATATATCTGCAAAATACCAAGATTTACTCCCATCCTACTTTTTTTTAACATTATATTAACATATGAAAGTAGGAGGTAGAGAATTATAGACTTCCAGTTTTTATGCTTCACACTTTCACTTTGAGTGGATTTTTACATCTGTGTATTACATTTTTAATCAAAAAAAAGTTAAGAAATAGTGTGTTAAAATGCTCAGGTACCCATCCTTTCCCCTACACCTCCTGAATCCCATGGCTCTCTATGATGCACCAAGATCCGGGTCTCCTGTGCCTGCAATAAGAAATCCACTGTCTCACGGACCGGGGATTTAGTTCAGTGGCACCACGTGTGTCTCACAAGTGCAAGGTCCTGAGTTTGATCCCCGGTCCCAGGAGAAATCCACTGTCTCACATAAGAAAACCTGAGGCAGGGCAGGACTTGCACTGTTAACTCAGTGGCTTATCCATGTCGTAGGGCAATTCTGCTCCTGACCTCAGCGTGAGACTCCTTGTATAACACCACCCTGCTACCCCAGTTCAAAGCCTCACAGCTGCTGTGCTAACGTCCTGGAGGTAAGAGGAAACTATGTCTTCCTGTGTGAGCTTCTTAGCAGCCAGGAAAACCTACACAAGAAAGAGCTGTACCAGTCTTCTCACAGCATATTGGTCGGAACCAGATCACACCCCCCGCTAGTGCAATCCTTGGAAGAGGATGAGATCACCAAACTCGGACCAGATGAATTATTTGCCCACAGGTGTTAAGGAACCCATCCTCCTCTGAGAGACTTGGCTTGACTACTCTCCAAACAGTTCTGAGATTCCATTAACAAGGAAAAAGACAGCAAGGCTCATGTGTACCTAGCCATGTCACCACTGTGCCCTAAATTATGACACCTGCCCTTCTTCTGAGTGTTCTCTCCTGCAATTCTATGCAGCCTCTCCCCCTCCCTGCCCCCATAGTCTCAGAAGTACACACTTTCAGAGCCAGGTGTACTAGGTTTATAGACTGTTTGATGGTTAAAATGTCAGCTAAAGTGCTCCTGGATTTGTTACCGTTACTTATGCTGACAGTGATATTCATAAAAAGCCTCCAGGGTGGGCTGTGGGAAATGTCACTGTAAAGATGATTGAAATACACTGATGAAAATCTGCCTTACTAAAGATCCAAAGCCATGGTCCAGTGGATTTCAGAAACTGCAGATTCTGAAAGGAAGCAAGCAAAATGGTTTTTACTAGTGGTAATAAATACACGGCTCTGTTTAGCAGGATATGCAGCATTTGATGAGGATTAAGCTGAAGAGATTTGAGAGAACTGGAAAATCATGCAGATCTGTCTTGAATGGGGTGTTTGTTGTTGTTGTTGTTGTTTGTTTTGGTACTAGGGATCGAACTCCGGACCTTCCGCTTGTGAGGCAGGCAGCAGCTGTCTTGACTGTTTTAAGATGTAGCTTTCTAAAGGTAGGATTCCCTCTGCCACACCTCTGAAAAACTTTAAAGAAGAAACCACGCTACAATGGGTTCGGCCATTGGTCCATTTGAAAAGTTCTGGAATCACAGGGCTCAAGCCGTGTACTGCAAAGAAGGAATCTCCAATGTGGAATTGGTGACTTTTCTGCAGACAAGGTGCTAACACGGCTGGCTAACAGGAAGATAGTGTGAGGAGGAGAAGCTGCCCTGGCCCACAGAAGCTGATGCTGAATTCACTCTCGTCTTTATTTCTTCCCCTATTCAACCTCACCACTACAGGGGACAAAAATGTCCTCTTCCTTCTTCAGCCTTTGGCTGGGCCTGTTAATAATACCCTTCAAAAGGCACATCCACGGGAGGAGGAGGAGGAATGTTTCATCTGTTGTAAGTTTTGCGTGGTTCGGGTTCATACACAAGAGAAACTCCCCAGAGAAACAGCCTGACTTGGGGGAGGCTGTACCATTTTGGCAAGGGGTAATATATTTGCAGGAAAATGGTAAGACAAAGGAAAGGGAGTTTTAGGCTTCCTGGTTGGTGGAATGTGAAAGATAAATAGGAAAAGGAACAGAAGATAAAGGTTCTCAAGATTCTGACTGTCCAGGTACATCTTGGGGTGACTTTGTCTTCATGGTAATAAAACTTCCCCAGGAGAGGGATTTATGGCACCCCGTGTTTCTTGGAAGTTTTTGCCTTTGGTCAGAGAAGACTGCCTCTAAGAAGTCTTCTTTCTGTGCCTGTAGACCCTCTAATGCCTTCAGCTCAAAATGATTCTATGCTGAAGTGATATATTGTGAAATGATATATATCTTCTGATGCCTCACACTCCTGAACCCCTCCAAAACTCTGGACTTTGGCTTCTCCTTGGGTTGGCACCTTCCATTTGCCCCTACCGAGACCCTCTCCACACATCTCTGCTCTTCTTCATGCTCCCATAGGCTGACTGCTGGGCCCTCTGTTCTCTGGCTTACAAACGAGTTTGGCACTGGCAGGATGAAGCAGAGAATTGATTCCCCAAGTGTCTTCCCTGTGGGGTCTTCCAAGACTGGCTGCATCCCACTGCCAAAGATCTTAACTCAAATAACCCACCCCCTCCCGTGCCTCTAAGGGTTTGGGGGTGGCACTGGAGGCCAACTGTTACTAATCCAGGGCTCTGCACTGTGCCTTGTGGCTTCCCTACCCTCTGCCCACGCCTTTGTAAATAGTTTCTTTATGAAACCCTGCTTGAGTTATCCTAATTTGAGGGTGCCATCTGTTTCCTGCTGATACACCACTTTAATTTGATCTTATATGGGTTGAATGTTTTTGCTCAGTGATATTTCTGCATTTCTGCCTCCTGTAACACTTCTCTACATGGTGGCTAAGATCTTTGCCACTGACGCTGCCCAGAACTGGGTTCCTAGCACCTCCCACTTTCCACAAGTGGAAGTCCTTGGCCCAGTCACATCACAACTTTGAGCCTCAGTTTCTCTGTCTGCAAATAATACTAATAATAGTGATATCTGCTCCATTAAAACTCCATGTGGGGCTGGGGATTTAGCTCAGTGGTGCCACTGCCTGCCTCACAAGCGCAAGGCCCTGAGTTCAGTCCCCGGTACCAAAAAAAAGACTCCATGTGAAGGAGACAATATAATAGGGAGCAGTGAGCAGTGTGGCAAACTACAGACCCCATCTAAAGGGGTCTGGGGAATCACTGTCACGAAGAAAAGCCAGCCTGGGTTGTCAGTTGTTCTGAAACTTCAAAAGGCCAGAAATCTTGTTTTATATATAAAATCTTCCCTTTACTAGAACATGTTTCATGAAGACAGCAATGACTTTTATTCCCCTACTGTATTCCCAGTGAGTAGAATTGCTAACTTGAACCTCTGCTCTAAAAATAACAAGTGAAAAGCTTTCTAATAAATGATCAATCCTCTTAGAACCGAAGGGGGGTGCAGCCATCATCTTTAGAAACTCCACTATGTGGCCCTTAGTTCAGATCCCCTGCACCTAGGCACCTCATAAATGTGCTGGGGCTGAGGAAAGAGACACAGCTCCCTGCAGCCCGAACTGCTCAGGGATTGCCCTCTTCCCCCAACGCCCTGAAAAGATGAGCCCAGCGAGCTGCAGATTTGTTTCTGAGTTTATAAACGCCAAGGAGACAACGCTCCAGCAGGAGGAGGACTCAGTGGACACACACAAGTTACATAATGGATGGAACCACTCATATTTTAATCATACTTTTCGGGGACTCTAATACCAATGAAAAATGTGAGCCTGTGTTTGAGGGTGTGATACCGAGAGAGAAAGGAGGTTCCACAGGGTCTGGGCCAGAGGTGTGAGAAACAGCAGTCTCCCCAGCCAATAAAGATGGTCCCTGTATAAAACCGGATGCGAGGGTCAAATAAAACCTACCTGTGACCTTGGCAAGTACCTTGTGGGAGCCCCTTTCTTTAGCTTAGGCTGCTGTAACAAAAGAGTGAGTGGCTTAAACAGTGAAGTTCCTCACCATTACATCCTAAAGACCTATCTCTGGACAGTCACAATGGGAAGCAAGTCTCAAATTATTTAGGGGTAACACAGTTTAGTCTGCAGCACTACTGTTGGTTGGCTGATCTAAAAGTCATTTCCAAACTCCTCTTTCCTGGACATCTTCTACTCCAAAGGTTGGAAATGTTAAACAATCATTTGCCCAGCATCCTCTGCAGTTGGCAGTGGTCCTGTTAAACACAATGACTCATGAGTGGAATTCTCCAAGAGGAGGGAGAGGGTTCAAGGAAGAAGATGTACTTTCCTGATAAAAAGAGCAGATGTAGGCAGTCAGGACATTTGTTTCATTCTTTTCCTGCCCTGAATCAAGATGTGATATGTAGAGCTGTGGCAGCCATTTTAAAACCAAGAGGCATAAGAGAAGACGGTAGTGACAATGGTCTCTTGCCACTTGTGTCTGAAGTAATGCTAGTAGTTGCCCATGTTGAGACAGGGTGAAGGCAAGTAAATGCCTATTTGAATGAGGCTCTGGAAGATGGATTTTTGCTTGACACAGATAAATATATTCTTTGTGCCTCTGTGATCCCATCTGTATAATGGGAATTATGACAGTGGTTTCTATTTGGGGGGAGGTGAAAGTTTTAATAAGCATTATTACAAATAAAAAAGATCCTGAGCTGTTCTTATACTTTGAAAGCCGTCATAAATAATGCTTGGATAAATGAAAGCCAAAAAACTAAAAGGAAATCGAGGCAGATATGTGGCCAAACACACACATGCCAGGAGATTTGAAGTCAGAAGACCTAAGTCAAAATGTCCAGCAACAAGGAAATGACGATATAAACAAAGGCACAACGATTCCATGACCTACAGACGCAGCCATTTAAAATGTATAAAAAGACCATGCAACATAAGGAAACGCATATGATCTCAATTTTGTAAAAAAAAAAAAAAAACAAATGAAAAGAAATAACCCAAAAAGGTAACCTATGATTTTCTAAATTGCCCATATCCCCAGTTAAAAGATGCAGTGGACCCTCAAGTTGAGACTGGCTTGACACACAAACTCGGATTACGGCTGGCATTTTAATTTACAAAGTCTTGAGTTATGACCCAAATGCGGGCTGCTTGTGCTTCCAGATGATCTCAGCTACGGATTTAACCCTTACAGAGTTCTGAAAGAACATTACAGCATCCTTTCCTGTGTGGGATTCACTGAGACATCCTGGGTCAGTGTCTAAGGACACTGAGATCTGTCTGTGTACAGAAGAGAGGCTTTGAAGGCTGTGTAGAGGGGCCTGAGCCTTCAATTGACCAACTTGAGTTATAAGCAGTCCTAAAGAATGAATTGTTTGTAAGTCAATGGTCCACTGTACACATAATCATTGCATAAAAACTTTCAATAATTTTAAATTTTTTCCTTTTGTACTTTGCTGTACTTTCAAAATTAATTCCAATAAATACATATTATTTATATAAATTACTTACATGTAGCCAAGCCTGGGTCCCGAGTCCGGGTCCCAAGCCATACACTGGGGTGCCACATGTAGCCGACCCACCTGGCCAGCCTTGTTCCAGGACGTAGCTCCGCTTCTTTGTTCTCCCTGACCCAGGTGAACAAGGATGAATGACAGAGACACCAAGTCAGTTTAATACACGGGCAGGCAGGGCGCTCTTGCCTCTTAGTCACCAGAGGAGCCCCTTGTATTTGGCTGTCTTACCTTTATCCACCCGAACACAGGGACAAGCAATCAAAGTAACACAAGGTTCACCTGCTTTCCCATCGCCGTTCGCACATCTCTGGTAAACAACTTCACCTCAGCTGTCTTAACTTTTCCCTAGAACCGGCAGGCTGCAATCCCCGGTGAGTGCAGCATTTCTCCACTGTGCTCACAGAGGAGGCCAATTAGGGTCTCTGGTCTCTAACACTTACACACACACCCACACGTGCACAACTTATATAAGAAAAATGAGTTTATTTTTAAAATAAAGACATACATTTCTTGCCCAGAGACAGAACCTGACCCATCTTAGCAGACTGCAGGACCTGGACCAAGTGCATTATGGTTTGTTACAAGCTACCAACAATAGAAATTCAATGGCTGTTAAAATACACCCATGTCCTGGTTGGAGCAGTAACGTGTGAGAGCTCACTCCTGCTTGCCACAGGCACAGGCAGAGGATGAGTCACAACAACCTTAATGCTCACACTGGAGAAATGGAAGAAGTACATTTTTTTCTTTCCTTCCAAGTTTATGTATATTCCCATGATTTTTTCAGATGAACAAGATTTTTTACTATAGAGATTTGGGGGTTAATGCTCTGCTTCATTAGTTACCAGCTATATGGCACAGGGCGGGGAAAAAGCTGTATCGCCTTGTGAAAACTCCATTTTTCTCTCTCTAAAATTACAATTACAAGAAGATCTACTTGATATTGTAATTTTAAAAATGTATAACTGATACTGTGTAACAGGAAGAAAAGGTCTAAAAGAGCAGGGGAAGTGGGAGGGGTAGGGGAAGGGAAAAAAGAGAAAGGAAAAAAATATGAGAAGAGGAAAAAAAATGGAAACAAGGTCTTTGCAAATAGGGAAGGGTGGAGGGGGTGAAGGGAGGGCAAGGGAAGGGGAAAAAAATAAGAACCAAGAGACTCACGTAATGGTACAAGATCCCAATGATGAATGTAACTGTATTATATACTGAAAATGTACCAATAAACTTAATGGGGGGGGAAGAAGATCTAAAAGGGAAAGAGAAGAGGGGGAAATAAACAAAATGAAGATGCATTATGTACTGTAGCAACCCACCACAACAAATGTTATCCTTGTGTGCTGTAAACATGTACAAATAAAGGAAACAAAAGACCTGCTTCACCAGGGCATGCTGTGCTAAGCTCAGCAAATGTACTCATGGGTATGTGATCGTTTGGGTCTCATACATCCCCCAAAGGCTCATTGCATTGAAGATGTCATTGGTTTTTTTGGTACCGGGGATCGAACTCCGGACCTTGCACTTTCGAGGCAGGCGGCAGAATCACTGAGCTAAATCCCCAGCCCGAAGGTGTCATTGTTGATGGGCTTTTAGAAAACGAATGCATCATGAGGGCTCTACCTTCTTCCAGGCATTAGTCCACTGATGAGCTCGTAACAGAATGGCAATTGGCGAAGGAAACTGGAGGCAGAGCCTAGTTAAAGGAAGTGGATCATGGTGCCATGACCCTGGGACTCTATCTGGTCCCCCTTCCTGTCCTCTCTGCCTTTCTCCTTCTGTCTGCTTCCTGGCTGCATTGAGGTGAGCAGCATTCCTCTGCCACACCCTTCCACCATGATGTTTCTGCCTCACCACCAGCCTGACTCTGGACTGAAACCTCTGAAACCATGAGCCAAAATGAAACTTTCCTCCTTTAAATTGTTATTCTCAGGTATTTTCTCACAAGGAGGAAAGCTGACCTAGAGTGTTAAAGAAATGTTTTGTAAGATATGAATCCCAGAATGTTCAGTGAAAGAGACATAGGCTCTGATTAGGCAGTCAGAATTAATGTCTTACCTGTTTCACTTAACGTGTGAAACGTAACCAAAAATGTAAGAGAATCTTCCTGAGCCTCAGTTTTCAGATCTAGGAAATGGACATACTGTATTTCGTGAATATAAGACAATTGGAGCATTGTGAATACCCAGTAAAGGGAAGTTGTATTATTTCAAGAATAATCAAAGTTAGTTCTTCTCCACAGAAGGGCTCCCCAAGAGATAGGAAAAGAACTTTCTTCAAAAACAATTGCAAGAGCGAGGGATTTAGCTCAGAGGCGCTGCGTCTGCCTCACAAGCACTGGGTCCTGAATTCAATTCCCAGTACCACCAAAAAAAAAAATCGCAAAGTCACCTGAGTGCTAAAAAGAACAGAGAAGAATTAGACAAGATGCCTGTTTCCCTGACCTCCACACCCTAGAGCATTTTTCCAGATCTCTGACCACCTGGACACTTCCGCTCAGAGCTGCCTCTCTGAAATATTATCAGAAGGGGGAACAAAAGATTCTAGATGTCAAAAAAATATGGAAAGAAATTCTTCCCTTTTAACTAATCGAGGTTTGGCTGCTGGGAGTATTCAAGAAGCCACTGTGCCCCTAAATCACCAAGTCACAGCACCTTGATAGAACAACAGGCACGCAGACTATGGAGTGTCCAATTTCCCACCATGTCCCATCGCTGTGAGCTGATAAATCAGTCCCAGCCCATTACCCAAGGCTGGCGAGTCAATGTATTCATCATCATCATTATTTTTATTATTATTACTCCCAAGACACCTCTCCAGCTGTGTGTACGCTGTTCTCTCCCAAGCACAGAGCAGAAAGGTTGACAAATTTGCTTCTGAGACCCTATCGATCACAGCAGGAAAGAAAAGGATGAATTGGAAAGAAAAATCAGAAGGGTACAGGGGAAAAAGAGACAGTCTGAAAAGGTCTAAAATAGCTGCTCAGAGTATTGGCCTAGAACTTGCTCGATGGTCTCCATCATGGGTGGAGAGATTAAAACAATAGACTCCAGGAGATGCCAAGTCCTTAAGTTGAGGGGTGACTTAGGGACCTATCTTAATCAACAACTTCTTCAGATGATTTTACACACCTAATGTTTGCACCTTAAAAACTATTCACTGGTGAAAATCACTGGTAATGATGTTGACGTTTCATAGTCCTGCTGTTCATCTCTCAGAGATATGTTTTGCAGAATATGTGAGTGCACACTTGTAGGAGTAGGCCAGCATCTTTCTGATCATGAATAGAAATAACTCAGTTCACTGGAATAGGAATATCCCTGAGTTTGATCCCCGGGACTGGGGGAAAAAAAGGAAAAAAAGGGCCAGGGATTTAGCTCAGTGGTTCCACCACCTGCCTTGCAAGCACAAGGTCCTGAGTTCAATCCCCAGTACCAAAAAAAAAAGAAAGTAAAATGAAAGAAAAACAGGAATGTCCCTTGACTGACATCAGCAGTTCTAAAACTTTAATATAAAAGTCAGCCAAAGGGGTCAGTAGAACATAGAAATTGCTAGCACCACCCTCAGTTTACTATTCCACAAGTCTTAGTGAGGTCTGAGGATTTACATTTCTAACAAGTTCTCAGGTGACCTCATCCTAATGGTCCAGAAAACTATAAAAACCACTGTGCAGCGATGTACACCTATAATCCCAGCTCCTCGGGAAGCTGAGGCAGAAGGCTCATAAGTTCAAGCCCAGCCTAGATAACTTAGTGAGACTGTCTCACTATGGAAAAAAATTTAAAAGGGTCTTGGGATGTAGCTCCTTGCAGGGTGCTCACCTAATACCATGCACAAGGCCCTGGGTTCTATTCCCAGTACAGAAAAAAAATAGAAAATAAAATGAGTAGCACACAGTGGGTGAGTTTTTGGGAAGTAGCACATGCATTGCATGCTCTTTTTCCAGTTTTTTTGTTTTTTGGTTTTTGGGTTTTTTTGGTACTGGGGATTGAACTCAGGGCCTTGCGCTTGCGCAGCAGGCGGTGAAACCACTGAGCTAAATCCCCAGCCCTGCATGCTCTTTTATATGGGCAGAAAAGAACAATAAGGAAGAGAAAAAAACCTACCTGTTACCTTACCACTACCCACTGGGCTTGTGGGCTTCCATACAATCACACACACACACACACACACACACACACATGCACACTCATACACCTCTTGCAAAATAATTTTTAAATCACTACACATTGCTGTGTTCACCTCTTTCATCAAACAACACATCAGAAGCATCCCTCCAGCACGTCTGCCACTGAGCCACAGCCCCAGCCTTTAAATATTCTTTGATATAATCATTAGGCAATGATACGCTCACAGATACGCTGGGTAGGTGGGTGTGTGCATGTGCATGGGTGTGTGTGTGTGTTCTGAATTCCACATTTCATGTGCCAGGTCTGCTTGGGCACAGTGTACCTATCATAAGGATGTGACTTTTGTAGTAACTCAGAATTTAGATCTAAGTCAGTGCCCACAGCACAGATGAGCTGAAGCCCAGTGCATTGGGAGTTCCTAGTGGAAATTCTGGATTTTCTCCAGTAGTCCAGGACTGAAAACGCCTGAGCTCTGGTCTCTGTTGAGATTTACTGATGTTCTGCTTCTAGAACAAGTCATTAGTGAAGGCTCTGACAAGCCCAGGGTGAAGTGGGCAGAGTGAGAAGTGCGGGGATGTCCTTGATTTGATCAGTGTTGCCCAGAAACCATACCCATGTCTTCAACACGTGCCAGAAAGCTTTCATAGTAAGCAAGCACCCTTGCGCATTTATAAGACATGATTACACTATTTCTTTTTTATAACATTTTGTTAATTTGTCCCCACTTTCCAGATGAGGCTTGGGAAGAGTCACTGAGATCATGCATGCAAAGCTCCAGTATGAGGACATGGTAGATGCCCTGAAATCCTCAGTGTCACTGGGAAGAAGAGAGAGTGTGCATGCTGTGGGGTTTCCCCCTTGTCTGCCCCCTTCTCTGGATCAGACTACACTTTCATTCTTCGGACAATCATGAGATGGAAATTGCAGGACGCCAAGGGATGGGGTTGAATCAATGACAAGTCCCCAAAAGGCAAATCACAGTCTTTATTCCCCATCAAATCTAAAGGCTACTAAAATCTAGATATCGCTCACAAACTCCCAGCCCTCTGCCTAGAAGTGGAAATTGTCAACATCGAAACAAGCCTGAGGCTCAGAGCAGACCCAGAATACTTGATGATGGAGGGAACAGAAAAACTGGATCTACTGCACTCAGCTGACCAGGAACAAACACAGGGGACTTTCATAACCTCCGTGTGGCCCTCCCTGGGAGACTAGGGAAGGTGGTAATGGCGAGGCACAACCTCTTTTTGCCCTGTTTGGAATACACTGGGACAGTGTAGCCCTGGTGTATTTATAGAAGTCAAAGAAGTGTAGATTCAAATAAAGGGAAGGGAGACCGTAAGAAGGGCATACCCACATTTCTCATCTTTTTTCACCATGTATCTTAAGAAGGAACTAGACACTGTAGCGGGCCATCCTAAAGGATAACTGTCACATACTAACAATTCCATTTTTCTCTTGGAAAAATCATCGCATGGCAACCCTGTGCGTCGCAGGCTTCATTAAAGTGATTTTTCCCAAGAGTCTCCTATAACAGCATGTACAGCACTTAGTCCCGCACCTGAATCATCCTCAGTAATCAATAAATGGAAATGAGTCACAGCAGCAAGAGCGACTTGCTGAGCCCACCTGCTGAGCTAGGGAGACTGTGCAGCAGCCAACCCAAGGCTCCTCCCAGCCACAGGGAGCTCCTCCAACCACCGCACTCCTGGGCCTGCGTGGCCTTAGGCTGACCCTCCTGTCCCCAGTCCTCCAAGCTCCTCGGCAGGCTGCACAAGCTAAGCAGGATCGTCCCACGATGACAGAGATATCCCAGCTGAAGAACTGAATTTCACAGGTCTGACACTGACACAACCCATGGAATTCAGTTCTCAAAGCTGAGGATACACACAGGCTGTCCAGAGATGGCACAAAGCCTTCCTTCCCGCAGTCCAGGCTTGGCCTGGCCTGGCCCTGTAAGATAAAGAGAGAAAAGCTTGGTAAATGTGAGCAGCTGCTTTCCATTGCTGGACGCATATGACACCGAAGCATCAGGAAGGCTATGCGTGGTAGGCAGGAGTGCTGACAATCATCAAACATGACGCTGGTCTTTCCTGCCCTGGGGCCCAAAACTCTTCCTTCCCTTTAACACCAGTTCATCCTGAGGTTCTTGCCTTCAATGTCACTCCCTCAGCCAGTGGCACATCCCTGCCGTGGATGGCAGAGACTACTTGTCTGTTCTCTCCTCCTTGACTATTAATAAGAGTCCTTAAGCTGTAGCTGGGTGTCTGCACACCTGGCATGAAGACTTCATTTCCTTGCCTCGCATAACTGACTTCTGCATGGGAGCAGAAGCCACGTGCTTCCTGCTGTCCTCTTCCTCTTCTCAGTGGAGATGTGGTGGAGAGCCCCCAGGGACCTCGCAAATGAGGGCCACTGCCTAAGGAAGGGCAGGCTGCATGCTAGGAGGTCCTTGAAATCATGGGGCTTGCACGTGAGCTGCTCACACATGGACTATGACATCAGCGAGAATTCAGCTTCCACCCACACGTACACACACACACACACACAGAGAACACATACACGAGCACACGCGCACACACACACAGTAACTTTCTTGAAATAGAATCCATACATCATACAATTCACTTAAACTTTAAAACTCACTGATTTCCAGTACATTCACCAAGTTGTGCTACCATCACCCCAATCAATTTCTAAATATCTTCATCAACCCCAGAATACACTCTATACACGTCAGCACTCACCCATTTTCCACTCCCTAGTCCTGTGCAGTCACTAATCTACTTTCTATCACCTATATAAATGAATATATATCTATATACATGTTTCTGTCATAGATACATGAAATTTCTAGAACTGGCAAATATTTTGTCTATTATCAATTTCATATATATATAAAATCATGTAATATGTGGCCTTTTGTGACTAGTTCTTTCACCGAGCATAATGCTTTCAAGGTTTATCCATGTCTTAGCACTTATATCAGTATTTCATTTCCTTTTAAGGATGAATAATATTCCACAGTATGGATATGCCACATTTTGCTTATCCATTTAGCACTCTGTGGGCATTTGCATTCTTTCCATTTTTTAACTTTTATGAATAATGCTTCTGTGAATGCTCACATACAAATTTTGTGTTGATATATGTATTCATTTGGGGTGGGGGAGATAAACTAGGAGTAGAATTGCTGAATCATATATTAACTCTGTGATTAAGCTTGTGAGAATTCTCAGACTGTTTTTCAAAGGGCTGTACCATTTGAAATTTCCCACCAACAATACATGAGAGTTTCAATTTCTCCACATTTTGGGCAGTACTTGTTATTGTCTTCTGATTTTAGCTAGCCTAGAGGGGTGAAGTGGTACCTCATCATGGTTTTTATTTACATTTCCCTAATGGCTAATAATGTTAAGCATTTTGTCATTTGCCTATTGGCCTTTTGTATAGCTCCTTTGAAAAAATGTCTATTCAGACCCCTTGCCAGTATCCTAATTGGGTTGTCTTTTTACTATTGAATTATAAGAATATATATATATATATATCTTAGATAGATAGATAGATATCTTACTCTATGGGTTGCCTTTAACTTTGTGTGTGTGTATGTGTTTCCATAACATTATTTCCACCTATAGCACAATGTCTGGATCATGGTAGCCATTTCAGTGATTTGGAAGGAAGGAAGGAAGGAACTTTCAGAGGCCATGTAGTTTCATTTTCTGATATTCTAGATGAAAAAAACTGAGAACCTAAAGATATTAAGCCAGTGCATAATGAGATAATAAAAATAAGGAGTTAGAGCAGGGTTTTAGTCCTAGCTTGCCTCCACCAATCATGAGAATGAGGCAAGTCACGTAAGCATGCTGGCAACAGAGAGCTCTTCACGTAATAGCCTTTGCAAGTCTAGAGGGGTGGAAATTTCAGCTTTAACCTTCAACCTTCAGGGATAGGAGAGGCTGAAAGTTAAGTTGAATTGAGTTGTCCACTGGTTTAATCCATCATGCCTGAGTAATGAAGCCTCCATGAAAACCTAGACAGGCAGCATTTGGAGAGCTTCCCACTAGCTAAACACGTAGGGTTCTGAGAGGGTGGCTCAGTGCTCCCAGAGAGGACCTACGAGCTACATGCTCCTGCTCCTACCCCTTGCTCCATGCCTCTCTTCATCCACGTCTTTCGTAAAGACCTTCAGAAGAAGCTATAAACATTTAATAAAAAGTAATGGCCCTCTCTCCCCTCTCAGGTACTAACAGGAGCAAAGTAAGCTAATATGCGAAAAGCCATTCCTTGAACATGAATTATCCTTGAGGTCCCAGGTCAAATAGTGAAATCAGCTGGGTCAAGAAAAGCGGATGGTGGCAGGTGGCTCACTTTCCTGTCCAGGGTGCCTGAGAGGCACCTGATCATAATTCATTTTTCAGTCGGTTGCTGATTTCCATCACCATTTGGGAGAGTTTCCAGTTCATTGTGGAGGATGACCCCACTAAGTTAGCCCCAAATCACAGAAACCCTGGGTCCACCTACCCACTGTGAATCCTAGACAAGAACTGTGACTTCCACTAAGTATAGCCCTGAGCAGGGATCTGTCTTCTTCACTCCTGGATCCCCAGCACCACACTGTGCCTGACACATTCTAAATGCATCAAAGTATTATTTAACTAATGAACGACTTAACAAACAGAGGAATGGATGTGTGAATGGGTGAATGAATGAACAGATGAGTGGCAACCATAACGCGAACCCAAATCCACAATGCTAATGAAGCAAGTAGACACTGATGGACCAGATGAAGGATTGTGAGGTAGCATCTGGCCATATCTGGTGACAGTAAAGTATGGGGATTAGAAAACAGGTTCTGGAGCTCAGCTGCCAGAGCTCTCATTCCAGCTCAAAGTCTATGAGTGTGCAGAATGAGAAGGCAGCAGCTACATATTTTCATCTCTGCTTAACCTCACATCTATTTATGTCTATCACTGTGCCACATCCACGCCTTTTATTCCTTCTGCTCCACACCAGCCTTCATTTTCCTGTTCCTGCATGGCCCTAAGCCAAAGCTCCAGGCATTTTTTAATTCTGGTTGGATCCACACAGTTTGGTGATTACTATATAAATGTCTGTATTGCTCATGCTGCAGCAGCAATTCCACTTACTCAACATGATCTGCTGGGCACTCGCTTCCCTCCAGTGACATGTAATGTCTTCCCCACCACCCTCAATACCACGTGGCCTTTGACACCCAGCATAGAATGTAAATTCCTTGAGGCTCTCTGCTCTTTCATCTCTAAAAAAAGCTTTGCCTTCCCTCTGATGTGGAGGAAGAAAACCATGATGTGTAAGGGGAAAAAGTGATAGCCTCACCCCAAAGTGCTCCAGCTTAGATGACTGAGAAATATGAAAGCCAGCAACACAGAAATCTAATGAAAAGGGGGTGCTATATATAATTAAAAAACCCCATTTTCCATCGGTGTCCCAGAGCACCAAACAAGCCAGTTTAAATGTAAATCTCACAAGCCAGGGATGTAGCTCAATGGCACCGCGCCTGCCTGGCAAGCTGAAGGTCCTGAGTTTGATCCCCAGTACAAAAAAAAAAAAAAAAGTAATTCCTAAATCTCACTTCACTCTCACAAAGCCATATGAAGAACTATTGCCATCCACACTGGATGGAAGGGGAAGAGGAAAAAGAGGAGAGAAGAGAGGAAGAGGAGCTAAGCAATGAAAAAAACACTCACCCTAGCACACACAACTAATAATTTTAGCCATTCTGCTCCACCTTCTTCTGCCTCTTAAAAATGAAAAAAAAAATCCTCCCTAAAAGAATTTCAAGATTAGATAAGGTGGCAAAGTATACAGATAAAAACTAAGTAACACAGAAGGCAACAGATAATATGCACTAAGCCCAGCATCAGTGACAGGGCCTGGGAGAAGGGAGTCCTTTCACTTAGTACTTCTGTAAATCCTGCAGGCTCTGCCCTCACAAGACAGCTGGACCCTGACGTCTCCCTGACATCCAAGTCACCGTCGTCTCCCACCAAGACTGTGGCTGCAGCCTTCTGGCCGCTTCCTGATGCCACTCCCGCCTCCACAGTGTACCCTCCAAACAGCACTCAGGGAAATCTTACTGAAAGATAAGTTGGAGTGGAAGAAAATGAGATTTTTTTTTTTAAAAGAAAAGGAAAGAAAAAGAATTAAGAAATGTCACATACGTGTACCAACTCCCCACAAGAAATGTAATCATTATATACTACAAACATGTGCCCAGAAATAAATACATAAGTACATAAATGATAAATTGGTTCATACCCAACAGCTTCCCTGAACACTGAGAACCAAGTCAAACCCCTTGACAGGGCCCTAGAGATTAGGCCCCGATCTCATTTTTACCACCCTCTCCCCCAACTGGCCTCTTGCTGGTCCTCAATGCACCAAACTCTTGCCTCCTCCTGGAATGCCCTTCCCCAAAATACATCCGTGTTCACCCCTCGCTCTGTCTAGTCTCTTCCCAGAGTCACCTCACTCAGCTCCGTTCCTCACCACACTGCCTAAAGCAACCATCGATGTGCCCACCACCTCCCCAGGTGCCCTCTGCCCCTTGCCAGCTGTTCCTCCTTTTTTAAGTTTATTTTTATAAGTCCATGCAGTACACAATGCTTCCATTCATCGTGGGGAGTTGGTACCTGTGCGTGACACGTCTTGATTCTTTTCTTCATCGCCTTCCCTGCCCTCCCTCCTCACTCCCTCCATTGCTTGGCCCTCTTCCCTCTGGCAAAAGATCTGTCCCCCGGGTTCCTATTATCTATTTTTTTATTTTGTTCCTTATTTATATTTTGGAGTTGTCATATAGAGAAATCAGGAATTACCACCCTTTCACAGTTACAGTTGTCGTTGTGCACTTCCTGGCTGCCTCCCAGGAATAAACTCTCCATGGCAATGGGCACGGTGAACAGAATACTGCCTGGCATGGAATAGGCCACTTCCCAACACTGTGTCATAATCAGCCCCCAAAGGACCCTCCTCAAATTTTTTCTAATCATCTCCACTACAAAATGTTAATATCACATTTCTCTGTGCATGTACTCTACGTATGTCTGTGTTTCATACATAAGGAGAGTAAGGTTTGTTTTTTAGGGGTTTTCACCCATAAGAGCCAATTTCCACACGCTTGGAGGGCACCATATCTCCCACATTGAAACGCATGGGATATGGGCTTGATAAATATTTGCTGAACGGACAAAACCCCTGAGGTGAGCAGCAAGCGAGCCGGCAGACGTCCTTCAAGGCATCGAGCTGAGCTGGGGAAATTCCAACATCCTCCCCACCCAGGCCCCTCCAGTCTCTGCAGCAGAGCACATCCTGTCATGCTGTGTGTGCTGAAGATCTGATCCAGTATTCTTCCAATTCAAGGTCTCAGCTTTTTTTTCTTTCTTTTACCCTAATCTTGTTTTGAATCCCAGCTCCCTCTGCTACTTTGGATCCTTAAATTCACTTTTCTTCCACTCTCATCAGCAGACATGAGTGAAAACCCAGATACGGGCCCCTCTATTCATGTACAATTCACTCTCTCCTACATCCCACAGACCTTCACCGAGTTCCTACGTCAGCCAGGCTCTGGGGACAAAGAGGTGATTATGGTCCAATCCCTGCTCTCTAGCGGCTTACAAACAGGTGCCAGTGGACAGACAGGATGTTTCAGATAACAGACCAACTGTCCCCGGCCAAGGAGACGAAAGTGCTCGGAAAGGACAACTTCATTCCCCCGTGGACTCTCTCCTTCTGCATCCGTCATGCTTTACTTGCTCGCAGAGCACCTGCTGTGGGTCAGGCCTCTGTCGGTGCCCGCGATGCAGCAGACACCAGACGAGCACAGCCCTGGCCTGGTCCTCACAGAGATCACTACACAACAAGGCACACTGAGGGCTCACTGACAGCCAGCAAGTGAGTTCGGATGTGATACGTGCTATCCATGGAAGAGCCCACGGTCTTCTGAGCCATCTGTGGTTAGGAAGAGTAACATTTCAGGAGAAATCCTGAAGGACAAGCAAGCTGTGGTCTGGTGAAGACTCGGTGAAAGGAGAGCCAGGCAGAGGACTCTATTTAAACTGTCTGAGATAGGATGTGACTGGGCACACCAGGAGGACATAGAGGGGCCACTCTGCTGCAGTCAGTGATGAGAACGGGAGTGGTATGAGGCAAGGGAGGTTCGTGCAAGCACAGAGGTCAAATTTGTTAATATCTGGCTTCTGCAAATGGTTGCGAGGAGGATAAGAAACGGTTTTACATATCTACCATCTGATCATGCAACTTAACACATGACCCTAACCCTAAACAGCAGTGCATATCACATGGTAGATAATTACAAAACATTTCTTCAGTTATTATTTTGTGATAATAAATTCTGTGCTTCCTCTCTCCTCTCTGCCCTCAGACAAATCCTCTCTCTAACTTCAGAGGGCCCCTCCTGACCCTAATCACCTTCCCACCTCTCCCTAACTGAACTGTCCTGCTCTGAAGGCCACCTGACATGACCTCCTTGCAACAGCCAGACCCAGGAGCTGTGAGGATCTGCAGGGTGAGCCATGCCTTGGTCTGGTCTCAGGCCCCTTCCTTTGTTTGTTCCTGGCCACCCAGACCCGCCACCTCCAGAGCCTCCGTCTGCGTCTCTGCTGAGGCTCTGGCTTGCTCCTCACTGCCAAGGCAGCTGTGTCAAAATGAACTTAAACTGCACACCCAGAGCTCATTCTCTGCCAGAATGGAGACCAGGACAGAACAACTCAGCGAAGTCCCTGCCTCCCTCTTACCAGAATGTACTCTGGGCTGTGAGCGATTTTGTCACCTTCTGGAGATTTATGGTCAGAACACACAGAAACCAGAGCAATATGAAGCTCTTTTAGCCACTAACCATGTACATTTATCAAGCCAAATGCTAGATCCATTATTAGCATTTCCCCAGCACAGACCCTGTGAAAACTATAGTTGTATTAAATTGATAAAAAGCTGAATTCTCTTGTAAAACAGAGCCTCATTGTGTAACACTATTTGGCAAATGCATAATTTGTCCTATGAAAAGAAATCCCACACCTCATTTGGTCAAAGTTGTAATAAATATGATTTTGTCAGTGCCTCCATCTCAAAAAAAAAAAAATACTAGCATGACAGTTTGCTCTTGACAAACAGATTTATAAAAAGGAGTGGGTTTTTCATATGTGACACTTTTAAGAAAAAATATTTATCTACTATAACCTTAGAAATTTAATATCCTCTCAAAGCTAAATTAACCCTGGTATTTCAGTTCACCCCCAAACTGTAAAGAAGCATCCAAAGTGCTCACTATTAAAAGTCTCTTAAATATCACTTTATTTTAAAATTTTTTAAATTTAATTTTGTATGCATAATGATGTCAGTTAGATCTCGTACATAACCTTAGGAAAGCCGGAGCAGGTAAGAAAACGTTAACTGAACATATTTGACCAAGGTGATGATCCTCTAGTGTTAAATTTTGCTAGCGCTTACTGTAAAGTGAAGCCTTCTCGCAGCCATGAGTGGAGCTCTCAGAAGGAGAGAAGAGTCTTCACAAACCTCAACTCAATAGACAAATGGCTGCAGCCCACGTCCCTCCCTCCTGGTTTCACTGGAAGATGGAAATTACCCCCCATAGGACAAAGACAGAGAAGCCACATCGCCAACCTCGGCCAGATCGTCTCACAAACCAGAAAGAATTAACCCCACAAAGGTGGCTCTTGGGCAACCTTAACAGCAACCATAACTGTTTTGTAAATGCAACTGCTACAAAAAGGGAGAAAAATCTGGATGACTAAGCATCTGAATAGCTGGAAAATGAGTCTTCCTTCTACCCATCCCTTCATCCGGAATTGCAAGATGATGGTGTAGATTAACAGCATCCCCAAAGCCATCAAGTTAATGAGTAAAGTAAATCCTCAGCCCTTTTACCCCTGATTTCTATCTTCCCCACTGTCATTACCATCTTGCTTAGAAAATCATTTCTGGATCTTTCTGCAGCTCCACAGAGCTAGATTGTCACTTAAAGGCCTGTTAACCAAGTGGAATTGCTGTTCTGTAGCTGCAAATAAAACTCACGCGCAGCACAGATGAGTTTATCATGGGAGCTGATTAATTAGCAGTTCTGAAGCCCTGAAAATAGAGTTCCATTTCATTACCATAGACACATACTTTTTGGTGAATATTGTTGTGATTTAAAGACACTTGCTCCAAGGGTGGGAAAGATATGGAGGTGAAAGAGAAACGGAATGTCTATGTGCTTACCAGGAGTGAGATCAAATATAATATTTTTTTTTAATAATGGAATGATTAAGCTTCCCTTAGGATGGTCGGGCCTGCCAGGCTCTGTTCCCCGGGCCCGTGCATTTTTGTGTGCACTAGCTCACTTGCTCCTTGACCATGGTAGAATATGGGCACCATTACTGTTTGCATTTTGTATGGGAGGAAATGGAGGCACACACTGAAAAGTACAGCTTAAATTAACACTCGGCTGACTCCAGAGCAGTAGTTCTTAACTGGGAACATATGCAAGTCTGAAAATATTTTTGATTGTCTTGAGTTGGTTGTCATTGCTGGGTATCACAAGTCTGGGTGTATCTAGTGGGCAGTGGCTCAACAGCCTATCCAGTGCATAGGACATCCTCTCACAGCAAAGAATTACCTTTCCAAAATGTTGGTAGTCAAGAAAACTTAGGGCCTGGGATTTAGCTCAGTGGTGCTGCTGCCTGCCTCAAAAGTGCAAGGTCCTGAGTTCAATCCTCACTACAAAAAAAAAAAAAAAGACCTTACTCCAAAGCCTGCTTTTTTGTTATTGTGAGCAAAGCCTGGCTCAAAGGAAAGGGTATACTGCTTAAGAGCCAAGTCACCAATGATCATGCCCTCCTATGTATTAGCTGTGTTGGTTCCTGGCAGGTCACCTCTGCAGCAAAAATCCATATACAAGATTGATAGTGCTTTACCTGCTTAAAACCTGTATTTTACCTCTTAAAACCTCTGAGAGATTGCAGGTTCTAGAGATTTGCAGAAAATCTCTAGAAATAATAATTAAACATTCAGCATTGGGCCAGAAATACAAAATGCATCAATTGAATAGAAATGAAAGACATCTATGTACATACAGGAATTTAAGACAAGGTAAAAATATCCTTCCCAAGCTGAGGAACTAATTGAAAAGCAGCAGACAGAGGTATGCATTCATTCATTGTTTTAGCTGTGCAACTTTTTCAATAAATCTAAAAATATCTTAACATTAAAAGCTTATTTTTATAAAGCAGAATGAAAAATTAATCTTTAGAAGAAAAATTAACATCAGATCTGTGTCACATCATATATAAAATATACATCAAATGGATGTATAGGAATGCATATAAACAATATGATAACAAAAACTATGAGTTTCAAAAGTAAATGCAAGGATAAATCTTTGCACCATTGAAAAAGGCCTTTCTCGGGCTGGGGATTTAGCTCAGTGGTTTCGCCGCCTGCTGCGCAAGTGCAAGGACCCAAGTTCGATCCCCAGTACCAAAAAAAAAAATTACATTTGGGAAAAAGGCCTTTCTCAACAAGACACAAAAAGTGTTAAGGAAAAAAACAAAAGGTTTGGGACTCTGAGGCAAAACATGCAAAGAATATCAGTTCAGGAAAGAAATAATCAGAATTGTTTTTGCATCTTTCCTGTTGCAGAAATTTCACAGCCAAATGGAAGGGACAGTGGGGAATGCCCACTGGCATTCCACTCTATCAGACTTAGGTAGGAAATTCTCCCTTTTTATCTCTGTTCCTGGTGTCACTGGTTTAAAAGAAGTCTCTGGGAAAGGGAATGGAATGCTATTTGTACATAGGTGCGACCCTAGAGCATAATTCTGCTAGAGCAATGGGCTCTTTTCTTACTTTTTTTTTGTTCAGTGCTGGAGATTGAAGCCAGAGCCTCGCACATGCTAGGCAAGTGCTCTAGTCTGCTTACTACTGAGCTATATCCCCAACCCTTTTTTATTTTTTACTTTGAGACAGGGTCTCCCTGAATTGCCCAGGATGGAATCAAACTTAATGATCCTCCTGCTTCAGCCTCCCAGGGTGCTAAGATTACAGGTATGTACCCCCACCTGGCTCTTGTTATTTTAATGCCTGAACTAACCTGGGGAACATTTTCTCCAGCAGTGAAAGTGGCTGGTTCCAAAGATTGTAGCCAGACAACTGCTGATCCCTGTAGAGCAGGCTGACCCCAAAGTAGAGGCACTGGATGATTCTCTCCAGGACCCCAAAAGAAAACTAGAGAATATGTTCAGCTCCACATCCTGAACTCTGGAATTTGCATCCCTAGAGATCTGCAGATTTTTATGCCCAAGCCTTGAAAAGGGAAGGGAAAGGGGACGTAAAAAGAATTAAGATATATGTATTTTGTATGTGTGCCAACTCCCCAAAATGAATGTAATCATTATGTACTGAAAACATGTACTAATAAAAATAAAATTTTGAAGAAAACAAAGAATTCACACAGATTTCAGAGATTAAAGCATAAGGCCTCCAAGGGAAAAAATTAAATAAAAGTTCAAGACAGTCATTTTTTAAGCATGAACTTATGTCTTTAGCCCCAACGGGAATGTGTGTAAGTAGTCATATCCTTAAGGACCTAAGGTTTTAGCAGAGTGAGGAAACTAAAAAAGATCTACAATACAAGACCATTTGCCACCTCTTTCACTTTATATCCATCTAGTAGTTTTCTCCTACGATCTTTCCTTAGAGAAGCAAAGATTCCCTTCTGGAGAAAGAGTAATAAATAGTAGGTAGAACTGTATCTGAACCAGTCTGGCCTTGAGTGCCTCTTGGGCAGTAGGGCCCTGAATAGGTTACTTGATCTCTTTGAGTCTCAGTTTCTTAGTAGTCAAATGGATACAACTGATTCACCCAACAAATATTAAATAAGCTCTCAGAGAATGTGCCAATTTGCTGTCACAAATTTCATGAAAAATTATGTAAGACGGCACAGGAAAACTGTTTCCAAATTGGAAATCATAAAAATATTTCATAAGTTACTGTTGAAAATAAAACAATTTCAATTGTTATTAAAATTAAAGCAGAAAATCCAATATTTTATAAAATATGCACTTTTTTTAAAAAGGCTGAAGACCAAAATAAGGAACTTTTGTCAGACTGTGGAACAACCAGAAGGAACAATGGCTATTACAATTCCTTTGGGGACCATACCCCAAGACTATACATTGCTGGCAGCAGAGAAAACAAATGTTTACTACAGATTTAGCTCGAAGGCCTATACTCAGAAGACCACCCAAACTAATCCAGCTCACACAGACCCCACGGGGCCTTTGGGGAAAGTGAGGTGACAGGTATTCAGAGGTGAGATAGGATCAAGAATGTAGCACAGAACAGTCCATCCCTCATCTCGGCCCACCCCACGGCTGGGCCTCCTTGTGGCTCCAAAGTGAAGACCAGACGTCCCTGCTCCCCATAACAAACCAAGCCATCTGGGCAGATGGAGGCCTCCAAACTCCTGCCTGCTTCCTGAGCTCCACCACCATTTATCTGTTCAGAGAAGGACTGTGTGTCAGGACAGAAATGAGATTTTACGTGAATAAATGAAGTTCATTCTGTTCCAAAGCCCATTGTCAATATAACAGGACAAAAGCATCAGCCCAGTGCTGCAATCAGCAGGATGTGGAGCAAAACCAAAGCCCAACAAGCACAGAAAAATGAAACAACATACACTGAACTTCAAATGACAAGAAAATACAATAGTACAATAATTAAGCCCATCAAACCTTCAAGAAAGAAAAGCTACACTATTTGCCAATTAACAGATGTCAAGTGCAGTATGTAAAAGATAATTTTTAAAGATAAAAAATAAAATCTCTTAATATCCAAAGACAAGACTGAATGAGATTGAGAACAGGAATACAATAAACAAATAGTGGCCATAGCCCCCCAGCCCCAAGTGCCCCAAATGGACAATATTTAGTGTGCAAGATTTTCACGTCGTCACTTCGAGAAAACTGATGCCTTGCCAAGCAGAGGCCATAGTCGACAACTCCAGGGCTTAAAACATATTTTATAGCCTGTATAGGTTCTAAAGCACTTCCCAAACCCACCCCACCCTGAAAAGAAAAGAACAAAACGTTGAAAATATTTTCCTTTTGGAAATGGACCTGGATCTTAACTAAAGTGCTGGAAATATTTCCAAGCCACTGACAAAAGTCTCACCTACTTTAACTCTAACGTCATTCAGTATGCCTTAAACATCTTGATTATATCTTTAATGTGCCATTTATTCTGCAATAATCCACTGTACAAAAAGCCTGCTGCCTCTCAAGCTGACGATAAGTACATAATAAATCACCTTGGGATGATTTTTTCTCCAGCTCCTCCTTACAGTGAGCTCCTAAATTTCATTTCACCTTTTCCAGTTCAGCCTCCCCTTCTCCCCCTCCTCATTTTGCTCCTGTCCAACTAGCCCTCCCCTTTGGCACAGCCTCCTGCCCAGATTTTACCACTCCAGTCGGCCCTGCTGCTGCCATCCTGGGAGAGGAGAGCGCTGCCTAGGGTCTTGGAGGAAGAGCATCTTTCTGGTGAAAGGCTCTTGCTCACAAGGGTAGAGGAAGGCACCCGGAGGCCTATTTGCATATGCTTTTATTCCATTTCCACACCCTGCACGCTAACGCTCGCTGGAAAGTCCCTTCTCAATTCCCTCCTCGTGGCAGCCAGGGAGGAAGAGGCTGGGCCAGAATGGAAGGTTCCATCCCTGCAGTGTCAGCATCTCCCCGGGGCAAGCCTCCAGCTCCCTCCAGATGCCCACGGAGCCTAGACCCGCGCCAGTGCCAACGGGGAGGAGGGGGCGGCCCCTGTCCAGCCCTGGCTGAGAGCTGCAGGCTGCTCTGGCCTGCACGCTCCGGGGAGCTCTCTGCAGCCTGCGGGCTCCTCCAGCCTCCCCCGAGGAAGTTCTGGTCAGGCGCTGGGTCCCGGGCTTCCTGTCTGTACCCTCCTCAGCCCTGTGGGGAAATCCCAGACCTCTATCGGCTGCCCAATGAGCCTGTTGGCTTTTCAAGTATGCGCAGGGCTGAGTTTCGTCCAAAACCTCAATGTATGGTTAACCAAAAACAAATAAATAACGTGTGCAGGCAGGGGGGTGGGAAAGAATTGGCCTTTAGGGTAAGGATCAGGCAGAAAACTCTTTTTTCCTTGCTGAGGATACAGGAGGCTTGGATTTGCTCAACATTTAAACAAACAGATGCTTCCAATAGTTAATTGACTGCTTGAAGTGAGCAGCACCCCACCAGGCTGAAGATTCAGACAGCTCTTCCCAGGCAGGCTTCTCCAGAAACACAGAAATTCAAGGCAGTCTTGAGACTCAGCTAGTAACAGTGAAAGCCACATTTCAATCGCACCAGGCCCTCTGATGAATGTTTCACAGGCATGATCTTTGCTAATCTCACAGCAATCCGATCGGGGAGCCAGTAATATGCTCCCCATGTTACTGACACAGAACTTATCTTTGGCGAGGTTAGGGGATTGCCTAAGGTCACACTGTTAGTAAGTGCTTCCATGGGAGGCCTCTTTTGCTCCTTTTTCCAAACTGGAAAGGCCTTGAAAGTCCCTTGGAATCTGCTACTGCGAAATCAAATTCCAACTCAGGGTAAATATTGTCCCTTCCCTGTACAATCTGCCCACGGACAAAAAAGAGACAGTTCAGGACTTTGCCTCAGGAACAGGCAGTCATGTCTGGCAGCACTCCCTGTTCATCTTGTGGCCTCCAAAAAGGTTTGTTTGAACTTCTGTTACAGGTAGGTTTTCAGAAAGCAAATATTTATTGAGCACCTATTATATGCCAGACACCATGCAGATATACATGTCCTTATTTAATCCTCCCCACAACTCCAAAAGGTAGATACTATTTTTATCTCAACATTACAAATGAGGAAACTAAAGGTGGGAGATTTTAAAATTTGCCCGAGGTTTCAAAGCTAGAAATGAGTAGAGCCAGGTTTTGAAACAATCTTTGCTGTCCCCAAATTTCTGATGGCCCCAAACACTGCGTTACCTCTAGAAAGGTCCACAACAGAGCTATTTCATTACATGATATTCCCTCCCTCTGCAAAGGGGGCTTCATGGCAGTATAGCCAATGGCCCAGTTTCTGAGTCCTGGCTCTGAGCAGACCGGTCACACACTAATCAGCACTGCTAAAGCACCGCGTGGGTGGAAGGGAGGAAACGCAGGGTGACTGGGAGCGTTCAGCACATCCCGTGTCGGATTAAGGAGTGAATGACCTATCTGTGAAGCAGTATGAAAGGTGAAGAGTTGCATCGTGTCAATTAGTGACAATCCTATTTAAAGAAATCTGAAGTCATTTGGATCCATTAACTGGGGCAAGACTCTCACGGAATAAACAGGAGGAACTCAGGCCTGGCTGGTTTCTGCTAACAAGTTCATTACCCCATTCCAGTCCGTTAACACCTGGGGCTCATTTGGTAAGGTTTTCCAGAAACAGCCAAGTGGACACTTGGAGCCAGGATTTAAATAGCTCTAGGCTGCCAGCTATATGCATTGTCTGCCTTTGGCCTGGGGAAGAATAGACTAAAATCAGTGAGGCAGCCTTTCATGGATGCTATATGAATTGAGCCTTGTCCTTTTATAATCAAAATTTATACCATATTCTTTTTATTCTCTTGGGGGTGGGTTAGGTGGAGTGAGTTTAAATACACTGCTCATAGAATTTACAAGATGTGCCAGGCAAAGTGCTGTGCAGTTTACCACTGTAATCTCATTTAATCCTTACCAGATGGGTTTTACCATCTCCATTTTACAGATGAAAATGTGCAGAAAACAGAGACTCCGAGAAGTTAATACTTTAAAGAGTTAGGAGCTGCTGAGAGGAGGGGAATTGTTCTATGGGTATGAATCTTCTTTGGTATCAAGAATGCTGTTTCCTAGTTTAGAACCCCAGCCTGAACGCCATGCTGCATTTCCTAGGTGTACGTGCTCACAAATACAAAACTGGAAGGAGTTATTGCCTCAGAGCTATTCTCTTCTCTGTCACTTGGGAGGCAATCTTCAACATTGATATGAAGAGTTTATGAGCTCTGAATTGTTTTTAATTCCAAGTGACATCACCTTCCTTTTGAATACCTCATTCCTCACCCCTCTCCCACTTCACCATTGAATTAGGCAATTTAAAATGCACTCGTATCCTACAGTAGTAAATATCACATACAGGCTCTCCTCAAATTTGCACAGTACTGTGTTAATTGAAATTATAAATATCAGAACCCGGAACTCACCTTCCATAGTTGTATGATAACGTGGATATATGAGTTAAAGTTGATAAATTAACACAATGTTATAATGTTGCATGGGGGAACGTTTAATAAAACATTCATCAGCTTTGATTTTATAGTTGCTTTCTTTAGATTTTTTTTTATTAGCATATGTCTGTGATATATAATAAATATATTCATGATGGGCCTTTTTGAATTCTGGGGTCAACCAATCTTTTTAACCCATGACCCCTGAAAAGTCTATGCCCACAGTTCCTAATGTTGTACCTGCCCGTGTTGAAGGCGTGATTTTACTCCATGTCTTATGTGGCTCATAGAGGGGATGGCTCACCTCTAATGTCACCATGTGGGTTCAGAGATGTGTGAATGCAGAAGGAGAAAGATGACCCTGCTGTGCCCCAGATGAGATGTCTCCACCTGGGTTCTGTGGTCCTCAGAACCTTTGATACGGTATTTGGAAACTGTGACATGGCTGGCTGAGAAAAATACCTATAAGCATCATGACAATGCTTTTGTTTTGAGCCCACTCAGTAGCTGAGATGCTTGGGGCTCTTGAACCCAGGAAATTCCCCAATAAACAGCTGCTGTTGGGTGAGGGTTAGAGCAAGTACCTTGATCAGCTTCCAATTCAGCTGGGGTCCGGGGTTAGAATTCAGCTCACCTTTGTCTCTGTGTGTTCAAGGGAGAGTTAGTAACCTTGCTGGACTCCTTCTGTGAAAAGGAAAATGGCATGTACCAAATTCCCTCTGCCCTCGGTGCTGCATACAAATAGTGATCCTCACAACATCCCTGACTGCCCCCAAACCTGCCTTCTTTCTCCCTTCATAACAGTACTATCTGGCGTGCATACCTTGGACAATGCTTTGAACTTTTCATCTGTGCAAAACTGATTTACGCAAGTGTAAACACAACAGGAAGGAGCCGAAAGAACGAGGCCTAACCAGGCATGGTGGAGCACAGCTGCAGCCCAAGTTCTTTAGGAGGCTGAGGCAAGAGAATTGCAAGTTTGGGGCCAGCCTGGGCAACAGTGAGATCCTCCCTCAAAATACAGCATAATGAAAAGCAAAATAAAAGGCAGATAAGAGGAAACAGAAAGACAGATCTTTTGCAAGAGGGAAAGTGACCAAGAGAGGAAGGGAGGGAGGAGGAAGGGAGGAGGGACATGGAGAAAAGAATTAAGATATGATATATATATATAGATAGATATGCCCACTCCCATAATGAATGTAATCATTATGTACTGCAAACAAATAGAATTTTTTTTAATTTTAAAACAACATAAAAAGGATGTACAGTGATACCTCGGTTATCAAATTCAATTCGTTCCAAATTTGTGTTCAAACACTGAAGAGTTCAAGAACTGAACATATTTTTCCCATAAGAAATAATGAAAAACCAAACAATTGGTTCTGAGGCCCAAAAATTACACTTATAATTCACTTTTTAGGACTTTAACAAATTTTGCAATGATTTCTTTCTTTAACTCTATTGTAGTTCTCACAGTTTTTCTCTTAGCTTTACTGCTGGTATCACTAACATTCTTTGGAGCCATAGTTATGATATCTTACACAAAGTGCAAAAATAAGCACAGTGACAAATGTTTTAATGCAAGCGCTATATGTTGTCTGGGTGAGAGCAACTCTTAGGCTGAAGCATCACCCTCTTGTGTCCATGGCGAGACATGATGTATGACTTACTCAGCCCATGCAGGTTTTTTCAAGTCGGATTTTCAGTTCGACTATGGAGCAAGGTTAAGAAACATTGAGCAGATTATTTTCAAACTTTGCTGTTCGAGTAGAGGAAAGTTGGAGCTTGGAGCTATGCCACAACCAGAGTATCATGGTAGCTTGACAGTAGAGTCCCTCTGGATTAGGGAAGGGGGCAGGCCTTAGGTTCTAGGTGAGAAAAACTAACAGCCTTGCTTAGTACACTTCTAATAAAATCAAGAATAATACCTACCTGACCAAGTTTCACTAAAGATTAAATTAATTTTAATAGCAAGTAAAGTAAGCAACATAATACATAGTCCATAGCAGGCTCCGAAAATAACAGCAAAACGTCACCTATTATTTATTTTCCAGAGAACTGGATCTCAGGTAGAGATCATACCACACTGCTGATATCTATTATGCAGGAAAACAATAATAATGCCAGTTGCACTCCTGTATTATGAGAGTCCTAAAACCGGAAATACATACATGGGAAATTCCGCATTTCTGGACATGGAAACAAAGGAAATGGACCTGTCTTAGTCCATTTCCTGTTGCTATAACAAAATACCTGTGGCTGGGTGCTTTCTAAAGAAAAGGAGTTTGTTTAGCTTAATGTTTTGGAAGCTAAAAATCCAAGATTGGGCAGGCCCATCAGTTCAGCCGTGGTGAGATTCCATTTGGCTGCTTCACAACATGGCAGATGCCATCATGGTGGTAACACGTGTGAGAGGGAGGGAGAGATCAAAAGGGGAGACAGGGATCCAGCTAGCAGTAGAGTATTGCTCTTTTATAACAATTCACTCTTGAGAGAACTCAGCAGAGAGTGATGCCCCATGACTGAATTACCTTCCATGAGGCCACTTCTGGTCTGAAGTTTCCACAGTCTCTGAACATCACTACCCCAGGGACAAAGCCTCAAGTACGTGAACCTTGGGGGACCAATTTAACCCAAACCATAGGAAAGCCTAAAAGTACACCATCCCCACCTTGAGAAGTGGACGGATGCTGGGGCACTGGGAGTACGGGCACCAGGAGTCGGTCTTCACACTGAAACTGACAATCCCAGCCGCTGAGAAGGCAAACAGCAAAGCCAGACAGAAGCCACCAGAAAAAGCACCTCGCCCCAGCAAACTGAGGAAATCACCAATAATGAGGGCAAAACTTGAGCCAAACAATGTTCAAGGTAAAGCTGTTTGAGCATCAAACAGACTGGCAACAAATCTAATTGTCCAAAGTAGGGAACTATCATTAATAAATGATAGTGCATTTATAGAATGAGCACATTCACTTCATTTAAAATGGTGATGCTAAAGAATGCTTAATATTACTGAAAATCCTCTAGCTGATTTTAAAAGGGGAAATAATACTACAAAAGGCTTGTGAATGTCATCTAATTTCTAGAGAAAAAGTGAACGTGACACACCAAAAAGATAAGAGTAGCTATTTATAAAAAGGAAGTGGAACTGAGATCTTTCTTACCTTTTCTAAACTGTGCTTTCTGTAATAAAAAAAAAAATTTAAGGTATTACACCTTACAAAAAGAGGAGAAATTTTAAGTTAAGAAAGAGCTAAAGGAAGAAAGAAAAAAGGAAAAGGAAAAAAGGAAGCAAGGAGGTCAGAAGCGGGGTTTCACAAACATCTTTCTCAGGGCTGCTTCCTCCTTTACACACCGTTTCTGCTCTGCCTTTTCAAAGGGGGGGGTTAGGGAGGCAACGTTAGCCTTGCTGATAGTGAAAGATTACAGATAAAAGGCTAGGAATGAGCTAACAGTAAATATTTATAGATCAAAGATAAGTGCACTTTAGGAGTAATTTTGGACAAAAATTGCTTTGTCTTTTCTGTGTACTCATAAAAGCATGAACATATCCTACCCAAAACCTTTCAGCTAAATAGAATGATCCAAAGTAATGTAGGAACAACATCCTCTTCAAACAGCATCTCATGGGTTTATGCCACTTAAAGCAAACAGTATTAGAGAAATGATTTTGTGAAGCAGAACCTCATGGAGGTCCCAACCTATGGCTGGTAAAACTATGACTTAGTGTTGCCCAAGAAGCACTGTTTGGGGCCGGCAGAGCCAGGGTGACCTCCAAATGGGCCACCTGCTTGATATTGTTCTGCCTCTGTTGCTTCATGCTGAAGAAAGAAAAAATAGTATATCGCATCCGGCTGTTATTAGGATTAAATGAGTTGGAGTATGTGAAGCGTGTGGGAAGTGCTCCATCAATAGGCTAGTGGAGACTCGGTATGCACTTGCCATATACTACCCACTCCCCTTCTAACACTGCTCCACGCTGCCTTTGTGAAATTATCATCCTCCTGTTCTCAACTGGGTTATTTTGAGGTGTGAATGATCCTCCTCTTACCTCCAAAGGTGGGAAATGATTGGCTTAAACCATTCTTCAGAACAACAACTGTTTCAGCAAAGAGCCCATGACCCACACAAAGCCAGTAAGAAGAGCAATCTTGAGCTTGTGAAGTTTCTCCAGAAAATACCCTTCCTCTTCCTCCAGATGGTGCATACAAATGTGGGGCTGGCAACGGCCATAGCCCTTTGGCTACCATGAGGGGGAGTCTGAAGTTGCTAGAGTCCCATGGAGGTGTTGAAAATAAAACCAATGTTAAAGAACGTGCATGATAATAAGCACTGGAGTTCCCAGAGCCAGCTTCACCTGCGGTCCAGTCTTCTGCTGAACATCTCAGTCATATGAAACAATAAATTAGGTTTGCTCTTCTGTGACTTGCATGAGAGAAGTCCTAATCTATTTGCTTCTCTGAGATGAGTAATTCTTTGTATCTCTTTCTCTGCAAACTGACGATGTCCCAAGCGTTCTCTACATCAACAGAATTTGAGTTGAATCTCACACTCCTTGAAGAAAATAAAAGCAAATCAGCCTGCAGCTGCCTTCTCCATTTCCTCCTTCAGCTATTTCAGCTCCCTGCCCCAGTTTCCAACATAGCTACCAAAACTAACAATATGGCATGAAAAATAATTGAGATATTTGAAATAAGAAAAACACAGGAACTAGGTCAATGTATAAAACTCTGTGTTCTCATCGCTTCTCGGCCTTTTGGCTAAGATCAAGTGTAAAACTCTGTGCTCTATGTATATGTGTGTATCTTTTAATCCAGTAACTACCCAGGAGGACAATTTGCAACAACACACGTACCCATTTTGATAAAGTTCTACCACAACCTGAATGTTTATAGGATTCTGTGATGAACTACTAAGAGAAGGCACATCCATCACACAGCTTTGAAACATCTCACCCTTAGGCCAGTGCCTCACGTCTAACACATAACAACACATTTGTCGATTTGAAGTGAGCTTCATTTATGCTACACCTGCTCAAACCACGGTGGCAACCATTTATTGACCACCTCCTGTCCACCAGGTACTTTGCTGGGCAACTCGCATACATTCTCTTAGATAATTTATATTAGAGCCCATCTTCATGGTAAGTACTGACCTTCCTTCCTATTTATAGAGCAAAAAACAAAGTCAGGCAACTTGCTTTACGCCAGGCAGATAGTTAATGATGGTGCTAAGATTAGAATCCACACCTAATGAGCAAAAGGCACAATGATAGTGAAACACACATCACATGCATATTAGCGGATATGCAAAAGATGATGTGGTTACAAGATGTAAAGGTCAAGGGCGAAGACATTTAAGGTGGGAGGCAGCATGATGTACAGGAAAAAGGGAACAGGAGTTTGCATAGCTCTGTTCTGATCAAACTGCCTTACTGTGAACCAAGTTTCATTTATGCATCTGTTCAACAAATACTCACTGAGGGACTCCCGTGTGCTGAACCCTCAACACTGAAGGAAGCAAACGTGCTCCCCCTTCTTGTGAATGCACAGTCTCATGAAGATAACAGAAATGGAAAGATCCTTTGGGTCACCTGGTCCAATTCGCTCGATAACAGAGGGAAGGACGTAGACCGGGTGGTAGGGCTGGTCCTGCCTGAAGTCACACAATGAGTTGGTTAGTGACAGAGCTGGACTAAACCTACAGCACAGCTTCACAAATAAGAAGCCTCTCTCACTGCCGGCCCCCAGCCCCACAAGACTTAGAGAACAACTGAGACGGAGGATAAGAAAGCAGCTTAGAGGGTTTATTGTTATGAATAAAGATGTTATTTACAGCATTGTCGGAAGTGACAGGCATCCACACAAAGACCCTCAAAACAACTTAACAATGCTCCAAGTGAGGGGTTGTTAACCAAGACGCAGTCTTCAATGGATGATTTTGCTACTAAAAAAAAATAATAGTAACAAATGTTGGATGCATTGGCTTGGCCTGGAGAATGACTAGGTGTTGTGTTAAAGCATGAGAGGAAAGCAAGCTGCAGACTGATGAATATAATATGATCTCTTTTTGGTTTGCTTCTTGGCTTTAAAAAGAAAATGTAGTCGAATGTACATGTTTTGCACACTTGTGTTTGAGCATGGAGAGAGGTGTGAGAAGATCCACTGCTCTGGTTTTCTCAGGGCATGGAACTAGAAGATGGTAGGGCAGAGTAGGTAACTTTTTCTTTATCTATAGCTCACGTGAACTGATTTTTGTACCTTTTTTGTTCTGGGATTGGGGATTGAACTCAAGACCTTTGCACTGAGCTACATCATAAGCTCTTTTGTGTGTTGTTTTGTTTTGTTTTCAAGACAAGGTCTCTCAAAGTTGTTAAGTTGCCTGCCCAAACATGGCTTGAACTCACATCCTCCTGCCTCATCCTCCCAGAGTGCTAGGATTACAGGCATACGCCACCATCCCCAGCTTATATACTTTCTTTAATAATATCTTTTAATAGGTATACATTCACATCTTTCAAAATTCAAAAGAGATCCGAGGGACTTGGGTATAGCTCAGAGGTAGAGCATGTGCTTAGTCATATGCAAGGCCCTGAGTCCAATCCCAGCATCACTAAATAAGTAAATAAAATTTAAAATTAATTTTTTAAATCAAAAGAGACAAAAGCATATGGAGTTAAATGTATCCTGTTTGTTTTGTACACCAGAGTAGGCACTAAATTTCCCAGGAGCTATCATTTTCCTATGTATCTTTCCAGAAATATTTAATGCAAATACAGTAGTCTCTGCATGTGCGCTTGATACACAACATGGCACTTGGCCTTTTTCACTTGACAGCTTGCTAGCTTGCATACCATATTGTCTCAGTTAGTTCAGGCTACTATCACAGAATGTCATAGGGAGGTATTCCGGGTGGCTTAAACAATAAAACCTCTAACACTCACAGTTCTGGCGGCTGGAAGTCTAAGGTCAGGTTCTTGGTGTGAGTCCTCTTCCAGGATAATAGATGGACACCCTTTTGCAAAATCTTCATGTGTGAGGCAGGGAAAAGTTCTCATGTCTTAATTACCTCTTGAAGACCCCACCCTAAATACCATCCCATTGGGGATTAGGCTGCAACACTCAAATTTCAGGGAGACAGGGCCTGGGATTTAGCTCAGTGGTCCCATGCCTGCCTCGCAAGGTCAAGGTCCTGAGTTCAATCCCCAGAACTGGGGAAAAAAAATTTCAGAGAGACACAGATTCAGTCTATGGTATGCATCATATCCATGCATATCATACTTTCTTTTCAATAGCTGCATTTATTTAACCAACTCCAACTGATAGGTGTCTAGGTAGCTTCCAATCTTTGTTCAAGTAAATAATGCTGAAAAACAATCTTTTTAATGTATTCTTTTAAAATTGCATCAGATAGTGTTGCTTTTCTACCCAACAATCTCCAGTGGAACCTGGCTTCATTCACCTTCCCCTACACAGCCCAATGGTATCTGCACCTCACCTTACCTCTTAGCTCTGGGACCTCATTTTCTGCCCCCTGCCCTCTCCACTGGGTGACAAAAGCCTCCTTGGTGTCCCTCAGAGCTCTCCTCCCAACTGTTCCCTTGGTTCATCCCTTGCCTCCTTCAAGGCTTTGCTCAATTTCATCTTCTCAATAAGATGCCCCAGATTTCAAATAGCATACGCACTTCCATAATCTCTCCTTTATCGATTCCCTGCCATTTTCATATGCACTTAGCACCTTCTAACACATCATATAACCTTCTTATTTATTGTATTCATTGGCACCTACCTTCACACACTAAAATGTAAGCACCCTGCAGGCAGGAATTTGTGTCTTACTTGTTCATTGATGTGTCCCCTAGAACTGGGACACAGTAATTGGTATACATATTGCATACATATTTTTAATAAGCCAGTTAAGTATGGGACGAAGGAAAAGCATCCTCTGTTTGGAAGAGGAGCAAAGGAGTTCCTGATATAATCACTGTCTTTCAAAGCAAGACCTTTGCACATAACCATTCTGCACATTTCATGGGATGTGTTTGTGTCACTTCACATGTGCATCTCACACAATCCTCACAGTAATTTGTGAGATTAGAAAGAACTTTATGGTGGATTAACTAATGGTCATGTTGTAACATCCAGCTGAACTGAATCATCGTGGTTTGGGTGTGAAAGACCCATCTGAGGAATGTTGCCAATGGCATAAAAAGAGAATTATAGGGGAAGATCCGGGCTGTTGATTTTCTAGGAGAAGCTTGCTGCGGTTGGTTTTCCTGATGCTAACTTGACTGTTCTCATCATTGGAGGAGCTCGGGTCCTCACTGTCGCTGGAAATGGCTGCTGTTCTCCTCAGGGGAGCTCTGATCTTCACCATGAGCATCACTTCCTGGCTCCAGTGTAGATCTTCAGCCTGGTGGCACAAATCCTTCACCCCACTGACACAGGTTTTCTAGCTTCCACCAGAACAAAGAGCAGGAGCTCTCAAGCATCTCACTGTCCACAGGCACTCACACCAGCCTCCCAGGCTGCCATGAGTTCTGGAAAATGGTTTTGACTTACAAGGTTCTTTCAACAGGAAGAGCTGCCAGCTCAGGGTACCTTGATCTGTGTGGTGGCTGGGAGCTCTCACGGCATTGTCAATGGGACACAAGACCTTCGCACTGCCAGGTTTAAAATGTGGAAGTAGCACGTGACCGCTGTCCTCAGGCTAACAACGTGGCCACCACGGATGTCTGATGATGGACGTCGGCACACGTCAGGTCCCCAGGCCCGCTTACTGCTGCCCTCCACATGACCTATCAGAACCTCACAGATCATGGATCCATCTCACGCGCCGCCGTGCCCTCGTGGGGAGGGGCTGGCTGACATCTGACACCACTGGCATCTCTTCGTACTGCCTGTTTGTGCCTGTGCGATAAAAACAAAGAACAGTGGCTGCATTTCTTCACAGGCGGTTGCCTAGGGTCTCACTTACTTTATTATTTGATGTTTTATGCTATCTGTTGCTTGTTTTTTATTTCTTAGTGATGTCTTTTTGAAGACGAAAAGTTTTGTATTTGCTTAAATCCAAATCTTTATTTTTCTCTCTTTTTATTAGAGCATTTTGTGTCCTGTCTATAAAAACCTTGGTTTGTTTGTTTTTTACTCCATTGATACATTTTAGGTATACAATATGATGACATTCATCATTGGGAATTTATACCTTTACATGATGTATCTTGGTTCTTATTTTTTCCCCATTCCCCTGCCCTCCCTTCAATCCCTCCACCCTTCCCTATTTACAAAGACTTTGTTTCCATTTTTTCCTTTTCTCATATTAATTCCATTCCCTTCTTTCCTTTCCCCTACCCCTCCCATTTCCCCTTCCCCTTCGCCCCTTTTCTTCCTATTTCACATTATCTATTATACCTTCTAGTCCTTATTTGCACTTTCAGTTTCTCACACCAGAGAAACTATTTGGTATTTACACATATGTGTCCTATTTATTTCATTTAAGAGTATCACCTCAATGTGCATCCATTTGGCTATAAATGTCTCTAATTTCTCATTTTTGATGGCTGAGTAGTACTTCATTTTATAAAAAAAAACACACACACATTTTCTTGATCCAGTCTCCAGTTGATGGGCATTTGGACTGCTTCCAAGTTTTAGCTATTACAAACTGTGCTGCTATGAACATGGGTGCACATATATCACTGTGGTATGATTCTTTTAATTCTTTTGGGAAGATACCCAGCAGGGGAATAGCTGGGTCAAATGGGACCAAATCAGGTATCTCCATACTGATTTTCACAGTGGTTGTACCAGTCTACACTCCCACCAGCAGTGGAGCAGGGTTCCTCTTTCCCCATAGCCCTGTCAGCATTTGTTATTGGTTGATTTCATAACAGCAGCCATTCTAAAAACCTTTGTTTATAATCCAAAATCTCAAGTATTTTTCTCGTGTTTAATTCTGGAAGTGTCGCACGTTTGGCTTTGACGCATAAAAGTCTATACTACATTTTTGAGCTAATTTTTTGGTGTGATCTAGGTTCAGTGTTCTTCTACCCACTGTCAAGTCAGAATTAGTGCTTTCCAGGGAAACAGAAGTAATGAGATGTACACGTGTGCCCATGTGTGTGTTTGTGTGTGTAAGAAAGGGGGAGATTTATTTAAGGGTCAGTGACAGCCTGTGATGGCTTGGTGAGTCCAAACACTGATCAGGTGGGCTGGCAGGATGGGGATTCACTGGAAGGTTGCAATCTCAGTCCTAGGCCAGCCTGCAGGCAGAATTCCTCTTTTGCTCAAGGAAGTCAGTCTTTGTTGTTAAGGTCTTCAGCTGACAGGATGAGACCCACCTACATTATAGAGGGAAATTTGCTTCCCTCAGAGTTCACCAATTTAGTTGTTAATCTTATCCCAAAAACACCCTCACAGAACCATCTAGAATACTGTTTGGCCCAATACCTGGGCACTGTGGCCCAACCAAGTTGACACACAAAACCAACTCTCATACCCACACAGCTAAACCATTGATCTATGCCCCTTATTGGAAAGGGTATGCTGTTTTCCCACTGAGTTGCCTTGGGACCTCTGCCAAAAATCAACTGACATATATAGAGATATAAATGTCTGTTTGGGGACCCTTTTGTATGGGTCTATATCTCTATCATTGTACTGATAATCAATACAACTGTCTTGATTTTCATAGTTTCGTAGCAACTCTTGAACTCAAAGAGTAGAAATCCTTTAACTTTGTTCTCCTTTTCCAAGATTGTTTTGGTTTTATTTTCCTTTTTGTTGTTGTTCAATACACCTTTTAGAATCAGCATTTCAATTTCTTAAAAGATAGTCTTATCAGAAATTTGACAGTGTATTGAAGTTACAGATCATTTTGGGTGTCTAGTGACATGTCAACAATTGAATTTTTCAATATATGCAGTTTATTTCTGTTTTTTAGGACTTCAATTTCAGCAATGTTTTGTAATTTTCAGTATATAGTTCTTTTTACTGCTTTTAAGTTTGCTCCTAAGTTGTTTGGTTTTTGATGCAACTGTAAAACATTTTTACTTTTTTCTTTTTAATACTGAGGATTGATTGAGCCCAGGGTCTTCACAATGAGCTACATCTCCAGCCTTTAAAAAAAAAAAATTTTTAATTTTGAGACAAGTTCTCACTAAATTACTTACATCAGGATCAAATTTGTGATCCTCGTACCTCGGCCTCCCAGAGTGCTGGGATTATAGGGATATGCCACCACGCCCAGCTAAAAATTTTCATTTTCGAATTCTTCATTGCTAATATAGAAAGAGGCAATTTATTTTTTTCATCTTGTGTGCTCAATTTCACTGACTCTAAAAGAAAGTGAGAGCTAGGAGACCTGCGTAGGCTGACACCTCCCAGGGTCTGAGTTCCCGCTTCAGCAGAGCAGGCAGCTGGAGCAAGGGCTGCGCATGCGAGCTGAGTTCTTCCCGAGCACTGCCCCTGGCTGGTGCCAGACCTTTGCAGGCTGCATCATTTTCCATCCCCGCCGGTGCAGGAGGCAGGCTGAGACTGTGCTGAGGACTCCAGAAAGGAGAGACCCGAGAAAGGAATGTCTTAAAAGCAATAGGTATTTCAACAGAAACACTGAGGTCGTCCATGTGGGGAGATATATGAACTTTGAGGCAATTTCCTGAAACTAAATTTATGATTTTTACTTATTTACTTTGTTTGGGTTTTTTTATTTTTACTTATGAAAGGGCATATCATAGTCTTTTCATATTTCCAATCTAGCCCTGTTCTGAAAAAGTGAAGACTTCTGAACACCTTCCTCTAATCTTTGTTCCAAAAATTCCTAAAAACCTCTTTGCTCCATGTTTTTAAAAAAGAAGCAATTACCCAGAGCTACCCATGTTTACATGAAAGAGAATATAGGTTACTTAATATGAGGGTAAAGAAGTTCGTGCAAGTATACTCTTTAAAACACTGTTCATAATACTAGAACAGGGGAAATCATCTAAATGTCCACCCACACAGAGCTCATTAATTCAACCTTGGGCACATGTGGTCTATGGCTGCCTTAAAGTGAATGCAGTAGATCTATATGTGTGAAATGAAACCTTCTCCAGAATCCATTCCTAAATGAAGAAAGCAAGAGGTAATGTATACTAGGCTTCTATTTGGGTTTTTTTTTTTTCAAGGAAATCTATATTCACAAATGCTGGTTTATACATGAATTTTTTTTCTAGAAGGATAAACAAGACACCTTGCTAGTAGTTGCCTCTGGCAATTAAAGCAGGCAGCCTGAGTACAGGGGAATGAAACTTTATTTTCATTCTCTACACTCTAGCTTTTCATCATTCATGTACAGATTTCTATTTAAATAAAATGGCTACTTTTATGTATCATCTTGTTATTAATGTTAATGATAGAAGATAATGAAAAACATACTCTGTGGATAGCAATTAGAAAGCACTGATTCATTTTAAAGACTGCTGGAGCATTTCTCATGCTGCATGCACCAGCCAGGCAGAGTTGCCTGCGACCGGGTCCCTCTTTTGAGAAGGTGCAGCAGTTGCCATCTCAAGCTCCGGAAGGAAGCACAGCAGATTCCCAGTGCCCCAGGGATCCACCACTTCCTTGCACATTGACTGTGGGAACATTCAGATCACCTCAGCTTCTCTACCTGCCAAGTGAATATATTCAAAAAGCCTACTCCCCCACCCCCAGAGAACTGAAAAATAAAAGCTATAAAGCAGGTGAAATGCCCAGCCTTGGTTCTTAGCAAATGGTGATGCACATGAGTCATCATCATGATTGGTATCATTCTCTGTCTTCACTCTAGCTCTTTATTCTCTGAAAATAAGGAACCTCTTAAGTCTTAATAACCTACTATCCCTCCCTTACCCAAACATGCTATCTGAATTGTCCACGAAATTGATTCCCAAAGTAAGAACGATCCTTATTCTTGAGACACTCAGAGGAGGAATCTGAGCTCAGCCTTAAAAGAGAAGTAGCATTCCAAGGCAGGGGGTGGGAGGAAAGAAGGGAAAACAGTACTTCTTGTTGAAAAAGCAACATGCATTAAAAGACTGCAGCAATAAGTAAGTCTGTGGAACCTATGGTGAGTACCTCCATCATGGGAGACACATGAGTGAAGCAAGGTAAGGATTCAAAGGCTGTGATGAGAACCTTCCAGAACAAAGTAGATACCAAAGGTGGAGGAGCAATAGAATTTCTTGACCCCACAAGAAAGCAATGAGGGAAATTCCATGAAAATGGAAAGGAGTAGATGGAAAAGATTTGCTCTTTTGTTTTGTTTTGTCCTGTTTTTCCCAGTATTGTGGATTGAACCCAGTGAGGTCTAAACTAGACCCCCCAGCCCTTTAAATGTTTTTAATTTTGACACAAGGTCAAGTTGTTCATGCTTTCCTCAAACTTGACATTTTCTGGCCTCAGCCTCCCAAGTAGCTGTAAAGTATGTGCCACCATGCCCAGCAAGGAGAAGGAATCTGAGACTCCCAGATGTGTACTGCCTAAAGCAGTGATGGTGAACCTTTTAGAAATCAAGTGCCCAAACTGCACTCCAAAACCCACTTACAAAGTGCCAAGACTGCAACGAAACCTGAATGCTGAGGTTTTAGTTTAGACAAAACAACAATTACCCAATGCTCAGCTGCTGGAATGACTTGGCTCCCATGCTGACAGAAAGGGCTCTGTGTGCCCCACGCAAGCCATAGGTTTGCCACCACTCATCTCAAGTTTGATTAGCAGTTGGATGTTTGGTTAGGGAAAATGAAGAAGAAGTTGAAGACAAACTCTAGACTTCTAATTAGTACAATGAAGCTAAGTTTTCCACGACAGTAGGAGGAGGAAATGAAGATACATGTGAGAAGCCATAACATTGTCCAACACAGTTTACTTTTTTTGTTTTAATTTTCAACATGTCAGAAGCCCTGAGCAAACTTCTTTTTAACTTACTTAATAAATTTTTACTGAGCACCTACTGGGTATCAACCGCTGTGCCATGAGCCAGAAATATAACAGTGATGAAAACAGTGCTTGGGGTTTTATTTTCTCTCTACTAGAGCTTGCAGATCCCTGCTGGGATACCTGCAGAATGAATTAAATTGAATAAGCACTCCCAGCTCAGAGGTAGGGGCTTCTGAGCCTCTGTTCCACAGCTCCCAGCCCAGAGGTAGGGGCTTAAGAGCAACTGTTCCACCACAGCCAGCCCAGAGGAAGGGACTTCCAGGCCACTGTTCCACCACTCCTAGCACAGAGGAGGTGAGCCAGGTGGGTGCCAAAAGCACCCCCCCCATTAAAATGAGAAGGCACGTAACAAGTCTCAAAATCAGATTTCCAGATCACCTACAGCAACACCAAAGGGAAAGGAGATGGAACACTCAGATACTCAACCACCTGGACTCCCTGAACTGGCAACAAAAGAAGATCTGGAAAAAATGAAATCAGAAATAATTTCTCATATAACAGCAGAGATTGTACCCATAGTGCAAGACATGATTAATAAATCTACAGGGGACACAGACAAAAAAAATAGAGGAGCTGAGGAACATGATGGAATCCCAACATAGGAAACAAATGGAATCCATAAAACAGATACAAACAGATTTCCAGGAGATTAAAAACTCCATTGAAAGTCTACACAGCAGAATGAGCCAATGTGAGGACAGAATTTCAGACATGGAAGATAAGATTGAAATTAGTGACCAGGAAAAGAAAAATTGCTTCAAAATTGTAAGGGACCACGAGAAATCAATCCAATAGCTGCTAGACAATGGAAAGAAGAGTAACATAAGACTGATTGGAGTCAATGAAGAAACAGGAGAGAGTATAGATGACATAAAAAAAACTGTTCACAGAAGTAATGGCAGAAAACTTCCCAAGCAGGGGGAAAGAACTTGACACACAGATAAGTGAGGCATATAGGAGTCCAAATAGCCTTGATCAAAAAAAATCTACACATAGGCATATAATTGTTAAAATTCCACAAACCCAACAGAAGAACAAAATTCTACAAGCAGTTAGAGAAAAGAAACAAATCACATACAAAAGAAAACCTATCAGAATCACAACAGACTTCTCAATGCAAAACCTCAAGGCAAGAACAGCTTGGAGTGATGTATTACAAGCCCTAAAGGAAAACAAACTCCAACCCAGATTGATATACCCTGCAAAACTATCTTTCAAAATTGATGGAGAAATAAGATACTTTCATAACAAAGAGCACCTTAGGAACTTCATGAATACCAAACCAGCACTGCAAAAAATTTTAGATAATATGCTAGGAACAGACAATGAGGATCACAACCCCAGGAAGCACAACAGAATGAATCCATCAGACGTGACAAGAAATTAAAAGCAAAGGGGTAGAATCCAACAAAAAGAAAAAGTCATGACAATGATAAGTCAAACTGAATCAGTTATAACCATCAATGTTAATGGTCTCAATTCACCAATCAAAAGAAATAGACTGGCAGAATGAGTCAAGAAGCAAAATCCAACAATATGCTGCACACAAGAAACACACTTAATTCAAAAAGAAACTCATAGACTGAAAGTTAAAGGGTGGAAAACAACACTCCATGCCACAGGAACCAAAAAAAAAGCAGGAGTAGCTATTCTCTTTGCAGATCAAGTGGATTTCAAACCCACACTGATTAAGAGAGACAAAGAAGGACACTACATCCTTGTAAAGGGAACAATCCAACAGGAAGAGATAACAATCATAAATATCTATGCACCAAGCACTAGTGTGCCCAACTATATAAAACAAATACTAACGGACATGAAAAGTCACATATACACTAATACAATAGTAGTGGGGAGGGGCCGGGGATTTAGCTCAGTGGTTTCGCCGCCTGACGCGCAAGCGCAAGGACCCGAGTTCGATCCCTGGTACCAAAAAAAAAAAAAATAGTAGTGGAGGACCTCAATACCCCACTGTCACAAATAGATAGATCAACTAGACAAAAAATAAGCAATAAAATACTAGAACTCAATCGAACTCTTGAACAAATGAACTTAACAGATGTTTACAGAGTGTTCCACCCCACAAAATCAGAATACACGTTCTTCTCAGCTGCACATGGGTCATTCTCAAAAATAGACCACATACTCACTCATAGAATGTGTTTAAGTAAGTGCAAAGGAATTGAAGTGATCCCGTGTATTATCAGACCATAGTGTGATGAAATTGGTGATCCTTAGCAAAAGAACCCACAAAAATTACATAAACACATGGAAATTGAACAACACACTTCTGAATAACCAATGGGTCACAGAGGAAATTAAAAAAGAAATCAGGCAGTTCCTTCAATTAAATGACAATGACAATACAACATACCAGAATCTATGGGACACTATGAAAGCAGTCTTACGAGGGAAATTCATAGCAGTGAGTACACATATTAGGAAAACAGAGTGAGCCCAATTAAATAACCTGATGCTGAACCTCAAGTTTCTAGAAAAAGAAGAGCAGGACAAACCCAAAGCTCATACAAGGGAGGAAATTATAAAGATCAGAGCAGAAATCAATTCAATGGAGACTAAGAGAAGAATACAAACAATTAATGAAGCCAAGAGTTGGTTCTTCAAAAGAATAAACAAAATCGACAAACACTTAGACAACCTTATCAGAAAAAGGAAAGAAAAGGCCCAAATCCATGTAATTAGGAATGAAAAGGCTGAAATTACAACAGACCCAGCAGAAATCCAGAGGATCATCAATACCTACTTTAAGAACCTATATGCCAATGAGATGGAAAACATAGAAGAAATGGACAGATTCCTATATACATATCAATTACCAAAGTTGAATGAAGAAGACCTAAAAATTCTAAACAACCCAATATCAATCAATGAAATTGAAAATGTACTTAAAAACTTACCAACTAGGAAAACCCCAGGTCCTGATGGCTTCACTGCTGAATTATACAAGACATTTAGAGAGGAACTACTGCCACTACTGTTTAAACTCTTCAATGAAGTTGAAAGGGAAGCAATACTCCCAAATTCATTCCTGGAAGCAAGCATCACCTTGATCCCCAAAGCAGAGAAACACCCAACTGAAAAAGAGAACTATAGGCCAATCTCACTAATGAATATAGATGCAAAAATCTTATTAAGATAAGATACTGGCAAATAGAATGCAGAAGATCATCAAGAAGATCACACACCCTGACCAATTGGGATTCATCCCAGGGATGCAGGGATGGTTTAACATATGCAAATCAATCAATGTAATACACTATATCAATAGAGCCAAGGACAAAAACCATATGATTATATCCATAGCTGCAGAAAATCTATTTGACAAAATCCAACACGCATTTATCATAAAAACCCTCAGCCAGGGATTTAGCTCAGTGGTTTCGCCACCTGCTGTGCGATCGCAAGGACCCGAGTTTGATCACTGGTAATAAAAATAAAAAATCAAAAAAACATACAAAAAATTGGAATAGATGGTCTCTGCCTCAATCGGATAAAAGCCATCTATGAAAAACCAACAGCCAATATCATACTAAATGGGCAAAAACTGAAATCCTTCACACTAAAATCAGGAACAAGACAAGGACGTCCACTGTCACCACCCTTGTTCAGTATAGTTTTGGAAATATTAGCCACCGAAATTAGACAAGAGAAAGAAAGAAAAGGAATAAAGATAGGAAATGAAGAAGTCAAATTGTCATTATTTCCAGATGACATGATACTCTATGTAGAAGACCCCAAGAACTCCACCAAAAGTCTTCTAGACTTAATAACCAAATTCAGTAGAGTAGCTGGATACAAGGTCAACACACAAAAATCAATAGCTTTCCCCTACACGAACAATAGACTCACTGAGAGAGAAACAGGGCAAACAATTCCTTTCACAATAGCATCCAAAAAACTGAAATACCTAGGAATCAACCTAACAAAAGAAATCAAAGACCTCTTCTCTGAAAACTATAGCTCTCTGAAAAGAGAGATTGAAGATGATATCAGAAAATGGACAGACATCCCCTGCTCCTGGGTAGGAAGGATCAACATAGTGAAAATGGCCATACTTCCAAAACTGCTATATAGATTCAATGCAATCCCAACTGAGATCCCAGCAGCATACTTCATGGACCTTGAGAAAAGAATCCAAAAATTCATTTGGAACAAGAAGAGACCCAGAATAGCAAAAGCAATGCTAGGTAACAGAGACATGGCAGGGGTACCATAACCCCCAACTTGAAACTACACTACAAAGCCACTATAATAAAAACAGCATGGTAATTGCAAAGAAACAGACCTGAGAACCAGTGGAACAGATTAGAAGATGCTGAAACAACTCCAGATATACTCAGTCATCTCAGCTTCAATAAAGGAGCCAAACACCCTCACTGGAGGAAAGATAGCCTCTTTAATAAATGGTGCTGGAAAAATTGGGTTTCAACTTCCTGAAGATTAAAACTAGACCTATATCTCTCACCATACAGTAAACTAAAATTGAAATGGATTAAGGATCTATATATTAAAATAGAAATGCTGAATCGGCTGGAACAGAGGTTAGGTAGAACCCTTGAAGACATTGGTGTAGGAAAAGATTTTATAAACAAAACCTCAGTTGCCCATGAACTAGCTCAAACAATCAACAAGTGAGATCTCTTCTTACTAAAAAGCTTCTGCACAGCAAGAGAAACCACCAGCAGTGTGAAAAGACAACCCACAATGTGGGAAAAAAATCTTCACCTGCTCTTCCTCAGACAAAGGTCTACTATCTCAAATCTATAAAGAACTTAAAAAGATCAGACCTCCCAAATTTAAAGACCCAATCCAAAAATGGGCATCTGAAATGAACAGACATTTCTCAGACAAAGAGGTAGAAATAGCAAATAAACATATGAAAAAGTGTTCAACATCACTGGTCATTCAAGAGATGCAAATGAAAACAAGCTGAGATTCCACCTCACTCCGGAAAGAATGGCTGCTATTTTGAAATCAACCAATAACAAATGCTGGTGAGCCTGTGGGGAAAGAGGAACCCTGCTCCACTGCTGGTGAGAGTATAGGCTGGTGCAACCACTGTGGAAATCAGTATGGAGATACCTCAGAGAACTAGGACTGGAAGTCCCATTTGACCCCGCTATTCCCCTGCTGGGTATCTTCCCCAAAGAATTAAAAGAATCATACCACAGTGATATATGTGCACCCATGCTCATAGCAGCACAGTTTGTAATAGCTAAAACTTGGAAACAGCCCAAATGCCCATCAACTGGAGACTGGATAAAGAAAATGGGGTTTTTTTTTTAATAAAATGGAGTACTACTCAGCCATAAAGAATGAGAAATTAGAGACATTTATGGCTAAGTGGATGCACATTGAGGCAATACTCTTAAGTGAAATAAATAGGACACACGTGTAAATACCGAATAGTTTCTCTAGTGTGAGAAACTGAAAGTGTAAATAAGGACTAGAAGGTATAATAGATAATGTGAAATAGGAAGAAAAGGGGCAAAGGGGAAGGGGAAGTGGGAGGGGTAGGGGAAAGGAAAGAAGGGAATGGAATTAATATGAGAAAATGAAAAAAGGAAACAAAGTCTTTGTAAATAGGGAGGGAGGGAGGAGTTGAAGGGAGGGCAGGGGAAGGGGCGCGGAGATAAGAACCAAGAGAGACTATGTAAAGGTGCAAATTCCCAATGATGAATGTCATTATACTGTATACCTAAAATGTACCAATAAAATAAAATTTTTTTTAAGAAAAGAAAGAAAACAGTGCTTGGTCTCATGGATCTTCAATTCTCCTGGGGAATTCAAGTAAGTTAACAGCCATCACCATCAGCCAGATAGACTCATTCATGGGACTCTGAGATTTCAGGCAGGGGCATCTCCCCTAAGCAGGGTGTCATTGACGGCTTCCGAAGTGACTTCAAAGCTGAGAACAGAAAGAGAAGTCCTATTTGAGAAGATAAAGACTGGGGTGGAGTATTACAAGAGCAAGTCCAATGGCCTGGAAATCCCAAGGAGCTCTAGAGGGTTACATCTCTGGTTGGAGCACGGGAAACGAGGACTGGGTATAAGGGAGGCCACAGCAGGGCCAGATTGCCATGTGAGGTATTTGGGCTTCACGGGAAGCAATCGCTATTTGGGCTTTTCCCAGCACCAGCCTGAGCAGCCTCAGTCCCTGCCTTTGCAGCCCACTTTGCACAGTGGGGAGGCACAGGCCCTGGAAGCCTCAGTCAGGCCCATGAGGCAGAGCCAAGTTTTTATCTGAAAAGATGACTTTGCTCTCGGATCACATTTCTAAATAGGGGATTTTCTCAGCCCTGCCAATGTCATGTGCACTGAGTTCCTCCTTTCACCTCCTTTAAAAAAAAAAATTTTTTTAAACTTTATGAGACTGGATATCCTAGTGTAATAAAGTATGATGTTCCAAAGTACAGAGCCTTGTACTTCTTTTGGTAGTAATAAGAGCCACACCTAGCTGTCTGTGGATTAGAAGGGTGGGACCACTTGGTTTGTTGTTTTACTGCTCACCTCTCTCTCTTCCTCTCCGTTCCCTCTCCCTTTCCTTAGTTGCCCATAATAAAGACTTGCTTGTCTCAAGTGATGGAAGTGAAGGAGAGAGTGCCAGGGAATGAATAAAATAGGGCAAGTGAGGGAGCCCAAAGTGAAGGACCCCCAAAGTGGGGCTCAGGAAGAGCAGAAACACTGCAGAGGTCGGTCTGGCAGACGCTGGCCCTCACCCAAGGGAACCCCAGGAACATGTGGCAAAATGTTCCTGCCCTCGGGCCTCTGCCATTCCTCAGCTTCAGCTGTGTTCAGGAAGGTTCAGTCTCTTGCCTTGCTTTGCCAACCAGCTTGGCAGAGGTGTTTCTCAAAACCCGGTCCATGGGACAGTAGAGACATATGACAGGTGGAATTACTGACCCTAGATAGGATCCTGGGCTATATAAAGGATATTATCAGGATAACTGGTGATAGGGAAGTGAAGATCAGATAATAAATACCATTGCATCAATGTTGAACTTCCTGAATATAATCATCGTACTTTGTATGACAGAGTAGCCTTGCTTTTAGGATATACATATTAAAAGATTTCAAATAAAGGGGCTTGGTGTATGTAAACTACTCTCAAATGGTTCCAGATAAAAGTCTTTCTGTGTGGAGAGAGAGGCAGAAGGACCACAAATGTGGCAAAAGTGTTTACAGTTAGTGAATCCGGTTAAAGAGTACATAGGAGTTTTTATTCCTGGGGCTGGGGTGTGGCTCAGTGGCAGAACAGTTACCTAGCATGAACAAGGTGCTAGATTTGATCCTCAGGCATGGTGAAAAAAGGAGGAGAAAGAGAAAGAGGAGAGGAGACAAGGAGGAGGAGGAAGGAAAGGAGGAGAAAGAGATGATGATTTACAATACTAGTTTCCAAAAGGTCAAAAATGTGGTCCTGGACAAGATGCACCAGAATCACTGAGAGATTCGTTTAAAGTACTGTACCAGAGCATGAGCTGTACCCTAGAATTATGGAATCTGAATCCCTTGGGCTGAGATCTGGAAACTAGCACACTGAATAAGCATTTTCAGTGACTCTTCTGAACCCCAGAAAGCATAACTTCCACGTGTTGCGTGAGTGTCCCACTCTTACACGGCCCACAGAGATGTGAGTCTCTCTCCCACTGGGAGGCACTGTGCATACACACTGTGTCGAAAGTCATTAAACTTAGCCAAAGTGGCTATAGAAGTGGCCCAGCTGGAAATAAAGTCAACACTGCATAACGAGCCAACCCTGCAGGACACATCTTCAGAGGGAAGCTGTTGACTTAAGCAGGCTACACCACAAAAGCGGTAGAGAAACCTGAGTCACCAGATGTGCAAATCTCGATGCAGGCACACAAGAAATACAAAAAGTCTAGGTAACATGACGCCTCCAAAAGAACATAATAACTCTCTAGGAACAGATCACAAAGACATGAGTAGAGATGAAATACCTGATAAGTTACAATAACGATTATAAAAAATTTCAATGATATTTAAGAGAATACAGAAAAACAGAAATGAGGATGATAATGCAAGGTATGAATGAGAATTTCAACAAAGAGATAGAGACTTTGATAATAAAACAAGCCAAGCATGGTGGCACATGCCTGTAATCACAACACCTGGGAGAGACTGAAGCAGGAGGATTGCCAGGTTTGAGGCCATTCTGGGCTACATAGTGAGACCCTGTCTTTAAAAAAAAAAGAAAGAAATCTTGGAAATTAAGAACTCAATAAGTCAAAACACATAGTTGAAATCCTCAACAACAAACTGATAAAGCAGAAGAAATAATCTAAATTAAAGACAGGTCTTTTGAAATATTCCAGTCAGATGGATGGATGGATGGATGGATGGACAGATGGACAGATGGATGGACAGACAAATGGACAGAAGAAGGAAAGAAGGGAGGGAGAAAGGAAGGAAAGAAAGAGGGGAGGCTGGTGGGGCCACAGAAAAGAGCATTCAAGACCATTAAACAAACAGCTGCATTTTTTAAATATGTGATGGTGAGAAGAATAATATGAAGGACATGGAAAAACTATTCCATGAAATAACAGCAGAACCACCCCCCAAAACTTGAGAAGGAAGAGACATCTATGTACAGGAGTTTCATGGGACCCTAAATAGAAATGACCAGAAAAAAATCTTCACTACAACATACTACAATAAAAAATACAAGACAAAGAATTTTTTAAATCTGCAAGGGAAAACATTTCAAGGTATCTCCATCAGACTAAGTATATATTTCTCAGCAAACACCTTACAGGCCTGGAGAGAATGTAATGTATTCAAAGTCCTGAGCCATGGGCCAGGGATTTACCTCAGTGGTTCCACCGGCTGTCTGAAAAGTGGAAGGTCCCGAGTTCAGTCCCCAGTACCAAAAAATAAAAAATAGGTCAAAATCCTGAGCCAAAATGACTGCCAATCAAGATACCCAACAACACAAGCAAAACCTGAAAGGATTCATGACCACCAGACCAGCTTTCCCACTTAACTTTTAAATTTTATTTATTTTTTATTAGTGCACGTTTGTAGTACATAATTATTACATTCATTGTGGGGAGTGGGTACTTGTGGATAACACATCTTAATTCTTTTTAATTCCTCTCCTCATTCCTTCCCTTCTCCCTCCCTCCATCTCTAGGGCTCCTTCCTATTTGCAGAAGATCTAACTCCCTGTTTCCTATTATCTATTTTTTATATTTCTCTATAAATTACTTATACTTTGAATTTCTCATATAAGAGAAACCATGCAATATTTGAACTTGTGTGTCTAATTTATTCTTCTTAACATTATTGTTTCAAGGTGCCTTAAAAAGATGCCTAAGGGAATCCTGTATCCAGAAATGAAAAAACAACAACAAAAAAGATAATTACCATCATGCAAGCATGTGAATGTATACAACCCACTAGAAGAATATACACAAGGGAAAAATAGAAAAGAATTATCAACACAACAAATCATCAAAACACAAAGATGCTGGGGATTTAGCTCAGTGGCGCCATGCCTGCCTCAAAAGCAAAAGGTCCTGAGTTCAATCCCCAGTACCGGGGTCAAAGAGGGGCATACACAAAGATGAACAAGAGAGGAAAGAAGGAACATTCAAAACAACTGGAAGAAAATCAACAAAATGACAAGAACAAGTCCTAATTTATCAATAATAACTTTTAGGGGTTTGGGGGGGTGGGAGTTACCAGGGATCGAACTTGGGACCTTGCGCTTGTGAGGCCGGCAGCAGAACCACTGAGCTAAATCCATGGCCCTCAATAATAACTTTTAATGTAAAAATACTAATCCTCCAGACTGGCTCAGTGGTGGGAAAACAAGACCCAGCAATATTCTACCTATAAGAAACTCACTCCTCCAGCAAAGACACACACAGACTTAAGTGAAAAGTTAAAAAATGATATTCCAAGCAAATGGAAACCTAAACCGAGCAAGAATACCTACAGTTATACTAACAAAGTAGGCTTTAAGAAAAACAACTAAGGGCCAGGAATTTAGCTCAGTGGTTCTGCCGCCTGCCTCACAAGTGCAAGGTCCCGAGTTCGATCCCCGGTACCAAAAAAAAAAAAAAAAAAGAAAGAAAAACAACTAAGACAAAAAGTATCCCTATATTAATTATCAAGGAATCAATTCACAAGAAGATATAACAATTATAAATTTATATGGACCTAAAGTCAGAGTACTCAATTGTATAAAACAAACACTATTAGATGCAAAGAGACGTATAGGCTCCAATACCCTGACAGTGGTGAATTTCAGCACACCATTCTCATCATTGGACAGATCAGCCAGAAAAAAAATCAGCAAAGAAACATCAAAATTAAACTATATTACCAGTATGGATCAATGGACTTAACAGACATTTATAGAACATTTCATCCAACAGATGCAAAATACACATTCTTTTCATCTGTGCATGGTACTCTTTCTAGACTAGGCCATATAATAGGCCACCAAACAAGTCTTAATAAATTCAAAAACTATGAACCTTTTCTGATCAAAATGGAATAAAACTAGAAGTCAACTACAAAAATAAATTTTAGAAATTGTGCAAATACATGGACACTGAACTGAGCCACTGAGAGAAGGGAAATTTAAATTTTTCTCTAAACAAATGAAACAGTAACACAACATATCAAAACTTGTGAGGTCCAGCAAATTTAAAATTAAGAGATAAATGTATAGTATTGAATGCCCACATCAAAAAAAAAAGTAGAAAGATTCCAATTAAACGACCTCATGATGCATCTCAATGACTTAGAAAACCAAGAACAAGACAAATGCGAAGTTAGAAAAAGGAAAAGAAAGACCAGAGCAGAAATTAATTGAGTCTAAAAGAACAATATAAAGGATCAAGGAAACAAAGAATTGGTCCTTTGAAAAAATAAACAAAATTGAAAAAATTTTAGTTAGACTAACCAAGAAAAAAGAGAAAAGACACAAATAAGTAAAACTACTGCTAAAAGGAGACATTAAAATTGGTACTAAATATAAGAAATATAAAGAATAATTAAAGAAATATAAGTTAGTAGTGATTTTTTTTTTAAACTACATGGCAATGAATTGAAAAACATATAAGAAATGGGCAAAGTTCTGGATACATATGACCTACAGAAGTGAACCAAGAGAGCCAGGTGTGGTGGTGTGTGCTTATAACCCTAGTATTCTTAGAGGCTGAGGTAGGAGGATGGAAAGTTTTAGCCTAACCTCGGCAACTTAGTGACTTACTGGGACCTTTTCTTAGAAGAAATAAATTTCTAGAAAAAGGTTAGGGGGGTGGCTAGGGATGTAGCTCATTTCTAAAGCCTTGGGTTCAATTTCAGTACCACCAAAATAGAACCAAGAGGATATAAAAAGCCTGAATAGACCAATATCAAGTAATGAGATTCAATCAGCAATTTTTTTTAAATCTCCCAAAAAAGAAAAGTCCAGGACTCAATCACTTCATGGCTTAATTTTGCCAAACTTTTAAAGAACTAATGCCTATTATTTTCAAACTATTCCATAGAATTAAAAGGGAGGGGAGGCACGGACGGAGCGTTGTGCACTGCAGCTCTCGCCTGGACACCAGCGCGGAGGACACTATGTCGGGGGTCTCCCGCTCGCTGCTTTGGGCCGCCACCTGCCTGGCCGCCCTCTGCGTGCAGAATGTGCTCTCTATGGACCCCAACGTCACCGCGACCCCAACCGGGACAGCAAACACGACTTTGGTGCCCACCAAGATTGTCTCGAGCACTGTGACGTCTGCCTCGCGGCCAACCACCCCAACACCAGAAACCTGTGAAAGCCACAAAAGCTGTTTTTCCAGTTCTAATTCAAGTATTGCTAATACTACTTGCTATTGGATAGAATGTAAAGAAGCAAGTAAGAGCTACTGTTCTGATAATTCAACAGTAAGAGTTAGTAAGTGTAGCGTGGTGAACAACATTTCCTCGTGTTCTGTGCCTCCTACTACTCCCCAGTACCAACCAATACAACAGCTAAAACCACAACTCCGCCTTCCCCTTCTTCCACCACAGTTACCGCAACAGGTATAGCAAATACCACTTTGACCCCAACCTTAGAACCTGTACGGAAGTCTACCTTTGATGCAGCCAGTTTCATTGGAGGAATTGTCCTTGTCTTGGGTGCACAGGCTGTAATTTTCTTTCTTTATAAATTCTGCAAATCTAAAGAACGAAATTACCGTACTCTGTAAATGGACTTATTAAATTAATGAGGACTGGCAATTCATTTGTGTAACTCACTGAAACCAAAATATTCTTTCAAGAAGTCCCACGTGGAAGACGCTATTCCAGGATCTTTAAATTTACAAAGGATGCATAGGATATTTTGGAGCATCATCCCTGAAGAAAAATCAGTTAAACCTTTTTGCTAAAAGGAATATTTAAATATTCTGCATGAATCCTTGGGGCTGTCTTCTTTTATTTTAAATGGCTGCTGCTGTGGGAATATGTTTCTTTTCTTGACATGCCAAATATAACTTTCTGTAAGTAATGGAAAATGTTATCCTGTGCAGACAACCTCTTGACTCTTAGCAGATTAAATTTAGTCATTTTAAAGTCTGAAAGCTGCATTATTTTCATCCTAACTCCAAGATGTTATTCAGGGGCCAGAAATGAGGAGTGTCCCAAACAAGCACCAGTCGGGTGGATTTTTGGCTAGCATTTCAAAAGTGGAATTAATCTATTAGTACTAAAGTATATCCTTATAAAATGTTTTGCTCAATAAGTTATTTTTTTCTACATTAGAAATAAGTTGCCACACAGGGAATTACATTCCAGACTTAAATGAATGGAAAGGATACAAATCATTAATGTATAACAAGTTCTTGTTCATACTTGTAAAGCACCTTATGTCATTGAGAATATAAAGAATAGTGCCCTAAAAGACAGACTGAAATGTAGGCTGTAACTTAAAATGTTTTTGATTTGTTCTTTTACATTAAGGAAGGTAAAGGTTCTGAGGATATACTGTTGAAGTAAGAAATAGTAAACCTGCTTCTAGATATCATACTGTTAATATTTAACTAAAAACAATTTTGTTTCTTAGCTGAGAAAGTTAAGCTCAAGAATATTATACAAAGGTGAAAGCCTTCATATTTTGAACCTTCCAACATTTTTCTTAGGGCTATTGAAAAAAGGAGAGATATAACTGATTAGGTAACTTTTTTTGTACTTAAAAAAGATATCCTAATACTATTATACTTTGAAAAGATTTCTCCCAAGCTTTCCTAGAAAGTAACTTTTATGAGGGTATAAGAAAACAAGTTTTAGGATCATTTATTAGCTCTTTAAATGAGACAATCATCATCAGTTTCCAGAGCAAATGTGACCAATGTAATTTCACAAAACGTATGGGTTTTAAGCCAGGCATGGTGGGGCACACCTGGCTTTGGGAGGAGAGGCAAGGGGGATCTCCTTGTGTTTGGGGCCAGCCTGAACTACAGAGTAAGGCCATTTCTCAAAAAAAAATCTCTATGGGTTTTTGATCAGGTTACATTTTTAATGATTGCCCTGGATAGACTGTGCTTTGTCCTTTTTTACTTTCTCCTTGATTTCAATTCCCATAGAAAAATAAGCATGGATACTTTCGTTTCTGTCATTTATCAAGCACTAATTTTCTTAGTTTTAGGAGGGTTTCTTCTTTGCCTTTGATGCATTGGATTAGTTCAGAGGTCTTAGTTTAAAATAGGCTTTTGCTTTCTAGGTCTCTCTCTCTCTCTCTCTCTCTCTCTCTCTCTCTCTCTCTCTCTCTCTCTCTCTCTTTAGCCTATAGTAGCTGAGTTTAGCACTCGGTTTTCAGCATTTTATAGTAGAAAATGATTGCTTTGGTTCATTTCATAAACTGAAACTCCTTATATTTAGGTGATTATATTAAAGGTTCTCAAAACCAAGAGCTATTGTTTCTTTATCATTGCTGGTACAGTTAAACAGCTAAAGTTTGTTTTACTTGCACATTTGTACATACACCTAATGTTTTCAAGTGCCTTAATTGTTTAAATCTCTGGCTTCAAAGATTTTTGGAAAAGGCTAGGCTTACCTTCCAATTTTGTGTTTCCGTTAGTAATATTTTAGGTACGTCACAAAATTTATTATGGTGCCATGGCTGTTAGTATTTGGTGGGTGCTGTAAGATTCATTTGAAAATATACAGAATTTCCATCCTCACAAGGTGGCAAAAATGAGCTGCAATGGTATAATTGTCACTTACCTGGATAGGAATTGGCTGCCACACATTAATGTCAACACATGTAGGAAATTTTGTGGAAATAAATGGAAGCTTCTGTAATTTTGAGCACGTTTCTAACAACAAAATCATATGAAGTTAGATTTTGCAAGTCTAATGAGCTCTTGCAACAGAATTCACAGCCTCTTTTCTTTTTGTCCCTTCCTTTTGGCAATGTATCTTGAGCCATTAATAATTTTGGGGTTTTAATCCAGAAAGTATATTAGAAACCTTTTCAGATTTTTTATCTGATTTGTTCATGCTAATGTAGTTCCAACAGATACCTTATTTTACCTTACAGATACTTCATGCACAGGCAGACACTGCTGTATTTAGAAGTTTCTATTTCAGTTTGTTAAAAACTTCAAAACCGATCTGTATCATGTATCAAACTGATTTAAAATAAATCTGCATGTTTATTGAAAAAAAAAAGGGAGGGAGCCCTTCTAAACTCATCCTACAAGGCTAGCCTTACTTTGCTGTCAAAATCTGATAAAGACACAAGAAAACAATATACCAATATCGCTGATATTGGATACATGCAAAAATTCTCAGCAAAGTATTAGCCCATTAAATTCAACCAGACATCAAAAAGATCAAACACCATGATCAAGTTGGTTCCACTCCAGGGATATAAGGATGATTCAACATATACAACATATATAACAATACAAATACAAACATATTCAAGATCTACAAATCAATAAACATACAAATTAATAAACATAAATCCAGCCAGGGATTTAGCTCAGTGGCACCGCTCCTGCCTTGCAAGCGCAAGGTCCTGAGTTCAAAACTTGATACCCAAAAAAGTACATGTAATAAACATAAATTCATATAACATCAACAGAATAAAGGATAAAAATCATATAATCAAAAAACATATAATCATTTCAACAAACACAGAAAAGAATTTCATAAAATTCAACATCACTTTATGATAAAAGCCCAGAAAAAAATTAGGTTTAGAGAATCATAGCTCAACACAATAAAGGCTGGATACCTCAGACCCACAGCCAGCATAGTACTGCCTGGGGAAAAGCTGAAAGTATTTCCCTAAGATCAAGAGCGAGACAGGCGTGCCCACTTTCACTACTCTTTCAATACAGTACTAGAAGAATTAATCAAAGCCATTAGGCAAGAGAAAGAAGTAAAAGCCATGCAAATAGAAAGAAAGAAGTCAAATTATCCCTGCTTGCAAATGGTATGATTTTATACATAGAAAAATCTAGAGATTCTACCAGAAGACTGTTAGAACTGATAAATTCAGTAAAATAACAGAATACAGTATCAACATACAAACCAATGGTTTTCTATACACCAATAATGAATTTGCTGAGAAAAAAATCATGAAAATAATTCCATTTACAATAGCTACAAAAATGGTAAAATACCTAAGAATAGATGTAACAAAGGAAGTAAAAGACATCTACAATGGGGCCGGGGATTTAGTTCAGTGGTTCTGCCGCCTGTCTCGCAAATGGAAGGTCCCAAGTTCAATCCCCGGTACCAAAAATAAAAAAAAAAAACTGCAATGAAAAGACTTCTACCCAGTGAAAACATTGAAGATACACACCCAAGAATAGGCAGAATTCCATCCAATGTTCATGAATTAGGAGGATCAATATTGTTAAGATGCCTATTCTACCCCAAATACAGATTCAATGTAATTTCCATCAAAATACTGATGATATTCTTTACCCAACTAGAAAAAACAATCCTAAAATTCATATGGAAACATAAAAGACCCTTAATATCCAAAGCAATTTTGAGCTAAAAGAACAAAGCTGGAGGGAGGGGAATGAACCTCAGTGACACAGCACTGCCTAGCATCCATGAGGCATGCATTAAAAAAAGAAGAAGAAGCTGGAAGCATCACAATACCTTTTTTCAAGGCATACAACAGAGCTATAGTAACCAAATTAGCATGCTATTGGCATTAAACAGGCACACTGACCAATGGAGAGGAAATAAATCCATGCATCTATAGCCAACTGGTTCTCAGCAAAGGTGCCAAAAGCACACGTTGTAATAAGGACAACCTCTTCAATAAATGATGCTGGGAGAATTTATTCAGCCATAAAATAGAAAGAAATCCTTCCATTTTCAGGAAAACTAAAGGATGTTGTGTTAAGTGAAATAAGTCAGGCACAGAAAGTGAAGCACTACAAATTCTTTCTCGTAAGTGGAAACTGAAGAAAGTCAACCTGTAAGTAGAACAATAAAAATTAGAGATAGGAGAGGGTTTAGGGATGAGAGTGGAAGAAGGGTGGCTGGAAATGATCAACATACACTGTATGCATATATGAGAATATCACAGTGAGTCCCACTAATATGTTCAATTGTAATAAAAAATAAAATTTAAATTTAAAAACACTGTATAAGCATCTGGCTTTCCCATAAGGTAATGTTACCTGCACAATGCCATTTGGCTCTAGGGAACATATTCTTGAGATACCATATTTCTAGATATTAAAGCAAGAGTGGAGTCAAAACCCTAGGAGGTATGAAAGTTGTCAACATCATGAAGGATGCCTTTGATAAGAGCTATTACAAAGACTCTCTGAAAGACTCTACACACATAAGCCTGCAACAAGAACTTCTACAAGGCCCGGGGATTTAGCTCAGTGATTTCACCACCTGCTGCGCAAACACAAGGACCCGAGTTCGATCCCTGGTACCAAAAAGAACTTCTACCAAAGACTTGAAACTTCGGTTTGCTAGTTTAGTCACAAAGACAGCTAGCTAGATACACAGGAACACTTGTTTAATATATTGGCTCCACTAGTGAATTAACATCAATTCCTGGGACAAGCCCTGGAACCAGTGTTCTCTCTGTTTCAAAGTTACTTGGTGGTTGCGCATCCCTTTGTCTTTAAAAGCTTCCCCTTACCTCCACCTGCTCAAATTAACCCATGGTTGCCACAGCAGGCATATTTCACATGGCAATAAATGGATGTTTCCAATTCAACTCATTTTTAAAGTCACTCTTTCTATTTATTCTTTAGGTTGACAGAGTCAAACAGCAAGAGAAGATGTGAAATTTTGGTTCTTTCATTCCAAGGCTTTCACCCAGTCCTGACCACCTACTCCACCAGTCAGTCCTATAAATTCTGTTTCTTCTGCGGACTGAACTGTGTCCACCCACCTCAGGTTCACATATTGAAGCCCTAACCTCCAATGTGACGATGTGATCGCATCTGGAGGTGCGGCTTTTAGAAGGCGATTAGGGTTAGGTGAAGTCAGGACAGCAGAGCTCTCACAATGGGATGAGTGCCCTTCTAAGATGTGATATGACAGCGCTTGCTCCTTCCTCCTCTCTCCATACCACACAGAGAAAAGAGTCATCCAGCATCTCAACTTTGGATTTCCCAGTCACTAGAACTGTGGAAAATAAGTACACATTGTTTCAGCCACCCAGCCTATGGCATTTTGTTATAGAACCCAAAATGAGACCATTTCCAAAACAAATCCCCAATGCATCAGTTTTCTCCAATTCTACTGTCACCAACCAATTCCAAGTGGCCATTGTCTCTCCCTGGACCGCTGGTGTCCTGTTTCTATTGTTCTCCTACACATGGCAATTAGGATTATTTCTTAAACTTGTTATCTCAAATAATGTCAAGTCTACAGAAAAATGTCTACTTCTGGCCAAAATGGAGTAATAGGAACTACATTTATCCTCCCACCTAAAACAACTGAGAAAAACAGACAAAATATATGAAACAAAAAAAAAATTTTTTTTTTTGTACCAGGGATTGAACTCTGGTCCTTGAGCTTGTGAGGCAGGCATCAGAACCACTGAGCTAAATCCCTGGCCTGAAACAAAAAATTTTAAGACACTGACCAGGAAAGACAATGAAAGACAATTATACCTAATAACTGAAAACAAAGGCAATGAGCCCTTAATTACCCCAGGTTATTGTCTTATGAGAGTTTCCAGGCTATGGCACAGGGGGAAGCAACCCAGGAAGAGCCCAGCAAACTCCTAGCTTTGAGAATACAGAGTTGAGAGTCCTTGAAGTCCACAGTGGCTAGAGTTTAGGAGAGAGTGCAAGAGAAAATAAAGTGCATAGAGAGAGAACCTGAAACCCTACAGAGAGTATCTGGAGCATTCAGCAGAGCACTGGATGCATTCATTGCATGCATGTGAAAAAACTACCCAAGCTGGGAAAGGACCACCAGTGGTGGTGAACCTAGGGCATGCATGCCACAGCAGGCTGTTCGTTATCACCGAAAGCTCTAAAAGGTTTGCCATTACTACATTAGAGGAAAGAGTACCTGGCATTCACTCTAGGCCAGAAATAGTACCTGTTCCTTTAAATGAGATTGGAAACTCTCATATTTAGGGTAGTTAAGAAGGGTCTTGCCTTAGTAGAGAGAATTCATTGACCCTTGAATAGATGCTGCTTAACAAATCTAAAAAGAGCTGAAATGATGAAACTGTTTCCAGGGCTAGTTTAGTTGTGGAGCACTTGCTTAACATGCACAAGGCCCTGGAATTCAATCTCCAGACTGGATTGGGGGTGTTTCCAAGTAGCTTAGCTGCATCCCAGAGCAAAATTCAAAAATATTTAAAGATAAAAAAACATTCAGAAAAATAGAATATTTCAGGAAAGCAAAGCTATCCAGAATCTAAAGTGTTAGAATTCATAATGCCTGGCATCTAATAAGAAGTACATACAGGAATACATAGCAGCAAGAAAACAAGATCTGTAATAAAAAGAAAGAGTAATTCACTGAATGGGCCCAGAACTAACACAGATACTGTATTAGAATTAGCAAATAAAAATATTAAAGCAGGCATTATAACTATATTCTATATATTCAAAGAATTAAGTAGACTCATAGAAGATTTTTTTTTTGGTACCAGGGATTGAACTCTGGACCTTGTACTTGCAAGGCAGGTGGCAGAACCACTGAGCTAAATCCCCAGCCCTCATAGAAGATATTTTTAAAGACTGAAATCAAATTTCTAGAAGTGAAAACTATAATATCTAAAATAGAAAGTACCATAAATTTGATTAAGAGCAGATTAGAAATTGTGGAAGCAAATATTAGTGAAACTAAAGATATAGCTACAGAAACTATACAAAACTGAAACACACAAAGTAAAAGGGTAGAAAAATAAACACAGTGTCAGTAAGCTATGGGACATTAGGTCTATTATACATGTAATTGAAGTCCCCAAAAGAAGGGAGCTAGGCAGAAAAAAAAAATGAATAATAAAAATATTTGTAAACATTATGAAAACTGTAAGTCCAGTGATCCAAGAAGCTCAGCAAACCCCAAACAAACAACAAGAAAAAAATGAACAGAACTACACAGAAGCACAGAAGGGTATAGGGGAGGAGAGAGTGGCAGGAGAGGGTAGCTAATGGATATTGGGGTACAGGCCAATAGGAGGACTAACTTCTAATGAGCAAGAACTGCCTCACTCCAAGCATCTGTGGATGATTGACACATTGGCCTCAGCCTGAGGAGGGAAAACCCAACCTGGATGCAAGTGGCACCAACCAATAGGCTTGTAGCCTGGATGAAAAAAAGGGAAAGAAGAAGAAAATCTTTCCTTTTCTTCTTTGAAGATGTTCCAGTCTTCTCCTTTGGACATTTGTCTCCAGTGCCTTCAGACTTCCAGGGCATCTTCAGCCTTCTAACACAGATCCTTCAGGTTTCTAACACAGACTCACACCAGACTCTGCAGTGAGCTCCCAGCCCGTGACCTTGGACTGGATCCTACAGCTCTCCAGTGTGCAGACCGCCATTTTGCCTTTTTCCTCCCCCAATTCCACAGGCAGCCATTATAAGCCTGTCTTGTAAATCTTTTATATAATCATATATATATTATATTAAATCTGTTCCTCTAGTGAACCCTGATACACCAACATAAAGAAATTATAAATGTCAGAGACGTTTGATATACTAATTATCCTGATCTTATCATTACATAACATACACATGTACTGAAATGACACACTGTTCTCCAGAAATATTACAATTACTAACAAATATGTGTACCTATATATCCATTAATTTTTTAATTTAAAAAATAAATTTGAGGAAAAAAATATACCAAAGCACACGCACAATCCAATCATGCAAAATCAGTGCTAATGGAAGTAAAAAAAGTATCTGGGGGAAAAAAGACAGGTTAGGAACAAAGAAAAAGGACAGAATGACAACAAATTTTTAGTGAGAAAAATGGAAGTGAGAAGGTAGATAGTGGAGCAGCATCTTTAAAGTACTGAAAGACAAAACACTGTAGGTGGGGGTTTAACTGCAGTTGACAATAACTTTATATATATATATATATATATATATATATATTTTTTTTTTTTTTTTTTTTTTTTTTTTTTTTTGGTACTGGGGATTGAACTTGGGACCTTGCACTTGCAAGGCAGGCACTGGAACCACTGAGCTAAATCCCCGGCCCCACTTTGTATATATTTTATAAATAACTAGAAGACAAGAGCCTGAGGGCGCCAAACAGAGTAATGAGATGATGATGGAAATGTTAATTATCCTGATTTGATCCATAAGCATTGTATATATATATATGTTGTACTCAAAATCATTATTACATGCTAATCAAAAAATTTTTAGGGCCCGGGGATTTAGCTCAGTGGTTTCACTGCCTGCTATGCAACCACAAGGACCCGAGTTCGATCCCCAGTACCAAAAAAAAAACAAAATTTTTAAATGGTTAGGAAGATGGAATTGTTAACTATCTTGATTTGGCCATTACAAACTACACACATATCAAATTACCACACTGTATCCCATAAATTTGTACTACTAAAACAATACTTAATGAAGAAAGATAAAAGAAAAACACTGTGAATCTAGAACTCTAAAATAATGATATATGGAAGCTGAAAGAGTTCAGGACTAGGGCCAGGGATTTAGCTCAGTTGTTCCGCTGCCTGCCTCGAAAGTGCAAGGACCTGAGTTCGATCCCTGGTACCAAAAAGAATTCAGGACCAATACACTCACATTTTTTTAAAAAAACTTTTTTACATTTTTTAAAATATTAAAGGAAATTCTTCAGACAGAAGGAAAAAGGCATGAGATGAAAGTCTGTATCTACACAAAGGAATAAAGAATATCCCCAAAAGGGCTGGGGATTTAGCTCAGTGGTTCCGCCGCCTGCCTTGCAAGTGCAAGGACCCGAGTTCGATCCCTGGTACCAAAAAAAAAAAGGAAAAAAAAGAATATCCCCAAAGCATAAAAGAAGTTGCCATATGATTTAAGTCTCTTTAAATGACAATTAGCTGTTTAACTGAAAATAAAGACAACATAAAATAGGGCTAATAGCATATTAAAAAGTAGAAGTGTATGACCATAATAGCACAAAAGCCAGGAGGGAAGAACTGGAAGTACTTGTTACAAGCTTCTTATACTAGATGTGAAATGATGCAACATCATCTGAAAGTAGCCAGTGATAAGATAGAGGTGTAAGAATGAAGATAAATATGTATAGAATACATTCTAAATTACTGATAAAAATATACAGCTAATAAGCTAACAAAGATCATTTGAAAAATATTCAACCCAGCTGGGCATGGTGGTGCACACCTGTCATCCCAGCACTTGCAAGGCTGAGGCAGGAGGATCGCTGTGAGTTTGAGGCCAGCCTAAGCTACATAGTGATACCTTTTCTCAAAAAAAAAAAAAAAAAAACAAATTCAACCCAAAGAAAACAGAGAAAGAGGAACAGGGGAACCAAACAGAAAAATAGCAAAATGAGGCTGGGGATTTAGCTCAGTGGCGCCATGCCTGCCTGGTAAGTGCAAGGCCCTGAGTTGGATCCCCAGTACCAAAAAAAAAAAAAAAAGCAAAATGATAAACATAAACCTATTAATAACAAAAGCTACAAAAAAGTTGCAAGAACAGTGAAAAAAATTTAAGTTTTCTTTTCATGCAGATTTGTAAACCTTTATTATTATTCCACATTTGCTTTATCACTCGCTTAATGTATGCATCCTTTTCCTGAATGTTTTGAGAGCATGTAGCAGGCAGTAGGTCCTTTTACCCCTACATATTTCCACATTTGTTTCCTGAAACAAGGGCATCCTCTTATGTAATCATGCCAAGTTACCAAATCCAGCAAATTTTACAACGATTCAATCCTCTTCTCTAAAAAGTTACAGTCTTTTAAAATTTCATTGGTTGCCCCAGTAATGTTCTTTATACCAGCTCGATTCCCATCAGACAGAAGGAAAAAGACATGAGGTGAAAATCTGTGTCTACACAAACCGGTAGGGGCTGAGAGTACAAACAAGTAGGGTTGCAGTCTTGGGGATAGACTGTTCCTCAATTGGAGTTTTCTGATAAAAAAAATGATTTTTAATCTAAATAACTTTTTAATCTAAATCAGATTATGACCCTCTCCTACTTCAATTGCTCCCATGTTCCCCTCCCCTTGCCCTTAGATCAACCAAACCATTCCAGATCAACCAAACCATTCCAGATCTGACCTGTGCTTTTCTGTCTCCCTCCTGTCCTTAGTTTTTATGAAATACCCTATGGCCTAGAAGAGTTTGCTTTACGGAAGCCAACTCAGACTGATCCATTACCCCGAATGTTTGCTGGCTGGCTTTGTTTTGGGGATCCCCCATGCAGCAGCCTCTGTGGGAGGCAGAACACCTCCTTCTCTGCAAGCTCAAAATGTCACCACCCACTTTCTTCCGCCCCCTGCAGCTGGGATGTTTGAGCACGAACCCAGGCTGAAGCAACTCAGTGTGCACATGAGAGGAGGCCTAGGAAATTCAATTTACAGGCAGCGGTGACAACGACATCCTCATCCCATCCTGTGCAATCAGTGGCAGGCGCATATGGTGGGTCAGCTCTACGGCCGGGGCATCTATGCCACACCAGTGCTGTGTCACTGCTCAGACTGCTGCACTGGCTGAGCCCCAGCCTCCCTGTCACTGCCCCTTCAAGCTTCTGCTCCCGTGTGCCTGGCACTTCTCAGAACCACCTGATCTGCTCAGTAAATTCCTTTTCTGCTTCAGTCCACCAGAAGTAGTTTGTTGTTGTCTGCAGTTAAGAACTCCAGTGAAGCTACTTACTTTCCACAAAGGAGTCCTAACTAGTAAAGGAGCCCAACCTCGTCTGAGTCTTCCTTAAGAGTGTATTTCTAGCTCCTAGACCCCTCTCCCAAGCCACTAATTAACACTATCTACTGAGCCCAGTAGGAAGAACTAGCTGCTGGTTAAACCTTCAGATGGAGGATTCCTGCTGAACCTGATGTTCTGCTGCCCTGTTGTAGGCTGCACATGCTGCCCATGCACCTTTGTGTGAGCTGGCAACCAGGTAAGGATGCCTTGTGCAGGGAATGACCTGCACTGCCACATCCAAAGGTCTTGGTAGCATGTCCCCTTCAAGGCCATAGTGGGCTGGGGCTGGCTGAGTCCGTATCTGAGAGAGAATGTAATAAACACAAGTTTACAAATGAACAAAATCTTCATTCTGGCAGGGGCTGCTTGGGAAAGCAAGGTTAGAAACTGTAGGCTTCATGGAAGCTTATAAACTGAATGAAGCACAGAATCAGTGGTTTGTAATCTGAAATCTATGGATGGGATTATTTTAGGGAATTGCTTGGAAAACCCCTGAAATTTTATATTAAAAGTTATATATAAACTTAAATGTTATAAGATGTTGGGCCCTCCAACAGCATATCTCACAGAATTAGAAAAAACAATCCTAGGGCCTGGGATTTAGCTCAGTGTTTCTGCCGCCTGCCTCGCAAGCTGGCAAGGACTGGTGTTCAATCCTCGATGCAAAAAACAAAAAAAGAAGAAGAAGAAGAAGAAGAAGGAGAAGGAGAAGGAGAAGGAGAAGGAGAAGGAGAAGGAGAAGGAGAAGGAGAAGGAGAAGGAGAAGGAGAAGGAGAAGGAGAAGGAGAAGGAGAAGGAGAAGGAGAAGGAGAAGGAGAAGAAGAAGAAGAAGAAGAAGAAGAAGAAGAAGAAGAAGAAGAAGAAGAAGAAGAAGAAGAAGAAGAAGAAGAAGAAGAAGAAACAATCCTAAAATTCATTTGGAACCAGAAGAGACCTAGAATTGCAAAGGCAATTCTGGGCAACAAAGGCAAAGCAGGGGCCATCACAATCCCTGACTTGAAATTATACCACAAAGCTCCTCTGATAAAAACAGCATGGTACTGGCAAAAAAAAAAAAAAATCAGATCAATGGAACAGATCAGAAGATACAGAAACAACTCCAAACACACTCAGCCACCTTATCTTTGACAAAGTAGCCAAACACCTTCACTGGAAGAAAGATAGCATCTTTAGTAAATGGTGCTGGAAAAACTGGCTTTCCACATGCCAAAAATTGAAACTAGACTCATATCTTTCACCATGCACTAAACTAAACCCAAAATGGATCAAAGATCTAAATATTAAAACAAAAACACTTAATTTTCTTGAAGATAGAATAGGCAGAACTCTCTAAGACATAAGTATAAGCAAAGACTTTATGAACAAAACTCTGATCACACAGGAACTATCACAAAGAATCAACAACTGGGATCTCATCTTATTAAAAAGCTTTTGTACAGCAAGAGAAGCCACCAACAGAGTGAAGAGACAACCCACAGAGTGAGAAAAAAATTTTTACCAGCTGTTCCTGAGGCAAAGGTCTACTATTTAGAATATATAAAGAACTCAAAAAAACAGACTCCCCAAATTTAAAGACCCAATCCAAAAATGGGTATCTGAAAGGAATAGACACCTCAAATGAAGAACTAGAAACAGCAAATAAATATATGAAAAAATGTTCAACATCACTGGTCATTCAAGAGATGCAAATTAAAACAACGCTGAGATTCCATCACATTCCAGAAAGAATGGCTACTCTCAAGAAATCAACCAATAACAAATGCTGGAGGGGGCCTGAGATTTAGCTCAGTGGCACCATGCCTGCCTTCCAAGCACAAGGTCCTGAGTTCAATCGCCAGTACTGAAAAAAAAAAAAATGTTGGAGGGGCTGTGGGGAAAAAGGAACCCTTCTCTCCTGTTGGTGGGAGTGTAGGCTGGGACAACCACTGTGGAAATCAGTGTGAAGATACCTCAAACACCTAAAACTAAGAGGTTCCATTTGAGCCAGCTCTTCCCCCTTCTTAGTATCTTCCCGAAAGAATTAAAAGCATCATATCACAGCAATATATGCATATCCATGTTTGTAGAGGCACAATTTATAATAGCTAAATCTTGGAAGCAGCCCTAATGCCCATCAACCAACAAATAGATAAAGAAGATGTGGTTTTTTATACAATGGAGTAGTACTCTGCCATAAAGAAGGATACATTTGAGACATTTGTAAGTAAATGGATGAACCTTGAGACCATACCCTTAAGTGAAATAAATGGGACACACATGCTTAAATACCACATTGTTTCTCTGGTGTGAGAAACTGAAAGTGGAAATAAGAATTACAATGTATAATAGATATCGGGAAATGGGAAGAAAGTGTTCAAATAGGAAAGGGAACAAGGGACAGGGAGCGGGAAAGGAAGGAGAGGACAAGAAAAAAAAGAAAATTGAAGGAAAAAATGGAAACACTTTTGTATATAATAAGGGGAAGATGGGTCAAAGGGGGGAATGGGAAAAAAGAAGAGGCAGGATGTATCACGCACAGGCACAAATTCCCTATGATGAGTTTATCATTATGCATATCTAAAAGGTACCAATACATGTTTTGCTTCCAAAACAAGATGTTGGGGGCCAGGGATTTAGTTCAGTGGCACTGCACCTGCCTCGAAAGCACAACATCCTGAGTTTGATCCCTGGTACCAAAAAAAAAAAGATGTTGGGACCTGCACTTTCTGGGAGAGAGGAACACAATGCTCACCAGTTTGTCAAAGGGCCTCAAAGCCTGTCCCCCATATTCACACACAGATAACTTCTAGCGAAACCCACCAGAAAGATCTTCCCTTACAAATAAGGGAAGAAGAACCAGAGACGCCCCAGGTCTTGCCCAAGCAGACGGCACTGGTCAGTGGTCAAGTCGGGCGGAAAACCCAGGTCCCCCACGTAAGCACCAGAACGCCTGTGCTCCGGGTGGAGACTGCCTTATCACACTGAGCAGATGAGCTTCCTGGTCAGGAAGGTCCCCAAACAGGCAGCAAGAGCCCACAAGAAGGAGCCCCTGCCCGAGCAAGGCCACGCGTCCAAACTCCAGGCTTCCCCGGCCCCAGCCACCTCCCTCCCTGCACCCCCTCAGTGTCGGGCAGATCAAGGCCACCAGGGTAAACTCTGCCTCTCTTCTGCCCCCCACTCCCCCTGTCCCCAACACACACACACTTAGAGACACCTGCACCCAGGAGCCTAGCGGAGACGCAGGCAGCCTATGGGCTGGAAAGCCCAAGTTGCTCAGCTTGCACTCAAAAACAAAAAAATATAAATATCTGCTGAAGTCCTACACCTACACAAATACATTTGTTTCCCAGGACCGTGGAGGCTATGTGGGACTGGGACAGGCCGGCACATGCATGTCACCGTTCTCAGACAAGGCCTCCTTTTCTTGGGTGCCTGCCTACAAGATTCATTTCATCCATTTTTTTTTTTTTTTTTTTTTTTGGTACTGGGGATCCAATTTGGGACCTTGTGCTTGCGAGGTAGGCAGCAGAACCACCAACCTAAATCCCAGCCCTATTCGTTTCATCAGTTCAAAAATATCAGAAGCATGGGCTGGGGATTTAGCTCAGTTGTTCCGGCCCCTGCCTCTCAAGCGCAAGGTCCCAAGTTCAATCCCCAGTACCAAAAAAACTATATATATATCAGGAGCAGGGCTTGCAAATAATTTTCCCAATAATTTTCCCAATGCCTCACTTCCAGGACATCCATTTCATTTTCAAAAACAAAATCTTAGCAGGCTGGGAATTTAGCTCAGTGGCACTGTGCCTGCCTCACGAACTCAAGGTCCTGAGTTCAATTCCTGGTACCAAAAAAAAAAACTTAGGAATTATGGGCAATGTGGTAAGTACACACTTGGCAGGCATCTTATAGTTTAATCTCCACAATAACAATAAACACCTTCATTGTTCACATTTCATACATAGGGAAACTGGGGCCAGTTCAATAACTTCCTCAAAGTCTCCAAACTAGTAGGAGCCTGAGCAAGGATTTAAATCCAAGTCTCTTGAACTCTAGGGTCCAAGCTTCTGGCTCTCACCTCTCAAGCTTTCAGAGAAGTTACATTCTCTCAGGAGAAGGGGGTGCCAGCTAGAGTGTTTGAAGCTAGGCAGCTTTCCCTACCCCTCTCCAAAGAGTGTGATAACAAAACAAGGGAATGTCCTCTGAGTCCTCTCTCCACGCAGTGAGAATCAGGGCCTTGGAGATCATCTACCCAACCTCATCAGTTTGCAGGTGAGGCCAGAGCCGCACAGTGGGCATGCGATTAAATAGCACCCGGGGTTCAAGTCCAGCCAGCCATCTGCCAATGTCTTCCCAACAGGCAACACTCTGTCCACATCATATGAGAAATTCTTTAATGTTGATCCACGAGAAAAATTTATTCCTATTTCATTTCCTTGTTAGTCCTGCTGATTTCTTTAAGGATACACTCTATTCAGGGCTGATGTGTCTTTATCAGTTTTAAACTCCTTTCCGAGACAGCGCACGGACCTTCGGTGGGATGGGTACCAGACTCAGCAAGAATTCGCTAATGCTGTTTTCTTTGCAGGTTGCTCTCTAATTATGGCAAGTGACACAGATTTTCCACTCATACATGAAAGTTTCTATGTAAATATAACCATTTAGGTTAAAGAGAAATTGAGTCAATTTAAAGGAAAATGGTAAATGAGTACTAATCACTGGCTATCATACAAGTAATTTAACAATTTCAGTAAAACCAATGTTACTTCATAATTATGTTTTAGCAAATGATTTAAAAGCAAAACTAAAACTTTAAAGCACATGATTCTACACATAATGGGTACGTGTGACTAGCGACTTCCTGTCTTCGCCGCCTCTCTGCCCCTCTCCACTCAGGGGACCTCAGAAGTTAGCTCACACAGGCTAAGGCGACAGAGACACATCCTCTGGGAGAGACTGAGCAGTTTGCGGCTGTGGCAGGGCTATGTCGCCCCCTGGCGGACACTGGAAATTAATGCTGGCGCCCTTTACCCTTCTGGCGTGCGCGGGAAAGCCTGATACTCACTTATTAAGTCTCCTTTTTATTACGTCCGTCCTCCATACGCAGACGTGCAAGCATTAGCGTGTAA